>NC_135547.1:65536111-66151361 GCF_045843805.1 Urocitellus parryii
ACTCTAATAATATTTGAAATTAGTTCTTGTGATTAGTCCTTTATTCATCCATATGAATTTTATGGCCACTTTTTCTTGTATTGAGAAAATTGTAGTTGATATTTATTCCATTCTTTCCTTCACTCATTACGTTCCAGTAACACTGGTCAGCTTTCAATTTCTCATATGCTTAAAATTTCTTTCTCTTTTTTGAGACTTCTTATATGCCTGGAATATCACCTTTGTCCTCTCCTGACACCATCCCTTTCATAAGGTAATAACTACACAGAAATTGCACAAATAAAATAATGAGAGAACAATAACAGTACGATGGCAGACCAAGAGGGCCCAGCACTTCTTTCACTCAGAGAAACAACAACAAACAATAAACAATTATATGTACTAAAGAATACAGATACAGGAAAGTTCAGACTATTGCAAAGAAACACAAGAAACCCTGTGATGGACAAGAACAAAGGGTGTATAGAAAATAATATAAAGCAATGTATTTGTATCATCAAATCCCACACAATAAAGCATACTGGAACTCAGAGTGATCCCCAAAAAGAGATTTCCTACCTTATACATAAAAAGAACATGGTGACTTCAGGATTCTTCATCAGCTACCAAGATCTTCTACAGCTTTAACTCTCAATAACATGTGCAATCTTGATCATTTCTGTGATAAGCTGAAAAACATGTCTAGAATCCTTGATTCAGTGCTGTTTCTAGAGAATTAGCCACTGCTGTGTTCTCTGCTTGGGCTTGGAGCCAGTGAGCCTTCCACCCAGTAACCTGACATACTGCTATACACTTTCATAGTTCAAACCTCCACAGTCTATCACTACCTACAGTATTGGAACTACATCTTCCTAAATCCCATACCCTAGGTCAAAAATTTTGGCTGTGACCAACACTAGGATTATCTCATTCATCCTACCCTCTGGATACTTAACCATGGCATTGATCCATTAACAATAGGGCTGCACTGCCACTGCTCTCGGTTCCACTTCCAGGGTCCTGAGTGGTGGCATTGATTCATCATTTTAGGAGTCTTATTATCACTGCTTTATGCCAAACTTCCAGAATCTTGATTTATGGTTTTGCCCTGGGATATGCTGTTGCTGCTGCTCTGAGTTCCATCCTGGCATCTTGAGTTACATGTGTATAGCCAATGATCTGAACCCCACCCATCCATTTGTAATAAGTCGACCTTGGCATGTCAAAAATGAGCCATACTACTAATACTTTTTAATCTACTCCCTGTTGCCCAAGCTAGAGTCTGATCTTCAATGCCTGAGAGCTTAGGCCACTACTGCATCCTGCTGTTCAAAGGTTTGTGATGTCCATGCAGTGTTGAACAGGCTGACTTCATCATGGCATGACTTAAATACTTGGATCCTAACTCCACATGTGATCACCACATACCTAGGAATATGAAAATGGTGTGACTACAGCATCAAGTTTTTCCATACATCAGGACCCATGCACCATGAAAATACCTGCTAAGCTACTAAGCATTAAGTTTGCCTCCACTGCTGTTCTGAATGCCTGGACCCACAAACACTGGTAAAACTGCCATCACAGATGAATCTCTGCCCAAATTTCAACCCTGCTGCAGATATGTACAGGCAAGTCCACCATACAAAGAACCAAGAGGTGTATCCCTGACAAGAATTCACTTCATTATAGAAAAGGATAACAGAAGAATCCTAGTAACATTTACCACTAAAAAATCTCAACAGTTCTAACAGCCACTTCAGATTTGGGCACTAAAAACCCTGGCAGTCCTGTTTAACCATGTCATCACCTAACAAAACCAGATGGAACCATGTGGCTGAAAACTTCTGGAACCCAAAATGCTTAACATTACCCACACAGTGACTTAACTGCCATGTGGAGGTGAAAATATTTCCCAACTGAAACCAGTACAAAAGACTGGGAAAAATGACTCTTCCATCAAATGTGTAGACCTTAACACAAGACTACTACAAGTGCAGAAAGCAAAAAAAAAAAAAAATGTGCTTCCACCAAAGTAACACAATAATTTTCCAATAACTGACCTCTAAGAAATGAAGACATATTATTTACCTGAAAAAATATAAAATAAACATTTGAAGGAAACTCAGAGAGTTTCAGATAAACTACAGATAAACTACTGAATGAGTTCAGGAAAACAATGCATAAATAAAACAAAAACATTCAACCAAGAGGTGACAATAAGTAAAAAGAATCAAAATAAATTCCCAAGTTTAGGAATACCAGGAATTAAATTTTAAAAAAGCAATACCTTTAATAACAAACCAAATCTGCAACTTTGAAAACAGATGATTTGAAAGTATCCAACCAAAAGAGAGAAAGAAATAACCAAAAAAAGAGTGGTTAAAGTCTATTGAATATGTAGACATAGATAAATATCACATGAAAGTGAACCAGTTCATCCATTATGTATATTACAAAGGAAAATTAAATAAGGTAGAAAGATTATTTAAATAAATAATGACTGAGGACTTCCAAAATCTTGGAAGAGATATGAACAACCAGATACATGAAACTCAAAGGTCCACAGAACAAATTAAATTGAAGGAGGACTTTACTATGACACCCAATAATCAAACTGTGAAATGTCAGAAGCAAAGAAAATCTTTAGAAGCATTAGGAGAAAAGCAACTTAGCACATACAAGAGAGTGCTGATGAGACTTCCGGTGCTATTCTTATCAGAGACCTTGCAAGCAAGAACTGAATGGGATGGTATATTCAGATGCTGACAGAAAAGAAAAATGGAAACTAAAAATATTTTATGTGGAAAAGTTTTCTTTTAGAAAAGAAGATAAAACTTTACCAAACAAAATACTGAAGGAGTTAATTGAGATTCCATCTGCTTTATAAAAGGTGATAAAAGAAGGCAAGTCATGTGATGTACACCTACAATCCAAACTACTTGGGAGGCTGAGACAGCAAAAGCCCAAGTTCAAAACCAGCCTGGGAAACAGCCACAAATTTTCTCAAAATATTTTTTCTAATAAGTTTGGGACATCCCAAATTCAAACCCTACTACCACAAAAATAAGTAAATAAATAAATAAAAAGAAAAAATAATTATAAAATGATTTATTCAAGCATAAAAAAGATGTTAACATGGAAATATAAGACTCTTTGGTAAAGATATATCAACAGTATAAATTCTGTGCTGGGAGCATAAAAGAGTAGAATTTTGTATATAATCAAAGTTGTCAGCCAAAGTAAACATTTATAACTTTAAGACGTTATATGCAAGCCTCATGGTATCCAAAAATCAAAATCCTTTGGGAGATAAACAAAAGTTTTAAAAAGTCAAAGTATGACACTATCAAATTTTGTAAATTCACATGGGAATATTAAAAGTAAAGAAGAAAAAGTTTAAAACTACCAATAATTCAGAAAGCAATTAACAAAATGGTATAGAAAGTGTTATCTAATGTGGTGAGCCGTTTCTGTGAACTGTGGCCGCCATTACAAGATGGCGCTGGTTTCTGCTGTAGTCTGTGACAAACAACTCCTTATCAGAATGAGTTGGCGCGCTGTGACTTGGCACCCTATGAGAAAAGTCCACGTGGCAGTTGTGCATTGGGGCTTGATGTGCTTTATCAAGGCTGGGGCTCTCGGGTGAGGTAGTAGTAGTAGGAGTAGTAGTAGTAGTAGTAGTAGTAGTAGAAGCTAGAAGACATGTCAAAATAAAGGCCTGAATAAACTGCTGAAGGAAGAATCCTGTGTCGCGTCTTCCTTTGTCGGCTAGGGGTCGTGGCAATCTAACAATAATTATTTTAAATGTAAAGGTTTACATTTATCAATCAAAGACATAGGTAGATAAATGGGTAGAAAAAAGAGTAACTATTTACACATGTTAAATTTAAAGACACTAATAGACTGAACACAAAGAGATGGAAAGGTATATCCTAGCAAACAAAAAACAAGGAAATTCAGTGGAAGCTATAAATATATGAAAAAATTACATCTTGTGACAATAAAAATTGTCACAAGAGATAAAGAAAGTCATTAAATAATAATAAATGGGTCAATGAATAAAGGAGAAATACCAATTATAAATACATAAAAAACATCATTAAGGATATCTAAATATACAAATCAAATATTAAAAGAATGGAAGGAAGATATAGGAAAGAATACAATAATAGTATGGGTCTTTAGTACCTCCAATTTCAGCAATGGATGAATCATTCAGACAGAAAATCAGTAAAGTAACATTGGACCTGGAATATACTTATAGATCAGATGACTTGAAAGACATGAAAATATTTCAATTATCAGCAGAATAATGCACATTCTTTTTAAGAGCACAAAATATCTTCTCTAAATAAGACATATATTTGATCATAATGCATGTCTTATCAAAGTTAAGAGGGTAGAAATCATATTCATTATATTTTCTAATCATAATGTTATGAAACTCTGAGTAATAGGAGAAAAATTAGTAAACAAAAATATGTGAAAATTAGTCAATGTGTATCTTGAACAACAATTGAGATCAAAGAATAAAATGGTAAATTATAAAATATACTGAGACAAATAAAAATAGAAGCATAACATGTTAAAAACTTCTGGAATGCAGCTAAAACAGTTTTAAGAATGAGGAGGAAGAAGGTTCAAGGAATTAGAAAAGGAAGAATAAACTAAGCACAAAGTTATCAGAAGAAAGAAAACAATGATATCAGAGCAAAAATAAATGAAACTGTGACTAGAAAAACAATTTTAAACATCAATGAAAGTACTAGATACCTTTTGACAAAATAAACAAAAGTCATAAACGTCTATGTAAAGAAAAAAAAGATAATTCAAACAAAATTAGAAATGCAAGAGGATATATTACAACAGATTCCAAAAAAAAAAAAATACAGAGTAACTGGGCATGGTGGCACTCACCTATAATTCCAGTAACTAGGGAGACTGAGACAGGCAGATTACAAGTTCAAACTCAGCCTCAGCAATTTAGCAAGGCCCTAAGCAAATTAGTGATAACCTGAAAATTTAACAAAAATAAAAAGTGCTGGGGATGTGACTAAGGAGTAAAGCACAACTAAGTTATCCAATTTCTTCAGAGAAGTCTGTTCGGTTATTCTGGATTTGTTTTGATAGATAAATTCCTACAGGTATACAACTAACAAACACTAAATGAGGGAAAAAATAGAAAAGTAAAACAGACCAATGATTAGTAAGGAGATAGAATCCATAGTGGAAAAAAAATCCAAACCAAGAAAGACTACAGGACCATATGACTTTTCCGGCAAATTCTACAAAACATTTGAAGAATACTGAAATTTCCTAAACTTGTCCAAGAAATTGAAGAAAAAAAAAACACTTTCAAACTTACTTTTAAAAGGCCAGCATTACTTTGATAGGAAAGTAAAACAAAGACATTAAGAGAAGAGTTTATACACCAGTATCCATCAGAAATAGATATAAAAAGCACCAAAAATATTAGAATATTCATAGCAGATTACAAGGTCCATACAACATGATTAAGTGGGACTTATACCTGAGATATAACTATGGCCCAACATATGCAAATAAATAAATGTGATGCAATACATTAACATGAAACATTAAAATCATAATTCTCTCAACATTAGGAAAAATCATTCGGAAAAATTCAACACACATTCATATTAGAAACATTAAAATGATAAAAATTGAAGAAAATCTCATCATCATTAAAATCCAAAGGTAACATAACAATCAGTGATAAAAACTGAATGCTTTTCCCTTGACATTAGGAAAATTACAAGGATGCCCACTCCATATCCTTTGAACACTTAACGAAAGTCCAAGGCAGAGTAATTAAGTAAAAATAAATAGATAAAAAAGTAAAATAAGGATCTTTAAATTGAAACAAGTTTAATTGATGCTGATCGAAAGAACTATGATCACATATACAGAAAATCATAAATGCTTCGTCAAAAAAGCTGTCAGAAACAATAAATGAAATCAGTACAGTTGCAGAATTTTAAAAAATCAACCTCAAATATCAGTTGCTTTTATGTTTTACCGACAAGAAACTATTCAGAAAGGATATTAAGAAAATAATTTTATTAACAATATATAAATACGAATAAAATACAAATAAATAAATTTACCCAAAGCAGTGGCATTTCTGTAACACTAAGGACACTGATGAAAGCATTGAATCAGGTGACCAGAAGATGGCAGAGTGGAGCTAGGCAGCATCGGCGACCCTGCCACAGTGTGGAAAGAAGCAGTCAAAGCACAACTGACCAGAGAGAACATTACTACAATTTTATACCTGGATTAGAGTTACTTGATTGTAGTAAATGGGGTTTAATGTCTTCTCTCAAAATGGTGCTGATACCCATTCCCCACCCCACCCCCAAAAATGATGCTAATGTTGGAAAGCGAACAGAACATGTGTTACTTGAAAGTATCAGTATCTGGATATTTGCCCAGCATAGGACCCTTAACAGTATGAAAAAGTAAGGGGGGGAAAAAAAACACCTCAGCCTACAACACTTCAAAAACTGATCCCATTGACACCACAGTAGAGGGAATGTTGGAGAACTAATTTTGAATGACTACAGTTAAAATCTTAAATTAGGTAAAAGAAGAAGTAAGGAATAAACTTAGACCATAATTAGAGGTAAGACAATTTGGATCTCAACTAATTTCTCAACTCAGACCATAAAAGCCAGGAAAAGTGTGGAAAATATGTACCAAGGTATGAAAGAAACGATGTGTCAACCAAGTTTACTATATTCAGCAAAATGATCCTCATAATAGCATATAAAATAAAGTCTTCAGGATAAACATAAAATAAAAGAATTTATAACCAATAAGCCTGCACTACAAAACATTTTCAATGAAGCCCAGAATAACCAAAGCAATCCTCAGTGAGGCAGGAGGCATCACCATACCAGATCTTAAATTATACCACAGAACTATAGTAACAAAAATAGCATTGTATTGGCACCAAAACAGACATGAGGATCAATGGTACAAAATAGAAGAAACAGAGACAAACCCACGTAAATACAGTTACCTCATACTAGAAAAAGTTGCTATAAACATGCATTGGAGAAAACATAGCCTCTTCAACAGATGGTGTGGGGAAAACTAGAAATCCATATGTAGCAAAATGAAATTAAACCCCTATCTCTCACCATGCACAAAACTCAACTCAAGGTGGACCAAGAATTTAGAAACTAGGACTGGGATTGTGGCTCAGTGGTAGAGTGCTTGCCTTGCACAGGTGGGACCCAGGTTTGATCCTCAGCACCACATAAAAATAAAGGCATTCTGTTGTGTCCATCTATACCTAAAAAAATAAATATTTTTTAAAAAAAGAACTTAGGAATTAGATCAGAGATAAAATAGGCCCAGATGTCCATCCTGTCAGCCCAGGAACTGAATTCCTCAACAAGGCTCCTAAAGTACAAGAAGTAAAATCAAGAATCAATAAATGGGGGTAATAAAGACCAGAGTTACTATGAATATTCTTATTCATGTTTCCTAGTGTTCTTATGCACACGTATAAATGGAATTGTTAGATCATATAATATGCATATTTTCAGCATCTTCCAGATAGTGTCAAGCTGCTTTCCAAAGTGGCCATTCCCATTTCAAATACTATCATTAACTTATGAGAGTTCATTACATCACATTTAAACCAACATTTTATGTTTTCAACTTTAAAATTCTGCAAAGTTGTAAAGTGATATTTATGGTATTTTGTTGTGTTGCTGTTTTTACATTTTTAATTATTTTTCCACAACAGTTATATATTTGATTACATTTTCTACAATATTGGAAGTTTAAGTGATGGTAACACATAGCCTTCTATTTTCTCACCAACAAGGAAATGCTTCCTAGGTTTTACTTGTTAAATAAAAATCTTTCTATAAGTTTTCTGTAAGATATATTTTATTAAATTAAAATTCTTTTATTTTCCTAATAAAATAAATCAATAAATGAGATAGGATCAACTGAAAAAGCTTCTTTATAGTAAAGGAAACAAGAAAGAGAGATCCTTCACAAGGGGAGAAAATCTTTGCCAGCTGCACCTCAGATTAATCTCCAGAACATTAATCTCCAGGATATATGAAGAACTCCAAAAGCTTAACACCAAAAAAAAAGAAAGAAAAATAAAAAGAACACAATAAATAAATGAGCAAAGGAACTGAATAGACACTTCACAGAAGAACTATGAATGGTCAACAAATATATTAAATAATGTTCAACATCTCTGGCAATTAGAGAAATGAAAATTAAAAGTGCACTAAAAATTCATCTCAATATAGTCAGAATGGTAACTATCAAGAATACAAGCAAAAATAAATGTTGGCAAGGACATTACTGGTGAGACTGCAAATTGGTGTAACCACCATGCAAAACAATATGGAGATTTCTCAGAAAACTTGGAATGGAACCATTATTTGACCCAGCTATCCCACTCTTCAGTTTATACCCAAAGGACTTAAAATCAGCATACTACACCTAAATGACCACATCTATGTTTAGAGCAACTCAATTCACAATAGCTAAACTATTGTTCCAACCTAGATGCCTTCAACAGATGAATGGGTAAAGAAAATGTGATATGTACACACAATAGAATATTAGTCAGTCAAAAAGAAGAATGAAATTATGGCATTTATTTGTAAATTGATGGAACTGGAAACTATCCTGCTAAATGAAATAAGCCAAACCCCCAAATCCAAAGGCCAGATGTTATCTCTGATATGTGGATGCTAACACACAATACGGGATGGGGTTGGGAGAAGAGAAGTTCATTTGATTAGACAAAGGCAAATGAAGGGAAGGGAGGGGGACTGGGAATAGGAAGACAGTAGAATGAATCAGACATAACTTTTCTATGTTCATATATGAATATGCGACCAGTGTAACACTCCATCATGCACAACCACAAGAATGGGAAGTTATACTCCATTTGTGTATAATATGTCAAAATACAAATACATTCTACTCTCATGTAAAACTAAAAAAAAAACACATAAAAATTTTAATAAAGCAAAATATACCTAATTAAATATTTTTGCATAAAAAATAAAAATGAAAAGCAACATAGGACTGAATCTAGCTAAAGTAATAATCAGTTGAAGAAAAATCAAATCTGAGGGCTGTGGATGTGACTCAAGCGGTAGCGCGCTTGCCTGGCATGCGTGCGGCCCGGGTTCGATCCTCAGCACCACATACAAACAAAGATGTTGTGTCTGCCGAGAACTAAAAAATAAATATTAAAAATTCTCTCTCTCTCTCTCTCTCCTCTCTCACTCTCTTTAAAAAAAATAAAATCTGAAATAAGCATTAGAAATAAATCAAAATGGAAGCAAATAAAATTTTACTTTCTACAATATCCCTGAATGTAAATGGTTTAAACTCTTCAATAAAGATATAAGTTTGTAGATTGGATTAAAAAGCAAAGCCCAACCATACATTTTATACAAGAGACTCACCACACAGTCAAAGGCATTTGCACTGGAGATGAAAGAATTGAATTAGATATTCTACACAAATAGAGACCAAAAGCATGCAGGAATAGTCCTTTCTATTTTCTTAAGATCCATTTATTTATTTATTTTTTAAATTTTACAGTGAATTTTATAAAAGTGTTTTACAAAATTCTTTAAAAAATTGTACAATGAAGAAAGAAATGCATGCCATTTTCTCTTTCACAGTAACAATCATGAAAATTCAGGGACATAATCCAATCCCAATGTTCTCTTTGTGAGCACTTAAACCATCAAAATTTAGACATTCAGAAACTTCCCACATACCACCCTCACCTCTCTGATGTGAAAATTTATTAATCTTCAGCACAGCACTCTGGGGAATTTTTAAAAAGACATCTTTAACAAATGGATATGTAGTTAAATCTCTGTACTGAATATTCTAAAACAGAAGTATGACTCTTACTCATTTTTAATACATTTGACTTACTAATGTCAAATTAACAATGATTCAATATGCATTTACAGACCCTATTCTCTCTTTGATCAAAAAAGTATCTACCAAGTCATTCGAGATATGCAAGGCTTCAAAATTATTCATGTAAATGCAGCACTAGATAAAGGGAACATTTGATTTTTTATTCCTTAATTCTCTCTAGCTTCCACATAAGGGAGAGAAAATATGACCTATGATTTTCTGAGTTTGGCTTATTTCACTTAACATGATGTTCTCCAATTTCATCGCAAATTGTGCTACGGAGCTACAGTAACAAAAAAAAACCATCACATTTACACAAAAACAGAGATAAAAGAACAATAGAATACATGACACAGAGACCAGTCCAGCTGGATACAGTCATCTGATTCTTGGCAAAAGTGACAAGAATATATGCTGAAGAAAAGATAGCCTTTTAAACAAATGGTGCTAAGAAAAGTGGATAAACATATATAGAAGAATGAAAGTAAAATCCTATCTTTTTATCAACACAGAAATCAACTCAAAATGCACCAGACACCTAGGAATTAGACCAGAAAATTGCAAACTGTTAGAAGAAAATAAATTAAAAGACTTCTATACAGCAAATGAACAAGATCCTGAAGAAAAAAAACCTATAGAATGGAGAAAAAAAAACATTGCTATGCTTCAGACCAAGGATTAATATAAACCTCCTCCTAAAAAATAATAGCCCAAACAATAAATGGGCAAAAGATCTAAATAGACATTTCTCAGAAGAAGAAATAGAAATGGCCAACAAATACATGAAAAATATTAAATATATTTAGCAATCAGGGAAATAAAAGTCAAAACTACATTGAGCCAGGTGTGGTGGCATATTCCTGGCTGAGGCAATTTGGAGGTGAGCCTTAGAAAATTAGTGAGGACCTAAGCAATTTAGCAAGTACCTGTCTCAAAATAAATAATAAAAGATCTGGGTTGTTACTCAGTGGTTAAGCATCCCTAGGTTTCATCCCTGGTACCAAAAAAAAAAAAGAAGAAGAAGAAGAAGAAGAAATTTCATCTCATTAGAATTAGAATGACAACAATAGAAAAAAATAATTGTGAAGGTATGGAGTAAATAATGAACTCAATCTCTTTGTAAAACAGAATGGTGATCACTCAAAAGCTAGGAGTGGAATCACTATATGTCCTAGTTTTCCCACTTCTTGGTATTTATCCTAAAGGACTAAAATAGGTTCACCATAATGATATATATCAAAATATCATTATACTTCACATTATATATCAGTATATAACACTATTATGATATGTACTAATAAAATATATACCAATGTTTATAGTAATAGAATTCACAATGGCCAAGGTTCCCATTAACAGACAAATATGTAAATATAATCAGGTATGCTGATTATACACACACACACACACACACACACACACACACAAGAGTTTTATCTAATCATAATGAGGAATGAAATGATGGCATTTACTGGTAAATGAATTGATTTGTATTTCCCTGATGACTAGTGATGTTGAACATTTGTTTTTATGTCATTGTGTGCCATTTGATCTTCTTCAGGGAAGGATTTGTTTAGCTCATTTGCCAATTTAATGATTGGATTTTTGCTCTTTTAAGGTCGAAATATTTTTAATTCTTTATTCTGGATATTAACATTTGTTAGGGAAGTATCAAGGAAAGGTTTTTGTTTGTTTGTTTTCCAATTCTATCAGTTGTCTCTTCACTCTGTTGTCTCCTTTGCTGTGCAGAATCTTTTTGATTTGACACGATCTCATTTGTTGATTCGTGTTATTGTTTCCTATATTAGTGGAGCCCTGTTCAAGAAGTCATCATGTATGCCTATATCTTGAATTTATTTTACCATATTTTATTTCACTATTTTATTAGTATAAAACATTTTTTGTTGTATGTTGGCATTTATTTTCTTGGATTGTTGTCCATGCCAGACAGATAGTTTTCTTACTGTGTCAACAACAATGCATAACTATTAGAGGTAGGACTTGCTTTGTTGTGGAAATGAATGTGCCACTGAAGAATATTTACGTTCAACCAATAGAAGAATATATTACTGAAATTGTCATCTGACCAGAGTTTCCTTCTCTCAGCTTCTTATGAAAGTTGTTTGCAGCTTCATCTTCCTTCAGCCTCTCAGCTGACTCTGTGATTCTTCATACACTAGGTATGTTTACCTATATTAATCATTTCTTCTGATAAGAAGTTATATTTTCTGTTTTTAAATGTTGTTTTTGTTCAATTATGTAAGAAAAATAAAATAAAATAAAAAGAGGCTTTCACACTGCCACAAGTTCTAGGAGCAACCAGTACATTTAGATGCTTTCACAGGTGGTAGATTCTGTCCCTAATTGTCTTCACTGAGACACATATTTCCATTGAGTAATAATAAGGATTCTTGCAGTTCAATATCCCATTTGCCTTCATCTACTGCATTGACAGTTGATATGGCAAAAATCCTAGGCTGACTGAGGCATAACTACTAAACAGTGAAGGGGAAAACATATTCTGAAATCCTTTTTTTTTTCATTAATTTTATTTGTTTTTTTCCATTAATTTTATTTGTTTTTTTTTTATTGTTGGTCGTTCAAAACGTTACATAGTTCTTAATACATCATATTTCCCAGTTTGATTCAAGTGGGTTATGAACTCCCAATTTTACCCCGTATACAGATTGCTGTATCACATCAGTTACCCTTCCATTGATTTACATATTGCCTTTCTAGTGTCTGATGTATTCTGCTGTCTGTCCTATTCTCTACTATCCCCCCTCCCCTCCCCTCCCCTCCCCTCCCCTTTTCTCTCTCTACCCCTTCTACTGTAAATCATTTCTTCCATTTGTATTGTCTTGTCTTACCCCTCCTTTCCTCTTATATGCCATTTTGTATAACCCTGAATCTTCAAGACCCTAATTATTAAGTTTTCAATATATTAAAATGGACTTCATGTAAGGATTATTTCAAAAATAACAAGTAAAAATACATGTCCACAATCTTATTCATGGAATAGCCCCATGTGCAATGGCCTTTTTTCAATATAGAGACAAGAATGGAACTGAAGACTAAATATCCACTACCAAGGTGGTTTCTCAGCAAAATTTCAGCAGGCATGTCCAACCTTCTGGTAACTACATCATGTACCTACAAAAACAGGAAGCAAATAAAGTGCTCAAGTCCTACCTCCAAACATAAACATTTTAAACTTCCATGTACTAAAGTTCCAAATTGCCTATTTATTTTTTCTTTCTACACTCCCATCATTTTCCCTGTTATCTATATAAGTTTTCCTTACAGTATGCAGAAACACCAACTAATAGAATTCTTCTCAATTAAATCATATTTAATCATCTTCTACTCCTAATTTTCAGCAGAGTTTGACATTTTGTAGGAAAACTGAGCATGAACAAATCTCCCAACCTATTATTTCCATGTCTAAAAACATACCCTAGAGAAAATTCTGCATGGATATTCCTGGATCCATGAGCAATAATGTGTTATGACAGCTTTGTTCATAATAGAATATAAGTTCTATCATTTGTTAGACACATTCATTTTCTGCTTCATTCATTGTATATCCCTAGTGTATTTAAAAATATCCAGTATGTTAGGTATTCAGAAAATGTTTTTAAATAAATTATAGCCAGAAAAGTGTGAAAAGTCAAACTCTGACCAAAACATAACAATATGAAAATTTTCTTGTGTTCATATGACCTAATAATCTTAAGCAGCTAAAATGATTGAAATAAATCTCCACTGATAAATATCAGTGACTCTCAGAAACAAATGTTAACTAAAATTATCCTGACTCCAAAGAGGGCTAATAATTTAATTCAGTTAATATAGGTAAATAATAACTCATCTAAAGGATATATTAAATACATTGTGTATAACATAAAAACTGTAAAAATGGTAAAATAATACTTCTACATTAAACTCAAAATGGGAATTTGCTCAATGAGTAAGAACATGGAGACAAGTAAAGAGAGATACAGAAGATTCAGGAAATGTCAATGATATTCTACGAAAATGCTTTCTGTTTCTATGTTAACTACTAAATGCTTTTCGTTTCTATCAATTTTCCAATTAAGGACATTTTATATAAATAAAATTGTACAAAATTTGCAGGTATTTTTGTTCTGTCTACTTCTTGTTTTCAAGTTGATCTATATTATAACACACATCAAGCCTTCATTCTTTTCCATAGCTGAATAATATTCCATTTCATGAATACTGTATTATAATTATCTGTTTTTGTTGTTTTTGGAAGAATTATCAAGAAAGTATGCTAGAGTTTATCAAATGATTTTGTTGCAACTGATGATATTATAAGTTTTTTTTTCATTTTTTCTAATCTATTCTATTCTATTCTATTGATGTGGGGGATTAGATTGACTGATTTCATTATGTTGAGAAACTCTGCATTACTTAAATAATTTTTTATCATCATGTATAATCCTTTTAATATACCCCTGGATTCATATATAGCATGTTTTAATCAGAGAAGAATCAAGAAATTATTTTCGTTTTAAAAATTATAAGATTTGTTTTGTATTTTTATCTGTAGTTTATTTTGGGAAAAGTTCCATGTGCTAATTAAAATAGTGCACATTCTGCCCCTGTTGGATGTAATATTCAGGTCTGTTAAGTGCATATTTTAATGTAGTTTTGATGTTTCTTTGTTGACTTTTTCTGGATGATTTATCTATTGATGAAGATAAGATATTGGAATATTGAAGTTACCCACTATCATTTTATTGTGGCCTATTTTCCTGTTTATGTCTAGACATATTTGTATTTGTTTTATAAAGTTTGAATATTGCAATATATATATATATATATATATATATACACACACACACATTTGTTTTATTTTTCTGATGTTTCATTTCCTTGTATGAATATATAGTGAACTTCTTTGTTTCTTCAGATTTTGTCTTAAAATCTACTTTCTTAGATAAAAATAAAGGTACTTACTTTCTGATTCCATTTGCTTAAAATAATGTTTTCCATCCTTTAACTTTCCCTCTGGGTAAATATTTGCCACTGATACATGTTTCTTGTATGCATAATATTGTGGGGTTTTGTTTTATAATCCATTCAGTCAGTCTACTATGTAACGGGAGAATTAGAAACACATCCATTCAGAGTTATTATTGAAAGATGTGCAACACGGGGAAATGTACACCAATCAATACAAGGCCATTTCAGAGCTTGGAGTAGTAGCTGTCCTTGGAGTATGGGAAGAGATGGGCAAACTAACATCCTGCCCTGGTGGTGTGAAAAATCCACATGATCTGCATTAGGCAGTGTGGAGGGTGTTATGCTACATCAGTGTCCAGACATTCCAGAGAAAACCTTTACAAACAGGCTTCACCATCAAAAACAGTCACCAGATACTCAGGCATGGGATGAGCCACTTCCAACAAGCCCAAGTTGAGCAGCACAGATATTCAGTGACTTAGAGCAGTCAGCAAAATTCTTGTGCCCAGAACCCCCACACCCAAAAGAAACAGATGTCCCTGTCACAAAGCACATGTAAATCTGTGGGCTGATGCCCAAGAATTACTAACTGCTAGTGCAGAAACCACAGCAAACAGGACAGAGACTCTGGTGCCTTACATGCATAACACCTCTTGGAGGATCCACAGTCATGGGACTCATATCTGTGAGTAGACACCACATGGAGCACATTCAGACATGAACTCATGGAAGGTATTTCCCAGGGCCACCCAAAATCAGTGGAACCACCAACAGCCAGTGGAGAAACTTAAGCATAGGCAATGTAGCACAACTCACAAAATAATTCTATAGTGTAATATCCCGAAGATATCAGGCACCCCCCAGTGTACCCAGATACAAGACCACTGACTTGTACACTCCAGTGAGGCAGCAACCCTGCACCTCCCACAGGAACACCAACAGCATTTCAGCCACATTACTTCAACTCTACCTTAGACCACCACAACCCAAAACCTTTGAAATATGATGTGAGCCCACACATGTGTGAGCCCACACTCAACTGACAGCTCAGGGTGGCTGATGCTTTTCTTAAAGACAGTACACAAGACTAAATGCCAAAACAGGAAGAAACCTGACTGCCAGACAATTAAAAGCTCTTTCCTCAGATACATTTAAAAGCTAGTACGTGCCTAGCCATAACAAAGAATGGAGAGGACTTCCTAAAATATATCAGCGGTATTCTGATAAGATCACTTATACCCAAAGAAATTTAGAGAAATAGCTGAGAATATGTAAAGCTGAGGATGAGTGGACAATTGAAATTTGTAAACATATGAAATCCAAATCAGGAAGACACCAATAAAAAATCTCCTCAGTCCTCCACACGCCAGACTTGCCAGAGACCAGATAGGGATGCCCCATCATGCGCCACACCTTCTGGAGACCAGAGAGGGGCCACTGCTGTGCCCTCTCAGAGTGGACTGCACCACACTTTGATTCCCTATCAACCAACTCGTGGCTCCACCCAAAACACCTCCATCTTGGAACACTGCAACCACTCCATAGCCCACTCCATGTGGTAATCTCTACCTTGGGATAGGGACAGGGGTGAGAAGCAGCTGCCTGCTGCAGTACCACATGCTACAGTGCAGCATCACCAAAAAAAGCCACTCAATACCATCACACAGCCCATCCTTCCAGCCCCATCTCTGAAAGCAGTTGCTTCTATCTTGGGACACCTCCACCAGCATCTTGGGTTACCTTTGCTGCTGCCTCGTCCATCTTTAATTGGGGGAGCTTCCATCTTGGGACACTGACTGGGGCCTGGAATCCCAACATCAAGGTGCCTACAGGCTGGATGCTACTGTCACCACCAACTAGGGACATGGCCACTTCCATCTAGGGACAACATCCAGGAACTGGAAGACCATCACCAAGGTCCTTGTGGGCCCAATTGCACCAATTTGCTAAAAGTCGCCATCCTCTTGCAGAGGAAAAAAGGAGCCTTGCATGGTTCTCTTTCTTTTTTTTTCTCCTGCTAACAGCCAACTTCTTTTGCTTCCCCTTTCACTCTTCCTGTAATCTAATACCCCTATATTCTCACATCCTACCTTACAAACATCACATCCTACTCCCTACCCCCATCTCTCTCTGTCCATCATTAGAAATTGTAAACCCTTACGCAAACCTATTGGCTATATGGTAGATGATAACTGAATTCATAATTTCTGTTTATACTGACAAAACTGTAAATGTCTAAATATGATCTAATAGATTTTGGGTGGCATATTGTTTGCACTGGGTGCTGTAAACATTGATCTCCCTTTTAAATGTGAGGTATAGGTAACCTGCAGGGACAACACAAGATCATAGGGTAGAAACTGCAATACCTCAGATCTGCACTGCAAGAAAGGAAGACACATAAACAACATGAAAAAACAAGGGAAGAAAGTGCCCCAAACAAATCAAGATACTATAGTCATAGAATTAATTGATAGTGTAGTTGATGAAATGTCAGAGAAGGAGTTCAGAATATACATAGTTAAAATGATCTGGGAAATAAAGAATGACTTGTGTGAGCAGATACAGGCAAAAATCAATCACTCCAACAAAGAGATAAGAGAACAAATACAGAAAGAGAGATTCTGAAAAAAAATTCAGAATTCTATGAAACAAAGGAAACAGTAAACGAAATAAAAAAAAAACTCAATACAAAACATCATCAACAGATTAGACCACTTGGAAGACAGAACCTCAGATAATAAAGACAAAATATACAATCTTGAAAATAAAGTTAACCACACAGTGAAGATGGTAAGAAACCATAAAAAAGACATCAAAGAATTATAGCATAACATCAAAAGACCAAATCTAAGATTTATCAGGATAGAGGAAGGCACAGAGATGCAAACCAAAAGAATGCATAATCTCTTCAATGAAATAATATCAGAAAATTTCCCAAACATGAAGAAAGAATTGGAAAATCCAAAACAAGAGGTTTACAAGACACCAATTGTACAAAATTACACAGATCTACACCAAAATGCATTAAAATGAAAATGCCCAACATACAGAATACGGAAAGAATTTTAAAGGCTGCAAGAGAGAAGAATTAGATTACATATAGGAGAAGACCAACTTGGATCTTAGCAGACTTTTCAAGCCAGACCCTCAAAGCCACAGAATCCTGAAACAAAATATATCAAGCTCTGAAAGAAAATGGATGCCAACCAATGATCTTATACTCATCAAAATTAATCTTCACATTTGATGAGGAAATAAAAACCTTCCATGATAAACAAAAGTTAAAATAATTTACAGCAAGAAAGCCTGCACTACAGAACATGCCTAGCAAAATATTCCATGAGGAGGAAATGGAAAAGAACAATGAAGATCTGTAAAAGGTAAATTGTGGTATAAAGGTGTATTAAGAATTGCAATGCAAAACAATTATGAATGTAATGCACTCCTCTATTGTGATGTATGTAAGAAATAATGAAAACTAAATAAAAAATAGTTTTAATGCAAAAAAATGATGAATGTAATGCACTCCTCTATTGTGTAGTATGTAAGAAATAATTAAAAAATCAAAAAGTATATAAAAAACTTTAAAAAATCAGTAAAAGGAGGAACTACACTAAAGGAAAAGCCAATCAAAGGAGAACTGAAGTATAATTAAAAACCAAAAGTAAACCAAAATTACCTGGAATTCAAAACATATTTCAATAATAACCCTGAATGAAAATGAAATGAACTAATCAATACATAGACTGGCAGGTTGAATTAAAAAAATAATAACATGCTACCTTCAAGAGACTCATCTCACAGGAAAATACAACCACAGAATAAAGGCTAAAGGATGGGGAAAAAAACGTATCACTCACATGGACCATGTAAACAAGCAGGGGTTTCCTTTCTCATATAAGAAAAAGTGGATTTCAAACCAAAATTAGTGAAAAGGGATAAAGAAGAATATTTCATACTGCTTAAGGTGATCATACATCAACAACACATAACGACCATAAATATTTATGCCTCAAGCAATGGGGCATCTATGTATATCAAATAAACCCTTCTCAACTTCAAGAATCAAACAGACCACAACACAATAATACTGGGTAATGTTAACATACCTCTCTCATCATCTGATGATACATCTTCCAAACAAAAACTAAAAAAAACCATAGAACTCAATAAACCAATCCATAACTTAGACTTAAAAGACATATATAGAATATTCCACCCATCAACGAGTGAATAAACTTTTTTCTCAGAAGCACATGGATCCTTCTCCACAATAGATCATATGTTATGCCACAAAGCAAGTCTTAGCAAATACAGAAATAGAGAGAGACAATATCCAGCATTCTATCTGACCATAATTAAATGGAATTATAAATCATTGATAAAAAATAGAAGCTACTTCAATACCTGGAGGATAAATAATATGCTATTGAAAGATGCATGGATAACAGAAGATATCAGTGAGGAGATAAAAAATTTCTTAGAGGTAAATGAGAATTCTGCTACAACATATCAAAATATCTGTGACACTATGAAAGCAGTCCTAAGAGGAAAGTTCATTGCATTAAACTCACTCATTACAAGAATTAAAAGTAAATAAATGCACAACATATTATGATAGCTCAAAGCCCTAGAAAAGAAAAAACAAAAACCAAAAGTAGAAGGAAGGAAGTAATTAAACTCAGGGATGAAGTCAATGAAATTGTGACAAAAGAAACAATTTTTAAAAAATGACAAAACAAAAAGGTGGTCCTTTGGAAAAATAAATAAAATTGACAAACCCTTAACCACCTCAAGGAGAGAGAAAATGTAAATTACTAAAATTCATGATGTAGAAATATCACAACAGACACTAGTTAATTACAGAAGATAATTAGAAACTCTTTTGAAAATGTATTCTCCAGTAAAATAAAAAATCTTGAAGACATGGACATACTTCTAGAGACATATGGTCTACCCAAACTGAATCAGGAAGACATACACAATTTAAACAGATTAATTTTAAGCAAAGAAAGAGAGGACACCATAAAAAGCTTACCGACCAAGAAAAGCCCCAGACCAGACAGATTCACAGCCAAGTACTATGAGACCTACAAAGAAGAATTAATACCAATAACCTCAAATTATTCCATGAAAAAGAAGAGGAGGGAATTCTTCTAAACTCATTTTATGTGGTTAGTATCATCCTGATACCAAAACCAAGAAAAAGACAAATCAAGGAAAAAAATTTTTCAGGCCAATATCCTTGATAAACATAGATGCAAAATTTCTCAAAACCAACATGGCAAATCACATAAAAAAACATACTTAAAAAATAGTGCACCATTATCAAGTGAGGTTCATTTCAGATATGCAAGTTTGGTTCAACATATGGAAATCAATAAACATAATTCATCACATCAATAGAATTAAAGATAAAAATTATATGATTATACCAGTTGATGCAGAAAAAGCATTTGAAAAAATACAACACCTTTTCATTCTCAAAACACTAGAAAAACTAGAGATAGTAGGAACATACTTCAACATTGAAAAAGCTATCTTTGGATTAGATAACTGTGAATGAAGAAAAGGGAGGGAGAATGGGAATATGAAAAATAGTTGAATGAATCTTACATTACTATCTTATGTGCATATATGATTACACAACCAATGTAATTCTACATCTTGTACAACCAGAATAGTGAGAAGTTATACTCAATATATGTATAATATATGAAAATACATTTTACTATCGTATACACTTAATTGGAACAAATAAAAAAAAATTAAAGTACATCAAGAAAACTATTCCTAAGAATGTCTTAATTCATTATTCTTTGATCTTTTTCTGTAGCATACATTTGGAATAAGATTAACTCCAAATGAATACCCTTCTATGAATCTGATTGCAATAATTAACCCTATAGAACTAATAATATTTTTTTCTTTTTTATTGAGATTATAAAAAGACTTTCTTGTAGCACAGAACATCATAGGTCCTATATATCTATAGAGGTTTGAAAGATTTGGAGAATCAAAGAAAAGATATGACCATGGATGGTAATATCCCACAAGTTTTATTGGCCATTGTTTGGGCAAGGATGCATGAGATGGGAAGTCCTTCATAGTATGTGACCATCCAAAATTTTATATGTATGCACATTTTATAAAGAAATTTGTGGTATTGTTCAGATACTAATTTCTTTAATATTTTAATAGAAAGTTCTCAAATGTAAATAAGAAAATAAATAAATGTATCAGGTTCTTTAATATAAGTAGATTCCTATCTGGAAAAAGAATAAATAAAACATTATTAATCACAAATTTGAATATATAAAAGATCATATTCTACACATTATGTATTAGAAAAAATTAATAAGCTAATAAATTAATTCAATAAATTGAATACAATAAGCATATAAAATCATGACTTCTAATTCCTAGAGATAAACAAGTATAAAATAAAACTTCAAAAGATAATACTTAGAATTACATAAAATACATTATATTTTATTTTCTGTTATACCACAACTTAAAACTTCCAAAATTTTTTGAAAATTAATGATCTCCATAAGGTTTCCTTTTATTTTCTATTGTTGTTATCACTGATATAATTAGTTTGCATCATTTTAAAACTACATAAGACTTCTTGCAGAGTGGCAGAGCTTATAATCCCAGTGACACATGAGGCTGAGTCAGGAGGACTGCAGGTTCAAAACTAGCCTTAGCATCTTAACAAGGCCCTAAGCAACTTAGGGTGAACCTACCTCAAAAATAAAAGAATAAAAATGGGCTAGGGATGTGGCTCATTGGATAAGCATCCCTGGGTTTAATCTAAAGAAAGAAAGAAAGAGAATGAGAAAGGAATAAAGGAAGGAAGGAACAAATGAATGAACAAATGAAGAAAGAAAGAAAGCTAAAGGAAAGGAAAGGAAGGAAGAAAGGAAAGGAAGAAAAGAAAAACCCTACATGCAAAACAGGAAACAAATATAATCAAATCAAATAGTTCCTAGGCTATACTTAAAGTAATATAGTTTAGTTGATCCTTCATAGATATTGAAGGATATAGCTTGATGTTAGAGTGATTTCCTACTATGATCAAAGCCATGGTTTGTACCTCAGTATTACCAATAGCAGTGATAACAAATATAATAATAATAGAAGAAATAAATAATGTGATTCTATTCATGCATTTGCTTATGGACCATTAAATTAGAAAATATTATTATACTGAAATACTTTTAAACAGGAAAAGCTAGTAACTAATGTAATTAAAAAGTGTGAAATTCTAATATGTATTCAAAATTATACTTCATTACTGAAATAAATGAAAGAAAATCAATATAAATGGAAGAACATATCATGGTCATGGATTTGAAGTTTCAATATTATAAAGATGTTAATTAATTAAGCTACAGATTGAGTGTAATTCCCCATCTATTATACCAGCATGTTTTTATAATAATTAATAAACTTAACATAAAGTTTGGATTAAATGCAAAGAGCCAAAAATCGGCAACATAATCTTGAAGAATATGTATCAGTTATTCTAAGTGACTATAATTAAAATTATAAGATACTGGTCCAAGAAAATACAGTTACATAAACTAATGGAAAATAACAGTGGGCCCAGAAAAAAGGCAAGAATTTGAAGTCCCTTGTAATTAAATTGTGCCTTCTACTTATTGTTTCTCCCCAGAGAAGGCTAGTCTCACCACTTTCCTCATTTCTTTCTTTCAAATGTTATTTTCTTAGAGATAATTTCAAAAGACATTATATATTTTATATTCCCCAACAATTCATCTTTTCTCAACTTTATTTCCTTTCTTGTTGTATAATAACATTTCCTTTCTTATTATATAACATTTACTTTCTTGTTATATAACATTATGTTTTAATGATGTCTGTGTGTATTTTATGGCCCACACACTTTTCTACCCCCCCATACTTTGCTTTTGTTGAAGCTGGCTTTGAACTCACCATTCTCCTGCCTCAGCCACCTAAGCCGCTGGGATTACAGGAGTGCACCACTGTGCCCAGCGAGAAATGAGCTCTTAATCTTATTAAAGCATTTCATTTACTTGACATATTAAATACTCTGAGTAAAAGAGCACCTAAAAGGAGATATAACAGATATATATATATATATATATATATATATATATATATATATATATATATATATTCTGTTCCTGGAATCTCCATCCATCAACAATTGTAGTACTAAACAGAACCAGCAGTATGATCTGGTGGGGGCAGTACTGATAGGCAAGATGCAACAGTAAGAACTGAAGTGATGGAATAGGAAAACATTCTTTAAAATGAAAGTACATACTGTTATAATATCTGAACATATGAGATACATATCTCTCCAAAGTCTGTGACTGAATTCATGACTTCAAGAAAAAAGTGAGGCCCTAAAATATAACAAGATAAAGCTGTCTGAGAAAAAAAAAAGCTCAAACACTATATTTGAGCTCTTAGTATAGCTCTTATTTTTAAACATGAGTTATCTAATTTAATCTTCACAATAACCTCTCATCACTTTCCTCATATGCATAGACATGCATATGCCATTTTACATGTGAGAAAACTTACCAATGGTAGTGTCATAGCTAAAATTTCAACCTGTGTGGACTGACACTAAATTATCTCAGCTTAACCTTTATTCCCTAGTGTAATAATTATTTAGAGCCATCCCTTTTTTCAGTTATGTGTATTTTGACAGATGTGAGGACAATCTCTACTCCTTAATCCAGGATTGAGAAAATACTAAGGTAATGGTAGCTGGAATTTCAGAAATATCACTTACACCTTGAACTTCATCCTGCCTTGAAATTTCAGAATGACCATAGGCACATGGTAAGATTAGGCCAGACACAAATACATCTCCTCCATTTGTGGTATGACATCCTATATATCCTTTCATACAATAAGTATGTGTTACTGCTCCTATAAGATCTATGTTGTGTGCTTAAATACTCTTAAAATTACTAGAATTCTTCAAGAGATAATGAGTTTAGGAAAAGGGATACAACTTGAGTCTAGGAATGCAGGTATTATGGTTGGTAGTATCATTTATTTATTTTTTACCCCAGGCTAGTGTTGCTTTCTAATTGCAACAAAAAATTGGACCCCAATGTTATTAGATCTGAGAGTCTCTATTTTGCCCAAGAAGTGAGCTTCAATTTATGGAACAGATTCCTCAGACTAAAATCAGACTTTTTTCCCCATCTATACATCTATGCATGTATACCTATATACCTATACACATCATCTCCTTATGAATCTTTTTTCACACATTCTTACTATTACATTGTTGATTGTTAAGGTATTTCCAAGCTTATATATGTGACTAACATAAACTTATTAATCTAAAAATCTTGCATTGTATCCCTGTAAGCAAATATTTGGCAGCAAGATATGTAGATTGTTGAGTCTTGGATAAGTTGTATATGCCTATTCAAAATATCTGTGACTGGAACATGAAGGATACATAGAATTTATACACATTGTCCCTTTGTGAGGAGACAAAGAATGGTAACTATCTGACCTCACTGCCTGCATGATAGCATAAGGGTATTAAACCATGGTAGTGAAGCTATAGAACAATAATTTGATAGTATCACCAGTATCTCATTTTTTCTAATTTTTTGTACAATACACATATTTAATTTATCATTAAATACACATATATAGAGTATAATTTAAAAATGGCATATCTTAAAAGGTGAAACAAGTGAATTGAAAATTTTGAACGCTTACACAGGATCTCCCGTGCCCCAAAGAATGCATATTCACTTTCTTCTAGTGTTTTGAATTTTTTGTTCTGCTTTGTTTTGTTTTTTGGTACCATCAATTGAACCCAAGGGCACTTGACCACTGAGCCACATCCCAGCCCTATTTTGTATTTTATTTAGAGACAGGGTCTCACTGAGTTGCTTAGCACTTAGCTTTTGTTGAAGCTGGCTTTGAACTCACCATCCTCCTGCCTCAGCCACCCAAGCCGCTGGGATTACAGGAGTGCACCACCGTGCCTATTATCCTTTTTAACTATTTTATAAACAAAACCTGACACTGGAAATCTTCAATGTAATGTAAAAGAGATACATATAATACAAATCCATGGTAAATATCATAGTGAGAATGAGTTCCACTTCCTAAAACAAAACAGAATTTTCCAAGTTGTCCTTTCTTAAAATTTCCAGGAATTTTATGGAGCAGTGACACATGTCTTTAATACAAGAAACTTGAATAGCTGAGACAGAAGGATTGCAAGTTTGAGGCCAGCCTCAGGAACTTAGCAACAACTTGTCTCAAGATTAAAAAAAATGTGAAAAATGATAAATTTAAAAAACTGGTAATATAGCTCAGTGGTAGGTATGATCTGTGTTCAAACCTTCTAGGAAATTATTAAAGGTTTTTTAGCCAGATCTTTGTGATCTAAAGACATGACAAGAACAAATTTAGAGGAAGAAACATTTATTTGTCTCTCACAATTTCAGATGTCTCAGTTCAGTGAAAGCCAACTCCATTGCTTCAGGCCTGAGTTTAGACTGAATATCTTGACTTAAGAGTGTGGCGGAGGAAAGCATCTCAGGACATGATGACAGGAAGCAAAGAAGACAGAGTTTCCCCCATCACTGATAAAATATAAACCCCAAATGCACACCCCAGTAACCTCCCCTTCTCAGCCACAGTCAACCTGCCTTCAGTTACCATTCAGTTAATCCCCATCAGGGGATTAATGCACTGATTAGGTTAACACTCTCATAACCCAGTCATTTCACAACTAAACTTTCTTGCATTGTCTCACAAATGAGTTTTGGGGGACGTCTAATATCTAAACCATAAAAGAAGTGTATGCAACTGACAAATCCCTAAACAAGTTTGGAGCATCTCACTACATACAATGTTTTCAAGTAGAAAGTTAGTATCTTCATGGATAGAAGAAATTTCCCTATCTCTTCTTGGAATCTGATACCTCAAATGGAGGTATCTTTGGGGCAGAGACAAATTGATGCATTTTATTATAATAATGTATATAAGATATATTACTAGGGCATTAGTCTTTACAGTAATATGTGCTGGAGTATTAGATATTTTATTTAAATGGTAGACCTCTATTATAATAGCTTTTCTTACTACAAAACCCTAGGATCTAAGACTTCCTTTATTTATAACAAGCAACAAATTGTGTAAAATAAAATATTCATGAGTTTATACTGAACTTTGGCATAAAAGATTAGAATTTTAAATGAAAGAATGGGAATTACAAGAAGCACTGGGAAAGAGAGAAGGAAAGGGAGAGAGTGAAAGAAAATGGGACTGGGGAAGAGATATGCCATTTAAAGACATGCTCCCAGTGACCTACATGCTGCAACAAGTTCTAAATTCCTGAAGTTTCTACCACCTCCCAATAGCCCATTTTATGCATCAATCAATGGTTAATTCATTGGTGGTTTTAGAACCTTTGAGAGTTGATTACCTTCTAAATGTCCCAACTCTGCACACAACAGCAGTGGAAACAGGCTTTTTGCACATAAGATTTGGGAGGACATGTCAGATCCAAACCATAACAAGTGGGACAAATGCCCAATTGTTCAATACCCACATGACATTGCACACCAATAAGCATCAGATGGTTTCAGCAAAACATGATGCCACGTTGTATTCAATATAAAGTAATGTCTCCAAAATTGACCAGGCAATAATCATTATGGAAGAGCTCTCAGAATGAAAATTTTAACAGCTGCTTAAGGAAACTCACTAAACTTGAAGAACATACAGACAAATATGTCCATACTAAACAGAGAAATTTAACACAGAGAAAGAAGCAAATAAAAAGTTAAACAGAAATTCTTGAGGTGAAAAATATACTAAGTGGAATTAAAAATGTGATAGCATCAATAACAAAACATATCAAAAAGAAGAAAGAATTAATAAGTGCAAAGAAAGGCTTTTTGAAAAGCCATAGTTCTATAATAAAAAGGAAAACTAATAAAGAAAAATAAAGAAAGTGACAAGAAATTTGGGACAGTATTAGAGAGAAAATATTTTGATTATTGGTATATAAGAAGGACTTGAGAATGCCTAAAAGGCAGAAAATATACTCAAATAAATAATAGCAGGAAACTTCCAGATTTAAAGAAAAATACAAGTAACCAGGTACAGAAAATTCAAAGGTCATTAGTCAAATTTAAATTAACTGACAGGTATCCCAAAACATCTTACAATCAAGCTCTAACAGGTGAAAGATAATGAGCATATTGTTGCAGCCACAAGAAAAAGGAAACAACACATAAGTTGTCTCATGTCAACTAATAGGGAGTTTCTCAGATGAAACATTACAGGCCCGGGAAAAGTGACATGATATTTTCCGACTATTAAGAGAGATGAGCCATCAGAGAGAGAGAAAAAAGAGACCTTTGCCAGATGGAGACCTGGATCAATGAACACAAACAGCCATATCAGTCTTTTTATATGAATAAAACTTCCAATCTATGGTTGTACCAGATGAACTAGAACAAAATATAATGAGTTGAAATGTCACCATATTCAAATACGTACACAATGTGCCCACAAATAATCAATGGTTAGATAGCTTAATCAATAAGAAACATTCCAAACTCCAAATATCAAATAATTGGCATGGGATTTGCTATTCACAAAAGCTTGCATGAGAAGCTGCACTTTTCTTACCAGGAAAATTCCACATATAGTCAAAGAGCTCAACCCTGTATGTATCACTCTTCTCTGAGAGGCAAGGAACCTTTGCACCCTGCCTTAAACCCCTCTCAGGTAACAGTAAGAAGAAAAAAAAATGATTAACTAAGAATATTGTACCCAGAAAAGCTATAATTTTAGAAATGAAGGAGGGATAAAGACATTTCCAGAAACAAAAATATTTAAGAGAACAGTATTTCTCTCAGAACTGTTCTACAAGGGATCCTTAAGGAAGTTCTTCAAATTTAAAGAAATGCACATGATTAAGAGGAAAATGGGCTGGATATAGTGGCACATACTTCTAAACCCAGGGACTCTGGAAGCTGAAGCAGGAGAAAAACAAGTGTTAGTTCAGTCTTAGCAATGTAGCTGGATTCTGCCTCAAAAATAAAAATTAAAAAGGACTGGGAGTATAGTTTATTGGTAGAGCACCCATGGTGTAAATCCCTAGTAATACACTAGCGTGCACGTAGACACACACACACACACACACACACACACACACACACACACACATAAAAAGACAGGAAGGTATATATCTTACTGCCAAGAGTAACTATAAAGATATATTGAGAATTCTGTATTATTATTAACATAACACAAACAATTCATCTCTTCTGTATGGATATGAAACACAAAACAATAAGTGCATTGATATGTTAGGTTATTGGGAACATAGATGTAAAAATGGGATATCAAAAAATTAAAATGTGGGAAGGAATAGAATGCAGCTGTAAATATTTTTGGTAATTTTTTTCTCTTTTGCTTTTATTTATTTCTATTTTTATTATAAGGTTAAGTTGATGCTATTTCAAAATAATTGCTATAATCAAAAGATGTTTTGAAAGCTTCATGGTAACTGAAATAAAATTAATAATAGACAAGCCAAAATAATAGTCAATGGATGAGAACCCAATACTATGGTAGTTCATGTAAACACTAAGGAAGAATATAAGAGAGGGTAGAAGAAAGGAAGGAAGGAAAATAAAACTAGAAGACAAGTTATAAATAACTATAGTAGCCTTATCTTTCAGTGCTTACCTTCAATACAATTGAGTTAAATTGCATTAAATTTTAAATTTAAAATACATACAGTGAAAAGATAAAGAGAAAATATTCAAGTATATGTTGCTTACAACAAACTTACTTCATTACAAAGAACATACATAAATTGAAAGTGAACATACATATATATACAATATATACATATATGTGTATATATAAAATATATATGCACTTATAATGTGTATACATATATGTATATATAAAATATATATGCACACATATAGTAGATATCTGGTCTTTCATTTATATTATAATTGTATATACATATATTATATATAATACTTCAGGGCATGCAACGTTCAAGAATGGTTATGGTTTGTACATATGGTGTTCTCCAAAAGCTTATATGTAAGGCAATACAGGAATAAGCAGAAGTGAAATGATTAGATTATGAGAGTTGTAACCTAACAGTGCACTATTGTATTTTATAGATTAATAATTTGAAAAGACTATTGTACTTGTGGGAACTGTAGGAAGGTGAGAAATGGCTGGAGAAACTTAGGTCTTGGGGATATGCCCTAGGAATTATATATTGTCCCCCTGACTCCGCCTCCTCTCTCTCTTTTCCTCTCTCTCCCTGTCTCTAATGACCTGAGTAGCTGTTATCCACCCCACCCTTTTCCCATGATGTTCCACCTCACCTTGATCCAGAGCAATTGAGTCTGCTGACCACTGATCATGGGCCAAAGCTCTGAAACTGTGACAAAATAAATTTCTTTCTCTAAGTTGTTTTTGTCAGGTTTTTTTTCACAGTGATAAAATACTAATACAATATATAACCAAAAATCAAATTTAGAAAAACTCAAATTATATTAAAATATCTTTTATTGGTAAGGATTTTTCTGTTTTTTATTTTTATTGATGCATATTAATTAATACCAATATTTGGATTCATTGTGGCATATTAATATATGCATAAAGCATGATATGATCAATATAACTGTCCTGTACATCCCCATGCCCTTCCTTCCTTTTTTTTTTAAGAGATAGATGAGAGAGAGAGAGAGAGAGAGAGAGAGAGAGAGAGAGAGAGGAGAGAGAGAGAGAAAGAGAGAGAGAGAGAATTTTTAACATTTATTTTTTAGTTCTCGGCGGACACAACATCTTTGTTGGTATGTGGTGCTGAGGATCGAACCCGGGCCGCACGCATGCCAGGCGAGCGCGCTACCGCTTGAGCCACATCCCCAGCCCCCCTTCCTTCCTTTTTGACCCTGACCCCCTGAATCTACTAATGATCTTCTTCATATTTCTTTGAGATCCTCTTTTTACATATTTTTTTCTCACTCCCACTTAGAATACTTATGATGCTTGTCTTTCTGAGTTTGGCTTGGTTCACTTAATATAATGCTTTACAATTCAATTGATTTTCCTGCAAATTACATAATTTTATACTTGTTTATGGGTGAATAAAACTCCATTGTGTATATATATCAAACGTTCTTTAACCATCTATTGATAGACACCTAAGCTGGACCGTAATGTGCCTACTGTGAATTGCACTGCTATAAGTGTGAGATGCATGCAATTCTAGAGTGTGCTGTTTTTAATTATTTTGGATAAATACCAAGGAGTGGTTTAGCCTGGTCATATGGTTGTCCCCTTTTCAGTTTTTGAAGAACCTCCCTACTGATTCCTATACTGGTTGCACTAAGTTACACTCCCAGAAACAGTATGTAAGGATTTCATTATTCCAGTATCATTGCCAGCATTTAGTTTCATTTGTGTTCTGGATTGCTTTGTGTTCTGATTGAAGTGAGGTGGAATCTCAGTGTAGTTTTGATTTCTGTCTTCTGAATTATTAATGACATTGAAAATGTTTTCATGTAATCATTGGCCATTTATTTTCAGAAGCATCTGTCTAGTTCATTTATTAAATAGGTTTTTTTGTGTTAAATTTTTGAGTTCTTTATATATTCTGGATATTAAACCTCTGTCAAAAAAAAGAAGCTGTGTAAGATTTTCTCCCATTCTCTAAGCACTCTTTCACATAGTTAATTGTTTCATTTGATGTGTGGAAGGGTTTTAAATTTGATGCAATATTATTTATTGTTTTTCAATATTCTTTCCTGAGCTACAGGAGTTCTGTTCAGAAAGATATCACCTGCACCCACAAGTTGAACCATTTTCCCTATGTTTTCTTCTATCAGTTGCAGTGTTTCTGATCTTATTTCAATATCTTTGATCCGTATTGATTTGACATTTGTGCAGGGTCAAAGACAAAATATTAGCTTCATTCTTTTACATATAGAAGTTAATTTTTCCCAATAGTATTTATTAAAGAGGCTATATGTTCTTGAAATTTTCTTTTTGGCACCTTTGTCATAAATCAGCTGACTCGGGGTTTATAGGTAGAGCACTTGCCTAGCACATGTGAGGCCCTGGGTTTGAATCTTTGGACCACATATCAATAAACAAAGGCATGCTGTCCATCTACAACTACAAAAAAATTAAAAAGAACTAAATCAAACTGGCAAAGTTAAAAAAAATCAGTTGACTCTTTGTGTGTTTCCTTTCATGACTTCTATTTAATTACATTGTTCTACATGTCTGTTTTATTAAAGTACCATTTTTTTTGCTATACTTCTTTAGCATAATTTGAAATCAGCTATTATTATGGGTACAGCATTGTTCTTTTTTGGTAAGAACAAATTTGACTATTCTGGGCTTTTGGCCATCTGCATTAATTCTATAATTTTTCCTAATTCTGTGAATAATGCATTGAATCAATATATTGCTTTTAGTAATATGGTCATTTTAATGATATTTATTATGCCTATCTATGAACATAAGAGATCTTTACATTTTTATGGTGTCTTCTTCTATTTCCTTATTTAATGTTCTGTAATTTTCTGTGTAAAACCTTTTACTTGTTTTGTTAAAATTTTCCTATTTATTTTTAGGTTTTTGAGACCTGTTTTACTGATTTTACTGTATGGACCTGTTTTACTGATTTCTTTCTCAGAGGAATCATTGTTTGTGTGTAGAAAAATATATTGATGTTTGTATATTGATTTTGTATCCTGACACTTAGGTATGCTTATCAGATCTAGAAGTCTTCTGTTAGATACTTTAGTGTCTTCTAAACATAGGATTATATCATCTTCTAATTGTAATAATTTGACTTCTTCCTATCCCGTTTTTGCTTTTTTTATTTCTTTCACTTGCCTAATTATTTTGACTGAAATTTCAAGTACTATATCAACTAGGAATGGGGAAAGTGGACATAGTTTTTTTTCCCTTAATTAGGAGAAAATTCTTTCAGATTTTACTCATTCAGTATGATGTGGCCTTTATGTTTGTCATGAATGACCTTTATTATGTTCAGGTAAATTCATTCTATCTGCAGTTTTCTCAGGTTTTTGTTTTATTTTGTTTTGTCTTTTATTTGGTTGGGTTTGCTTTGTTTGTTTTTGTCATGAAGTAGTGTTGAATTTTCTCAAAGTCTTTTCCTACATCTACTGAAATGATTATGTATTTTTATACCTGATTCTATTAACATGGTGTATTGTGTTTATTGATTTGAGAATATGGAACCATTCTTGCACCACTGAGTTATACCAACCTGATCATGATATATGATGCTTTGTTGTGTGACTGAATTGCATTGATGAGAAATTTGTTAGGAGTTTTCATCTATGAACATCAAGAGTATAGTTGATCTTAATTTTATTTTCATCATATGTTCTTATCTGGTTTGGGTATCAAGGTGAAACTGACTTTGGAGAATAAGATTCAAAGTTTCCCCTCCCTTTGTATTTAATATAATGATTGGATGTGCATAGGTATTAGCTTTCATTAAAGATCTGATAAAATTTAACTGTGAATCTATTGATCCATGTGATCTTGGGGTCTTCTTTGTTTGGAGGCCTCTTATTAATTATTCAGCCTCATTGCTTGCTATTTTTATTTGTTCTTTTTATATATACATGACAGCAGAGGGTATTTTGACATATTATACATACGTGGAGTGTAAAATATTCTAACTAGGATCCCTTTCTTGTGGTTTTACATGATGTGAAGATTCTCTGGTCATGTATTCATATATAAAAATAGTGAAGTTTATGTCTAATTAATTCTACTTCCCTCCCTATTTATATCCCCCTTCTCCCCCCTCATTCTCCTTTGTCTAGTCCATATAAATTTCTGTTCTTCCCTTCCCTCCCTTATTGTGTATCAGTATCCACATATCAGAGAGAACATTTGGCTTTTGTTTTGTTTTGTTTTGTTTTGTTTTGAGGATTAGCTTATTTCACTCAGCATGATAGTCTCCAGTTCCATTCATTTACCAGAAAATGCCATAATTTAGTTTTCTTTATGGTTGAGTAATATTCTATTGTGTATATATACCACATTTTCTTTATCCATGCATCTGTTTCAGAGAACCTAGGTTGGTTTCATAGCCAAATCATCGTTCATTGCTTAGTATTCGTCTGTTTAATTTTTCTATATTTACTTTTGTCAATTTTAGTAAATCAGATGTATCTATAAATTCACCTATTTCTGATATTTAAATTTTGCATACTCACTTTAATGCCACTTGTTCTGTATCTTCATGTTATTTCATGATGTACTTCTATCCGAAAATATGGTATTCAATCTTTATGTGTTTGTATGTTTCTGTAGACTTTCTTGCTTTTAATTTCTAATTTCATTCCATTATGATCCAATGTGATCTGAAAAGTTATTTCAAACTTTTTTTGTTTTGCTAAGACTTGCTTTTTGTTCTTAATTATGATCTGTTTTGGAGAAAGTTCCACAAGAAGCTAAAAATGTGGATTCATATTTTGCTGAAAGAAATATTATATAAATGTCTACTAAGCCCATTTCATATAGTATGTTTAAATCTGTAGCTACTTATGCTTGGTTCCAGATCCTATTTGAACAAAATATCATTTTCTATAGTTTCACTGTCTTTTTGTGAATGTCTTTGCCAATGAAATGTAATGTATTTCAGGCAACATCTAGTTGAGTGTTGCTTTTGAATCCAATCTTTCAATCTATGTCTTTTATTTGGACAATTTTAATTCTGTGTTATTATAGAAAGATTTGTATTACTTCATGATTTTTTTATACTTAATATTTGATTTGATCTTAATTCTCACTTGTCTATCATTACTCTTTTAATGATATTTGTTGCTTCCTAAAGTTTCTTATTGTTTATATCTTCTTCTGTGTTTAGAATTTCTTTAAGTATCTTCCAAAGTGATGGTTTTGTGAACATGAATGCTTTTGTTTTATGCATATTTTGTTATTTGGTATTTGTTTTATTATACTTATTTATTTTTTTCTTTTAATATCTAGTTTCCACATATTAGAAAAAACATTTATAATACCTGACATTCTGAGTCTGCCTTATTTCACTCAATGTGATGTTATCTAGTTTCTTCCATTTACCAGTAGATTAGATAATTTTGTTCTTCTTTATAGTTGAAGAAAATTCCATTGTGTATATATGTTACATTTTCTTTATCTATTTACCTACCTTTGAAAGACACCTTGTTTGGTTCCATAACATGGCTCTGATGAATTGGGCTTCTATATACATGAGTATGCATACATCACTAAAGTATGCTGATTTTAATTAATTTGTATAAATACTGAGGAATGATATAAATGGGTCTCATAGACCTTTTACTTCTAGTCTGTTGTGGAATCACCATTATAATCTTCATAGTGGTTTTACTAATTTAAATTTCCCCCACATCCTCACCAGTTTTTACTTTTACTTGTATTTTTTGTACTGCAAAATGAACACAAGGATGCTTTATCACAGTGATATATCCCTAATCCATTTTTTAAAAGACAGTCTTACTATTTTGCTGAAGGTCTCACTATATTGCTGAGGCTGTCCTTGAATTTGCAATCTTCTTGTCTCAGCCTCATGAGTCATTGGGATTACAGTCATGCACCATCATGCCAGCTTGTTACTTGTAATCTTTATATTTGGCATGCTAACTGGAGTGAAAGAAATCTCAGTGTAGTTCTAATTTGCATTTTCCTGTTTGTGAAGAATGCTGAATATTTTTTATAAACTTTTGGGTCATTTGAATTTCTTCTTTTAAGAATTTTCTATTTATTTCATTTGTGATGTGCTATTAGTATTTTTGGTGTTGACATTCTGAGTTCTTTATATATACTGGATATTAATTCTATATCAAAAGAGTAGCTGGCAAAGATGTTCTCCCATTATGTAGGCTCTCTCTTCAGGATCTTTTATACTTTGTTGTGCAGAAACCTCCTAATATGATGCCATCACATCTATTGATTCTTGGGATTATTTCTTAAGCATTAGGAGTCACATTGAGAAAGTCAATACAAGAGCATATATATTGAAATATTGACCATAGATTTTCTTCTGTCAGTTACTAAGTTTCCTAGTTTTTTTATCCACTTTGATTTGACTTTGTGTAGGGTGAGAAACAGGCATTTACTTTTCATTCCTCATAGGAAATCCAGTTTTCCAAAGATTGTTTGTTAAAAAGACTGTCTTTTCTTCAATGTAGTTTCTGGTACCTTTTTCAAAGCTTATATGATTGTATCTGTGTGGTTTTAGATGAGGAATACATTTAAACAAGTGCCAGATGACTCCTTAAAATGAAATAATCCCTAAAGTTATCACAAAACAAACTCTGACATTTAGACTTGGTGTTCTAGGTACTGTGTAGTCATCAATATATTAATTAAGATACAAGCCAAGTGACATTCCAAACTTCAATAGAGAGTAGAACAGGAGTCCCTGTTTTGATATATCTCTATATTTCATCTCTCAAGGCATAGCATATTTATACATAATATCAAGAGGTCAAGACTATTTGGTAATCTCCAAGAACTTTGAACAAGTTACATTTTTAGTTCCCTTTCAGAATTTCTATTTTACATATTTTAAAAGATCACATATGTGCAACAAATATATCAACTGATACAAGGGTTTATAATTTAACATGTTTTATTGTTAAGATTTTAAACTTCACAAATCCAATAAGATAAAAAGGTATCATTTGTTACAGATCATTGGACAATTCTAAAGTTAAATTTATAGTATTTTCATCACACTAAAATATTCATGTTAATTGGATGTAATTATAACTGAATAGGCACTAATAGCCATAGCATGGAAGGACAATTAGCAGTTACTGAATTTTTTATTCGGTGAGCATAATTATACCAAGATATTGTCTGAATATGAGTCACCAAAAATATATCTTTGACTTATAGAAAATTTAAACATACCTATGATATATCTTCATTTATTAATTGTGACTAGTCTAATAGTTCCAGTTAGGGGGTTGACATACTTACCAGAGCATATACAAATCCTCAGAAGGAACAACACTTCAGCTTTTACCTTATTGGTGATTTCAATATGATGGTCTATATTTTTATTTTTGATTCTGCTACAAATTAATAATTCATATATATTTCCCCATAAATGTTACATTAAATTATCCTCAGATATTTCATTATTTCTTATTAGTATCTTTAAGATAAGATAATATTTTAAAGAATAGATAGATGTGGTCTAAATAATTAAAGACATACAGTTGACAATACAGGAGTAAACAAAATATTCTTACTATATTAGCCATTCTTCCTAAGTAATAACATTTAACAGGGCTAGGGTTGTAGCATTTGCCTAGTTTATGTGACGTACTGGGTTCAATTCTCAGCACCACATATACATAAATAAAAATAAAGGTTTATCAACAACTAAAAAATAGTAAAAAAAAATGAAAAAAGAAAATTAACATAGTTGACTATCAAAGGACAAGGAATATTTTCCCAAAAATAGATGTAAACGTTCCCATCCTTCAGGCCAGAACTACCCATCTCTGTATATATCTTGTCCCATGTCCCTTTATTAAGATGAACTATTTTATTTTGAATTTTGACCTATAACTGATTTTTGTTGAAGTATAGCATTCTATTTTTTAACATATTATCAATCTCATGCTCAAGTACAGATCTTTCTGTGCTGGAAGGATACACAATCTGGGATATGAAAATATACTTTTCAGATGTAACTTCAGATGTAACTGTTTCCTATTTATTCCATTAAATCCTGCATGTATTAATTCAATTCTCACTTTGCAATATCTGTCTGTTTAGGGAATCAAGAAGAAATATTTTTATGTTTCCTGTTATATCTCTAAAACCTTGAAATTAAGAACCAATATTTTCTGTCTGATATGTTACTGATGGGCAATTGATTATTTCAAAAGTAAAACTCACTTCTTCATAAACAGGAAACAGATTACTTCAAATCCAGTCAATTTTGGAAACACTGAAAATTAAATCATGGTGCCAGTGTTTGAAATTATACTCTTCCTATTTTTAAATTAATTCAGAAAACCAGAGCCAGTCTTTTGATTTATTCAACCTAAGACTAAGTTAAAACTCACTGTAGTCCCCTTAAAAATGATGTACTTTAAATCTTACTCTTTCAGCATCACCCTGAAAATTCCATTCACTTGTTAATGTCATGTAAGGAATATATATATAATACATATACATATATATGATAATTAATGTTCTCAGTGCTTGGCTAAGACCAAAATCTGAATTTTTTTTCAACTTCGTTCAACCATTAATCAGAATTCTACCCAGATATCACTGTGGTCTTTTGCCATTTTATTTCATTCACTTCTGAAACTCAAGCCCCTGGCCAATAAAATGGAACATAATCCCTGACATGCATACAAAGGGAGTTCCAAAGGCAGCAAATATGAATGACCATCCATATTGCACATCAATGATGACATTTTCTGGGACACACCTGTTGCTCCTTTCTATAGATATGTACTTTGGAAAATCAACAGCATATTCCTTCCATAATACAAACAGGCTGAGTATCAGGCTAAATAGGGCCCCTGTAGAGGAAAAGGGAAAAAAAAACATTTATTTCTAATTTAAAGACAGAAAATATGTTTGACAGTACATTAACCTGGATTTTTTATTTTTGGAAGAACTTTTTATAATTACCCCTGAGGTCAGTAAAATTATTAACATCACATGTGAAATGTTATCCTTGTGGGCAACGTCAACTAATACTTTGAAATAAAAAAAAAGTAAACTAGGGAGTTTTCTTTGTTCCCATACTAACGTTTTTATGGCTATTACTACCCTAATTGGAACAAGACTTAAGGCTCTATCAAATCTAGAAGCAGTGAAATAGACAATCAATCTATGTCTTTTGTATTCTCCCTTTTTTTACTTAGTTTTCCAAATGCACATAATTCACTAAATGTTTACATTTATAAAATTCTTATTCTAAAAATAGTATGCATTTTAATATAAATAACTCAGTAGTGAAACTAGCTAACATTTTCTTCAAATCTTCAAAAAATTAGATTCACTATAAAGATATGTTATAGGGAGTTATAGCTGCCATACACATTTGTTTGCTGCCATTTACTGCTGAGGTAATCCAAATCCCAGTATGATTGCACAGACCTGCAGCATAGCCTAACAGTACCCTACATTGCATAATTGCTTTAAAATATCTAATGACCTCAAATGAATTTGTATTATTTTTAATTTTCATAGGGAGAGATTATCCCTACAAACTTTAAAACCACTGAAATAAGGCAGTAAACACTGTCCGATAAATTTCAATCTTTGTATTGTGTCAGAATTATCAAGCATATAAGTACCCTTCCAGATTAATTTTATTGAATTTAAGAGGACATTATACAGATGATGATTATAAACCAACAGATTGCACTCTTAAGAAGAGAACACTAGACATTTGTGTAGTACTCTTTTACTCGTGGATTGCATAAGAAACTAACAAATAGAAAACCTCAAAAATAATTTGAGACAAATTTCTATTTAATATTATATTTGAGACAAATATATATTTTTAATTGATATATTAATATACAATAATTAATATATTATTGAATAATAATATATTATATAGTATATTTGAGAAAAATTACATATGGCTCTAGTTAAGGTTTCATGGATGCTTATTGACAAAAATATATGCTAAGTCATCTACAACTTCTGTAATTCCAGGTTAACAGTATTTGTCTCATCAGATAGATATGTAACATTCTAAGCCTGACACTTTTAGAAGTCCCTTTTCACTCATCAATTACTAGATTATGATTTAGTGAGGTAGCCACGACTTAAAAGCCATTTTTGCTCTGACTTAATATCCTTTTATATTTCTTGAGTACCTATAATATTTACCTAATTGATTACCTATTGTTGTTCATTGTAGTTTATTTCAAAATTACTAAGAGTATATTTTAGAGTATCATACCACAAAAATGATAGTTATATAAGCTGATAGATTTGCTAATTGACCTGATTTAATCATTCCACATGATAAACATATATCAAAATGCTACATCATACCTCATAAGTACACACAATTGTGTATGAATTATGACAAATAAAAAAGAAAATATTTAATAGTTTTCTATTAATATCAAGACAGTATATGTGAAGATAGAGTGAAAAATATTAATCATAATACAAGGTGATATTATATTAATATTAATGAAATAATAAAAATATCACTAAGAACATAAATGTATAAAAATTAAATAAAATATAAAGAGATATTGAATATATTAAAGTGCCTTGAAGTTCTAGGACTGTATTCATCATTCAATAAGTGATAGCTATCATAAGTATAATTTCATACATCAACAAAATAAGTAAATAGACATTTTTCTGGTACCTAGGATTGGATTTAGCCCCTCTGCTGATTAGGCAAGCACTATACCACTGAGCTACATCACCAGATAGGATGTCACGTTATCCAGGCTGGCCTTGAATTTGCCATCCCCCTGCCTCAGTCTCCTGAGTAGCTGGGGTTACAGGAAGGTTTCATTAGGCCCAGCTTATAAATAGAATCAAGTAGGTATTGTAAAGTTAAATGGTGCCCTTTGGAAATATTTTCATGCAATCTAATATAACACTTGGATAATTTACTAGAATTCACATAATTTGAACAAGTTCCTTCCTCTTAAACATTGTAGAACTATATATGCATTTAGAATAGGAGGATTACAATTTTAAGGCCAGCCTGGGTATCATATAATTCATTGTTATTTGTCTGAAATGGGATATTTGTAATATTCTACATAATTAGATAGGCATTTCTATGTGCTAGAGTAGAAGGGCTTAAACAGTTTAAGTGGATTATTAAATTACTGTGAGAAATATCTGCTCCATCATGGAAACAACACATAATATTTAGACTCTAAAAGCATGATTTCATTTGGCATATATAATATACCTAAAACTTATTTATTTACTAGAAATCCTTGATAACATTTCTTTGGAAATCAAAATAAAGTTACAAAAAATATAAAGAGGAATTTCCTTAAATATGAACTCACCAGTTTTCATTAAGCATGAGGTTGGCATTTTGGCATTTTTCCAAAATCTAAAAATAGCTTCAATTTATGTTTAGTGTTAAAAGTTATACAAAGTTTAATAAAAAATGTTGTAATTGTACTTACATATCTTTTATTATTCTTTTATTATTTTTATAGAAATTATTCTCCACACTTTGGCTCAGCTACTGACTTCCATGTTTTATCATGAACATACTTTTTATGAAGGCTTACATTCTTATTCTAAGATATATATTTCTATAGTATTTAACATGGTACTGGAGAGAGAAAGCTGAAAAAATATTTATTTTATGGGAAATAATTAAATTCATCAAAAACACGAATCTTGCTATCTGTTCATTTTCAATGTAAAAAATATAGAGAGTAATGAAACTTTCCTCAACACAAATAATAAATCGCCAAGCTGTTTAAATGCCTGAAATTTTTTCTCTGGCTTATTCTTTATGTTTAAAATCAATAAGCAAATAACTATTTTTTCTTGATCTCAAAATGGCATAGGTGTATACAGTGTCATAAATTAAACAGAAAGCTCTAGAAATCAAAATTATTAAACTTTGGTGTCTACTTTCAAATTCCAAATAAGCAACATCTAACTCAGGTAAATTGTCAAGTATTTCTTTAATAATTATGCTCCTGTTGCAATATCATTCTAATAACAAAAGAACAATCAGTAGATATTTGTTCAAAGTGACTTGAGGAACAATATGTGTTATGGTTTGAAACTAAAATGCCCCTATAAGCTCATATGTTAGAAGCATGGTCCCCAATAGAACAAATTTAGAGGAGGGGCTCTTAGGCAATGACTAGGATTCTAAATGCATCAGTGACTTACTTCATTTGAAGGATTAGTCCATTGAGAGTTCAATAGAATATTCTATAGTAATTGTAGGCAAGTGAGTTGTAGGTGGAAGAAGTAGGTCACTGGGGGAATGACCTTGGACTATATCTGTCCCTGGCTTCACACTGTCACTGTCTGAATCCCAGCTGCCAGGAGCTTAACAGTTTCCCTCTGCCTTGCCCTTCTACCATGATGTTCTGCATTAACTTGGGCCCCAAGCAATACAATCAGTGAAACATGAACTGAACACCTGAAGTGATTAGTTCTAAATAAACTTCTTATTCTGAGTTTTCCTTGTCAGGTATTTTTCAAAGTGACAAAAAGATTAACACAGTGTAGTAGTGACAGAGAAAAGAACTAAACTTGGAATCAGATAATTGGGTATAAAGCCTAACCCTTTCACTCACTGACTGCATGATATTGATCAAATCATTTCATTGCTTCAAGATTAAATGAGAGTTTCCCCAGCTATTATGAGAAATATTTATTTACATTATAAAAGTAAAAGTGATATGCATCAGATAATAAATTTTTCTTGATATCTAGGGGATAAATAGTTTTATTGATGTTTCTACACATGTGTGTAAAAAAAAGTCAACTTATCAACAGATACAAGGCAATAAGCAAGTTTTATGTTTTGGATTTGATCACCAAGAACAAACTTAATAAAATTGTCTACATAAAAAGAATCTTTCCTTTTAGAAATTGACAGTGTTACAATAATCAATACAAGATAATTTAGATAGTATTTAAATAATTTTACAACATTCGAGTTGCTCGAGGCCACTAGAAACAAAGAAATAGGAGTCTTAAATCTTCAGAATTCAACAGTTTTAATGTCCCACACATTATCACAACAAACATTGGGAATTTTTCACATGTATTAATAATAAAATAAACAAAAATTTTCAAAATATAAAACAATTTTTATCAAATTTTCTAAATTGATGCTTGGGCAAACAGTTTCATTGGTGAAATTTTTAAAATTGACACATACTATTTGAACATATTTATTATATGTTTACAAAGCATAATGATTAAGTCATGGTAATTAGCCTTCTATCCTGTTAAATATTTTTAATTTGTGTCAATATATAATTATATATTTCATTAATAACTAAAAGAAACATTAAAAAGAACAGTCATGGATTTTTCATTAATTTGCTTCAGGAAAAAATTAATAAAATTTCTGTCATAAATAGATTGATTGAAAAAATACTAACTGCTTTGATGGAGGTAGCAAATGAAAGTAAAAGAATTGAATTTGGACCAATTGTTGAACAATAGATTTGAGTTAAGTTTAACATTTGGGTTGGCTTTGGTTGAAAGGAAAGGATTACCCAGTATTAGAAGAGCATCACATCATTCAGAAATTTCTTTGGTCAAAAGAACACTTTAAGCAACATTACCTGGAATAAATGTATAAAAAAGTCATTGGGAGAATGGGGAATTATTTTCTTACATTTGTGCAGTTATACTGAAAAATACTAGATAACTAGGAGGCTAGGGAAACACTCATATACCAAAAGAAGATCATAATGAATTAGGATTTGAATGATGACAATTAAAATAGTAAAATAAAGAACATTTCCAAAAGAAACTATACAAGCTGGGTGCAGTGGTACATGCCTGTAATCCCACCAGCAGTAGTCTGAGGCAGGAAGATTGCAAGTTCAAAGCCAGCCTCAGCAATTTAGTGAGACCTAAGCAACTTATTGAGATCCTTTCTCAAAATAAAAAAAATAAAAATGACCGGGGATGTGGCTCAGAGGTTAAGAACGCCTGGATTCAATTCTTGATAACCCCCCCCCCCCCAAAAAAAAAGGAAGAATACAAAATTAGTTGTTTCAAACTCACACAATGGATTGAGTCCGTTGCTTTAAGCAATTGAAACCAAAATATAGTTAGATAGGAGAAATAAGTTCCAAACGTTCTAGAGCACAGGAGGGTGAATATAATTTACAATAATCTATTATATATTTCATAGAAAACTAGGAGAAAAGATGAATGAATAATGAATAATGAATCAAACATTTCCCTGAACATTCATCAAACAGTTTTTCAAGATAAACAGAGTAACTATAATTTGAGAAAATCCGACATTGCTATAATTGGTTGATATCTCATGAGAAAATTTCAATTCACATTCTCTAAAGATGAATCTTGAACTAATAGAATTAATAATACTTATTCATGCTTAATAAGAACTAATCTTAAGGAAAGTTCATTATATGTAAGACCTATTATTACAAAAAAGCATTCTACTTAGTTTTCATAATACATTTGTATGACAGTTTTCTTACCCCATTTTAAAAATTAGGATATTAAGTGAAACTATGGTTAATATAATTTCCAGGATAAATCAAAAATTTTGATGCTTGGAATATAACCAGGATATAGCTACTTTGAGATAATTCCTTCACCCTGGTGGACCACATGAATCTTATCTATTTCTCTACATTTCATTTATAAAATGATATAAATGAGTTTTGATTATTTAAATTTTTATCTACTTCCTTCTAATATATTTAAAGTCCATTAAATGTGTTCATAGCACACCTTTTGTCTTTCCACCACTCCACCTGCAATAGAATCTAAGATATGCATAAGCACTTTGCAAGTGCTCAGTACATAACATCAGGTCTGATCTCTTTAATACATTTCTATGAAGATAAATTTTAAAAACTACTTTTTAAGTTTAAATGAGTATTAAATGAGAAAGGCTGATTCCAGCAAATATTCAGTAGTATGTCTGTTTATTTACCTTCTTCTCAGTAAGAAAAAATAGACTGAAATATGTGAAATAATAGTCTGAAATATATGAAAAAATGTTTATGAGTACACCTAGCAATAGGAGGGAAGAACAGCATTTTTAAGAGAGAGTAAACAAATGAAGTGAACATTACATTTATTCTACCTTATTGCCTTGAAAGTTTTCAGGCCATAATGCAGGAGGGAGAACTGATGAGGAATCTGGTGAACTTCCTGAGTTAAAGATATAGAGCAGAGCTGTGTGCCATAGCACATGCCTATAATTTCAGTGGCTTGGGAGGCTGAGGCAGTAGGATCACAAGTTTAAAGGCAGCTTCAGCAAAAGTGAGGTGCTAAGCAACTCATTGAGAACCTGTCTCTAATTAAAATACAAAATAGGGTGAGGTTGTGGCTCAGTGGTCAAGTGCCCCTGGGTTCAATCCCTGGTACTGTCCCCACAAAAACAAAAAGATATAGAGCAGAGAGTCAGAAAAAAACTAAAACAAGAAGCATTCACACAACGAAGTGCTAGAGTGTATAGAAATCTTCACAAAGAACAAAACAATATATCCATAGACGATCCAAATATATAACATATTTTTTTTGTGTAGCTCTTGAACTTTAATTTGTATTACACATTGATTTTCTAAAGAAGAGAGGATGGTCTGTATTTATAATTAACATGTTTTTAACAAGGTTCTTTTGTCTTTACAGCATCTGGAAAACTTCCCTAAGAGCATTGTGGTAGAATATTTCCTATATTACCAACAGAGTCTTCAGCTGCCTTGAAAAATTGTCTGATTTATTCTTTGGTCATAGCTAACACAAGAAAGAAAGTTATTATCAAAAATGCAGTTATACTCAAAAGATTTTTACTTTCCTGAATAAAAAGTAATACATAGTGCTTGACAGTACACCTATAATTTTACACTTCAGTGATTTTAATATAATGAATAACAGATATGTAATTTCAACTTTCAACTCTAATAAGAGATGGGTTTGTCTCTGCAACTTGGAATTTAGATTCATTTTTATTAGCTCTTATGAGGGACTTCCAATTCAACAGTATGCCAGTCATCAAAATGTTCAAATTTGTATGTGATTATTTTGCTATTTTTCATTTTTAATTTGTTTTAATTTGTTATACATGACAGTAGAATGCCTTTTGACATTTCATACACAAATGGAATATAACATCTCATTATTCTGGTTGTACTTGATGTGGGATTACACCAGTCATGTAATCATATATGCACATAGGGTAATAATGTCCAATTAAATGTACTATTCTTCCTACCATCATACCTGCTCCCATTCCTTCCCTCCACTCTGCCTAATCCAAAATACCTCTATTCTTCCTTAGCTTCCATCCATTTTTGTGGATTAGTCAGATGAAAGAATTTAAAAGAGATACAAATAAGAAAAAAAACCTCAACTATCAATATTTGCTAATGACATTATTGTATATTTAGAAGATCCAAAAAATTCAACCAAAAAACTTCTAAACTAATAAATAAATTCAGCAAAGAGGCAAGATATAAAATCAACACCCACAAAACAAATTAATTTCTATACATCAGTAATAAATTCACTGTAAAAGAAATTAAGAGAACTGTCCCATTCACAATAGCCTCAAAAAAAAATAAAATGCATGGGAATCAACCTAACAAAAGAGTTGAAATATTTCTGCAATGAATATTACAGAATACTAAAGAAATAAATTGAAGAAAACTTCAAAAGATGGAAAGATTTCCCATGCTCCTGAATAGGCAGAATTATTATTGTCAAAATGGTCATACTATGAAAAGTGGAATGCATATTTAAAGCAATTCCTTATTAAATTTCCAATGACATTCTTCATATGAATAGAAAAGGCAATCATGAAATTTATTTGAAAAATAAGAGACCCAAAATACCTAAAATAATCCTTAACAAGAAAAGTGAAACAAGATCATCACAATACCAAACCTTAAAATACACTACAAAGCCATAGTAACAAAACTGGCATGGTATTGGCACCCAAACAGAAATGAAGACAAATGGTATAGAACAGAAGACAAAGAAACAAACCCACGTAAATACAGTTATCTCACACAAGACAAAGATTCCAAAAATATATATTAGAAAAAATTTAGCCTCTTCAACAAATGGTACTGGGAAAACTGGAAACCCATATAGCAAAATGAACTTAAATCCCACCTCTCATCCTTCATGAAACTCAACTCACAGTGGATCAAAGACTTAGACATTATACCACAGACCTTGCTCCTACTAGAAGAAAAAGCACTCCCATCTTCACCATGACAGCTTAGGAAGTGACTTCCTTAACAAAATTCCTAAAGCACAAGAAGTAAAATCAATAAAGAAAGAATCAATAAATGGGGGCTGGAGTTGTGCTCAGTGGTAGAGCGCTTGCCTTGTACATGTGAGGCACTGGTTTCTATCATCAGCACCACATGAAAAAATAAATAAAATAAAGTTATTATGCCCATCTACAAATAAAATAATATATTTTTAAAAATAATCAATAAGTGGGATGGATTAAAACTAAAAATCTTTTTCTCAGCAGAGGAAACAATCAATCATATGAAGAGAAAACCTACACAATGGAAGAAAATCATTACCACATACATCTCAGAGCATTAATCTCCAGAATATATATTCAATACCAAACAATTCATTACCAAAAAACAAAAACAACCCAATCAATAAATGGGCTAAGGAACTGAACAGAGGTTTCACAGAAGAAATACAATCAATCAAACAAATATATTAAAAAATGTTCATCATCTCTGGTAATTAGAGAAATGCAAATCAAAACTGCTCTAAAATTTCATCTCACTCTAGTCAGAATGTCTATTATCAAGAATACAAGCAATAATAAATGTTTGAAAGGATGTAGGGAACAAGGTATGCTCATACATTGCTGTTGTGACTGGAAATTGTTGCAAGCACTGTGCAAGCAATATGGAAATTCCTCAGAAAACTTGGAATGGAACCACCATTTGATCCAGCTATCATACTCATCAATTTATACTCAAAAAAACTTAAAATCAGCATGCTACAGTGATGTGGCCACATCAATTTTTACAGCAGCTTAATTCACGATAGCTAAGCTATGGAACCAATCTAGGTGCCCTTCAATAGATGAATGGATTAAGAAAATGAGGTATTTGTACCTAATGGAATATTACTTAGCCATAAAAAGAATAAAATTATGGCATGTGCAGGTAAATGGATGGAGCTTGAGGATATCATGCTAAGTGAAAAAAAGCCAATGCCCCCAAACCAAAGATCTAATATTTTGTCTGATATGCAGATGCTAATTCACAATAAGTGGAGGGGGTTAGGGAAGAATAGAAATACAGCATGATATTTATCAAAGCATAAATGGATAATAATTAAGGCTGGAGAAAGTGATATCTGAAAGTATTTGAATGACAAGTGTCCAATGTTGAAACAGGTTCAGAAATAGAACCCATTTACACCATCCATAGTGAAGAAACTACTTATTCTCAGCGCATGTGACAGGATACTCAAAAGGATCTTTTCATGAAGTGGTAAAAAACTAGTACTAGCCTTAACATGGCTCTGGTCTCACATCATTTTTTAACTTCAGGAGTAAAATGGAGCTAAAAGTTTATAAATATCTTCACTTTTTACCCGAACAAAGCTTAATAATAGTTATATGACCAAAATTCATTGAGCTTTCAAAAGAATAATACTCACAATATCTGGCATCCAGTAAAAACTACAATGTGACACATATAGTGGATTATAAATTCTCCAGAGAAAAATCTCCATAGAAAAACCTAGCAAGTAAAAAAAGGGCTTTCTTAGAGTTCTAGAAAATCAGTCAGGGATCTGCTAAAACACATAAAGGTCCAGTTCAGAAAAAGCCACAGTCAAAACAATAGAAAACATGACATTGTTGACCCCATCATCTCTCCATTATTGCATGGTCTGCACAGAGGATTCTGACCAATCCTTGTCATTCTCAGAGTGGAATGCAAAGAAATAAACCTGATATTTAATGATATATCTTGTTTGTAAGGGGTATATTTTATCTTATTTGAGTTGGAGATCTAACAAGTGGCATAGTTGAATATCAGGATGGAGGATGCTGAAGGTAGTAGTGAGTAGGACAGAACATGACAATTATAGGATGACTAAAGACCTGAAGGTGTCTCAAGGAAGATTATGGAAATTAACATATGTAAAATAAACCATTTAGACAGGGAAGTTGAGGCATAAATATGAAAAGTCTCAATGAGAACACATGTCCCAAAAACTGCTTAAAAGATCTCAGCTATCCAAGAAAGCTGATTATTGAATAAATTTTTCTGCGAAGAACCAATTTACAAAGACTAAGAGAAACAGATATTTTTTAATACACAGTTTTCAACAAAATACAGATAAGTGTGTGAAGAAACTGGCAATATAAACTATCCAAAGGAAGAAAGTAAAGTTACAGAAACTATTCTCAAATAAACACAGGCATCACTAGACAAAAACATTAAGATGACCTTATAAATATATACATATATATTTATACATAGAGAGACATATAGATATAGATATATTAGTTGTAGATTTCCTTTAGTCTTTTAAATCAATTTTCCTTTAGATTTTTGTCCAAATTTAAAATTCATCCTGAGCTGGGGGTTTGGCCTAGCGGTAGAGCACTCACCTAGCATGTGCAAGGCCCTGTGTTTGATCCTCAGCACCACATAAAAATAAATAATTAAAATAAAGGAGCCAATAATTTCTCATGTGAATATTCTTTTATTAACCCAGACATGAGTTTTTGGGGAAAACCTCATAGCTAAAGCATAAAAAGAACTAAGAAACATTATCAATCAAATGGACGTAACAGACATCTTTAGAATATTTCATATATGAAATACTGAATTTCTTCTCAGATGCACATGCAAACTTCACTAAAGTAAGCTATATTTTAGGACACAAAACAAGTCTCATAAAATACCAAAAAATGGAGGTGATCCTTTTGTATTTTATCAAATAACATTAAAATGAACTTAGAAATAAAAAAATAAAAAATTCAAAAATCTGGAGGTTGGTGCTGAAATATTGCAGATTAGAAAAAAGTACACTCCCCAGCAGTTCTTACACTCAAAATTTAAACAGTTGGAAAATGAGTCCTCAGTAAGCTGGATAACTATTTAATTTCACTGAAATTCAATTTTCATAAACTTCATAAAATAATCATAAAGACAGAAAAAGTCAGAAATATTGAATATAAAATAAGGAATAATCCTTGAGACATTACAGCTTGACTGCTGGTGAGGTCACTGCCAGTAACCCATTAGAGAAAGGAGGGACACACATAAAGTGAAAGAGAAGAAAAAGCATGGCAAATAAAATTAGCTTGAGTAATACTATGGAACAGAAAGGGAGGCAGATTTTAACTTACCCAATAATGGTGGGGGAAGTTGTGAGTGAAAATACGTTCAAATCCCTCATCCAATTGGAAGAGAGTCTGGTGGGAACAAGTTACCTGGAATCATTTTCATGTGACCACAAAGCAAGTAGCAGAGTCTGGAGACTGGAAACTCATAAAGGAAGTTTCTAGCCTGACCCAACAGTCACCTATTGTAGAGTCCAGAATGTGCCTTGACCAACATTATTGAAACAAATGCAGAGAGGAATATAATTAGGGTGATCCAGGCTGGGAATACCAAGGAGAGAGAGAGCCTCTTGTGCTGGTAATGTCTCATACAAGCAACTGGGAAGACACCAGCAACTGCTCAGACAGATTTGTCTGCCCTCCATTAAGGATCCTGGGTAATTCACATACCTGGTGGTGGAATATGTGAACCCTGTGGAGGTTTGGATTCCTTACCCTAAAAGTGGAATTTTGGGAAAGAACCTAAGACCCAGATGTCTAGGAGAGATAAGTGTCTCTTCAACAACAGGGGGTGTGGATCAAATCTCAGATATCCACTAACAGTTTCAAAGATCATCCAAGGCTAATCCTCCCACACTGTTAGAACTGCCACTTTAGAATTCTGTCCCACCCTCTCTATAGGAGTGTATCATTTGTCAGTCTACCCTATACTATACTGTGAGACAGGAGAACAAGAACTACTACAACCACCTATTGTATGATTTCACACAGTTAACATTTTTGTGGTGAGAATAGTTAACATTCACATTCCTTTCATTATTCAAGAATACAATAACCATTAACTGCATTAATCTTGCTTTATAATATACCTAGTTTATTCTGCAATTAAAATTGTAGTTATGCATACATTGGTCAACTACCCTCATCTCTCCCCCTCTGTCTCCAACTTTTGATAACTGGTGATCTACTTACTTCAGTAGTCCTTCTTTATCCACAGTAGATATGTTCCAAGAACACCCAATGGACAAATAAAACCACTGTAGTAGAAAAATTTACATATACTGTGTTTTCACCAATTAAGTGACTAAGGGGAAGATAAAATATAAAGGTGGATACACTGGAAAAAGTGATTATTCACTTTTGAGGAGAGACAAAGCTGGACAGAGAGAGGTTTCATCATACTTCTCGGGACAGTGGGTAGTTGAAACTCATGAATTGATTCACTGGAATTTTCCATTAGTATTTCTACAATATCATTGACTACAACTAACTGATAGCATGGAAAGAAAAATGGTAGACAAATGAGAAAAATGTACTTTTCTCAAATCAATTTTTAGATTCCACATATCAGTGAGATAATGAAATATTTGTGTTTATTTGCCCAGCTTATTTCACTTAACAATAAGCCCTCCATGTTTATTCATATTGTTACAAATAAGAGAATTTCCTTAGAATTTTAATTAAATTTATTTTAAATGGAACATAAAATTGCATGTATTAATAGGGTAACAAGATGTGTATGTATGTATGTATATGTATGTATGTATATATATATATATATATATATATATATATATATATATGTGTGTGTGTGTGTGTGTGTGTGTGTATTTTTTGGTCATATATATGTATGTTATGTATTTCTTAATTCCATATATCAATGAGAGCATGCAGTACTCTTTCTGTGCCTGGCTTATTTCATTAAATTAATGATCTCCAATTCCATAAGTATAAAAAATGAAAAAGCATTTTATGCTTTTTATGGGTGAATAGTATTCCATTTGACATAATTATCACATTCTCCTTATTAATTAATCAGGTAATGGACACTCAGATTATTTTCATTTCTTGGATATTCTTAATAGCAGTGCAATAGGCATAAGGATGCAAATTTATCTTCTACATATGGATTTCCTTCCTTTGAATATATATACTCAGTAGTGGAATTGCTGGATCAACGTTAGTTCAACTTTTAATTTCTGGAGGAATCTCCATACTGTTTTCCATGATTGTTATGCAAATACATATTCCCAAAAAGAGTGTATAAGTGTATTCTTTTGTCTGTCACCAGTTCTGGTAATGTTTTATCATTTTTATAATAGCCATATCCACTGAGATGATGTGATAGCACTTTTTGGTTTTGATATATATTTTCCTGATTATTAGTGATGCTGATCATCTTTTCATACACCCATTTTTAGTTTGGAGGTTTTATTTTGACAAATGGCTACTTAATTCTACAGTTTTTAATTGGGTAATTTGGTTTGATTTTGTTTTGTTTTCACTTTTGTTATTTTGTGTTTTTAATTGAAAGTTTATGAAGTTCCTTACATAATCTAGATATTAACCTCTTGTCAGGTGCATAGTTTGCAAATATTTTCTTCCTTTTTGTAGATTGAATTTTCATTCTATTGATTGTATCCATTGCTGTTCAGGATCTTTTAACTTTGACACAATTCCACTCACCCATTTTTTTTATTTGCTTACTGTTATTTTGGGGGTCTTCAAAAAAGTTTTGTACATTACAATGTATACAAAAAACACCAGAATGGAACAATACTCTAAACCAAACAAATCTAACAGACATACACAAAGCATTTAATTCAATAGCAGCAGAATAAATATTATTACCAGATATATAGGGAACATTCACCAGCATAGATCAGATATTAGGCAATAAAAGGATTCTTAATAACTTAAGATTTAAAATATGCAAATAAATTTTTTACCACATAGAAAAAAAACTAGTAATTGCTAACAGAACATATCTGGAAAACTTACAAACATGCAGAAACTAAAGAAAACACTCTTGAAGAACCAATGTATCAAAGAAAATTTGGGAATTTAGAAAATACCTTAATCAAATAGAAATAAAAACAAAATATGTGAAAACTTATGGAAAACAAGAAGATTAGTATTATGGTGAAAGTTTTTAAGTGCGTGTATTAAGCAAGAGGAATTATCTCTAATAATCAAAATATAACTTAACATTTTAAGAAACTTGGAAAAGCCTGGCACCATGGCACACTTCTGTAATCCCAGCAGCTCTGGAGGCTGAAGCAGGAGGATCAACATTTCAAAGCCATATTCAGGAACCCTGAGGCACTAAGCAACTCAGTGAGATCCTGTCTCTAAATAAAATACAAAATAGGGCTGGGGATGTGGTTCAGTGATTAAGTGCCCCTGAGTTTAATCCCTGGTACTAAAAAAAACAAAAAGAAAAGAAACAAAAAGGAAGGAAGGTGGGTAGGAAGGAAAGATGGAAGAAAAGAAACAAACAAACAAACCTGGAAAAAGGAAAAGAATGAACTAAACCCCAAAAGTTAAGGAAAAGAGGGAAATAATAAAGATTAAAGCCAAAATGAAAAAAAAAAAAGAGAACAGAGTCAAAAGTAAAAATAAACAAAATTGTGTTGTTTTTTTAAAATCAAAAATATTGACAAACCATTGACTAGACAAAAAAGAAATGCCTCAAACAAATTAAAAATGAGAGAGATACATTAAAATTGATTCTGAAGATAAAATTGTCGTTTTAGACTATTAAGAACAATTCATTGCACAATTGTAAATTGAATAATCTAGAAAAAAATAATAAATTCTTAAAATACACATATAAAAATGAATACACTCATAAAAACATACAAAACTTTAAGAATGAATCATGAAAAAATAGAAAAATTTTACCAACCAATAATAGAAAGGAAATTTTACTAATAGTCAAAAATAATCCAACAGAAACAACAAAGAAAGCCTAGGAGTAGAAGACTTCAGTATTAGATTCTACCACACATTTTAAAAGAAAAATTAATATCAAATCTTCTTTATTCATCCTTAATGAGGTATATTTAACAAATTAAAATTATTAATATTCAAATAAATATTTTACATTTTACAATGTGTACACATACATTAATTAATGGAAAATGGAGGAGGAAAATTCTAATATAAATACACATTTTAAAGTGATTACTTCAATGAAGATAATAACATATCCATCACCTTAGTTACTTGTGTTTTGGTAAGAATATTTAAGATCTAATTTCAGAACGTTACATGCACATTGTAAGAATATGAACTATAATCACTATGCTATGTACTAGGTCTCCAGAATGTATTCATCTCATAACAGTAAATTTTAACTTTTGACCAATGTCTCCTAAATTCCCCTCAACCACAAACGTGGTAAACCACCTACCTACTCTGTTTTAATTAATCTAATGTTTTAAATTTCAGTGAGATTATGCAGAATTTTTCCTTCTATGTTTGGGTTTTATTCTTTTTTATATAAACTCTACAAGTTCATACTTTTTAAAATAAAAACATGATTTTCTTTATTCTTGAGGTTACATGATATTCCATTACATACACACACACCTTCTTATTCTTCATCCATCAATGGACACTTTGGTAGTTTTCAATCTTGGATGTATGAATATTACTGCAATGAACATGGAAGCATAGGTATTTTCTGTGATATACTAAGTTCATTTCTTTCCAGTATAAACAGAAATATTTCTGGGTCATATGGTAATTTTATTTCTATCTTTTGTAGATACTATTCCTACCTTTTTTAGATACTATTCTTTAGATACTATTGTCTGAGATAATTTTCCACTGTGGGTTTTGATTTGCATAATAATGTCCAAAACGTTCTTGTATATCTGTTGCCATTTTTATAACTTCCTTGAAAAAATATCTATGAAATTTTTTTCACCCATAATTAATTACTCCATTAGATTTTCTTCTCCCAAGTTGTATGATTTCTTTGTTTATGCACCCCTTAATTAGATGTATGGGTTTGCAAATATTTGCATCCACTTTATGGGCTTTCTTTTTATTTTGTGGACTATCTCCTTTGCTAAAGAGAAACTTTTTTAGCTTGATGTTGTTCCACTTGTTATTATTTATTTATTTATTTATTTATTTATTTATTTTTGTATTTGCTGTTGCTTTTTGCTTTTCTTTCTCGTGCTTTTGATGTCCAGTCCAAATGATCCATGACCTGAAGTTTTTATCCTGTTTTCTTCAGGGACTTTTATGGTTTCAACATTCACTTACGACTGAATGTGCATCCAGTTTCAAGTTCATTTTTTTGTATTGTATCAGAAATTGATTCAAATTTCATTTTATCCTTCTGAATATTGGCTTTTGCCTGCACTATTTTTTTAAAGACATTATCATTCTCCCTTTACATACTATTGACAATTTAGGAAATACTTAGCCATTATGGTATTTTCTTAAATAAATATTTCCTGATTTCCTCTCTCTTCTCCCTCTCCCTGCCCCTTCTTTGGCCTCCTTGTGAGAAAAGTAAGGGGAAAATGAAGGAGGAAAATTCTAATTGAGTTGCTTGGAAAGGTGAGAAATCGTAAAGATTGTGCACAATAGATGGTTCCTGTAGTCAGGAGGAGATAACTGAATCAGGAAGAAAGAACTTCAGTGAAAAAAGAGAAAAATCTCAATAGAGAAAGAACAATATATCTAAAGTGCCCCTTAATTTAAATTTTTGTCGATCTGAGGGAAATCACCCTATCAGATGTAATTGACAATTTGCTATATAATATTCTAAAATCTAGGAAACTTGTGATGTGGCTCTTGCTCACAAATGACAGTTTGGTGTAAAAGTTGAGATATAACTACAAATACACAATGAATGAATATTGTATGTGGGGAGCTATCTGATACTGAGGTACATTTAATCTCAGTTTGCTATAGTCTATTAATTGGACTGAGCCATGCTACAAAATAATCAACATTTACAAGAGTAATAAAAGGAACTAAAGCAAAAGTGAAATATTTTTATTTGTCAGTTTCCTAAAATGATGAGGGGAGATCCAAATTCAGTTCAACATTCATCTCTTTAACATCTTAAAGTCTGTAAAATCATTCATTGCAAGAATAATCTATGATGAAATAAAAAAACAATCATGTTGAGAATACAAAGCCCTAGAAAGGAGTTTAGAAAATTCTTGAACATTTTATTTAGTGTGAGAAAAAGTACATAGTTTTTCTTCACTTAAATTTTTCCATCAACCACAATAAATAGTCTTCTGAATCATATTTTTATTCTATATCTGGTGACGAATCATGGTAATAACTGTTACATAGTCATTCGAGTGAGATGTATATTAGCTGAAAGAATCAAACTCAATTTTCCTTTAGATGCCATTGTCAGATTTTATGTCACACATGTTGCTATCAAATTTTAAAAGATTTAACATTATTAAATGACTTTGAGGAGACTCTTATGTTACAACATGGATTAATCAGAACACTTATGAGTTCTATTTTTTGGCTTAATTCAAACTTTTCTGTTGAAAACATTTCTAAAATTATAGCCTGAAAGATTTGGAAGAAAGTTTGTAGGTTATAGAGTACAGTGGTTTAAAAGCCCAGGCATAATTTCAAATCACTAGGAGAACTTGTTTAACACTAAGAAAATCAGATTGCAGTCTGCAGAAATAATCATTCAGATGATTGGGTTATAGTTTGAGAATATGCATATTTTTTAATTTTTTAAGCTGCAGATGAATATAATATCTTTACTTATTCATTTATTTTTTTAATGTGGTGCTGAGGATCAAACCCAGTGCCTCATTTGTGTGAGGGAAGTGCTCTACTACTGAGCCATAGCCCCAGCCCCAATCTGCATGTTTTTTAAAGGTTGAGTGAAATAAATTCCTAACCATAATAGGAAACTTTTCTATAACATCCTTGATAGGTATATGATTATGCATCTTGAAAGCAAAATGTTGTATACCTTCAAATGGAAAAATTATCCTTTTCTAATAAAGAAATAAAGTGTGCAGTACTTGTATAGAGATCTCCAAAATCATTTCTTAAATATAATGGATGTTCCCTATTTGAACTTTTTTATGGTATGAATTAGAAAATAATTTACATTTTAAAGAAAAGTACCAGAATTTAAAAACATTACTGTGAGTGACAGTCTACTTCAGGTTAAGCCCTCAGGACACCCAAAAGAATTCTTATTCCCTTCTGTTTTTAGGTATACTTTAGTGGGGAAAAAATGATTAAAATTTGTTGATAGGAAAGGTATCAGTCTAAAATTTCCAAAAAATGGTACCCAATTTTATTTCAAGGCCCATCTATTATCATTATAGGAAATTAAATGTATAGTTCCTGTTTAAGTGGGTAGAGTAAATGACTTTTCCTTTGCTTAAGTGAGTATTGTACAGAAACTGAATCATCTTTAAATTTGTTAATTGCCAGCATTTAGTCTTTGATACTAAGTAATAGATACTATATGACATTTTTTCTAGTACATAAGGAGATCTTTTACTCAATACCTAAGATATGTAACCAACCTAAGCATACTTTAACAGATGAATGGATAAAGAAAATGTGGTATATATACACAATGGAATATGACTCAACCATAAAGAAAAAAAGTTCAGGCATTTGCCAGTAAATATATGGAACTGGAGAATATCATGTGCAGTGAAATAAACCAATCCCCCCAAAACAAAGGTGGAATGTTCTCTTTGATATGTGGACACAAAGCACAATAATGGGGGAGCGAAGAATAGAAATTAATTGGATTAGACAAAAGGGAATGAAGGGAATGGAGGGAGAATGGGATTAGGAAAGATAGTACAATGAATTGGATATAATTTTCCTATGTTCATACATTAATACACGACCAGTGTAATTCCATATCATGTATGACCACAAGAATGGGATCCTAATTAGAAAAAAGTTATATCCCATATGTATGTTAAAATCCACTCTACTCTTAATTATTTCTAAAAAAGAAAATAAAATTAAAAGGAAGATTTTTTTTTCTCATGGGAAAAAGAAGGAAGAAAGGAAAAACGGGAGGAAGGAAGGAACAGCCTCAGTAACCACTTCCAAGTTTAATACAAAAAAATCCCATTAATAATATATCTAACAAGTAGACATTTGATTTTTTTGAATATAATCATTCGCAAGGAGATTATTACCTTGAAAAGGATAAAAAGTTGTTTGCTACAAAGCATTAATGATTAGAACATAATAGTGGTACACCTCATGCTGTGAATATAGCCCATGCTGCTCTGTCCATTTTAATGTGAACCTATTTTCTTTTCCTATTCTCTCTCTCCCTCTTCCTTACCATGGAAGGAAAAGATTACCTTATCCCTATTCTAGGCTTAGATACAGGAACCAAGCCTGTACAGCAAAACAACAACAAAACCAATGGCAGACAACCAGAAAGGATCCCCAAAACGATGGATGATAAATGGGAACCTTTAAAACAGACGGACCAGATAGGGAGGAAATACCCAAAGATCCCTATTATACCCATTTAACCATGATTTCTATACCAGCAGCTCCACAGATGCCCTCACAAAGAACCAGGCAGGGCTCCACTCATAGGTCCCCTTGCCAAATGAGGCATCCTGTCAGATCTTAAAAGGGGAGACCATTTTGACCCCAGGTTCTAATCCAACAGTGCTGGAATCTATTGTCATATTCTTTATGATTGGCAGCCTTCACAGACTTCAAGGATGGAGCCAGAAGATCTTAGAAATGGCTGTCTTCCAAATTAACAAGTGAATCACATTCCCCTCCCCAGGGAACAACTGGAATGAATCATCTTTTTGAAAACGCTCTGTGGTCCCTGATAGATAGAATCACAGCCTTTGGGACAAAAATCTCCTGTGTTTCTCCTCTTCTTGCAAAGCAATAAAGCTTCTTTTAACTTTTTCTCAAAACAATGTCCTTATTTTTGAATCAGCCTTGGGAATAAGGTAACACATTGGTATCCCACTGTGGACCCTAGAGCAACCCCCACTCTGGCTTTCTGGAGCAGACCTGGCACTCCAAGCAACCCCACTTACATGCTGAGGAGGAAAGCTGTCAAAATTGTTGAGAGCCAACTACTGGAGAGTTAAGTTACAGATATATTTACTTCAGGTCAAACTAGAGGAGTTATGTCTATGAGGAAAGAGAAGGACTGAGGAACTGTTCCATCAGCTGCCAATGCCCCTTTTGCTTTGGTAATTTCTGCCTTCTCTCCCTGAATGATACAGATTCCTCCAACTTAGTCTAAATAGAAAAAAAAGAAACCAAACATAGTGAAGTTATATCACCTTGGCCATCTGGTAAGCTCCCACAATGGGCACCCACAGACCCTGAAATCTATACATCTGGTTCCCATTTGTAGGAACATCTGGTTCTTTGTGAGGTCATCTGTGGAGCTGCTGGTATAGAAATCTTGGTTAAATAGGAATGGGGATCTTTGGGTATTTCCCCCCTATCTGGTCCATCTGTTTTAAAGGTTCCCATTTATCATCCATGGTTTTGGAGATCCTTTCTAGTTGTCTGCCATTGGTTTTGCTGTTGTTGTTTGTTTGTTTGTTTGTATCTGTTACTGATCCTTTTAAGACACAGGCAATACTGCATTTATCCTATAAGTGGTCTGTTGGGAAGAAAGATCTCTGCTGAATGGGCCACCTATAGATATAACCCTGTCCAAGAGAAAGATGTTTTACTATAACACAATCTGGCCTTTGAATGATTTTCTGGATGGTTACACAATATTCTAGTTGGAGTTGATCTTTCAGAGGCAAGTAAATGGAAGAAATTCTGTATGTACAGGCATTTAAGCATTTGCATGATAAAGAGTTTGAAAAAATCAGAAATCAAGTTGAGGGTGCAAAAACAATGCACTTCATCTCGTGTGTAAGGATAAAAGAACACTGTAAGAAATAAGTCCTTTCAACCCAGTGCTGACAGTTCCAGCATGGTTTGTCAGCCTGGACCCAGACAGCCACAGATCACCTTGCTACGTGTCAGAGACACCAGCCCTGGGCTGGGGGGAGAAATCCCAGGAAAACTGCCTAGGCTATAGGAAATTAGCAAAGAGGATCTCATATTTACCCTGCCATTCAGTTTCTTTTATCCCATGGGAATAAAACCAGAGTTTGAGAACGAGAACAGGGCTCAGTTTTCTATTTCTGCTAGTGGGTGAAGTCTGTGTAGGTTTCAGGCATTGCTGATTTCTTTCTAGATTCTTGTCTCATGGGTTCAAAGAATAAAATTCACACATGGTGGCAGAGCACCAAGTGAAAGTAATAAGATTTGTTTGAATGATAGGAGAAAAGATGGAGTTCCTGTCAGGAAAGGGGATGTACCAGCCTGTGGACTTATGTGACTGCTAGGTAAGGGCATTGATTGGAGTCCATGCTGAACAGATAACTAAAAGAGTGTTTGAGCTAATGTTTGGAATTCATATTATACAGGAACTGGGAGGGTACCAAAGCTATTTGGATTATTCTATAAGTTTCTAAATGACTATGCCTTTTTAGCCCTTAAGTCTGAATTTTTTCTGTAACCTACATTTGGGTCTACCTCTGCTTCTATTTTCATGCTTTTCTGGAACAATGAAGTTAACTGGAATATTTAAGGGGACAGAGGAGATTTTATATTTGAATTAAAATTAATTGGGGCCCGTTATCTTAATTTCCTGATGATTAACTATCCTATCTTATTTAGGGGATAAAGGCTGCCAATAACAAAGGACATGACAATGGATTCCAGCACCGTTGGATTAGAACCTGGGGTCAAAATGGTCTCCCCTTTTGAGATCTGACAGGATGCCTCATTTGGCAAGGGGACCTCTGAGTAGAGCCCTGCCTGTTACTGCCGCAGTCCCCATGTATGAAGGTATCTATATAGTCAACATGACCTTCAATTTAATTGGGTGCTCTGAACAACAGAATTAAATAAGAAAACCCATCTAAGAGATCTTCAAGGAAGCCTAATAAAAAGGATGAAAAGAGCCTACTCAATTGAATATCAATACACCTACTGTAAAAAAGCCCCATCTCCCCTCCCGAAAAAAAAAAAAGAAGATTTTAGGTAAAATTGACAAATTGACAGTGGGAAACTTGCTTGAAATTGATGGCATTGTGATAATGATAAGGGAGGTGAGGCAAGCTCAACAATATCCTGTCCTCCAATATCTTGAATTAAATCTGGGAGGAAAAAAATAGATTAAGGCACAGATTTTTTTTTAAATTTGTTGTGGAAATTAAATGTGCTAATAACATTCTCACCCCAAAAGTAATGACTTCATTTGTAAGTGCCTCACAGGAAAAATAAACAAAGCCTGCTCTGCTAGAGGTATACTAAAAGACAGTAATGCTATTTGGGCCAAAGGGACCCTGAGAAAGTTGGTCAATGTTACCTTAACTGAGGTTTTTCTTAGGAGGAAATAACTTGCCCCTGGAAGAAAAAAAAATACCACCTTAAGAGATAGGTATTAATGGGGATCCATTCTCTTTGTGCAAAATTCTGAAACATGAATTGAGTCAGCTTTCCTATATACTCTACAGATTGCCTGGTTCCATAAAGATGGGGACATCTATGCTGCTTTCTTCTATGAAGAAAGTTCACACTGATGAGTACCAATTTGTGCAAGTCTTTAGAGCTATAAAATGTTTAAATTATAATGTCCCACTGGTTTTAGGATTTTGTTTGGCAGAGAAAAAGATTACTTAAATTTTGAGTAGGCTTGGTTTTCATGAATAACCTAAAGTTAACAGTTATAAATTAGTAAATTATATTTAACATAAATGGGATTAACCTTCATAAATATTAGAGTAGACATCTGATTAATTTGCAAATTAAAATACCGAAATATCAACTACTAAATATAAATTCATGTACTTTTGGCCTCTTGAGACCTATAAGGTAACATATATATGGGTATGCTAAATATGGTTTTGTAAATGGGTAAATGAAAAAAAGAAACAGTTGAGAAGCTTTGTTCCTGTGATTGCTTTGCTTCTAGGTCTTAAAAAAACAACTCATAGGGGCTGGGGTTGTGGCTCAGTGGTAGAGCACTCACCTAGCATGTGCAAGGCCCTGGGTTTGATCCTCAGCACCTCATAAAGATAAATAAAATAAAGACATTGTGTCCAAATACAACTAAAAAATAAATATTAAAAAGCAAGGTTATTGAGTTACAATTCCAACAGGTGTGATTATTTATGCAAAGTGTTCAAAAATTTCAGCTGTGCTTCAATTAAAGTATTGTTAAAAAAGTGTAAAGTATTTCATCTTATTAAAAAAATAATTTGCCTCAATTCAGAAATTTCATAAAGATTGTTACAAAATATGTATTTAAGAAAGAGTAAAAGAAACCTTGAATATAAGAAAGTTATATTCTACATACAGAGAGTATATAGAAATATAAGATAGAAAAAATGAAAAGAAAAATGTTTCTGGATGTGAAAGTATTCTGTATGGTAAAAATATATTCTGATTCCAATATCCAAAATGAAGAATCAAAACTAAGGCTATAAAAAGTTGTAGAATGTCTAAGTAAATCTCAGAAGTTTTATGGAAGGTAAATCTCAAAAAGGTTGTGTAAGTGATTAAGTTGGCTATAATTAGTACAGTTAATAAAAATTATTACTGGAGTTCCTAAGGTCAAATTTTAATCCACTAATAAGAAACAGTCTAAAACATTGATGTGCCCTTTTATATCAATATAAATCATTGGGGCTATGGTTGTAGCTTAGTGGTAGAGCACCTGCCTAACACATATGAGGCACTGGAGTCAATCCTTAGCACAATATAAAAAAATAAATAAAATAAAATACAACTAAAAATATTGGGAGTGAGTATACCAGGGATTTAACTCAGGGACACTCAACCACTGAGCCACATCCCCAGCCCTATTTTGTATTTTATTTAGAGACAGGGTCTCACTGAGTTGTTTCGTGCCTTGTCATTGCTGAAGCTGGCTTTGAACTCACAATCCTCCAGACTCAGTCTCCCAAGCTGCTGGGATTACAGGTGTATTTGTTTTTATGCCAATTTGTTTTGTCTGTTAGGTTTTATTACTGAAGGAAAGAAATTCTTAAAGGAATTATGATTTGTAACTGTTGTAAACTCTTTTAAATGGCAACTTTGTAGCTAGTTATATAAACAACTGTTATTTTAAGTTATTACAATATATTTGACACCAAAAATATATGTGAATGAGATATATAGATGTCTGAGAACTTTAGAGAGCACTTTACCAAGCTGGTGTTCTCCAAACTAAAGTTGTCTGTAGTGATAATCTCTTTCAGACTTTATACAAAAATAGCAAATTTAATTGGGGATCTGCACTGGGGACAAGGACAGAGCTTTTGGTAAGAAATTTGGTGACCCAGATTTGTCCCAAATTCAGACCTCACTCTAGCTTTCTTGGTAGACCTGACTCTCCAAGCAACCCACTTTCATGCAGAGGATGCAGAGTGGCTGGCAAATTTGTTGAGTGCCAACTGCTTGAGAGTTAGCAGATGGAGATGGGAGAGTTTCCCTGAGGTGGATCAGGAAAAGCTATTTCTATAAGTAAAGGTAGGGATTAAGGAGCTGTCCCACTGAGGCTCCTTTTGCTTCAGGAAACTCCTGTCTTTAAACAGGATAGGTTGCTTCAGCTTAGTCCCCTTTGAGAAAAAGGAAACTGAACTCAGTAGGCCATGACACTTTGTCATCTGGTAAATGTGTATGCACACTGAGACCCTTAATTTTACATATCTGGTTGTTCTTTATGGGAACTTCTGGTTCCATAAAGATGGGGACATCTATGCTGCTAGTATAGGAGTCATGGTTAAGCAGGGCTCAAGAACCTAGGGATGTTTACTCTCTTCTAATCCTTCTAGTTTCTCATCTGTTTGTTGGCCTTGGGTTTGGGGATGCCCAGATTGTCTGTTTGTTTTTGTTTGTATCTGTTTACTGCCTCTTTTAAGACATGGGCAATGCTATATTGATCTTATAGGTTGTCTCTTGGGAAAGATTGTGGCTGAGAGAGAGAGAGCCACATACAGGTATAAGCCTAAGAAAAAGATGAGGTTTTACAATAACAAACTGGCTTTTAAATGACTTTCTGCATTATAAGTCATGCTGTTAGAGTTGGTCTGTCAGAGTTTTAAAGTAAGTATAATTTTTTGTATATGCAGATCTGTCTTAAAGTTTCCCATCTTGGCCACAGTTTTAGGGATCCTCTCTAGCTGTCTGTTTCTTTTTTTGTGTGTATATCTGGCCCTTTAAGACATGGGCAATGCTGAATTCATCCTATAGATAGTCTCTTGGAAATATCTTGGTTAAATGGGTTACCTATAGGTATAAGCCTAAGAGAAAGATGTTTTACTGTAACATAATCTAACATTTGAATGGTTTTCTGGATTACTATACAATCTTGCATTTGGAGTTGGTCTGTCATATATAAAGTAAATGGAAGAAATTCTAAATGTACAGGCATTTATGCATTTGCATTATAAGTAGTTTGAACAGCCAGAAACCAAGTTGAGAGTGCAAAAAGGCACTACCTCTGAAGTGCAAGGATAGCCAGACACCAGAAAAAAGGGTTAAAAATTTATTTCAATACTTTCAACTCAGTGCTGGAAAGCACTCAGCCTGGCTTCAGGCAGCCACAGATTATCTTTCTGTGGATCAGAGCCAGCAATCCTGAATAGGAAAAAGAAATCCATGAAATCTGTGTGGACTGTAGAAAATGGGAAAAGAGGACCTGGACTCTGCCCTGCCTTCAAGCCCCTTTGGCCCAATGGAGGGAGTATGTTACTGGCCACAAAGAACTTGGCAGTAGGTTTTAGCATCATTAGTTATGACCTGGGAACAGGATTAATCTTCTCTTTTAAAATCTGACAGTATATCCAATTAGACCATAGGATATCTGTCACCGCAGCAGAGTAATTCTTACTGATACTATCTCATCAAACTAAACTGGCAGATTAAATAACTGCACCCAGAAAAGAAAAAAAATAGAGAATCTAAAGCCAACCCAATTTTTGGCAACCTCTGCCAAGGGATCTCCATGGAAAACTAAAGAAAAGGATAGATTCAGTCACTGGGGAAACTGAGGCAAGAGGATCACGAGTTCAAAGCCAGCCTCAGAAACTTAGTGAGGCACAACTTACTGAGACACTGACTCTAAATAAAAAGGGCTGGAGATATGGCTCCAGTGGTTAAGCACCCTTGGGTTCAATCCCTGGGAAAGAAAGAAAGAAAGAAAGAAAGAAAGAAAGAAAGAAAGAAAGAAAGAAAGAAAGAAAGAAAGAAAGAAAGAAAGAAAGAAAGAAAGAAAGAAAGAAAGAAAGAAAGAAAGAAAGGAAAGGAAAGGAAAGGAAAGGAAGGAAGGAAGGAAGGAAGGAAGGAAGGAAGGAAGGAAGGAAGGAAGGAAGGAAAATAAAGGGCCTCCTCCACTGAATGTAAGTATGCCTAGTATAAGAAAAATGCCCATAGGGGCCTCTGCATAAAATAGACAGTTGGGAACTCACTTAAAGTTGATGGCATTGTGATAATTATAAGAGAGACAGGTCAGACTCAAAGATCTCCTGTGCTGCATCCCCTTGAATGCAACCTGGAAGAAAAAAAAATTAAGGCACAGTTTTTTCATATGCCAAATTGTCTAATTCCTGTCCTGAGTCAAAATACATTTTATAAACTTAGTGCATTGATAACATTCATAAAGATTGTTTCAGAATATGAATTTAAGAAAGGGTTTTATACTAGAAAAGAGTTTTAGAAAGTTATAGGTATGGAAATATACTTTATTATGTAAAGTTAGAAGTAAAAAAATTGTTTCTGTATGAGAAAACATTTTTATGGAAAATAATATTCTGTACTAAGGTCCAAGATGAAAGAGAGGACAAAACTAAGGATGTAAACAGGCTGTAGAATATCTAAATAAGTTGCAGAAGTTTTATGGAAGGTAAGTCTCAGAAAGTATGTGTACATAATTAAACCAACTATGATCACCACAGTCAAAATTATTAAATTTTAATGTAGTAACATGAAGCAATGTCTGAAACGTTGCTTTGCTCTTATCCATCAAGATAATTTTCTTGTGTCTATTAGGTTTTGTTCCTTAAGAAAACTAAGTCTTAAAGGATCACGGTTTATACTTGTTTTAAACTCTTTTAAATGATTACTTTGTAAGTAGTTAAATAAATAACTGTATATTAGATTATTACAGTATAGTTAATACCCTAAATATATGCAACTAGAGATATGTATACATTTGAAAACTATGTATGTCTGAGCCTTGTCTAAGTGTTATGTAAAATTTGTAAAATGGAAATCTATGTACATTTATTGGAAAGGTACCCAATAAGTGCAGTCTTTTATACATTTTACTTGACACAGAGAGCCACACTGCCATTTGATGACCTGACTTATATATGTGCCCTTTGATTAAGTAATTTCTGATTATTAACACTGTTTTCTAAATATATAAGATCTATATATAAGATCTAAGGTTATCCTTTGATATTTTTCTAGTACTGCTAAATAATGCAGACATGTGATTATTTTACCATACACCATATATTCTATATTTTACTTTAAAAGTTTAACGTAGTTAATTTAAGGACATCTATGGAATTGTGACACTAAATATTACTGGATTCTTTGTATATTAAATGCATTTATGTTCCTCAAGCATACAAGCCCTTTAAAATATAAAACTTGTGAGAGTACAAAGTTATTGTTCTCCAAACTAAAATTGTATCAATAGTCTCTTTCAGATTTATATAAAAATAACATATTTGGTTGGTATTTATTTATGTCATATAATGTTTTATAACTGGATAAAGGTAACTTGTCAATAAGTTGTATAAAAATGCTGCATTACTCCTTATAATGAGATGTGAATGTAAATGTATTTTTGGAAAGTAATAAGGCGAGCCTGATTTTCTTGAAGGTTGACAATTGAAGTGTGGTTTGCCACTTTTTCCATGAGTAGGAAGTTTGGAACTCTCTTGTCTTTCTGTTTGATTCATGTTTCAGATGTAATGTCATATTATGTTAACTGATATTCAATAGACTCAGAAAACTATATGTGAGAATTTTGTAGAATGATATTTCTTAAAAAGGCAAAGATCAGCTTTAGAAACAAAACACTTTAAATTTTGTGAAGTGGCTAGCTTCACCTGAGTCAGATCTCTGCCGCTCATCCTTTTCCATGTTATAATAGCTCAAAAGTAGGCTAGAATTAAGCATATTTAAAGTTATGTTGAAATGATAGATTTTTGTTGTTGTTATAAATATTACTATGATCTCAAAATAAATAGGGGATATAATGCAAAACTTGAGTAAAAGTTGAGGAAAATTTTAAAAGCTATTTAGATTTGTAAAAAAGTTTTAAGATAAGGTAAAACTTGTATGTAAATGTGGGGCTTTGTAGAGGATAGATAGATACCAAAGATGCTTTAATGTTTGTGTTTTATTTTCTTTGTAAAATTTTATAACTGTTGCTAGTTGGTACTTTTGCAGAAGTACTACTTTTAATAGAAAAACTTGAGCTAATTTAAGACAATAAACCATCACGATAGAATATAATGCTACATCCTAGTATTAATACTGATTCAAATTAAATGGAAGAGGCAACTGTAAAATTATAGATGCTGGAGTTATAATCCATTATTTCCACTTTAAGACTCCTGAAAGTGGCCTGCCACATGTTTAAAACAAAAACAACAAAATTGTGGAGAACAATTCAAGGAAGTAAAAGGGCCACTGAAAAGCAGCCAATATTTTGGCCTTTGCACTCTAAGGTCAACCAGGACACTGAGAATGACAGGAATCTTTTAAGGGTCCTGCAACTCCAGTGAGTCACCACCTGATCAGGGAGATTGAGAGCACCCTAGAGAACAAGAAGCCAATCAGCTCATTCTTTAAAAAGGAGTGTCACTTCCAAAGGAAGCCACATATGGTCAGCAAGATCCTGACTCATCCTGAAGATGACACAACTGGTATAGGAAAGCTAAAGGAGCTAAAAGGCTTCTCATGCTTTACCAAGAGTGATCTCTGAAGCATCTCAGTTGATGCTAAGGGTAAACAAGAACAAGGTCAGTTTTGACCAACTTGATCTTAAGCACCTGGCAGGAGAATATGACCAAAGCACAGTCATACATAGACATTTAAAAGGAAAGACAATATATTCTTTCTTTATGTAATTTTAAGATGTGCACTTGTGTCAACTCTACCAAAAGTAAGTAAAGCTAGAGGATATAAAGCAATGATTCTTATGTGGGAGTACCTGTCAATAACTATCACAAAGGACTCTAGCATCACAAGTTTGACCTGAGTCAATTTGAGCCTGATTTTGAGAGGGGGCAAAAGGATAGTCAGTGTATATAATGAATGATTGGGTCCAGAAGACAGATGCTGGTTCAACAGGAAATAAAATACTAATACCCCCAGGACACTTCCTCTCATCAGCTATATGTGAGAATTTTTTAGAAATTTTGCCAAAGTCACCTGCCTCCAGGGAATTGTTCCTCCAAGACAAAGCATTGTTAATGACTACTTCCTGGGTGACTCTCTTCCTGCCTTTCTGAGCTGATATGGAAAATAGAGAGAGGTACCCCCTGGGCAACTCATCCCAGGCTTTTGGTTGTCTAGGCAAGAAAAGATGGGGAGGGGACATGAGAAGAAAGTAAACCTAAAATCTGTAAAAGGTGCAAGACATCCACTGCCTGGGGCACCAGCTCAGGACCCCCTCTTCTCTAGAAGAGTCTTTCTCTCCCTTGACCTTCTTTCCTTTAAATAAAACTTTATTACACTTGCCTCAGTGATTCTCAGGTGTTCAGTCTTCAATAGCAGGGGAACAAAGACCTGAAACTTATTTTCAAGACTGGTTTCAATTTCATAGACATACAATTCTTACTAAACTCCTCACAGAAAAACTTGATCTGTTTTTCACTGGTGTGATTATGAGTTACTGTCTTCATGGTTTTCAGAGCCTGGCTGAAATACTGAGAAGTGTTTGTGCAAATTGGTGTACAACAAAGTATTACTTTGCTGTCTACTATATTGCCAACCTAGCCTTGTATAGTCACCTGCCAACTACCCCCATGGACCACTGAACTGCCTTGATGTAACAGTGATCTATCTCATTCTTTGAATATAGCTACTGAGGCTTGTTTTAAAGTGGACAGGCTTTTCTTTTTCTCTTCTTCCTCTCCTATGCCCTAACCTTGGGAAAAACAGGATTACATTTTCCTCATCCCAGGTTCACTTATCTGTCTTTGACCAAACAACCAACAAGACAAACAAGTATTTTGGACCTTAGTGATGGAACTAACTAGAAGATCTAGGAAATGGCTACCTCCTAAATTTACAAGTGAATCACAGTCTCCCACCCACCAGGGAACATCTGGAATGAATCAAAACCTTCTGTTCTCACTGAAGGGTTGAATCTCAGCCTCTGGGACAGTAATCTCCTATGTTTCTAATTTGCTAGAAAAAAAAAAAAACACAAAACCTTCTTTTTCTGTTTTCTCAAAACCATGTCCTCATTATTAGATAGGCATCAGGGACAAGGACTAAGCTTTTGGTAAAAAAAAAAAAAAAAAAAATGCTTTCTTAATTTGTGTGAGATTGTCTTCTTTATTAACTTCCACATAAGTCTTATGTCTGACCTCTAAAGGTAAATAAAGCATATTAGCAAGATATTACATTCAAGAGATAGAGGGGGATGCAGTATATTCAGTAAAATACATTTAGAATATGATATGTTCTTCACCTCCAACCTTAGTGATTCAAGGTAACCAGTATATCAAACTGTTAGAAATCATATGGTCAAAGATACCAATTTAACTTTTTGCTTTTCTTTTGAGAGAGAGAGAGAGAGAGAATTTTTAATATTTATTTTTTAGTTTTCGGCGGACACAACATCTTTATTTGTATGTGGTGCTGAGGATCTAACCCGGGCCGCACACATGCCAGGTGAGCGCGCTGCTGCTTGAGCCATATCCCCAGCCCCAATTTAACTTTTTTTAACCTATCATTTTCAAAACTTAACTTACAATGAAATATTTTTATTAAAGAAATTTATGTTAACTCAGTTTTATAATTGTAGCTCCTAGTAACCACTGAGAAATTCTGGTGAACAAATAATGCAGAACACATGCATGTGTAAATTTCAGCATTTTAAATAATGATTATGACTCTGAAAAGATTTCTTTTCCCTCTTAATTATATGATATAGATCTAGTATTCCAGTAGCATGGTTTAAGCCAAACAATAGTCCTTTTCTTTCATTCCAGTTTCTCTATCTACCTCTTAAAAGAAGATATCCTCAATTTCCAACATTTTTGAAAAGTGATTTGTTTTGTAATTAGCAAAGATTTTTCTCTTTTCTATTGCTTATTAGTATAATTTTTGGGAAAGTATATCTTTAAATCTCAGTAAATAAAATAATTTGTTCAATATACTTATTCATTTGGCAAATACTTACTATATATCGGGAATTTATCTAGGTTCTTAGATTATAGAATTGAACAAAATATCCCTTGTCTTTATGGGGCTTGGATTCTAGCAATAGGAGGTGAAAGATAAATAATAAATAAAGCCAATTAGAAGCTGAAAATACTATATTAATTGGGAAAATATATTATATTATAAGGTATTATAGCACTGGTAAGTGTAAGTGTTGTGATGTTTAAATAACTTGATCAGGATAGAACATACCATTAAAAAACTCAGAGAAGTCATATTATTAAACCACACAGAGTACTGAGGAGAGTATTCAGGAAGAGATTGCATCCAAGTTCAAGAAACAGCAAGAAGACCACTATGGTTGAGTCTGAGTGAGCAAGGAGTAGTTGTACAAAACAAGGATAAAATGGTAAATGGCAGAAGATTAGTAGACAACAGACCATTCAGGACCGTGTAGCTCATTGTAAATACATGAATCTTTCCTCTAAGTCAAGTGGAAGCCTTTTCATCATTAAACATGAAAGTGATATGATTCAAATGCATTATAACAGTATACTATGTAGAGACACCAAGTTAGCTACTGGATATCTATGTCTGGAGTTCACAGGGGTACTACATAGACATAGGTTTGGGAATCTTCAGCATATAGATAATATTTAAGTCCATGAGTCAGAGATGAGTTTATAAAGGGAATGAGTGATCTAGGGAAGGGGACTAAGGATGAATATTGAGGCATACCAATAATGTAGATGTTGGAGAGATGAAGAGAATTTTTAAAAGGCAGGATAAATCATCTGTCTTTACTATTTTTCAAGTAAAACATGTAGGGTGAAAAATCATATTACAAAACATGTGTTGTGGGGACAAACAAGGCAAGGCATCGAAGATAGCAGGAAACAGTATTATTTGGCTGCAGCCAGGTTCAGAAGGCACAGCATTTGCTATAATCAATCAATCCCCTGAACCCCAAGTTCAGATAGTTTCAGAATTTTATACCCAGCATGTAAAGGGAGGGGCTGCAGAATTTTACATAAAAGCTGCTTTTTCTCTCATTGTTTTGGGCAATTTAACCCTTCAAGGACAACACCTGAGAAGGGTAGAGCTTCTTCTCCCCTTACATTTCTTCCCCCTGCCAGCTGTTACCATGGAGAACAATTGGTATCTTCTCTACTCTTAGAAATATAGACATCTTGTGAAGCCCAGCTCAAGGCCAGAGGCCTTGTTTGTACATTTCTACAAACTTCTATACTGGATACGTTTGTGAAAAACTAGTAAGGAGGTGTCCAGCACCTGGAGTGTTGATATCTTCCCGGCCAGTGGCCAAGTAAAATAGGGCAGCATAAAAATAGGAAGTTTACCTTCATTGAACTCTTTTGAAGAGACTCTTTTTCTGACAGTCCCAAAATCAGCCATGGTGAAGATTTCTGGAGAAGCCCAGTTAAGACTTTTCTGTGGAGACAGGGGCTGCCACTACACTTGAACACAGTCTTCTGCTCCAAAGAATGGCAATATATATATATATATATATATATATATATATATATATATATATATATATATATATATATTACAGTGAAATGTGTGACATAGATTATGTCTTCATCTTACCCTATCCTTATCAATATCTAGTCTCCAACTTGATAAATATAGATTTTTCATTTCAATATGACTTTTTTTCTAGTGAGTTGCTACTTTTCATGGAGCACAGCACTACATGCTAAAGGAGTGAATCACCTTTAGGTGTATATCAGAAAACTAAAGAAGACAAGCTTTTTAAAAAAATGTTTTAAAAAACCACATTAAATGTTTTCCTATTCTGTGTGTGCAAAGGCTCAATCTATATGAACATATCTGTGTAGGAAGTAAAGTTTTCATTTGCACTCCATCAATTTAGAATTCATGAAAAACACCACAGGTACCACAGGTAAATAATTTATTGTGTAGAGACTTTGTCTGAGCTATGATCCCCAAAATCTGAACCAGTCATAATAAAGTCCTTCCTGAGCCAAGAGGGAAAATAAAAAGTGGGTGTGACAGCACAGATCTAATTGAAGAAAACCTCACAAAATAAGATACTATTAAAAATATTAAGTCTGAAAGGGTAATGAAGGGCAAGAAGTGAATCCAAAAGAAAGGAGAAGCAATATTGGCTAGTCTAGAGAAAAATCAATGTAAGGATTGTTGTTTTTCTATGTTCTGCATATAAAAATAGGCCACATTAAGCAAACTTCATGGGATACTAAGGCATTGCCAACCTTCTTAGAGAACATTTACTTATGGCCCTTTTTTGTGGCAAATAGCTAGCATTCTAATTATACATTTTTCTGTTCACTAAAGCAGTTTTCCTACTTTGAAATGCTATGTTGCTCATTAATACAGTGTGTAAAACTATTTCTTTTTTAAAAATTCTTCCATTCAGTCCTGCATTTCTCAAAAATTACTTTAAATTAATGAGGTTTTAGTGTAAATCCAACTTAGAGAGAAAAGTGCGTAATTATGGAAGAACAGAATTGAAACTCTCCTGGGAAACTAAATTTATTTCACATAATTTGCTAATAATAGAAATATGGATGATTGGTTATTAGGTACTCATTTCCCTTTGAAACATATCGCTTGTTACAGACATTAACACTAAGAAAATATAATAATGATCTTCAGTATCATCACATACATGGTTCTTATGGATAATTTGCATCAAAGAAAAGAAAATTTTTCTATAGATAATGTAATTGCATGGTGACTTCTCATTATGGCCATAAAGTAAAAAGTCTGTAGTTGTGATTCCTTTTGTTATATTTGTATATTTTACTCTAATTTTCTCCTATATTCTTTGTAATTTTCTTCATAAAGACATAACTAAACATCAGTTATTTCTTTTATAACACTGCTAGAATAAGAGCTTGGGACTTGGTTAGATTTATGGGAAATCTATTTTTCACCAAAGAATTATGGACTTAAAAAAATCCTGTCTCTCCCCTCTCTCTCTCTCTCTCTCTCTCTCTCTCCTTCCCTCCCTCTCTCCCAATAATTTTTCAATTCTACTCAAATTGAAGGCATGATTAACACTTAAATAAAGGTTAAGACTGATTTATATGCTAGTAATTTTTAACCTCTATTGGCAAAATGATTTCAAAGGATACAGGAGATGACCTAGTACCCCACAGCTGTGAAGAACCCGGGAAGTGAAGAATGAGGGTGGGGTGAGTTGTTCAAGACAACAACTATCTAAATGTAAAACACCCAAAATTAAAGCAGCACAAAGTCCAGGAATATCTGAATTGCAATCTTGACCATTGTTTAGAAAGGCTGCCTCCAACTTTTTTTTTAAGAGAGAGAGAGAGAGAGGGAGAATTTTTTAATATTTATTTTTCAGTTTTCGGTGGACACATCTTTATTTTTTTTAAATTTTTTATGTGGTGCTGAGGATCAAACCCAGCGCCCCGCACATGGCAGGCAAGCGCGTTACCACTTGAGCCACATCCCCAGCCCCTGCCTCCAACTTTTAAGACCCCTGTCACATCAACCTAGTTCATTTGCTCCTGAAATTCACATTACATTGGAAAATTGATTCAAAGTTAATGAGGTTTATTTTAAGGCATACCCTTGAGCTTGAGGTGGTTGGCATCACATGAGTGAAAATAATTAAAAAAAAAAGTGTTTCCTCCAGAAAACACTGTTGACTCTTCCTGTTAACTATAAATGCACAGAAGTGTGCCAAAATAAATTATATACAAATGTAAATATCAATCTCAACATCACCACATTATTTCATGTAATTATTTTATCTGGCATAGAGCTGTTTCTAGCTGTCTCTAGGTTTTAGGTCTAGTTTAACCTAAAACTCTTCAAAATATCTGTCTACAAAAACTCCTGTCTTTCATTCCCAAAACTATAGTAAAGTTCAATATGTTATTTCTACATAACTCTCTTTGGCTATAAATCTTTCTTTTTTTTTTTACCCTGACTTACCCTCCCTAAATACTGGGATTATGGTGGTGTACCAGCACAACCTGCTTGTTTAGTACTTTTTCCCCAGCAAACATCTTTATTTATTTATTTAATTTGTTCTTTTTAGTTATATATGACAGTAGAATGTATTTTTAAAATTTATATATGAAAGTGAATGTATTACAATTCTTTTTATATAGAGAGAGCACAATTTTTCATATCTCTGGTTGTATACATAGTATATTCACAACAATTCATGTCTTTATACCTGTACTTTGGATAATAATGATCATTAAATTCCACCATAATTAATTACCCCATGCCCCCTCCCTTCCCCTCCAACTCCTCTGCCCTCTCTAGAGTTAATCTATTCCTCCCATGCTCCTTCTCCCTATCCCACTATGAATCAGCCTCCTTATATAAAAGAAAACATCTGACATTTGGTTATTGAGATTGGCTAACTTCACTTAGCATTATCTTCTCTAACTCCATCCATTTACCTGCAAATGCCATGATTTTATTTTCTTTTATTGCTGAGTAATATTCCATTATGTATATATGCCACGTTTTTTTTATCCATTCATCCACTGAAGGGCATCTAGGTTGGTTCCACACTTTAGCTATTGAGAATTGTGCTGCTATAAACATTGATGTGGGACTACAAATTGGTGCAGCCAATATGGAAAGCAGTATGGAGAATCCTTGGAAAATTGGGATGGAACCACCATATGACACAGCTATCCCTCTCTTCAGTCTATACTCAAATGACTTAATAACAGAATACTACAGGGACACAGCCACATCAATATTTGTATAAATCTTACTAGAAAAAAGTTGTGGAAGCATTTTTAATTTTCTTTCAAGTGCTTCTACATTACCACCTGTGAAACACAAGCCTTCCTGCCTGTAGAATACTCTCTCACCTTACCATGTACCTCAATCATCTTGAAAATGTCTCACCTCCACCACTGTTGAGAGCCACAGCCGAAGGGGTCCCAGCAAACTTCCAGCTGCCAGCAAACTTCCAGCTGCCAGCTGATGATTGGCTCACAGCGGCCAACTGATTGGCTCCTCTGCGGTGATGCTCATTGGGCTGTTTCCCCTCCCTTTCAGACCACGGAGCTGCTCATTGGGGGACTTTTTTGACTCCGCCCATGCGACCCAGCCAATCAGCCTCAAGAGCAGGAGGAGTGGGGGAGGTAGAGAGGTTTGTGGGAAGCCAGTGGTGGCAGTTGGGCTCTGAGGGTTTTTCCTGAGGAGCTGTGTGGTGTGGTGTGTGTGTTCTAAAAATAAAGTTCGTTTCTTTTGACAAGTAGCTCCTGAATTGTGCCCAGCCAGACTGAGGCACACCACAGTGATTTTGCTACCCATCTTCACTCACAATGATCTCTCACTCCACTAATATCTCATGGTATTTCTATCCTTACCCATCATGTTCTTACACATCAATAAATTACTGTTATTGTTATCAGTGTTTTTAGATAATTAACCATAACATTATATAATTTGGCATATACCATATAATTAAAAATTTAATTGTTAGAGAAATGGAAGTTAAAACTACAGATATTTCATCTCAATCCAGTCAGAATGGCAATTATCAAGAATACAAATAACAATAAATGTTGGCAAGGAAGTGGGGAAAATGACATACTCACACATTGCTGATGGGACTGCAAATTGGTGCAACCACTCTGGAAAGCAGTATGGGGTTCTTCATAAAACGTGGAATGAAACCAGTTATCTCACTCCTTAGCATATACCCTAAGGATTTAAAATCAACATACCATAGTGGCATGGCCCTATCAATGCTCATAGATGTTCAACTTACAATAGCTAAACTATGGATCAAACCTAGGTGACCTTCAATAGATGAATGCATAAAGAAATATGGAACACATACACAATGAAATATTACTCAATCATAAAGAAGAATGAAATTATGGCATTGGCTGATAAATGGATGGAACTGGAAACTATCATGTTAAGTGAAACAAGCCAATCCCCAAAACCAAAGACTGAATGTTCTCTCTGCTATATGGATGTTGATTCATAATAGGTGGGGTGGAGAGAGAGGAATGGAGGTTCACCAGAGTAGACAGGGGGAATGGGGGTAAGGGAAGGGGCATGGGAATGGTAAAGATAGTATAATTAATTGGACATGACTTTCCTATCTTCATATATGAATACACAACCAGTGTAACTCCACATCATGTACAACCACAAAAAAGACAAGTTATACTCCATGTATGTAAGATATGTCAAAATACACTTCTACTTTCATGCATAAAAGAACAAATAAAAATATCAAAAATACAAAAATAGAAATTAAAAAAATAATTGTTCATTATAGAACTTTTCTGGGTATATGTCTCTAAGAACAAGCATTAATAAATTGTAAGGTCTCATTTCATTATTTCATGGGACCACCATTGTATTATAAGCCATGAATTCAAAGAAACCAAATTTCAACAAGACAATAACTAATCAGTTAATGTATTTTATACTCAGTGTTGAATTAGACAGTATAGCAGATAGATAACATAACACCAGACTTCCATCCTAAAGGAAATTAAAATATTGTGGAGATAAGACTTCATGAGGGAAGGTTAGATGTACTTTGAAACTTGAGAAATACACACAATTTTGTAAATGCATAGAGAAGAGAGAAGATTGTATTAGCAGGCTATTATGTATTAAATATGGAAAAAACTGAAAATTAATTCACATATACATGTATATAAATTATCTACTATTATTTTGGGACATTAGTAGCATAATAAATTAATGATTTAAATGTCAAGATTTCAGAAAACATCATATATACATTATGAGATAAATATATTATCACATAAGTTTGGTGAGACAATTAGATAGTAAGAACCTTAACATATACATTTTCTTTCACTAAACTTGTAATATAAAATAATCAGTGATGTACACAAAAATTGTACTCTCTCATGAACCTATGTCTTCCCTCATCTCATTTGTATCTCACAAGTCCTATTGGTTCCAATATGTGTATGTGTATATATGATTCATAATGTTCACCTAAAATTTAAATATATCTTAAAATTATTTACTTCTCTATTGCCACTCTCTACTCCATGCCACTATAACCTTTATATCAGATCATTCTAATGGTTTTTTGTTGTTTTTTTCAACTATTTAATCACAAAGCAGCAGGAATGATATTTTACAGGAAAATCAAAATATATTCCTCTTCTGATTAAACTATTTAATGACTTTTCATGGAAATAGAGAAAAAATGAAAAATCCTGACCATGATCTGTAAAAAAGCACTGTTTATCTACCTTTTGATGACTCTGTGAAATTTATTTCATGGTACTCTACCCACTTACACCTAAACTCTATATATACTGAATATCTTCGAGTTTTTCTTCACCACCTTAAGGTCTCCCCATAATTCTGCTTGTTTCTTCTAGCACTCTCCACACAATGTGCACTGTGTTCCATGCCTCCAAGTACACAGACACACACACACACACACACACACACACAGAGAGAGAGAGAGAGAGAGAGAGAGAGAGAGAGAGAGAGAGACTTTGTCCCCATGTCTGTCCCATTCCAACATTCAGCTTGAATGTAAATATTACCTCCTCATAAATACCTGCCCTATCTATCTCATCCAAAATAGTACCTCTTATCAATATTTTGGTCTCCATAATCTTATTATTTTCTCTTCATCGAACTTATTAAAATTTTAATTACACATTTATTTACTTATTTTTGTCTATCTCTTGACCAGATTCTAAATTCCATGCAGCAGGGACTTTACCTGATTTTTCAATCAATATTTATCCTATAGCTTTCACAGCATCATTTACCTAGTAAGTGCTTAATAAGAACTTGTTTCATGAAACAGTATACAGGGACATTTATTATTGCAAATACAATAGCAATGAACGGAAACAAATCAAATCTCCAAAAAAGAGGTAAATGTAAGATGAATTATGATAGAACTAGGTGTGATAATGCATGTCTGTAATTTTGGCACTTCAGAAGACTAAGGAGGATTACAAGTTCAAGGCCAGTGTGGATAACTTAGTGAGATTCTGCCTCAAAAAATAAAAAAATAAAAGGGCGTGGAATGTAACCCAGTGGTAAATCTCTCCTGAGTTCTATCAACAGTACCAGAAAATAAAATAAATTATGATAAGAATAAATGGTAGAATATTATGCTGCTATAAAAGATCATGTTACAAAGATTAATGATAATATTAGACACAACTGATGTTTAACTACTAATATTTGGCATAATCCCCACAATATTTTAACAAAATAAATATATATAAGAAATATATTCAATTAGCACACATTAAAATATTAATATTGGTTATCTGTAGATTGTGAGTTTATGGGTGGCCTTTGCTTTCCAATTTTTCATAGTTTTCTATATTTACAAATAAAAATAAAATGATTAAAGTTAAAACACCAAAGTTTCATCAATACAAGGAAAGCAAATATGAATATAGTAAAAAATAAAATGCTTCCTAACATTTTGAGGAGTTTTTTTTGGCTAAATATTAGAAGTTTAATTTATGTCAAATTTATTTGTATGTAAAGCACTCTTTTCTTAATTGTATAATCAATGTATAAGATAGTTCATTTTAGTCATATGAAAGGAAGCATGTAGGAGAGTATATCGCTCTATTAAGGAGTCAGAATACACTGTATATTTTTCTGTTTAAAAAATATTATTTAGTGGGCTGGAGTTGTGGATCAGAGGTAGAGTGCTTGCCTAGTGTAGGAGGCACTGGGTTCGGTTCAGCACCACATAAAAATAAATAAATAAATAAAGGTATAAAATATTATTTAGTTATAGTTGGACACAATATCTTTATTTTGTTTATTTATTTTATGTGGTGCTGAGGATTGAACCCAGGGCCTCACACAAGTGGGACAAGCACTGTTCGACTGAGCCACAACACCCCTGTATATTTTTCTTTATATAACATGTTTTATTTTCCAAAAATTCTATTTTTACCCATAATAAAGTCATCTTAAAATCTATCTTATACACTGAATAGTGCCGCGTCCCCTCGCCAGCAAAGGAAACACGACACAGGATTCTTCCTTCAGCAGTTTATTCAGGCCTTTTTTTGACATGTCTTCTAGCTTCTACTACTACTCCTACTACTACTTCTACTGCTATTCCTACTACTACTCCTACTCCTACTCCTACTACTACTACTCCTGCTACGTGCCCCAGCCCTAATAAAGCAGATAAAGCCCCAATGCACAACTGCCACGTGGATCTTTCTCATAGGGTGTTTTACAGCTACGTGCCAACTCTCGCAAAATAAGGAGTTGTTTATCACAGGCCACGGCGCTTATCAGCGCCATCTTGTAATGGCGGCCACAGTACACAGAAACGGCTCACTACAGAATAGTACTGCCAATAAATAAATAATTGGAGGAGGCTCTAAATGTTTCAATATGTCACCTGTTTAGAGGGGGGAACCAAAAATCAGGATTTTAGAAATAGGTAAATAAGTTGTTAAACATGATATTTCTCACCAACACTAAGTAAAATTTCACATATGTTGGAAAAAAAACAACAAATTTTTATGCACAGTTTATATTAGGGCACATATCAAACTCATCAGCATTTATTCATTTACATTTTATTTCTTATTAGTATAGTTTCTATTCATGCAAAAGTTATATAAAGACAAACATGCATACATGCACATGTGCACTCTCTGTCACATGCACATGCACGTGCGCTGTGTGTGTGTGTGTGCACACACACACACACACACATACACAAAGAGTTTTCTGGTTATTAATTTGTCCTCATAGTTACTACATACCTGATATCATCAGAAAGCCACCTCCAATTTTGTAACATCCAGCATTGGCAAAGGGCATACCACACACCAGCAGAAATCCTCCAGCCAGACCAGAACCAATACCCAGTATAATAAAGATCGTCCAGAAGCCTCTGTACACTAGAGAGTGAGAAGAAAAATACAAATATTAGAGTATTCTGTAAATTATGACTAAACCGTGAAAATGAACTATCACTTGGTGGAATGTGATGGATATCATTATCCAAAATACATGTATGAAGACACGAATTGGTGTGAACATATTTTATATACAGCCAGAGATATGAAAAATTGTGCTCTATATGTGTAATAAGAATTGTAATGCAGTCCGTTCTCATTTATTTTTGAAAAAATCAATAAAAAGTACACCAATTATACTTCTGTACTAGAGGAATGGAGCTTCAAAATGCAGATTATTTTAAGTGATAGGAAGTAAAATTATATTTTTGTAACCTCAAAAAACTATCACTAATTATCAGTATTAAGTTTGTTTGAGTTTCTAGCTTCATAGTTATTTGTGTAAAAATTCTTTACCTAACTTTCTATACATCTTTAAAAACACAATGCAGATTATTCTTCTTACTAGATGTCTTCTCTTACTGATATGGTTTTGGTTAGAGGCTCCTCTGATGTGTGACCATAACACCCTTTCACTTACCTTTTTAAAGAAATATATCATACTAGACTGTAATTCTCTGTTTTCTTTCTTGTATCTTTCAATAAGCTAAGAGTTCTTTGATGGGAAAAATTCTATTTTATTTATTTCCAGTGCCTGCAAATTCCTGGTGCATAGCAAAGCTTAAAAAAAAAATACTTGTTAAACTGAATCATATGCCTTGTCTCAGTTTCAATTCTGCAAGGATGAAAGGATAAGCACAGGATTATTTTTATTTATAGCGGGCTCCCTAACTCTAAATTCTCAGATGACAACTATTCTATAAACTCGTGACTTTGATTCCCATGTATAGAAAATAAACCTTAAACAATACTTCAAATTGAGGGATTAGAAAACAGCAGTACCTGATTCCTGATCCTTTGACCATGCCTATGCTTCCCTTCCTTCTTACACAAAATTTACCTGTTCTTTCAGTGTCTTTTAAACTTTGTTGATTTTCTAAACAATCCACCCTCCTGGTGACATGCAATTGTTCCTGTCCTTCCACTAGCCTTTCTGAGTAGATGAAGACCTATGGCAGGAGGGATATGTGAGCAGACTGAATTTTCCCCAAAACTATTCCATATAAATATATTTTAAATACAAATGAATTTCCAAAAAAACTAAAGCAAAGAAATGTGGAAATCAAGAGAGCATTTATCTTATCATTTTTATGATGTTCCAATTGCCATTTTGAGGGAAATTAATACATAATATAAAGTGAAGTGGACAAGTGAAGATGATTCTCTGGGCTGTGAAATGAAGTAAATAATTTTTGAAGGATCTATATCATTCAGGAAAGATTTAAAATTCTTCAGTATTCCTAAATTCCCCAGAATAAAATTCAGTACTTTGTTTACATTTTAGTTGCAATGAAAAAATACATATTCTTCTGTATCATTGCTTTGAATTTTTCTCTCTACAACTGAAACAAGTTTCAGATATTCTCTTTTATCCCTACAAATTCTAATATCTGGGAGGTTAGAAATTTAAATCAAGAGCTGCCAAACTGGGAGAATTAATTTGGGACAGATTGGGAAGTGAAATTGACATATAACAATTGACAATATTCTCTCTAATTTGCACATATTGACAATCTTTAAACTCTTTTAGAGAATTAGCACAGTCCAGCATCCATCCACTATTTTTTTTTTCTGATCAAGATTGGCCTTTGGGTAAAATCCATTAGCCATATCTTGATTTGTTTTGTTTTTATTAGAGCTTTATAGTTATACATAATATTAGGGTGCATCCCAACAAAGTCATACATACATGGAAATTGATTTCAGTTCCTGATCCCCTCTTTTCCCTCCTGCCCTCCCTCCTGTTTCCCTTCTCATTCCTCTTCTAGACTTCCTTTCAGCACTCTATTAATTTACATTTGATTGGTTCTTTGTTATCCTATCCTTCTCTCCCCCTTTCCTTTAATTTACTCTTGCTTCCACATAGAGAGAAATCATTCAATCTGTGAGTTTCAGAATTTGTTTAGTTTTTCTTAACATGATATTCTCTATTTCCATCCATTCACTGGCAAATGCCATAATTGCATTTATTCTGAAAACATCCACTCTTTGAAAGAGTTTCTTTGAGGTAGGTATCTGATACTGAGAAACTCAGGACAATTAAAAAGACTACATTTAGCTATTTTATTGATTGTAAGTGACAGTAACCTATTTTGAATAATGCAGGTATCTCTGAGATAGAAATATCATCAGAAACAGGAAGGGACAGGGAAGAGGATTCAGACAATATTCCCTCAAATTTTGTGACAAAAATCATGATATTTTTTCATTTCATGAGAATATGGTGTTAATACTTAATTCAAAGGTGAACATGTTTGCTTATTCATCTTTCTAGTGTTCCCAGAACAAAAGCCAATTTCAATTCTTCAATGAATAAGAAATAAACAATCACTTCTGTTATCAGTTCCAAAAAGGAAACAGTGGAGAAAAGCAAATGCAACGTAAAATGCCTCATATATGGGAATGTAATCCACAAAACTATTAACACTTGTTGTTTTTATTGGTGGCCATGGTGCATTTTTTTTTTAATTGTTTAATGTGTATCTGAAAGTGTAATCTCTACAAAAGCTGGGCAATCTGTAATAAATTATTGGTCTGGCTGAATCTCAGTTTTACCAGAAGTAAAATGGTTATACAGAGTAATTGTGATAATGGAATAAGTTTTATGTAGACACATAGTGTTTAATAAATAATAACTAATTGATGTTATTATTATCAGTATTATTTCAACCAAACTGCCATTTTATTGCATTTCTTTTGGGACTTAAAACCGTAAAGCTCTCATGGAAACAAGGGGAAACTGAATTGTTCTTTTTTGTTTTTTCTTTAACTTGTATGCTAAGGGAATAGAACAGTGGAAAGAGCAATTTGCCAGGAATCAGTAGAGTTGCTTGCATGCATATGTTGGTTCTGTCTGTCTTGCTTGTGGCCCTGAAAAAAAAAAAATTCATTGCTGCTATTTTCCTTCATTTTTCACTCTCTGTCAGAATGTAAATGATAAATTTTGTTTATCCCTACCTCTCATCCTCTCAGGGCACAGTAGGACAATTTGGTGTTGATGGTTCCATGGACATGTTTTTTCAGAATGAGTATTGAATGAGGATACACGCCCACACCCACATACTCACACACACAGATATATATATATATATATATATATATATATATATATATAAAATTATGTATATTATATTAATAGCATTATGTATAATAATTATAAAATAATAATATTATGAATATTATATGTATATATATATATATATATCATACATATAATATTCATAATACTAACTCAATGCCTGTACCATACTAGGTACTCAATAAGTATTTATTATCATTATCATCTTTGGTTGGTTCATTTTTACTTAGAATGTTGATAATTTTGATTCATCTAAAATTATAATACCAAAATAAATAATTAATATTTTTTATTACTATAGCTGAGATAAAGGAATGGGGGTTTATTCAAAAAGTAAAACTGTATGTTTTGAACCTTACTTAGAAAAAATTATAGATGAACTGCATTGTTTGTACTTTAGTCCATGTAATAATGCTGTAGGACAAAAATAGCATATAAACAGATAACCTAAGTTATCCTTATTAAAATGGTCCTATCAAAATCTCATATATTGACCAAAGTTTTATTTTTTTATACCAGGTTATTTAACCTAGGGGTGCCCAACCACTAACTTTTATTCATAGGCCTTTTTTTTTTAAGAGAGAGTGAGAGAGGAGAGAGAGAGAGAGAGAGAGAGAGAGAGAGAATTTTTAATATTTATTTATTTTTTAGTTCTCGGCGGACACAACATCTTTGTTGGTATGTGGTGCTGAGGATCGAACCCAGGCCGCACACATGCCAGGCGAGCGCGCTACTGCTTGAGCCACATCCCCAGCCCCTATTCATAGGCCTTTCTAAAAAATTTTTTATTCTGAATTAGGATCTCAATAATTTGCTTAGGTCCTCACTAAATTGTTTGAGAGTATCTTTGAACTTGTGTTACTCCTGCCTCAGCCTCCTAAGATGCTAGGACTACAGGTATTCACTTTTTTGCCATTAATTATGATGATAAAATGAGGTAATGGATGTGAAAATCCTGTGTGAAATTGTAATTAATGCTAGAAAGTATATTCTATGTGCTTCTTGATTACTTTTTAGTTGGTTTTAATGTAAAGTAACTATAGTATATTGTAGGTAATATAATGTGTAATCTTGGATACAATATAAGTATAACCAAACAGAGGGGAAAGGAATTTATTAAATAAGATTTTTAAATACTGATTATTTTTAGTCTGTTTGCTGAATATATGCAAATTTATACTTTAACTTATAAAGGAATTCTCTCTTTTTTCCTGTTCAAATATGGTCAGCTTTGTGTATCTGTGTGTTCCATATTTACATATTAAAGTAATCACAAATTGAAAATAGATGAAGAAAAACTGCATGCGTGCTAACCAGGCACAGATTTTTTTCTGTCATTATTAATTTAAAATACAGCACTGTTTGCATAGCTTTCTTCATTTTATTAGGTATTGTACATAATCAAGAGATGATTTAAGTCTATAAGAATATGCATAGATTACATGCAAACGTTGCTCCATCTTATATAAGTGATGTGAAAATCTTGTATTTTGGTGTCCTTGAGGAATTAGAATCAATGCCTTGTTAATTTATAAATTAAGTGTTAAAAATTCAAATTTGTGATATTCTGATAGAAATATGATTCCATCTAATCTCCAAATCTAGGGAATGGAAGTAGAGCAAGTTTCTGAATATTGTAAGAACAGGTATTAAAGAGAAATTTGAATTCCCTTCCTCAATTCTATTTTGGATCAGAGTAGCATTAAGAGCAACAATCTAGGTTTTAGAATAAAAATTACTTAACACTTACTTTGGGTTCCACCACTTTGAACGTTTCTGAATATCAGTTTCCTCATTTATTAAATGGTTCTATTAGTATCTAATGTAGTTCCTGTGAGTAGATAATTATATCATATTTTTACTTATCTTCACACTTACTAGATTTTTTAATTTTGTTCTCTTTTCTTTTTTATTTTAACTTACATAGAATACCTGCTATAGGATAATTGTTCAGATGAAATCTATTTTGTAACTGGACTCCAGAAGCAAAGATAACAAACTTAGTCCAAAATCTAGCATGAATCATTGATTTAATCAAAACTATATAAACTCTTAATAGTCATATATCTTTGTAATATACAACATTTATCCCAGTAATATTTAAAAAAAAAAACTCACCTGTAGTTGCATCAAAAGAAGGATGTGGGAAAGGCCCAACAGCAATTGGCATAGGAAAGAGATACCCAGGAATACAGCGCTTGGGGTGAGGCTGGTTCACTGCCAGAGAAAAAGTAAACCCTATTTTTAATTATAAGATTTTGAAAATTAAATTCTAATCCCTTATACACCTTTCAATTCAACAAAGTATTTGAAGAACTGAATAAATAATAAGTAGAAGTACTTCATTTTGTAGCTAATACTGGTGGAATACAAAGAAGAGAAATGAAACGCCCAAGGTCATTTAAAGAAAGGTAGATATTGGGATACAAATATCATAGGTCTCATTTAATGTCTTATAAAATCTTGTCTCCTATGATATTTTGTGTGCTTTCAATTAAAGTCATTAAAATTTAATCAGCTTTTAGTATGTTCTTAAAACAACTAAGATAGATGTCGTGTGGACTATTAAGTCTCCAGCTTTATACAGATTACAACCTAATGATAGAAATAGAAACACATATCCAGGGTGGTGTAAATAATTATAGTCTGTCTTAAATGACATAAAATGTATCAAGGCTATTATTTTTGGTTTGTAAGAGGAGAAAGAGATTAATTTTAATTGAGAGTTTCAAAGAAAGAATTACAAAAGTTGTAGAATTTCACTTTGGCCTTGGAGGATGAGAATGCATTCATCAAGTGAAAGCAGAAAAAGGAAATTCTAGATAAAATATAGGGCACAAGCATAGGAAGTGACCCAACAAAGTAGCAAGCAAATTTGTTGTGGAAAGCCTAAATTTTGACAATAGAAGTGAAATAAAGCTATTTCTAGTTTTAAAAAGTGCATTGAGCATTTCAGAAACAAACAACAGCTACATATTTGTCCAAATAGCATAGATAAAATACCCATTTTATTTTCTAAGAGACAATTCAAATTAATGGAAGTTTTAGATATCTACCTAAAAATTAAAATATACAATATGATACAGGTCAAACATTGTGGAAGTAAGTTAACTGTTTGTATGTCAGGTACCATGATAATCATGTAATAGATGACAAAATCCGTGTGTCCAAAAGGTCACAAGGATGAGTTAAAACTAGCACAGTGAAATTTATTGTAAAGTCATGCTCTTAATTTCTAAAAGCTACTTGCATTCTATATGGTAAGAAACACATGGATAAAGAAAATAATGTAAAATTAATATAGATACTCTACAAAATTCACTATAAACTAAATATGGCTTAATTGTCAATTACATTAAACAAAAAGTTAATGCCATTTGAGTCTGCATGAATTGAGATAGAGTGACTTATCACTATAAATAAAGGAGATAAGTCACATCTGGGGCACATTGCTAATGATAGGTGCCACATTTTTAAAGGGACATGAGCAAATTAGAGTACAAAGAAGAGTGAATAGACCGGCTACAGAATGAGAATATTATTCTGTTAGAAACAATAGAATAAAATTAGAATATTTAAGAACAGAAATACATGGTTGAGATGAAAATGAAAAGAGATGAATAATAATGCTCATTAATCACTTGAGGAGCTACTGTGGATAGAAGTGACTGACTTGTTCTTGTGGCTCCAAGTGGCAGAATGAAATTCCATGGTCATAGATTTCAGAAAGACTGATTTTTGTTTAATAATAAAAGACACATGCTGTAATTATAGCTGTCAAACATTACAATAGTGGATTTAATGAAAGAAGCTAAGCACCCTTCAATGAAGGTAATGAAGAATAGACTTGATGGCTACTTGTCAACATGTTAGAGAAAAGATTCATGCATCATTCAGGTTGGGAGTTGGACTAGATAACCTGTAGGGTATCATATAACAGTAATGATCTCTGATTCTAGAAGCCCATGAAAAAACATGTCATCATAATAGAAGTGGATTATATCAATATTAATAACAGTATCTTATCATGATTAATGATATACTGAGAATGTTAGATGCATTAATACAGTGTCTACTGATTTTAAAGTGTTTTATTGTTAGCACTAGCACTTCAAAATAAATGGACATTTTCTCCACTTATATTACTAAAGAATTCCCATTGAATTGATTATTGCTACACCCTGAATATTAAATTAATTTTCTATAATAAATGATTTTAAGATGTATCCCAGGGGCTGGGGATGTGGCTCAAGCGGTAGCGCACTCGCCTGGCATGTGTGCGGCCCGGGTTCAATCCTCAGCACCACATACCAACAAAGATGTTGTGTCTGCCGAGAATTAAAAAATAAATATTAAAAATTCTCTCTCTCTCTCTCTCTCTCTCTCTCTCTCTCTCTCTCTCTCCTCTCTCACTCTCTCTTTAATAAAAAAGAAAAAAAATGTATCCCAAAGGAAAGATTTAAATAAAAGGTAGGTTATTAATTATAAGAAACCATCACTGTATCCCTTCATATGTGTACATCAACTATATTTGACATACATTTCCTCACTAAGTTTAAGACTTAGGTCTGACATGTCAAGCCTGTAAATCAAACTTATGTATCAAAATATATAGAAAAAGGAAGATAGTGGCTCAAAGGAAACCCCAATGCTGCAGCAGCTCTCCAAGAATGATTTAAAGCAGTAGTTCTGCAGCAACAAACTGAAGTAGGGAAATGAGTATTGGCAGGAGCATAATATGGTGGCAACTTGGTGATCTAGTATTCAGAAGAAAACCAAAAGTATTGGTCCCAAGAATAGGAAAATAATAAATAAAGGTAACAGATGGTTGCAGTGTCAGGCACACTGTATCAAAGTGAGAGAGGGGAAAGCTCTCCTTCTCCAAGAAGAAAGTCACTTCCCTAATGAACTTAAGTAAAATAGATTCTAATGAACATGTCTGCAACTGGAGAGCATGAATTCAGAAAAGTTTGGGTTGTGTTTATTGGGGACAAAACATAGGAGTCTTTGGCTGAACACAGAACTTGTTATCTCCAACAGAGTTACCTTGAAACATCCAAAACCAGTTACATAGGCTATACTTTTCACTGGATCATTGGTGCCCAAACCTAGAAATATTCTGAGCATAGAAGAGGAAATTTTACCTTGCTGGGGCTCTGCAAAGTGAATTACAAGGGTGTTTTCTTTATAAAGGGGCACACTCACTAGAGTGATAAATGGTGTGGATGTCAGGGGGTTATGGGTTTGAGTCTAAGAAAGATTAGAGGGAAAGTCTCAGGCTTACACCCATGTCATACCACATGGACAGGAACAGTGCCTGCTTAGGAACCAATTTCCTCAACAAGACTCCCAAAGCACAAAAAGTAAAATCAAGAATCAATAAATTGGATGATATGAAACTAAGTATTTCTTCACAGCAAAGGAAACAATTAAGAACATGGAGACCCTAGAGAAGGGGAGAAAATCTTTGCTACATGCACCTCAGATAGAGTGTTAATCTTCAGGACATATTAAGAACTCAAAAACTTTAACAACAAAAACCCAAATAACCCAATCAATAAATGGGCAAAGGAACTGACTAGGCACTTCACAGAAGAAGAAATAAGAATGGTTTAAAAATATATGAAAGGGCTGGGGATGTGGCTCAAGCGGTAGCGCGCTCGCCTGGCATGCGTGCGGCCCGGGTTCGATCCTCATCACCACATACCAACAAAGATGTTGTGTCCGCCAAGGGCTAAAAAATAAATATTAAAAAATTCTCTTTCTCTCTCTCTCTCTCTCTCTCTCTCTCTCTCTCTCTCTCTCTCTCTCTCTCTCCTCTCTCACTCTCTCTTTAAATAAATAAATAAAAATATATGAAAAAATATTCAACATCTCTAGTAATTAGAGAAATCAAATCAAAACTACACTGAGATTCCATCTCACTCCAATCAGAATGGCAAATATCAAGAATACAAATAATAATAAATGTCCGAAAGAATGTAGAGAAAAAGATACATTCATTCATTGTTGGTGGGACTGCAAATTGTGCAACCACTCTGGAAAGTAGTATGGCAATTCCCCAAAAAGCATACAATGGAACCACAATTTGACCCAATTATCCAACACCTTGTTATATACCCAAAAGACTTAATATCAGCATACTACAGTGATGCAGCCACATCAATGTTTATAGCAGCTCAATTCTCAATAACTAAGCCATTGAAACAATCTACATGCCCTTCAACTGGTGAATGAATAAAGAAAATGTGGTATAAAAAAACAATGGCATGTGGGCTGGGGTGTAGGTCAGTGGTAGAGTGCTTGCCTTGCATGTGTGAGGCCCTGGGTTTGATCCTCAGCACCACAAAAAATAAACAAATTAAAAAAAAAGATATTGTGTCCATCAACAACTATATATATATATATATATATATATATATATATATATATATATAAACAATGGCATGTTACTCAGCCATAAAGAAGAATTAAACTATGGCATTTGTCAGTAAGTGAATGGAACTGGAGGCTATCATGCTAAGTAAAATACGCCAGTCCCCCCAAGAAAACAAACACCAAAAGTTCTCCCTGATATGCAAAGAGAAACACACAATAAGGAGGGAGAGGGAAAAATAGTAATTCAGTGGATTAGACAAAGGGGAATGGAAGAAAGGGAGTGAATGGGAATAGAAAACACATTAGAGTTAATTGGGCATAACTTTCCTATGTTCATATATGAATACAAGTTTAACTCCACATCATGTATAAACACAAAAATGGGATTTTAATTATAATAAGTTAGACTCCATGTGGTTATAATATGTCAAAATATACTCTACTGTCATGTACCTCTAAAAGGAGCAAATTATTAAAAATTTAAAAATTACTTTTGTGGTTAAAGAAGTTCTAATGAACAAATTAAGAGAACAAATATAAAAGGTTAAAGACCATTTCAATAAAGAGAGATTTTGATAATCACAAAATCAGAATTCCTGGAAATGGAGGACCCAATAATTTAAAAAAATCATTTGAAAGTGTCATCACCAATGGATTAGATTACATAAAAAGCAGAATTTTACTGCTTGAAAACAAGGTATATAAACTTTTCCACTCAGTAAAAGTTAAAGGAATAAAGTAAAAGTCCAGGGCTGGGGTTGTGGCTCAGCATGTACAAGGCACTGGGTTCAATCCACAACACCACATAAAAATAAATAAATAAATAATGATATTGTGTCCATTTGCAACTAAAAATTTTTAAAAAGTAAAAAGTAAAAGGCTATAATCACAATATACAGATCTCTAAAAATACCTTAAGAGACAAAATTTAAGATTTATTGATCTTCAAGGTGAAATGGTGATACAGTCTATTGGCATTAAGAAACTTTTCAGTGACATAGTAGCACAAAAATTCCAAACCTAAAGAATGACATGGATGTCCACATATAGGATAGATACATAACATAAAAATACAGGTTCAGAAAAGAATTTCTCTTTACTCAGTAGTAAGGACAAAACCTCAACGAGCTGTGTTTGCCAAGGGGAACACTTCTATAGTAAAGATAACTTATGGAGGGCTGAGCGTGTAGCTCAAAGGTAGAGTGCTTGCCTAGTACTTGTGCGGCACTGGGTTCAATCCTCAGGACTGCATAAGTACTATAAAATAAAGGTGTTTTGTCCATATACAACTCAAACATTTTAAAATAGATAAACCATGGAGAATCCATAAACACAGGACCTGAGCTTGTATACAGCCACAAGGTTCTATTCCACTTTGAAAAGGATTCATTAGAAGGAAGACAATTTGTAATAACTCATGACAATCACAATGACAGCCCAGAGCTCTGTATCCTGAATGCCAATACACAATAGAAACAACCAACAGTACAACACAACACCTCACCTCACCTCACCTGAGCTGTCAGATTCAATCCTATGAGCTGATAACCAAAATGATTTTAGGAAGTCCATAGCAAATAGGAAAGTGGATCCTGTACCCCAGCACCTCTGAAGGGATCCAAAGCCAAATAATACTAGACATCTTCTAAATGTCCCAAATCATAATGAAATACCAAAACTCTAAAATCAAAGTTGATCATATACGTACGTCTCTCTTTATCTTGATTTACTAGTTGTTGTCTTCATATCCAACATTGTGTTCTAAACAACACCTTCCATGTAACAGATTCACAGTAACACATTTCCCTACCACCAACCCCATAGGCAATTACCAGATGCAAGCCATTGCTTCCTGATAGGAGCACAACAAGCAAACACATCTCAGAAACTGATGTCATCTCATATGAAGTCTTCACTCCCTCCCATCAGAGTTAAGTCACCCTCTGTCTGCCTCTGAACTTGGTATATACTGCCTAATATATCAATTATTCTGTCTCCCCACTAATGAGTGGCAAGCCACTAATTTACCTCTGTATTGCCAGTGCCCAGGATGTAGTAGTTGCTAAGAAATATTGATCTGATGAATTAAAATGTATTCCTAAGAATGGTCTGGCTTTGGTTTTCTGTGGAATATTCCTGAAATCATTTGTTTGTTTTTTTTTAACTAACTAGGTTTCCTTTAAAAAAATTTTATTTGTTAGTTGTAATGGAATAATTCCCTCTATCTTTGCTTTCCTAGTTCTGGTTTATACTTGCTCCTCTTTACCCTCTTATCACTGTGACACTATGTGCTTCTGCCTCAAATCCATCCATCAATGTTTTTTCTACATTTTATCTTGGTGTGTACTATTCTTTTTTATCTTTTCTTTCTTGTCACTTTTACTCTATCTTAAGTGAAACATTTCTTTCTTCCCCTTTTAGTCTTCATATAATATTATAGCAATTTTACAATATTTGGTAACTAAGTTTTCAACATATTTTAGAACTTTGCTACAAGTTTATACTTTTAATTGAGAAACTGTAGAAAATAGAATCAACATTTTGCACTTTTCATAATGTTAAGTAGTATGTGGTTTGGCTCTGAAGTGCTTAGTAAATAGATCAGTGTCTTCCCTCAAAGTGGTGCTCTCAAAAGAAAGAAGCTCACAAAATAGTCTATTGCTGAGGGAGGGGAAAAGAGGGGGCTTGGGTGTAGGAAAGATGATGAAATGAGATGAAAATCATTACTCAAGGTACATGACATTGCTGAGAGCCACAGCCGAGTCTGTATGGCCCCTGGCATTTTGCCAATAGTATTGATTGACAGGCAAGGCGTTAATATCCGCCTCTGCCGCTACTTTTGAGTTCTAGCGCTAATTTTGAGTTCTCGCGCTATTTTTAGTTCTCACAGGGATTCCCCGGGAGTTCCCATTGGTTGGCGAAGTGCAGGAGGAGGGTTTTCCCGGGGAGATATTTCCGGCTGGGGGTTGCTGGAGGAGCCTCGTGGCTTTTCGGGAGGATTCCCCAGGAGCGTGTGTGAGGTTTTTTCTTGCAGTAGAAAAAATAAAATTTGTTCCTGCTTTAGTGGCTCGTGATTTGTGCCCAGCCAGACTGCGGCATTTGGTGGTCCGTACGTGGGATGTCTGAAGCTTGGGGGTAAGTGAATTTGCTCGCTCCTGAAGGAGAGCAAAAAAAATGGGTGACCATTTCAAAAAACAATGTGTTCTTGTTGTGATTTATTTTGTTTTTATTTCAAGTTGCCTGTTCCTAGAACTTTCTCAGGCAAACTGGGGAAAATGGTTGACTCAAGGTTTGAATTTGTTCGCCTCTGAGGAAGACAAATTGTTAGAGAAAGGAGGCACCCCAGTAAGACCAAGAACAGCTAGGGCATATGTTGATACAATACAAAAATGTAGCCCATGGCTTTTTACAGACGAGTTATTAAGTCTATCAATGGGACCATCATGGTATCCTGTAGAAGGATTTTTCTTCAACAAGAAAGAGATGGCTAGTTCTGTTTACTACATTTGTCTAAGATCTTGGTTTTTACAGACATCTGATTAATTACCAAGCTAAAGTGTTAAAATATCAACCACTAAATATAAAATCAAGTACTCTTTACTTATTAAGTTCCATAAGGTAATATATTTAAACATTATGTGTGTTTTCATAAATTGGTAAATGGGAAAAAAAAGGTTTAATATTGCTTTGGTCTGTGTCTTTGCTAAAACAATACTAAGAGTTAAGATTCTATCATGTGTAATTTATATACAGAGAGTATAAGAAGTTTCAGTTGGGTTTCAATTACAGTATAATAGTACCTTAGAAAACATGAAAATATTTCATCTTATTAAAGTGGAGTAATTTGTCTAAATCAGAAATTTTATAAGGGTTGTTTTAGAATGTGAATTTATAAAAAGGGTTAATGGTTAAAAAAGAGATAAAAAGATTCAAGATGTGGAAATATATTTTAATATAAAAGGTTAAAGGAAAAAGAAATGTTTCTAGATGAGATAATCTCTGTGTGGTAAAGTAAAAAGTTGTAAAATGCCATTTAAAAAGATTTTGAGGAAACTAGACTTACTTTAAAAGCTTAAGAAAGGAAGAAAGAAGAAAAAAGGTATTTGTACATGGCAGATTGAGACAAAGCTTCTTAATGGAGTAAAAAAAAGAGCCTTTGGTTGAAGGGCAGCCATGTAAACTAACATTTAGCGATTTAAACAGAATATAAGCCTCATTTAAAAGAGTAAAGCTGTAGGTGGTGAAAAAGTACATTTAAAAGTACAGTATACATGATAAATGAAAGGCTTTAAAAGGTTAAATTGAAGGTGGTCGAGATACCTTCTTGGCGGAAAAAAAGATTGCTTTGCTCATCAAACTATTAAAACGTACTTATTAAAGCAAAAAGAGGGAATTGGAAAGGGGTATATATCCCCCAAAGATAAACTTAAAATAACCCTTTTTACTCTAAACTTTCTAAATTTGGATTCATCAGGACTTAGTGCTGCGGAAAGACATATGTATCCGAAAAATGTACATAAGCCTAAGGTACTTTGGAAAGATATTCTAACAGGACAATGGAAAGGTCCCGACCCAGTTATTGTCTGGAGTCGGGGTTCCGTTTGTGTGTTCCCACAGGGAGAACAGCAGCCGATTTGGATTCCAGAGAGGTTAACCAAAACAATTTCTACAGAAAAAGAAGATGATTTGACTGAAATCCATAACAGCTGATATCCAGAGCTCCAGCTTGGCTATTCTTACATCTGCGACAGTGATTAACCACGGTGCCTTTTTTCAATATCTATTTTATTATTGCATTTTTCCCACATCATAAAGTTCTATTTTATTTTTTGAGCTCATACAAACCTAGGTTAATGTTTTTCTGATCAGTTTTGTTTTTTGACTGTGTTTTATTTTTTGACTGTGGAGTTTTTAAACATTGCAATGGAGATTTCACCTAGGTAAAGCTACAAGGCCTTTATTATTGTCTTATATGTTGTATGTTATGTGCGCACACTTCTGTTTTGTGTTGTATGTCTGTATGTGTGTATGTCCATATATCTTATATGAGGAGCGCTCATGAATAAATGGATCCGAATTTTTTTTTTATTCACGTGATTTTAATGGTTTAATTTAGATTGGGTAAACAGCTGTTGAAAATTGTTTTAATATGTGAACAAATAAGGAGGTTAACAGATCTGTTTGTTTGCTTTCACCTTTCCTTCTCATTATATTTAATAATTCTGTTCAGGATAATGTAAATTGTTCAAAAAATTGTTTTCTTAATGCCTGTTGGAATGTTACATAATTTTTTTCCTAGCATCATTGCCAGAATTCCTATCTTCATCCCAGTGCCGGTGAAGACAAAGATAAAACCAAACTACAGCTTCTTCGGTAGCTATCAACAAACTGTATAAACTGATGCATCAGTGAATAATAACTCAACAAGTAATGCTCAATCAAGGAGTAGATTTACTTTGGGAGGAAATGGACATATTGACAGATTCCTCTACTTTGAACTGCTTGCACAACTTGCCTGGACTATGTATCACTTGTATGCATTGTGAACTATCTGTTGGTGCAGCGAATTGTGGTAATGCTGGCATCTTTGCTGATGGTGTCACCGGTGGTACAATTTTTCAAAGGAGCCATCAATTGGCTTAGTGTCGTGGCATTTATTATATCCTCCTCCCTTCAGCTAGTGATGGTCTAAAATTTGGGGGCCAACAGAGGTGAGGCAAAGAACCTCACCCCCCCATTGGCACCAAGGACAAGTTTGGGGGCCAACAGAGGTGAGGCAAAGAACCTCACCCCCCCCCACTGGTGCAAAGGCCTATCCACAAGTATGGCTGTATGCTGGACCGGTAGTCAGTGACGGGTATGATCCGATTGCAGTGGTACCAACCTAAGACAGGAGGCTGACGCCTAGAGGTCAGTTCATCCGATGACGGGTAAGGACCATATGTTGAATTGGACTACCTAACAGGCACGGTCCCTAAGCCACATTACTTGTTGTTTAATTAAACAGAAGGGGGGAGATGCTGAGAGCCACAGCCGAGTCTGTATGGCCCCTGGCATTTTGCCAATAGTATTGATTGACAGGCAAGGCGTTAATATCCGCCTCTGCCGCTACTTTTGAGTTCTAGCGCTAATTTTGAGTTCTCGCGCTATTTTTAGTTCTCACGGGGATTCCCCGGGAGTTCCCATTGGTTGGCGAAGTGCAGGAGGAGGGTTTTCCCGGGGAGATATTTCCGGCTGGGGGTTGCTGGAGGAGCCTCGTGGCTTTTCGGGAGGATTCCCCAGGAGCGTGTGTGAGGTTTTTTCTTGCAGTAGAAAAAATAAAATTTGTTCCTGCTTTAGTGGCTCGTGATTTGTGCCCAGCCAGACTGCGGCATGACATGAATGGTGTGACTCTACTTGGTGTACAACCAGAAAAATTAGAAATTGGGCTCCATTTGTGTACTATTAATCAAAATGCATTCTGCTGTCATGTATAACTAATTAGAACAGATAATTTTTAAAATAATTCATTGCTTTAAAGAAGAAATTGTAAATATCATAAAAATGATAAGGCACACAAACAATATGAAAAAAAAGGGAAGCAATCAAAAAATCCCTAACACTTCACCAAATGAATCCACTGACACCACAGTAGAGAAAATTTCAGGAAATAATTTAGAAAGTTTATAGTTAAAATATTCAACAAGCTAAAAGAAGACATAAGACTAAACTTAGATATAAAATATAGAAAGTGAAAGATCACTTCAATAAAGAGATGGGAATTCTGGGAAAAAATAGACATCCTGGAAATTAAAAAAAAAAAAAACTAAAAACAAAATTCAATGAAAAGCATCACCAATAGATTAGACCACAGCCAAGATAGATTTTCAGGCCTTGAAGACAAAGTATACAATCTAGAAAATACAGTTAACCATAAAAAAATATGTTAATAGACCATGAGCAGAATGATTAAAAAATCACTGGCATAACATAAAGAGACCAAATATAAAAATGATTGAAGTAGATGAATTTTCCAAAATACAAATTAATGGAATATGCAACATTTTCAGTAAAATAATTTTAGATAATATTCCAAACCTTAGGAATGAGATGGAAATTCAAATACAAGAGCCATATAGAACTCCAAATATATGAAACACCAATAGATCCTCTCCAATAAACATTAAATGAAAATAACCAATATAGAGAAAAAGGATATAATTTTAAATGTGGCAAGAGGAAAAATAGCAGGTCACATTTAGAGGCAAATCAATTCAGATTTGAACTCCTTTCTCAACCTTGACCCTAAAATCCAGGAGGGCTCAGAAAGAAGTGCATGACAACCAAGATTACCACATCCAGCAAAATTATCTTTCAAAATAGATAAAATAAAATCTTACCTGATAAGTAGAAACTAAAATAATTAATACCCACAAAGTCTGTCCTATAAAACATACTGAAGGAAATATTTAATGTAAAAGAAATGAAAAATAAAAAACTAGCATAAGGATAAATTGTACTAGATTAGCAAATTAAAGGATAATCACATTTATCTTAAAATTAGAAATAAGTCAAGATGAGAGGAAATAAATTTTATCACTCTATAACACCAATGAATGTAAAAGGTCTAAATTCTTCAACCAAAATATTTCCCCAGGCAATTATCATTTTAAAGAGAGAAAAAAATAAAAGCATTCCCTTTAAAAACTGGAACAAGACAGGGATGCCCTCTTTCACCACTTCTGTTTAACATAGTTCTTGAAACTCTAGCCAGAACAATTAGACAAAATAAATTAAATGGCTACAAATAGGAAAAGTAGAACTCAAATTATCACTATTTGTTAATGAAATGATTCTATACCTAGAAGACCCAAAGAATTCCACCAGAAAATTTCTAGAACTAGTAAATAAATTCAAGAAAGTAGCAGGATACAAAATCAACACCCATAAATCAAAGGCACTTCTGTACATCAGTGACAAATCCTCAGAAAGAGAAACAAGGAAATCCACCCCATTTACCTTGGGAATCACTGAAAGAGGTGAAAGACCTCTACAATGAAAACTACAGAATGCTAAAGAAATGAATTAAAGAAGACTTTAGAAGATGGAAAGATCTACCTTGTTCTTGGATAGGCAGAATTAATATTGTCAAAATGACCATACTACCAAAAGCACTATACAGATTAAATTCAATCTCAATCAAAATCCCAATGACATTCCTCATATAAATAGAAAAATCAGTCATAAAATTCATCTGGAAAAATAAGACCCAGAATAGGCAAAGCTAATGCTTAGCAAGAAGAGTGAAGCTGATAGCATCACTATACCAGACCTTAAACTATACTACAGAGCAATAGCAACAAAAATGGCATGGTATTGGCACCAAAATAGACCTGTAGACCAATGATACAGAATAGAGGACACAGATACAAACACACATAATTACAGTTCTTTCATATTAGACAAAGGTGCCAAAAACATATATTGGAGAAAAGGTAGCCTTTTCAACAAATGGTGCTGGGAAAACTAGGAATCCATATGTAACAAAATGAAATTAAACCACTGTCTCTAACCATGCACAAAACTCCACTCAACATGGATAAAGTACCTAGGAATTAAAACAGAGATCTTGCACCTAATGGAAAAAAAAATTAAGGAGCAAATCTCCATCATGTTGGAATAGGCCCCAACTTCCTCAATAAGACTCCTATAGCACAAGAATTAAAACCGAGAATCAAAAAATGGGATGGATTCAAATTAAAAAGCTTCTTCTCTGCAAAAGAAATAACCAGTGAGATGAAGAGAGAGCCTACAGAATGGGACCAAATCTTCACCGCAAACACATGAGATTGAGCACTAATCCCTAGGATATAAAAAGCAATCAAAAACATAACACCAAAAAAACCAAATAACTCTATTAATAAATGGGCCAATCAACTGAACAGAGACTTCTCAGAAGAGGATATACAATCAATCAACAAATATATGAAAAAAATTAAATATCATTATCAAATCAAAACCACTCTAAGATTTCATCTCACTCCAGTCAGAATGGCAGCTATCAAGAATACAAACAACAATAAGTGTTGGTGAGAATGTGGGGGAAAGGGCACACTCATACATTGCTAGTGGAACTACAAATTGGTGTAGCCAAATCTGGAAAGCAGTATAGAAATTCCTTGGAAAACCGGGAATGGAACCACCATTTGACCCAGCTAGCCCACTCCTCGGTTTATACCCAAAGGACTTAAAAACAGCATACCACAGGGAAAAAGGCACATCAATGTTTGTAGCAGCACAATTCACAATAGCTAAATTGTGGAACCAACCCAGATGTCTTTCAGTAGATGAATGAATAGGGAAACTTTCGTATATATACACAATGGAATATTACTCAGCATTAAAAGAGAATAAAATCATGGCATTTGCAGGTAAATGGATGGAGTTGGAGAATATAGTGCTAAGTGCATTAAACCAATCCCCCCCCCAAAAAAGGCCAAATGTTTTCTTTGATATGAGAGAATGGTGGGGGAAGGGATGGAGGGATGGAGGAACTTTAGATAGGGCAAAGCGGGGGGAGGAGAAAGGAGGGGTAGGAAAGACGGGTAGGAATGTTTTAGACATCATTACCCTAAGTACATGCGTGAAGACATGAATGATGTGAAAATACTTCGTGTACAGCCAGAGACTTGAAAGATTGTTCTCCATATGTATAATATGAAATGAATTGCATTCTGCCATCATATGTAACAAATTAAAATAAATAATTTATTTTTTAAAGCCTAGCTATATGTTCACTAAACCTATTTTTTTTCATGCACAGAGAAGCATATATTCCCCAGCTACTCATGCAGATTAAGTGGGAAAATTTTAATAGGATCTGGCCACTGTGTTATAGCAGAAGTGATGATACTACTCCCAGCTCTGATAATCAAATTATTATGTGGCCCTCTATTCTCTCTCCAGCATAATGAATGAAGGAAAATTGAAGAGTATATTAGCATAAAATAAGAGGAGTCTTATTCATGTAGCACTGCACTGAGAACAACAACCAAATATAGACACCAACCATTAATGGGTTGTGATATGAAACCGAAATAAACTTCACTCTGTTAAGAACTGAAATTTAAGGATTTGCCATAATTAATTGCAAAGACTACCACCATTAATATATGGTTAAAAAATTAATATTTCAAGTTGACTTTCTCCTGAAAACTACTACTCACTCCTTTAATAGTAATTCATTTATTCTTCACATGATTCAAGCAGTTTTCATGAACTCTGCTCAGTTAAGCATCCCCATTTGTCTAAATCCCTTAAAGTCCCCCTTGCTCCACTTGTGTGACCTATATTTTGTCAGGGATTTGAACTTAATTTTGTTAGTAGTCTAATCTAACCCATTATGTTGTCATTCTATTAGACTTATCAAGTCAAAATGATGAATATTTTCACAATTTCTTTTTCTCTGTTGATGTTCTCATACAATTATACTATTTTTAATCTACTCTCAATTCAAGCTCTTAAATCTCAAAATTTCATCTTTTGGAGACATTTAAACCACCATTGTATTTAAACAACAACAACTCTAAACATTTCCCAGGTTTACAACTCATCCTTAATTTTCTTGGTCTCAGCAAGGAAACCCTCTTTTTAAATTGGGGTAAATACCTATGTGGTCAATATTTCAATATTTCTTCAGTCTCTAAACTCTTGTTAACTTTAATTCATGTTCTCTTTGCTCTCCATTTCATCTTGGAAACATGAGTCTAAACTTAGTTTTATAAGCAGGTTTGCATCCCAATTTTTGATATTACACCTCTCAAATTCCCCTAGGAAGTTATTCCCTTTATTATTATAGCAAACATACTTCTCTCTTTAATGTTTTTTTGTCAACCTAGAATCATTGCCAATGTTCATGTTAATCTTTTCTGAAGCCTCATTAAATATTTAAGACATCATTTCCAAGTTTGTCTACTCTAAATATAATTCTATACCAAACACTGTTTTCTTTACGTCCCACTCTTTTTCAATACTCACTTGAGAATACACTGCTTAACGACATTGATAAAATTTCTTAATTACAAAATTCTATATTGTCTCAGTTTCCCTAATTTATGTGCATCATTTGGCAATGAATTTCTATTATCTAGTTAGACTTATACTTTGATTGTTTAAGGCAAAGCAATATAGGCATCACTTTTTTGTAAGTTTTTGTCTATTCCCTCTGTTTATTTTGCTTTTAAAAAGCATATTCATGATTATCATAAACAGTAGCACTCAAGTCAATAAATGATTATAATACAAAGGGGGAAAAGAGAATTTCCTAAAATTGTAAGAAATCTTGAAAATATTTTTGCCAACTGAATTAGTATGTTATCTTGTGGTATAATTATTTTGAAAGAATATTCATATTATAATAAAATGAAAACATTCTAAAAATACATAAACCAATGTCTATTCTATTGACAGATATTTTTCTTTCAATTTCTTGCCTTTTTATATTAATTTAGATCACCTGCAGTCTTGTTCTAATTGGTAGTAAATAACATTAGGTGGTATTTTGACATAATTATGAACACATAGAGTATAGTTTACTCGAATTAAGTACCAGTTTTTAACGTTACATTCTCCTTTCATCCACTGCCTATACCCTTTCCCTTTCTACTTATCATTATATTTATTTATGTTTTAAAATTAGATTCTTCTTGAAATACATAATTGTGGGATTCCCTGTAGTATATTCATATATTTACATTGAAAGGTTAGGATAGATTCATTCTACTGTTTTTCCATTACCATATTCCTCTTCCCTCACCCTCAATGCCCTTATTCTACTCCTTTATTCTTTCTTTAATTTTGATGACATTCATTCTCTTTATTATTTCTTTTTAAAAATAATTTAATCTTTATTTTATTTGTTTTTATGTGGTGCTGAGTATTGATCAAATGCCTCACCAATGTTAAGCATGGTATTGTGATGACTACAGCATCATTCTTTTTGCTGAAGATTGCTTTGGCTACTCTAGGTCTCTTATTATTCTAAATAAATTTTAGTACTGCTTCTTAAATAATGTCATTAGTATTTTCATGGGGATTGCATTAAATCTGTATAACAATTTTGATAGTATGGTCGTTTTGACAAAATTAATTTTGCCCATCCATGGATATGGGATATCTTTCTATCTTCTAAGTTCTACTTCAATTTCTTTTTAATGTTCTATAGTTTTCATTGTAAAGGTCCTTAACAGGGTTCATTAGATATTTTACTGAGGTTGTTGTAAAAGTGATAGTTCTCCCAATTCCTTTTACAGCAGATTCATTATTGGAGTATAGGAAAACAATTGATTTATGCATATTGATCTTGTATCCTACTGCTTTTACTAAATTTGTTTATCAGATCTATCAGTATTTTGGTGGAGTTTGGGGGGTTCTAAATATAGGATTATATTATCAGCAAACAGGGATATTTTGACCTCTTTTCCTATTTTTGTTCCTTTAATTTTCTTCCCTTGTCTTATTGCTTTTACTAATTTTACAAGGACTATCTTGAATAGGAGTGGTGAGAATGGGCATCCTTGTTTTATTACTGCTTTTTAATGAAATGCTTTCTGTTTTTCTCTACTCAGTATGATATTGGCCTTGGGATTTTCATATATAGCCTTTAGAATGTTGAGATAATTTCCTTCTTTTTTAAAAATATTTATTTTTAGGTGTAGATGGACACAACACAATGCCTTTATTTTTATGTGGTGCTGAGGATTGAACCCAGGTCCTGCCTGCGCTAGGCGAGAGCTCTACCACTTAGCCACAATCCCAGCCCCAAGATAATTTCCTTCTATCCTTAGTTTCTCTAGTGTTTTAGACATAAATGGGTGCTGTATTTTAACAAACTTAAATAAATATTATTTGACATAAATAATAACATGACTAAAATGACCTTTACATATTTGTAAATAATATTTCATCCAAGAACACCTGAATTTACTTTCTTCTAGGAGCTTGTGAAATCTTCTCCAAAACAGATAATGGTTTAGGTCACAAAGCCAATCCTAGCAAATTAAAACAATTAGTATAGTACGTTGCATCTTTCACATTGTAATGGAATAAAATTAGAAATCAGCAGGAAAAATTATAGAAACCACATAAACACACAGAGATCAAACTATAATACTCTTTGAACATGGAATGGATCCTAGAATAAATGAAAGGAGCCATTTTTCAAACAAAAATAGTGATTTACCACAATATCAGGGACACTGTAAAGATAATTATACAAGGAAAGTAATTATCTGAAAATGTTTATTTAAGTCATTTGTACATTTTTTAATTAGATTACTTGAACATTGATGATTTTAGTAGTTCTCCATATATTCTGGATTGAAGTTACCCCATATTGCCAGCATTTTCTCACATTGTTTTAGTTGTTTTAAAATACTATTAATTTTAGTTGACAAATATTATCATATGAAACTATTTCACAGAGACATATATACATACCCACACGTATACATACACACATATATACATACACATTTATATGGTACAATGTTTTTTGATATATGTATACAATATGGAATAAATTGATATATATAAAAATATACATCAGTTCACATTCTTAATAAATGGGGTGGCATCAAATTAAAGAACTCCTGCCCAACAAAGGAAACAATTAGGAATGTGAAGAGAGAACATGCAGAATGGAAGAAAATCTTTGCTAAGTACTCTTCTGACAGAAGACTAATATCTAGACTATATAAAGAACTCAAAAAAACTTTACACCAAAAGTCAAATAACCCAGTTTAAAAATGAACAAATAAATTAAACAGACACTTCTCAAAAGAAGAAATACAAATGTCCAACAAATACATGAAAAATAATTCAATATCACTAGCAATTAAGGAAATGCTAATCAATACTACACTGAGATTTAATCTCACACCAGTCAGAAATGCAGTCAACAAGAATACAAATAATAATAAAAGCTGGAGGCAATGTGGGGGAAAAGGAGCACTTGTACATGATTGGTGGGACTGTAAATTAGTACAACCACTATGAAAATTAGTATGAAATTCCTTAAAAGACTAGGCATGTAACCACCATATGACCCAGCTATACAACTCCTCTATATTTATCCTAAGATATTAAAATCATCAGACTATAGTGATACATGCATACTCATTTTTATAGAAACAAAATTCACAATAGCTAAACTATAGAATCAGCCTGAGGGTACATAAATGGTTGAACAGATAAAGAAAATGCAGAGGGCTGGGGATGTGGCTCAATTGGTAGCACGCTCGCCTGGCATGCATGAGGCCCAGGTTCAAGCCTCAGCACCACATACAAAGAAAGATGTCGTGTCCGCCAATAACTAAAAAATAAATATTAAAATTCTCTCTCTCTCTCTCTCTCTCTCTCTCTCTCTCTCTCTCTCTCTCTTTCTCTCTCTCTTTAAAATAAAGAAAAGAAAATGCAGAGTATATACATAATGGAGATTTATTCAGCCATAACAAAAATGAAATTATGTCATTTTGAGGGAAACAGATGGAATTAGAGACTATCATTTTAGTTGAAATAAGTCAAACAGAATGTCAAGAATTATGTTTTTTCCCTCATATGTGGAAGCTAGCAAGATAAAAGGAGAAGAAAGGTAAGAAGTTTGGGGATTTTATTAAATTCAAAGGACATCAGTAGAAGATAGGGAGCAAGGGGTCAGAGGTGGGGAGTGAGGGGGATAGTTTTGAGGAGTGATAATAAAAAATTTATATTATTATAGCATATGCATGTTTGAATATGTAACAACAAATCCCATCATTATGTACAAATATAATGCACTAAAAATGTGAGAAAACAATTTTACTTGGCCATGGTATATTATAAATCAAAAACAAAAGGAAATATAAAATATACCCTTTAAGTTCTTAAGAGTTATACTGATCAATATTATTGACTATAGTCACTTTACTGTACAATAGATTATATGTCTTGTCTAACAGAAACTTTATACCTTTCAACCAACAACACTTTCCCATACCTGGTAACCTCCATTCTATACTTCATTTCTGTGAGTTTGACTTTTTTATTACCACTTATAAGATCATGTGTTATTCATCTTCGTCTGAATGGGCTATTTCACTTATTAACAAAATATTATCCAGGATCATTGATGTTGTCACAAATGACATGATGCAACAAGATCAATTTTGAAAATATATCTAAATAAAATGAAACTAATATATCAGAAGGATTTTTTCACTCCCATGCTCACTGTGGCGTTGTTTATGATAGCTAAGATATGGAATCCATCAATGGATTAATGAATAAAATGTGGTATATATACAGAATATATTAGTACTCAAACTTTAAAAAAGGGTCATCTGTTTGTATATTTTTGTTTTCTTAGTGGTTTCATTTGCAGTACAAAGGCTGTGGGTTGTTTTTGTTTTTCTAGTTTTAGTGAAGCACAATCTATTGTTTTCTTTTCAAACATGTGCTTTTGAAGTAACAAATTAAAAACACTATTTCCTACCCCAAAGACAAAAAGATTTTCTCTTATTCTTCATCATAAGAATGTTATAGTTTTAAAATAGGCCTATGATCTATTTTGAGTTAATTTTTGTGTATTATGTGAGGTTGCTACATCGATGTTCATAGCAGCACAATTCACAATAGCAAGACTGTGGAACCAACCTAGATGCCCTTCAATAGACGAATGGATAAAAAAAATGTGGCATTTATATACAATGGAGTATTATGCAGCACTAAGAAATGACAAAATCATAGAATTTGCAGGGAAATGGATGGCATTAGAGCAGATTACGCTAAGTGAAGCTAGCCAATCCCTAAAAAACAAATGCCAAATGTTTTCTTTGATATAAGGAGAGTAACTAAGAACAGAGTTGGGAGGAAGAGCATGAGAAGAAGATTAACATTAAACAGGGGTGAGAGGTGGGAGGGAAAAGAAGAGAGAAGGGAAATTGCATGGTAATGGAAGGAGACCCTCATGGTTATACAAAATTACATACAAAGGGAAGTGAGGGGAAAGGGAAAAAAAACAAGGGAGAGAAATGAATTACAGTAAATGGGGTAGAGAGAGAATAAGGGAGGGGAGGGGATGGGGGATAGTAGAGGATAGGAAAGGTAGCAGAGTACAACAGTCACTAATATGGCATTATGTAAAAATGTGGATGTGTAACCGATGTGATGCTGCAATCTGTATACAGGGTAAAAATGGAAGTTCATAACCCACTTGAATCAAAATGTGAAATATGATATGTCAAGAGCTATGTAATGTTTTGAACAACCAACAATAAAAATTAAAAAAAAAAGCTTCAGAGGAGGTTTTGCAATGTATTAAATAAAGATACTCGTATGAAGGCATTGTATATCCCAATTTCTGATTTCCTATTTATAATTTGTGTCTGTTCAATTTGTTTCCAGTCTACCTTCATACATGAGCTCCCACTACACCTCTCCATGAACCTTTCATGACACTCAAAGCGATGTACCTACTCATGATGAGAACAGCATGAATTTGTGGCATTTGAGCCATGTCACACTCCATTACACCTTCCTAAACAGCTTTCTTGAGAATATTTTCCTACCTCTATATCTTTATTCATGGTACTCATGCACTGTGCCTTTATTAGTACACTATAGTTATACATAATAGTTGAGTTCATTTTGACAAAATCATACATGCATGGGATTTTATTTACTCAATTTCAGTCTCCAGTGTCCTCATTATCCTCTACTCTTTCCCCTATTTTTCTTCCTCTACACTACTGGTCTTCCTTTCATTCTCCTATATATTTATTTCTGATAGATACATATACATAAAGGTATTCACTATTGTATGTTTATACATACACATAGCATAATTTTATTAAAATCATTCTGCATTTCCTCCATGTCAGTAACTATAAGCCTAAATCCTTCTAACACTTCTCAATTTAATTCAATTTCTTTATCCAACAAAAAAACCATCCATGGACATCTTTTTTTCTTATTAAGTTACCTCTTTGCTCTGACCTTTTAAAGATTTAATGCATAGGAATACTCATGATGTATAGGATGTACTACCTTGCTAAATTGCACCTTTGCCTTTTTTTTCTTCTATTTTTTGAAATGTGTTTATATCTTGTACCCAATTAAGCTATTGAAGGACATGTTTTGTTTTGTTTTGTTTTGTTTTTTAATTGCTTAGGACCTCACTAATTTTCTTGGGCTGGCTTTGAACTTGTGATCCTCTGGCCTCAGCCTCCCAAGTTGCTGGGAATATAGTATGTGCAACCATGCTCGATTTCCAATGTCTTCTTTATGAGTATCATCATTAAGTACGTAACATAAATATATGATATATCTAGTAACTATTGAGTAAATCTTCTCCATGGTGAGTCCTGAAATATGATTCTATTTATATTGACACTATAATTATTGTGCTCATTAATATGAGCAAATTGGATTATTGGATTACTTAGAACAAATAGTAGTTACCTATCTAGCATTACAGCAATGACAAAACATGCCTAAGAAGTAGAGTATGAGAGCTCTTAATCATACCCTTTATTCTTACTAGAATTCTTTTTATTTTTCCATATCATATTTTAAGAATCATAATGTAATAAAAGTAGTGATAGATATGAATTGACCATGTTTGAACATTTTTAATTTACCTTAAATCTAAATCAATTTATTGCCATTAATTTGAATTGCAGATTGATGGAAGAGAATATCTAGAAAAATATTGAAAATCCAGGGACTAATTTTATAATAAACTTTTTAGTGTTTCATATTAAATTAACAATGATAAACATATTGTCAACAGTCATGATGAAGTGATATCTAAAGAGAAGCTATGACATATCCCTATCATAATCCAAAAAGTGACAAAGCCAGGATGAGAATCACTTTCGCTAGTGTGTAAATTTATTTCAGCAGGTAGGTAAAATTCCAGTCAGTTCTTAAAAAAATATGATTCCTAAATAATTAATCATAGATTAAGTAAATACTATAAAATTTAAACATTTTGTGGCCTTATTGATTTAATTTTACTATAGCAAAGCAAAAGTAGCCACCAAAGTCCACTATCTTATCTTGAAAAAAATATGGATGATTTTCAGTATGATTCTAAGGCAATATGATCTTATTCATATGGCTACAAAATAGCCAGTTATTACTAGGAAGTACAGCTCTGTGGTAAAGTGCTTGCCTAGCATGTGCAATGTTCTGGGTATACTGCCAAACACTGAGGGGGAAAAAAGCCAGTTGACTTCTAGGTCAAGCACATGAAAAGATAAAGTGTTACCTTCTCTTGGAATTTCATATATCAACTGTGATATATTTATTGATAAATGTCCCTTGAAATTCCCATATAGTTATATTTGAACATGAACATGAGAATATTCCTCTAAAATGTGATATAATAACATTCCATACTCACTAAACCAGTATCTCCAGACTGAAGTTTGTGGATCATCTCCGAAAAACCAACAACGCCAGAAGAAGCCTTCATGATGGTATATAACAGACATTTCCTCATAGTCCCTTATATCTTCATCATTCTATGAATTAAAACATTCAAAATTTCAAACTGTTATTCCACAAATGAAATGCCATTTTCAGGGAATTCTATAAAATACTGAGATAATATTTATCTACAGGGTAGAAAATACCTTTTATATGTATACTGTCTGACAGTTTGTTTATATATGAGTGCTTCTTAAATTTTAAGGTGAACAACTAGGGATATTGTTTGAACATATGCTCTGATTCATTAGTTCTGTAGAGAACCTAAAAATATTCATTTCTTAGAAGTTGCTAAGTGATACCATTGTTGTTAATTTGTGGACAGCAATTTGAGTGCAAAGGTTTTATATGTCTCAAACAAAAAAGAAGGAGGAAAATGTTGATTTGTTAAAATTTGGTGGTGTGTAGATGGGTGATCATTATACTTTTCCTTCTATTATTGTGTATGGTTTAATGATTTTACATAAAAAATAAATATCAAAAAGTTTAAAATGAAGAATAAATACATAGTATTTGACTTACATTAGGCTCAACATATGCCTTTGACTGATTGGCCGCCTAATTAACAGCAACTTAATTAGTTGATAGCTTAAGTTTTACACACTTCAGAATTTTATCATGATCCAAGGGAAACTTTTTTGATTTTTTGCCACATGACTCATTAGTATTCTAAAAATAATATCAGTTAAACAATTGCCCCTTGAAGTATATATAAATGTTACATATTTCTTCTACAATTCCCCTAGAGTATAACTTACAGAATAATTTTACTGTAGCAAATGGGCTTTTCCTATTCTCACAGTGAGCTGAGGCATAGAAGTGGTGTCATTTATGTTTCATATTTAGATTAGTACAACTGAACAAGATGAAAAAAAAACATTGCTCAGAATTACTTTGGCTATTCTGAGTCATTCATTCTTGCAAATAAATTTTAGAACTGTGAAGAATGTTATTGGTATTTTGATGGGGAATGCAATGGATACATATAAAACTTTTTGTAGTATAGTCATTTTGGTGATATCAATTCTCCCTTATAGAAAATAGGAAGTTTTGCATCTTCTAAGTTCTTCAATTTATTCCTTCAGTGTTTTATAGATTACATTGTAGAGTTATTTCACCTCCTTTGATATATTTATTCCCAATATTTTGAGATTATTTTGAATGGATAATTTTACTAATTTCTTTTTCAGAAGATTTATTATTGGAGTATAGGAAAACTATTTATTTATTAGTGTTGTTCTTTTATTTTGCTACTTCATTGAATTTATTCATCAGCTCTAGAATTCTGGTGGAATAATTTTCACCTTCTATATAAAGGATATGTAATCAGCAAACAGAGACAATTTTATTTCTTCTTTTACTTTTATGGTTTATATCCTTTTATTTCCCTTATTTATCTTATTGCTCTGGCTAGTTTCAAGAACTATGTCAAATAAGAGTGGTTAAAAATGGGCTTTTTTGACTTGTTTCTGATTTTAGAGGAAAATATTTTAGTTTTTTTCATTCAATGTGATGTTGGTCTTGGGTTTGTCATACCTCATTGTTGAGGTCAGATCCTTCAATCTCTATTTTCTCCAGAATTTTTAACATGAATGAGGTGGTGGATTCAAGAATGGGAATGGGGGAAAATCTAAAAAATATGATTTTTGGATCAATTGTGGATCAACTTTCTTCTTTTTCTATCTCATTGTCTCAATTTATTCTTGCTTAACAAGAGTGTATTATATGTACAAAGGCAAAAACTGGTATGCACAACTTCTTGGCCTCATATTTTTCTTTTTTTCCTCCACATAAGTGTAACACTAACTTCTCAAACTATGTAATTCCACATTAGAAAACATATATAAGTGCTCTAAACTCCAATAATTTGATATTTGTGATTCATTATTTTATTTATGCTCTTTTTATCTAGAAAGTGCTATTTTAAATATTATTTTAATAGTTTTAGTTGCAGATGGACACAATACCTTTATTTTATTTATTTTATTTTTATGTGGTGCTGAGGATTGAACCCAGTGCCACTAAACTACAACTCCAGCCCTTAAATTTTATTATTTTTTAAAAGAAATAATAAAACTAATTTTATTATGTAATATAAGATGAAATACACTGAATAGTTATTAACATGGTATATTATTCTGCTATTTTGATTTTTATAATTCTTATAGAATTTATCATACTTACAAAACAATGTTTTGTTTTCATCCACCTTACCTCTTAAAAGAAATAATGATGACAACATAATTTAAAATTCCAGAAATAATACAATTAAAATAGCAAAAAAGGGGGCTGAGTATGTGGCTCAAGTGGTAGTGTGCTCACCTGGCGTGCGCGGGGCACTAGGTTCGATCCTCAAAACCACATTTTAAAAAGTTTAAAAAAAGATATTGTGTCTACCTAAAAATAAAAAAATAAAATAAAAAACCAGCAAAAATACATACAAATTTTAAAAGATCCAAGCAAAATAAACTTTCTTCTAGAATGAATAAAGCATAAAGGTACGAGTACACATATACCTGCAAATAGTATGTACATCTACAATGTGTTCTACAGTTTAAATAAGTGGAGTATATTTATATCTTAATTATTATTCTTAATAGGGAAGCAATACATGGAGAGTATAGAGTAATAATCACCACCATCATCAATAAAGTTCTTTTTAACCATCCTTTTTTAAAACATTTACTGACATATAGAATTTTAATCCCATGATGACAACTAGACATTAGAAATTATTGAATCATGCCAGGAATTGCAGAGAATGTGAAATTCAGAAATGCAAACTCATTTTCTCTCTTACTGACAAGCATATATACATTTGATGATCTAGAGATGTTTGTACTCTAACAACTGTATTATTACAGGGATAACAGAGTATTAAATGATTTGCTAATAATCATTTCCTACTTATAGCACAGTATGTTTAGATCAGATTTTTTCCTTACATGCATCTGACAAATGAAGTAATGAAATGATCCGGAAATAGAAGATAGAACACTGGATTTAGAAATAGGGAATCCTACATTTTGGTTGCTACTCAGTCATTAATTCTATGAGCTTAAGTTATTCACATGCCACTTTTGAACATCAATTTCTTGATCTGTAAAATTCATTCAGTAATACTAAGAACCAACTATGTTCTAGTCAATGTACTTGTCACTATATATGCATAATAGATTTTTATAACCAATACAATCAACTTAATGTGCTAAAAATAGCACTAGATGAGGAATGAGATAACTGATACTTACAAAAGCTCAGACTAGATCATTTCTAAGATGACTTCCAGTTCTAACATTCTAGCATTCCATTTGTTGTCTGAAAATGCTGTTCAAACATGTCAAGTACTAATCCCTGGGGAGGACTGACAGTTCTTATCTGACACTTGTAACCAATCATGGATGAAAATGAAATAGATGGCATCCTAAATTGTATGCTATCAGAGATTACAGAAATGTGTATCACCTTAGACAATTTTTCTCTATCCAAAATTAATGAAGCATTAATCCATCAATAGTAATGCATTCCTTTGATCTCTTTGCATGGCAAATATCTCTAGGAGTGGGAGCACTTTAACCCAACATCAATAGGTTTACCAGTGTACTAGAGCTTTACCCTGCAGAAGGGTTTTAATAAGATCAGTTTTAATGTGAAAATCATGGACTAGTTAGGAACTGTAAATATGGAAGCCACTCTGAAAGGGAGAATAACATTTTTAAAAACTAGAGAATGATAGCATGAGAAGAAACTTTAGTCAAACTTTGGATGATCTGAGAAAAAATACTTCAGTATTCCCAAATCATCAGTCAGAACAATTCAAAGCATTTTAGTTTGACATGCCACTTCTTCTGTAGTATTGACTTTTGTTAAGTGGTATAATAGTTATTATTTATATGAGAATCACTGCATAAAGAAAATGTGTTTTACATGCAAAATTACAAGAACAATAATGATCATTTAATAGTACTGTTTTGTAACATGATTATATTTGAATGACCTGAAATTGAGAAAAGTTTGTAGTTCAATAGTGAACTATTTTATAAAATACACATTCTTACTGGAATAAAGTTGTAACAAAAAAAAATCAAGAAACTTTCATTAGTCCTGAAAGAAAATAATGTTCCAAATTTATTCAATAATCCGATTTAAAATATTTGCTTTTGGTTTCTCCCTCAGTCTCTACTTTTAATCATTCTTTTTTTATATTTTTAATTGTCAATGGATTTTTTTTTTGCTTTATTTATATGTGGTGCTGAAGATCAGACTTAGGGCCTCACACATGCCAGGCAAGCACCCTACCACTGAGCTATAACTCCAGCCCTAATCATCCCTTTTAAAATATTAAAATGACTAAAAAAATCACAACAAAGTAAATATTTTGCAAACTAATAAATCAAATTAACAAGTTTTAGTGTGAGAATAGCATTGTTGGTCTATAAACTTGTAATAATACCCATTCATAAGCCTGCAACAATATCAATTTAGTCTGTTTGCATTATTTTGTTTTATACACCATTGTTTCCTATTAGCATCTTCCCATGTTCCATATCTCCAATCAATAAATTAAATCTGAAAAGCAATTACTAAAATTTATAGGAAAATTTACTAAAATTAAAAGCCCAACTTTCATTCTATTACCACATCAATTTTTATAAAAGATTTCCTTCATAGACGTTTGTTTCTTTTGTTTGAAATCCCTGCTTTCTAAAGTACACATTCGATTTCTGTTTACCTCTTCTTCAGTGTCCAAAGTCCCATTGTTACAATCAAAACTTTCACAGGTCTCTGTTGCAAGTAGCCAATATTCTGTTCCAAATGCTACCAGAAACAGAATTATGCCAATAGCACCAATAATTCCTGCAATGAGAGCAGCAATTCCAATCTTCATGATAGAACTGTTAGTCTTGTGAAAATTGCATGTAAAAGAAGTATTGAAATGACCAGTTGCTAGAGCACAGCTTGTGGGTCTCAACAGAAGACACTATTTTAAGACTAGGATTGACATCTTTTTGTGACTGGTCTAGGTTTCACTAGGCTATATGAGAAGAGCTATTAAAAGCAGATGACCTGGTTCAATTAAGCCATTGGGCTATCTACCACAAACATGTTCCAAAATTATTTCCTACAGAAAAAAAGCACCCTGTTCCACAACCTCCATATATCTCTCCCTCTTTCTCTCTTTCTCTCCCTGTCTCTCCTTCTCCCTCCATTCTCCCTGCCTCATATCTTACATCAATTTCAGGCAAAATTTCTCTAAAAACAGAAGGAGGAAAACTACAATAGCAGCTCTGGCTTCCATGAAAGTGGAGTTAATGATATCTATAATGTAAGTAAGTACACAGACTAAAGATCACAGATTATTCTAATTATTACTTAGTATTTTTCAATAGCTATAACTTAGTAGTAAGTGTGTGCAAAATTTTCCACAAAACCTAACACTAACCCCAGTATTTGCAAACTGGTTTTAAAGACTCAGCAGAGAGGGTGTCATCACACCTTTATTTGTAGGACATAAAACTAATTTTTCACAATTAAAAAAAGAGATTGGATAGTAATACTTCTGTCATATGTATAATGCTTTAACTATAGTTTGGTACAAGAATTAGAATGTACTGACATCAAGGAAGGTAAATATACCAAAAATATCATTAATTTAATCAAATTTTTACTATAATTACAAAAAAGAACTTCATTGAAAGCCACTAAGATTAGAGGTGAGTTGATTAAATGAAAGTGAAAAAGTGAGTGGCACTATATTATTTAGTTCAAATAATAATGTTTATAGTTAGCTTGGGTTTGAGTACAACATTCTGCTTGCTAGCTTATGGCCTTGGACAAGTGTCTAAACTTCAGTTTATAAACTATCAAAATGAAAATAATTATAATATCTAATTTATTAATTTTTAAGATGTAACACCCAGAAAGCATTTAATACCTGACACATCATAAGCAAAAAATAAATCATTTTGAGCATCTTCTTTGGAAATTTTTCCATGTAAGATCTTTAGATATAAGAGGAAGCATGGGATATGTTTGCCCTTATGGAATATACTACTGATTAGGAAAATAACTTGTATGCATATGAGTTAAATAAAAATATATATTTCAGTACTAAAATTATTAGTTGCAAGAAAAGATAGATTATCGCATACTTTCTACTAAGTATTGTGTGATTTTTGGGGGGAGTAAACTTATGTAAGATCCATTCATTCTTGATATTTGAAGTGACTATTTCAGAAAGAGAGATAAAGAAAGAGAATGAAATTGATACATGATTCAAAGAACGTTGCAGTGGCTCAAAGAATAAGAATGATGAAGGATTTGGACAGGTGGCCTTAATAGGGGTGACAAGTTGAGGGATTTTGAGTGGCTATCCAAGAAGATAGACTATGTACAACTGCTCTTGCAGACTTTCTACCCAGCTTGGAATGTAAACCCTCCCTTAAACCTTCAGCTTTGTTGGCTGAATGCATTATTCTTTTTTTCCCTTTAATTTTTATTGTTGGTTGTTCAAAACATTACATAGTTCTTGACATATCATATTTCACACTTTGATTCAAGTGGGTTATGAACTGCCATTTTTACCCCGTATACAGATTGCAGCATCACATAAGTTACACATCCACTCTTTTACATATTGCTATACTAGTGTCTGTTGTATTCTGCTGCCTTTCCTGTCCTCTACTATCCCCCATCCCCTCCCCTCCCCTCTTCTCTCTCTACCCCATTTACTGTAATTCATTTCTCCCCCTTGTTTTTTTCCCCTTTCCCCTCACTTCCTCTTGTATGTAATTTTGTATAACCATGAGGGTCTCCTTCCATTTCCATGCAATTTCCCTTCTCTTTCCTTTTCCCTCCCACCTCTCACCCCTGTTTAATGTTAATCTTCTTCTCATGCTCTTCCTCCCAACTCTGTTCTTAGTTACTCTCCTTATATCAAAGAAAACATTTGGCATTTGTTTTTTAGGGATTGGATAGCTTCAATTAGCATAATCTGTTCTAATGCCATCCATTTCCCTGCAAATTCTATGATTTTGTCATTTTTTAATTCAGAGTAGTACTCTATTGTGTATAAATGCCACATTTTTTTTATCCATTCGTCTATTGAAGGGCATCTAGGTTTGTTCCACAGTCTTGCTATTGTGAATTGTGCTGCTATGAACATCGATGTAGCAGTGTCCCTGTAGCATGCTCTTTTTAGGTCTTTATGGAATAGACCGAGAAGGGGAATAGCTGGGTCAAATGGTGGTTCCATTCCCAGCTTTCCAAGAAATCTCCATACTGCTTTCCAAATTGGCTGCACCAATTAGCAGTCCCACCAGCAATGTACAAGTGTACCCTTTTCCCCACATCCTCGCCAGCACTTGTTGTTTGACTTCATAATGGCTGCCAATTTTACTGGAGTGAGATGGTATCTTAGGGTGGTTTTGATTTGCATTTCTCTGACTGCTAGCGATGGTGAGCATTTTTTCATGTACTTGTTGATTGATTGTATGTCCTCCTCTGAGAAGTGTCTGTTCAGGTCCTTGGCCCATTTATTGATTGGGTTATTTGTTGTCTTATAGTTTAATTTTTTGAGTTATTTGTATACTCTGGATATTAGGACTCTATCTGAAGTGTGAGGAGTAAAGATTTGTTCCCAGGATGTAGGCTCCCTATTTACCTCTCTTATTGTTTCTTTTGCTGACAAAAAAACTTTTTAGTTTGAGTAAGTCCCATTTGTTGATTCTAGTGATTAACTCTTGTGCTATGGGTGTCCTATTGAGGAATTTGGAGCCCGACACCACAGTATGTAGATCGTAGCCAACTTTTTCTTGTATCAGACACCGTGTCTCTGATTTGATATCAAGCTCCTTGATCCATTTTGAGTTAACTTTTCTTTAAGTGAGTGACACACAGCTGGAAAAGCTACACAAATAAAAGAATACAAATATCCTTCACTTGGCAAAACTCCTGCTGATATCACGCCAAAAGTACATGTTGGGTTGAAACTTTGTTGCTTATTTTTCAAGGAAGTAATTATTGTCAATGTTAAATAAAAGACTCCTATAAAATATTCCTCAAATGAATATTAATATCATCTTTGTTTCTGAGAGTATTTTCAAGCTTAAAGTTTAAGTAGCCTTTAATAAGGCTGATGTACATAAGCTTTAAAAAGGTTCACAAATCAACTGAGAACTAGAATCTTGTGCAGGTGATTATATGTCGCCACATGAAAGTTACTCATCAGCTTTTATAAAAAGAACTTGCATCCATGACAAAGAGCTGGTAAGTAAATTAAGAAACCAAGGAGTAATTGATAGTATGTGAAGAATTATATAGTGAGGTTGTGAAGAATTATATAGTGAGATGTTATTTCTCTGAACTTTTAAAAGCCAAGGACTATGCTCATTATTAAATTAACACAGTAACAGTTATTTTGACCACTAAGTTTTTAGAAACATAAGTGCATATCTAAACCACTGATTCCACATTCTGGTGCTTGTTTATCTATAGCAAAAGGAATAATTTGTTTTTATCAAAATTCATTTTATAACCAATTGTCTCCCTTAATTGTCATATATCTTTGAAATTGGTAATATGGCATGAAGATTTCCTCATGTAGAGGACACTATCAATCTTTAAACAAACATAAGACAGAATTCTGTCTAATGAGACAGCCCAATATTGCAAATGAATGATTTCTTAAGATTAAGTGCAATCCTGTAACTTATTAACTACATGTAAAACATATGGTTATTAAACAATGGTTTGAAAAAATCATTTTTACTACTGCAGTTCAATTAATGTCTCTGATGTGCTTTAGAAAAATAATTATTTTTAACTTTGTTATCATTTTGACATCTTTAAAAGATATAAATATCAAATAATATATTATCACTTTATTGGCATTTTCTAAGTGGAAAATAATAGAACTGAACAAAATGTAAAGCTGAATTCATGTAAATTTTATGAGGTATCCAAAATTAGAGTGATCTTTTTTCTTTATTATAAAATTAAAATCAGTTTAAAACTGTTTCGCATGCATATTTTTTGTTCAATTTAAAAAACTATCAAAAACAGCTTCTTATATTAAAGTTATATCCCAATGTTTGATTCATTGTTGGTAAGAATGAATGATACTTAAATTGATTTGTCATAAATTATATTCTTATATGCTCTAAAGTATTCAATTTAAAACAACATGCTCCTAAATTTACAAGGGAGAAAAGATTAGGTATTCTGTTCATTTTAGACACAGAATATGCATAATTTCAGTCAATATTTGGAATGACTCTATTTATTTTTACATTATGTCATACATATTTTCAAAATGCTGGAAAATCACTCTTGCAATTTTATTATCTTCTGAGCAAGGTAATGGTGTGGATGCAGAAAAAAATACTAGACAGGCAACTTCAAAATTCTAATTGATTTCTTTTTTATTGATATGCAGAAATATGCTCCAGTTTGTAAAATTAGAAATTGTAGTGCCAAACTTTTCAATTCATTTTCTTATGATTCTTGAACCTGCCCTCTTTTAAAATATCAATTATAGAGATTCCACATTTTCTTGGATATTACCAAATTGTTTATTATATGGAATATAAACACTCAAATATCATTTATTCTTAAAAATCCTCTCTGTTTTGCTTTATGTGAGGTTGAAGAATATTTTAATAATATGTATCCTGTGAAACTGTTGATTTTCCCATTTCCCTGTTAAAAATACATAGCTAAACTAATTCCATTTCCTATTATCATGATAAAAGTTTGTTATGCCATTTCTTAAAGAAGAAAGAGAGAAAGAAAGAAATGAGACTAAAAGAATAAAATCTTTGTCTTAATAATGAGTTATTCTCTTCTAAAGCAACTATCAGCATTCATGAAGAATTTATCATGAAGTATTGTTCCTAGGTCAAATTTCTGGCCAGATAGACATGTCTCATATGAAATAATAAAAATAAATAAAGTGGTAATTAAAGTTCATCTTCTAGTCCATAACCAAGTGGACAAAGTTATTTTGACTAGAGAATCAAACTCAATACTGTATAACTATAATTAGGTTAAGCACCATTATGGAAAATGATATGTGCTAGCTTACATAGAACATGGCACCATTTAGGATGAATATACATTTTATTATCGGGCTGGGGATGTGGCTCAAGTGGTAGCGAGCTCACCTGGCATGCGTGCGGCCCGGTTCGATCCTCAGTACCACATACCAACAAAGATGTTGTGTCCGCCGATAACTAAAAAATAAATATTGAAATTCTCTCTCTCTCTCTCTCTCTCTCTCTTTAAAAAAATACATTTTATTATTATAAGATAAGATGGTTTAAATGTATTAAATTATTTAAAAGCAAAACAAGAATCAGAACAAGTTCAGTAAATTAATCCCTGTATAGTCTCTAATGTGAACCATTAGTAGGAAAACAAAAACAAAACAAACAAACAAAAAACAATGAAACCAATGCTAAGTGTTCTTTCATTCCAGTGGAAAAGCTTATTGTTGAGATGTACTAACACAATGACATCAAGATGAAACTGACAGAATTCTATGCTTGCACACCATTACTGTGTTTTCTATATTCACAGAGCACATTAAAAATTAATGTTTTTGTAACAATATTCATGGTAATGCACTTTTCACTGGCAAAGAATAATATTAATATTGACACATGACAAATAAAACATAGAAACAGATACATTTTTTTACAGAAAAGGCACTCTGCTCTTTTAAAATGTAGTAATACTTTCCAAATTAATGTGATTTGTTTTTCATGAGTATATCAATTTCTTGGCCTTCGCAAGTATAAACTAGGAAATATCCCCTAATCCTCATTTTATTTTTGTTTTTTTCTGTACCTAGGGGTATCATAATAGACTTTGAAAATGTCGAAAATAAAGCATTTTCTTTTCCATTTAGTTTTTCATAAAAGTTAGCATATTATTTTCTTTAATATTACCAAAGTGAAGAAATCCAGTCTCACATATAAACTACTACATAAGGAAAAACTATAAAGTCCTGATGTTGGGTACCAGGGTCTTTTAAATTTCAGAGACTATCTGTTATGGTTTAGATCTGAGGTGTTCCCCAAAAGCTCACATGTGGGAGAATATAAGAAAGTCTGGAGGTGAAATGATTGGATGATGAGACCCTTAACCCAATCAGTGCATTAATCCCCTGATAAGGACTAACTGGGTGATAACTGTAGGCAGGTAGTATGTGGCTTGAAGAGATGGTTCAATGTGGGCATGCCTTTGGAGTATATATTTTGTCCCTGGCGAGTGGAGTCTTTATCTGCTGCCTGGTGCCATGTCCTGAGCTGCTTTCATCTGCCAATCTTTTCAGTGGTAATGGTGTTCTGCCTCAGCTCAGGCCCAAATCTGCAGTAGTGTGCATCAAATAAATTTTTTCTCTTCTAACATTCTTCTTGTCAAGTTTTTTGGCAATAGCAGCAACAACAAAAAATGAATAAACAACATCTAACAATGTCTACCAATGATCACTTATTCATAAATATTCACAGCTAAGAGGGCTATGTAAAAGGAGTTACAATGTGTCTATATTTTGAAGCATGCATATTATTCATGAAAGGAAAGCCACAAAATAGTTTAAATATTAAAAGCCAGAAACTGATTTCTTTTGGGGGGACATCAACTTTACTCCTTCTTGACTTTTATTTGAAGTAAAACAAATAGAAACAACAAAACATATTTTATAATTACCAAAATTTTATTTCCAAATCAAGGAATACATTATGCAGAAGTAACAACAAGTCTTTTTAATTAATATTAAGAGAATTAGTTTAATATATTTACAGTTATGATGCATGAGAATTAAATCATATTTTAAAATTCATTTAGTTTTGAAATTCCAAAATGACATAATTTGCAGAATATAATCCCTTCTAAAACTTGGAATAATTTCAATCATAGATAACTTCACTTAAACAGAGCTTCCATTGATCAGCAAACAGATCAATGCAACATTGATCTATCGGTTTCTCACTTCACACTTCAGGTTAAATGAAAATCTAAAGAAAAGGCAGTGACATTTGATATCTAAGAGGAAAAGTGGCTTTAATAGAAAGCAACTTTTGGAATTTCTTTTGAAGGCTGATTTTAATGGATTCAGAATAAGTAGGAGAAACAGTTTGATGAAAGCAAACCCATGGTTGATTTCCCCAGAATAGGAGATATTCCAGGAGTGAAAAACACTACTAGGCAGGGAGAAAAGTCACCTGGCTCCCTGGGAAAGCAAGGCAACCAACCAGCAGCCATGTTTCTGGTGGGGAAAACAGGAATGCTGTGTGGCACAACTGCAAACAGAGTTGGCAGAAAAGGAACTCCTGGAGTGGATCAAAAAACTTGAGGGGCTGAGGTTGTAGCTCAGTGGCAGAGCACTTGCCTAGCATGTGTGAGGCACTGGGTTCTATTCTCAGCACCACATATAAATAAATAAATAAAATAAAGATCCATCAACATCTTTAAAAATTACAAAAAAAAAAAAAACTTGAGAGATGGAAATAGGAAACAAGGGAGCAAGCTGACATCATTCCTGGCACTATAGTAGAAACATAAGAATATCTTCATTCAAAAGCAGATACCCAGTACTACATATTCATAGAGGGGAAGCTGAAAACTGTGGACATTTTGTTCCTACACCTTTAAAGTGGATTTTACCAGAGGTCTTAGAAATCCAGACATCCTGCAGAGACTGAAATTTCCCCCACCAATACAAGGTGTTGGTTAATTCATATGAAATTGGCAGGCTGACCTCTGGAATAAGGAGCTCACTGATGGTTGAGAGGACTTGGACTGATCAAGGTCAGCGGGAAAGTGGGCACTCCATCACAATCTTCCCAAGTTCAGAAGAGACACAAAACACATTAGTGAGGCTCTCTTATTAGAATAAGGGGTGTGATCAACTCAATCACTCTATTGGTAGAGTGGATGAAAGGACTTAGTAGGACCCCTGCCAGCCTTACATTATCACTCCTGGAAACAATAAAACAGCCATTCAGAGGGGAAGAAAATCTTCTTTGAAGCAGACAACATTCTACCACTAGATCCAATCAGGCAAGAAAGGGAGGGACTTCAGCATACAGACTTCTCCAACAACTTTGGCCAATGGGGTTCAGAGCTAAGAAACAAACATACCATCAGTTATCAGTTAAAACACAATTTTATTTTAATTTCAGTCATTTTAATGTATAAAAACAAGTAGTACCTAATCAGTCACAAAAAGAAAACTAGGAAAATACCAAATGGCTAAAATAAAAAGAAAGGGGATATCAGTATAATATTATAGATATTAATAGTAATGAGAATTGAACAAATTAATGCCAATGGATTTGAGAATCTAGGCAATTTGGGCAAATTATTTAAAAAGCAAAATTAGCAACTGATACAAAATGAAAAAAAATCTATACAAACAAAATCTTCTGAGGAAAATCTGTGATGGATTCTTTTAAATAGTTTAACATGACATAAGCAGAGTGTTGTGGCTCACACCTATAATCACAGAGGCTCAGGAGACTGGGAGGAGGATTCCATGATTATGCCTCAGCAACTTACGGAGGCCCTAAGCAATTTAGTGAGAGCCTGAATCTATATAAAATATAAAAAGGGCTGAGAATGTGGCTCAGTGGTTAAGCATCCCAGGCTTCAATCCCTGGTCCCCAAAATAAATTAATTAATTTAATTAATTTTTTTTAAATGACATAAATAATTAGACAAGTTTTTAAAGAAAATGGAAAAAGGAAGGAGTACTTCCTAGCTCATTTTGTGGGACCACCATAATATTGTAGCAAAATTTCATTAATATTACAAAAAATTATTATACCCTAGTGCTAGACATATTCAATAATGAATTATTCTGAAAATTTAGGATAATGTAACAAAATTGTACAAATTCTTACAGAAAATAGACAAGGAGGGACTGAGAGCATTGCTCAGTGGTAAGAATGTTTGCCTGGCATGTGTGAGTCCATGGTTTTTATCCCCAGAATTCAAAATAAAAATAAACAGATAAGGTTAACTATTATTACTAATTAAATGTAATATTATATTGGAGATCCTATCCAGCAAAGTAATTTGAGACAAAGAAATAAAAGCTTGAATACTGAAAATAATCATAAAATGCATTATTCAAACAGACACACACACACACACACACATATATATATATATATATATATATATATATATATATATATATATATATAAGCCAGATTCAGTGGTATATGCCTGTAATCACAGCACTTGGCAGGGTGATGTGGGAAGATTATTGAGCCAGGAGTTTGAGACCAGCCTGGTAATCAAAGTCAGACACTTTTTTAAAAGTGAACAAAAATTCCAAAAGATTTGGGTTCATTAAAAGTAATATATCAGGGCTGGGGATGTGGCTCAAGCAGTAACGCGGTTGCCTAGCATGCACAGGGCGCTGGGTTCGATCCTCAGCACCACATAAAAATAAAAAAAATAAAGATGTTGTCTCCACCGAAAACCAAAAAATAAATATTAAAATAAAAGTAATATATCAAATAGCCTTGTTGTTGCACGAAAGTTTAATTTATAAAATCAGTTTTATTTTTAAAAACATTCTAAATTTCTGGATTCACTTTGTCAAATGGGTCATGATTTAATCCTCTTACTAAAACTGCAGCTGGAAAGTAATTATCTACACACTTCCAGTGTATAACTATCTCCTTTGCTGAGACTATGAAATGATGGAACATATCAAATGTACAGTTTCTAGCAAAAGCCAATACCATATACATCTCTGATTTTACCCTAGAATAGAACACTACTAATTAGGATTGTATCTCAGTATGAAATACTGAGATCAATGCATAGACAGACATCAATGCATAACATGCACACATGCTTGCACATTTTGTACAGTTGTTTCTGTTGTTTCCATTTGGATTCATATCTTTGAGAGGATATAGAAATGGAAGTAAAGGTAAACAATAGTCAGGTATCTTTAAACATCTGATTCAATATATACTGTGTGGAATTCACAGCAATGATAATAGGAGATCAAACCATCTTTTTTACTATTAATTAAGCAGTATGTTTTATGATTCAAACTGTAGATATGCCATGAGGTAATAAATATACTGTCTCACGATTATCTTACCCATGATTTGATATTAATTTGTTTGATGCTGCTAAGATTGGGTGATAAGAACATTTTGTATAATATTTAGTAGATTGGTGGGCAATTTGAAGTGGTTCAGCATCTGTGGAGCTAGTTGGTGCTATTTTGATAAAAAATGCTTGTGTAATTTTTATAACAGGATTCTCAATGAAACACAGTGATAATTTTGACTTCAGAGTAGCCTCCATATTTTTCACTACATCTTCAACGTTGGATGGATCAATGAATTTACAACAAATGTTCTTAAACAACCAAATTCTCACCAACAGCAATGTAAAACAGATCAAAATAAATTACTTTAGTGCATATTTGAACTATACTACCATCAAATTATTTCATCAGCAGAAGAAAACATTTGATGCCAGCTTTTCTTTTTCTATTCCCATGGAAATTCAATGAGTTTAAATGAAATTAAACATTATCATTTTCTTCTATAAATATTAGTCTAAGATTCAAAGTTAAGTAGTGGAAATAATATGATCTCTTTTTTTTTGGCCCTAAAATTTAAAGGACTAGAGATGACTTAAGCGCATTCTCTAGAAATCTTTCTTAACTACACTGTGCTCGGTGTGACTGTCACATGAATATGAATAATAGTCAAGTGGATTCTATTGGTCTTTTATATTGTATAAAGCTAAAGGTCAAAATGAGTTTTAACATCATTTTATGAGGCAACTACATCAACTAAGAAAGGTCACTCATATAAGTTTGATGAAACTTATGCACTTTCTAAACATAGAGGTTCAGGCTTTTTATTCATGATTTTTAAGTATTATGAAGTGTGTAAAGAACAGAATGCTAAATTGGAATGCAAATCACCGTTGTAATTGTAATATTTAAATTATCTCCAAAGTATCATTATCTTTCATAATTTTCCATTTCCTCTACTTTTTTTGTTTTCCTTTCCCCTTGTTCCTGTATTCCAAACTGAAGGATATGGACAATAGGCCTCAGCAAACTTCTTTTATTGTTCCCTACTTGCCCTCCTGCCCTACCCTAAATGAGCCCACCACCAAAAGTCCTCTGATGACCTGGCCCTGCTATGAGTCCACCACATCAACTAACTCTTCCCATGATTTGGCTCTATTAAGGCCCTATAAAACCCAAACCCTCATGGTGGCTTGCCACTTGGCTATTGAGGTTTGCCTCCATTTGCTTTTTCTTTTTTTGTTCTGTTTTATGTGCTTTTATTTGGTTCCCTGAATGGTAAGTAGAATTTTGGGGGTTCTTTATACCCTTCCCATTCCATCAAACCTACATCTTTTTTCTCTTTCTCTCCATGAGACCTCCAGAACAGAAGCTGCTTTTCTGCCATTTTATTCCTGCATGCAACACTGGTGTCCTCATTCTTCAGAGAGGTAAGATCCCTTCTGGTCTCTTGCAGAAGTGCTCTGCCTGAGACCATTAAATTTTGGCTTATCCAACCCCATGGATCCTCCACCATTGAGATTATAGAAGAGAACACTCTCCCATTCTCTGGGGGAACTCTTTCCAGTGATGGCAGACATCAAGAGATGCCTTGATCACCACTGTCATCCTGGTCAAACCTCTCCAACATGGAGACTCCCACAGAACTCCCAAGTAGTTTGTCTCATTGCTCATCCAGACCCAGTGGGCCTCTACCAGTCTGGCCACAATCTAAATTAGGCAGCCTAAGTCAATGGTTGAAATTCAGAATTTGTGAACTTTGACCACCAAATCCTTCAAGACTTAGACAATTTACTCTAATGAAATGGGAAATGGCCTGAAGTTCCTTATTTGTAAGCTGTCTTTGACCTCTGCTCTAGGTACTCATTACAAGAAACTTGCTCTGCTCTACAATTAATTCTTGCTCTCTGCTTCATACGCCCCCTAGATCAGGTTCTGACCCCCATCTCCCTTCTTCACTTACTGTTTCCCAAAATAGCAGTGCACCAGTCCAGCTTTTTCCCACTCATCAGTGTCTGCAATGAAGTGTATATGTTGGGGAGAGGGCCAGTCTATGTCCCGTCTGTCCCCAGTGGCAACCCACTGTGTGAGCTGGTCCCACTTCCCCGATCCCCATTGCCACTCCCCGCCCAGAGTTCCCCTTGCCCACCCTGCCAGGATGAGACTTACCCTGTGGGTGGAAGCACATGTGCATATCTATACCCTGGGAATGCATGCCCAAGGGCTGATCATCAGGACACCACAACAATGTCAGCCTTCCAGCCTCAAAAGTCAGGAGGTGGGTTGGATTTTGGATTTCCCTTCATCCTGTGTTGAGAATGTCTGTCCTGACTTGCTTCAGTTTCTTTCTGTGGAAGAAATTTTGTGTGTGGGAAAGAGGAAGTCTTGAGATAACTGAAGGCAGCTGGCCATGGCCACCCCTGATGCACATGAAGTTCTCATGTCTCAAATCTGACACATTCCTGATAACCTCAGCAATGTATTTTGTATTAATGTCATTCCAGTACTCATGTCTTTTTTTTTCTCTCATAGAAGCATCCACCCCCCAAATGACTTTACAACCTGTTCTTCCTTAACCAGACTTTTGCCACAGACTCCTCAACTTACCCAAACCATTCTAAAAAGGAAAGTCAAACTGCTTTCCCAACATAGCCTCCTCTTAGCTTGAAGTACTAAAGTGGTCAAGTACTCTTGACTTCTTGAATTCCATAGGGTAATATATTTAATGTGTATTTTCATAAATTGGCAAATGAAAACGTTTAAAATTACTATGACTGTGGGCTGGGGTTGTGGCTTTGTGGTAGAATGCTCAGCTAGCATGTGCAGGGCCCTGGGTTCAATCCTCAGAACCATATTAAAAATAAATAAATAAAAATAAATGTATTGTGTCCAACTACAACCAAAAAGTAAATATAACAAAAAAGTTACTTTGACTGTGTCTTCACTGAAAACAAGGTAACTAAGAATTGTAGCAGGTATAATTCTATATACAAAAGGTCCAAAAGTTTCACCTGTATTTTAATTAGAGTATTGAAAATAACAAATTTACTCCAATTATTAAATGTAGTCATTTGTCTGAATTCAGAAATTTCCTAGGATTGATTCAGAATGTAAATTTTAAAAAGGGGTTAGCAGCTAGGAAAGAGAAATAAGAAGGTTCTAGGTATGCAAGTCTATTTTAGTATGAAAAGCAGAAGGAAAAGACCATGATTTGTGGATGAGAAAGCCTTTTTGTGGTAAAATTAAAAAAAAAAAATTAAAGTTGTAAAATGTCTAAGCAAGTTGCTAAAGATTTGTGGAGGGTAAATCTCAAAAAGTTTGTGTGTAACTAAGTTGGCCACACATATAATTAGCATAATCAGTTAGGGCTATTCAAGTTTTTTCCCCAAGGTCAAATATTAATATAGTTGTACAAACCAAAGTTTAACCTTTGTTAAAGCAACTGGTTTTAATGGAACTAGGGTCTTAAAAGCAAAATTTGGTTAATATAAAACATCAATGTAATTTTTTTAAAAGAGAGAGTGGGAGAGATAGAGGAAAACAAAAAGAGAGAGAGAGAGAGAGAGAGAGAATTTTTTAATATTTATTTTTTTCATCAAGCCATTGTTCTCCAAACTAAAGTTCTCTGTACTGGTAATTTTAGACTTACAAAGTTAGCGAATTTAATTGGGGATTTATTTATATCATCTAATGTTCTGTAACTAGACCTGTTATCAATAAGATATATATGTAAATTTTTATGCTACTTTTTACACTGGGATAGAAATTAAAATGTATTTTTAAAATTTAATGAGAGCCTCATCTGTTTAAAGTCAATATTGTGAAACATTGTTGAGAGCCACAGCCGAAGGGGCCCCAGCAAACTTCCAGCTGCCAGCAACCTTCCAGCTGCCAGCAAACTTCCAGCTGCCAGCTGATGATTGGCTCACAGTGGCCCCAGCAACTTCTAGCTGCCAACTGATTGGCTCCTCTGCGGTGATGCTCATTGGGCTGTTTCCCTGCCCTTTCAGACCACAGAGCTGCTCATTGGGGGACTTTTTTGGCTCCGCCCATGCGACCCAGCCAATCAGCCTCAAGAGCAGGAGGAGGGGGGAGGTTGAGAGGCTTGTGGGAAGCCAGTGGTGGCAGTTGGGCTCTGAAGGTTTTTCCTGAGGAGCTGTTTTGTTTGGCGTGTGTGGTTCTAAAAATAAAGTTCGATTCTTTTGACAAGTAGCTCCTGAATTGTGCCCAGCCAGACTGAGGCATTTGGTGGGCCGCATGGGAATGACTGAGGGTAAGTGATAAGGTAAACTGCTTGCCCCTGAGGGCAGGGCGAGAGGATGGGTAGCCATTTTAAAATTCTTCTTTTGTTTTGTTTCGCTTTTGTTTTAAGTTGCCTGTCCCTGGAGATGAGTGAGATGGAAGAAAAACCGCTCACATCTGAAGAAAAACTATTTGCATCTGAGGAACAGATAGGGAGAAAGGACGGATGCACATTTCAGGAGGATAGAAAGGCTATAATGATTTTGTGTGGTTCCATTTTTATTTCATTCTGTCTCGGTTTTGTTAGGCGTTATCTTGTTGGGTTGTATTATAGTAGAAATATGGGATCAAAAATTAGTAAAAAACAAACTGAAAGAGTGTTAAGTAAATTGTTAGAGGAAGGAGGCATCCCAGTAAAATCAAGAGCAGTCAGGGCATACGTTGATACAATACAAAAATGTAGCCCATGGCTTTTTAAGGAGGAGTTGTTAAATATATCACAATGGAACCATCATGGTGAAGATTTAAAAAGATTAGAAAAGAAAAGCCCAGGAACTCTGCCAGTTGGCACATTGACATTGTGGGCATTGGTATCTTGTTTGCTTACTCCAAAGGCTTCAGTTCAGACAAAGATAGAGGAACAAAGCTTAGAGCAGAAAAAGCCATCAGGGGGAAAGTTACAGAAGGAGACTGCTACTAACATCTTTCTATCACCAGAGGGCGTAAGTGTCCAACCAACAGCACCACCTCTACAGGAGACTGCTACTAACATCTTTCTATCACCAGAGGATGCAAATGTCCAACTAACAAGGCCACCTCAATATGCTGGGAGGCCCCCAACCCCCGCAGTTGATAGTTGGGATCCTGAGACAGGATCTCAAGAATTAACATGCCCTGTATTTGAGGTTGGAGGGCAGCGAATTCACCATGCTTTAAAATAGTGAAGCAGCTAAAAGAGGCTGTAACAACCTATGGTCCTCAAGCACCCTTCACTGTAAGCTTGGTCAAATCTAACTTGAACATGACGCCAGCAGATTGGGCTAATATGTGTAAAGCTGTGCTAAATGGAGGTCAATAACTGTTATGGAAGGTTGCCAATGAGGAATTTTGCAAGGAGACGGCTAGGTGAAATGCAGCAGCTGGTTATCCTCAGAGAAATCTAGATATGTTGTTAGGAAAGGGACCTTATAAGGATCAGGAGCAACAAATTGCATATGATCCTGGCGTATATGCACAAATTGCTGCAGAGGCGGTTAGGGCATGGAAGACTTTACAAGGACATGGAGGTTTACAAGGTCAATTATCTAAGATAATACAAGGAGCTAATGAATCTTACGCTGAATTTGTAGATAGGCTTATTCAAATAGCTACCAGAGTTTTGGGGAATACAGAACAAGCAATGCCATTAATAAAATAACTGGCTTATGAGCAATCAAATCGTTGGTGCAGAGAAGTCATTAGACCATGGAAACATGAAGATTTAAACACATATATTAAATTATGTAGAGACATTAATGAACAAGGGCAAGTCGTGGCAGCTGCAATACAACAGGCTTTAGATGCCAGAGACATTAATGAACAAGAGCAAATTGTGGCAGTTGCAGTAAAACAGGCTTTAAGTGCCAGGCCAAGAACATGCTACAATTGTGAACAAACAGGACATTTTAAAAGGAATTGCCCCATAGGAGGAGGGTTTAACAAAACTAGGTATCAAAGGAGTAGAATACCGGGTATTTGCCCACGATGCCGTAGAGGGAGACATTGGGCTAATGAATGCCGTTCTCAAACCACCATAGAGGGTACTCCATTATCAAAAAACGAACAAGGACCAGGTGTTTATCCATGATATCGTGGAGAAAGGCATCGGGCTCCATTGTCAAAAAAATGGACAGGGGGGCCCTGTCGCGACCCCTTGCCCGCAAGGAAGACGCAACTCGGGAATCTTCTCTCAGCAGTTTATTCAGGTCCTTGATACTTTTTCTTCTTCTCCCCGGATGCCCCTCCCAGCCTTAATAAAGCACCTCAAGCCCCAATGCGAAGCTGCCACATGGACTTTTCTTATAGGGTGCCAAGTCACAGCGTGCCAACTCATTCTGATAAGGAGTTGTTTGTCACAGACTACAGGGGAAACCAGCGCCATCTTGTAATGGCGGCCACAGTTCACAGAAACGGCTCACCACAGTTCCCCCTTTTTTGTTTTTGTATGACAATACAGGCGAGAGTAGAGGTTCTATCCCACTGTGCAGAAGTGGCTGCATAGTATGGCTCAGCCCTAAGGAGGCGCCTTCCCCAGATCCGAGGCCATATCAGCCGACGCCTTTTTTCGTGGGGCGGGGCGTGGATAAGGTGGGGTAAGGAAGGACGTCAAACCCGCATGCAATAGGACATGCTCTCCTTGAGGTCCACTCCAAGGATCACTCAAGTGCAGTGCCTTGCCTCGCATCCTGTACCGTGACGATGGTGGACGGAGGGGGATAGCTGAGGCTGAACTGTGGCTGTGTACAACGACAAACAAGTTGACAGCACCCTGAAAGAAAGGCATGGACTTTAAAGCGATAGAGAAGCACTAGTGTGGAAACCCATCTGCGTGCAATGGCAGCAAGACCGGCAGAGTGCAAGGGCTTTCCAACACTAAGAGAATAGCGAGGAAAGACATGTCGATCCCAGTGCAATGTTATAATAACTTGGGGTGCAACGACCATGTCAAAGATTTACTGTTTAAGATGCGCAAGCCAGACTTGAGGTGAATTGCCATTTTCTAAAGCTGCAAGAGCTTGTATGATCATAGCCTTATCGTGAGCACTGCGGGCCTTGAGGCGACAGAGAAACCACAAACAGAGGAACATACCGAAGCAACACATTGCACCAAAAACGCCTACCCCCACCCACTCTTTAAAAAAGGAAAAGGCAGAAGATATCCAATCGGTGAATTGTCCCAAGGTCACGGGATCGACACGGGTACTGTTCAAGACAGCTATTTGGGTTAGTTGAGACTGGATCATGTTTTCTGCTTCCATGGACCAGGTTCCGGATAGATATTCTCCGATGATGCATGAGGCATTTCTGGAATCATAAAATCTGACAGAGGTTATACATAAATGTGCTCGTTGATCAATACAACCCAAATGTACTAGGTCAGACAATTCCTCAACTTGAGCTTGAAGCAGATCTATCCTTTGATTAGCAGCCAAAATCCCAGATAAAATGTGTTGATTAATTCTGCTTTGAGATTTAGAAATTACTTGATTGTATTTTTACTTAAAAGCAAATTTATAGTAAACACATTTATCTCAAATATCTGTAACTGAAAAGGCAGAGTATCTGATAAATGTAAATATAAAACATAAATTATGGGTTTTCTGTTGAAGAAAAACAATTAGGCAAATATATATTAACTAATCAATTAGGCATGTGCTAATTAATTTATAGATTAACAAATATAGGTTATTTAAATATCTAAAATATATATATAAAGAATAAGAACATAACTTATAATTGTATTAACTTTATGTAACCACGTGGTCTTAAAATATTTGGATCCATTTAAATTTATTTTTTAACTAGGAGTGCACTCTTCTATGTGACGTCACTTGATGTAACTGAAATAAGATCCTTGAGTATACATTTTTATTTTTATAGTTAGCAATGAAAATAAGGATTTTTTGGTCATCACAGGAACTTTGCCGGCTTGTTCCTGTGGCGAGCAAATGTATCCTCATAACCTTCAAAATTAAAAGTAAAATATAAAGAAGCATATTTGATATCTCTCATCAATAGAACATTATTCAGTAACACAACTATAGAGAAAAAGTCAGGTTATTTAACTTAGAATTAGCTTAAATTTAGGACTGTAACATAGAAACCTGTGGAATTAAATTTTGTCTGAAAAAGATATCTTTCATTAGCATTTACAGGTAGGCATTTTGTTGTAAAAAAAAATACAGGCTCTGAGCAGCTCCGGTAGAAACCTGAAACACAGCAGTACAGGTTAGTGGCTGGAAAGCGGGACTAGAAGTCCTGTCTGAGTGACTGTGGAAGAACCAATCAGAAGCCCGCAAAAGTGTGGGAGGTGGGACCAGGAAGCAGCTATGCCGGCCAGGCACCCCATGGTTACCATGGTGATGCAAACAACATGGAGTCTGGTGCCCATTTTCAGGGCAAAAGTTCTCCAAGTTTTCTTAGCCGATTGTATTTTGTTTGATTTTGTCTGCATTTTCCCCCGCCTGGCCAAGATCTTACTGCGGTAGCAGCTTGTTCTGTCTCTGCGACCTGCGGTTGCAGTTGTACATCCTGTACTTCCTGGCATTCCCCTAGGGAGTCTACAGATAGAAAGGGGTTGGTCCGTGGGAGGTGACGAAGTCGCCCACTCCCCGGGGTACCATTCCGTCCCTGGATTGCCCCATACACCTAGGCTTCCGGGGCCCGGGTCGGGCCCCTGTTTCCGTTTTGAGGGCAGCGGCCAGAACCTGTCCTGTAATATGAGCTCCATCAATATCCTTACAAGCTCGAATCATGTCATCAACACTCTTTGCTCTGGTAGATTTAATAGCATTTTGGCAATAGGAGTTTACATTTTTAAGAGCCAATTGCTTAATGACCGGCATGGCTTGTTCCAAGTTAGGGAATATTTTTTCTGCTACCTGTATCAATCAGGCAAGGAAGTCAGAATAAGGCTCAGAGTGTCCTTGAGCAATTTTTGAAATTTTTGTTTTAGCATTTGAAATAGGTAGAGCCTTCCGAGCCTGAATGGCTGCTGTAGCTATCTGAGCATAGACCCCAGGATTATAATTAATTTGTTGATTTATGATAGCATATAGTCCCAAGCCTGTTAACATTTCAAGGTTATGCCGTGGGAAGCCGGCGTCCTGATTGACTCGGGCTAGCTCGCGACACCTCTCTTGATTTTCACTTTTCCACAACAAAAAATCCCCTCCGGACAACACAGCCATGCAAAGCTGTTGCCAGTCACTAGGTGTCAGCTGATTGGCAGAGAAAGACTCGAAGAGAGTCAATGTAAAGGGGGCATGGGATCCGTAATTAGTAACTGCCTCCTTTAGTTGTTTAATATCCTTAAAGGCTAAAGGAACATGTACTCTGGCCGGCTGTCCATCGGCATCCAAGTTTTCAATTACTGGGAAGTTTGGGCCGTCTTAGGCTGCCACTGAACACCCCCCAGCCTTCTGGGGTTGTCCTTGTCCCAATCGGGGTTATAAGGAGGGAGCGTGACAGCGATCCGGGCTGTAGGTGCTTTAAATCTTGACTTTTTTAATCGACCCTCCAGTTCTTCTATCTCCCTTTCCAGTTTTTCCTCCTGCCAGCTGTTACCCTGGAGCCCAGTTAGTAACTCCCTTATCTTAGAAATGTAGTCAGCACTGTGAAGCCCAGCTGAAGGCCAGAGGCCTTGTTTACATATTTTTGTGAAAAACTAGTAAGGGAGTGTCCAGTGCCTGGAATGCTGATTTTTTTCAGACAGTAGCCAAATAAAACAGGGCAACATGAAAATAGGAAGTTTATCTACATTAAACCTTTTTGTAGAGATTCTTTTGCTGAAAGTCCTAAAATAAGCCATGGTGAATATTCTGGAGAAGGTCAGTTAAGACTGTTCTGTGGGCCTGGTAGGGAGGGGGAAGATGAGAAGGCGGGGTTGAGAGCGGCTAGGGTGGATCTAATTCCTCAGAACTGTCCGAGCTACTTGTGTCCTTGGGAGTTTTTAACTCAGTCAAGTCCGGATAGAGCCTTCTCCTCTGTTTAACTTCAGACTCCCTTATCTGTTCACCCCTCTTACTCCTAATACTTTCTGCTACCTCGCTATGTGACCCCTCCGATTTTTCTTCATGCAATTGCTCAAGAACGGCCTGACCCTCGCTCACAGCTTTCTGACATTTACCATCCATTATACACCCCCTCACTAATTTCCAAAGCGGAATGGTACTGCCCCTTAAAGTTCCTTGTTTGTAAGCGAAATCCAGATCTTTCCCTAATTTGTCCCAACTAGGTATAGTAAGGCTGCCCGAAAATGCAAACCACGGCGCAGCAATATCTGTCTTCTGTAACAATCTCTCTAAAGTACTACGTTTCACTTCCAGGCCCTTGGAACGTAACAGGTCATCTAGGGCCAGGAGGAGCGGACTTGAAGATGCGACACCCATGACACAACAACAAAAGACGCACAAAAAACAACAAGAGATACCACAAAAAACAAAAACGAGATGACACAACAAAAGAAACACAGAAAACAAAAGTGAAAGTACACAGTGCAGCTGCAATAAATATGAGGCTCTCTCTTTCTTTGCAGAGGAGCTGACCCCGCTTTGGACGCGGATCCCACTTACTGGGACTATCCCTGCTTTCATTGCAGATCCCACTTACCTGGGACTAACCGGTGCACCACCCCTGACTGACTGAAAGTTCTGGTTCCCGGGTCTCGGCACCACTTGTCGCGACCCCTTGCCCGCAAGGAAGACGCAACTCGGGAATCTTCTCTCAGCAGTTTATTCAGGTCCTTGATACTTTTTCTTCTTCTCCCCGGATGCCCCTCCCAGCCTTAATAAAGCACCTCAAGCCCCAATGCGAAGCTGCCACATGGACTTTTCTTATAGGGTGCCAAGTCACAGCGTGCCAACTCATTCTGATAAGGAGTTGTTTGTCACAGACTACAGGGGAAACCAGCGCCATCTTGTAATGGCGGCCACAGTTCACAGAAACGGCTCACCACAGGGCCCAATGCTCGGGGCCCAAAACCACAAATGTATGGAGCACTGGAGCAACCCAGCAACCCCATCAGGGTAGTGCCCAGGACACATTGTCCATTACATCCCTCATCAGACAAACCAGAGGGAGCGCAGGGTTGGACATCTGCGCCTCTGCCAGAGCAGTACTAACTCCAGAGGTGGGAGTTCAAATCATTCCCACAGGGGTAAAAGGACCTCTTCCCAAAGGAACAGTAGGCTTATTATTGGGATGCAGCTCTTCTACTTTAAAAGGACTTATGATAAGTCCTGGGGTAATTAATCCCGATTATGAAGGTGAAATAAAAATTATAGCCAGGTCTCCAAAGGGTATATCAGTAATTTCACCAGGAGATAGCACAGTTACTAATAATACCCAGCCTACATGATAAATTTTCCAGTCGTACTGTAGAAAGAGATTCCAAGGGATTAGGCTCCACAGGTGTAGATTGGGCTATGCTTTCTTTAAATTTAGATTCTCGCCCCATTCTAAAACTAAATATTCAAGGACATGAATTTAATGGACTACTGGATACAGTTGCAGACCTTAGCATCATCTCTCATCAAGAATGGCCAAAACATTGGCCATTACAACAAGCCACTCAAATGCTTTGAGGCCTAGGAGTGGCGACTAATCCCCATAGAAGTGCAATGGTATTAGATTGGAAGGATCCTGAAGGATGTGGAGGAACTATACAGCCATATGTATTGGATCATCTTCCCATAAATTTATGGGGACGAGATGTCCTAGATCAATTAGGTTTGACATTAACAAATAACATCAACCAAAATGCACCCACTATTATGACTAGACAAGTTTTTAGGAAAGGAATAAGATTAGAAAAACAAGAACAAGATATAGCAGCACCAATATAAATAGATCAAGGAACAGACAGACATGGGTTGGATTTTCAGAAAGGGCCACTGAGACAATCAAAATTACTTGGAAATCAGAAAGACCAGTATGGGTTCCTCAGTGGCCCCTGACTAAAGAAAAGATACAAGCAGCCCATGACCTGGTCAAACAACAATTAGTGGAAGGACATATACAACCTTCTGTATCTCCCCATAATACTCCCATTTTTGTCATCAAAAAGAAATCTGGTAAATGGAGATTATTGCAAGATTTAAGAGCAATTAATAATGAGATGGTTATTATGGGACCTGCTCAATCAGGATTCCTCAATTGTCTGCTTTGCCAAAAACTTGGTATGTTTTATTTATAGATATTAAAGATTGTTTTTTTTTTCAATTCCAATTCATCCTGAGGATAGTCCACGTTTTGCATTTATTATCCCTGCACTGAATCATGAAGGTCCTGATCAGAGATATGAATGGAAAGTACTCCCTCAAGGGATGGCTAACAGCCCAACTATGTGTCAAATTTATGTTAACAAAGTAATCCAGCCACTTAGAAATCAAAATCCTGAACTACAAATATTTCACTATATGGATGATGTGTTATTGGCACACAAAGATAAAAACACATTGCTAGAATGTTATGCCACACTTACAAACTTATTAAAAAATTATAATCTAGAGATAGCAATAGATAAAGTACAATTAAATTTTCCAATTAATTATTTAGGAGTTCTAATATCCTCAACCATGGTCCATCCACCAAAAATTCAAATACAAGTAGATCAACTCAAATTACTTAATGACTTTCAAAAGTTATTAGGAGACATAAATTGGATAAGGCCTTATCTAGGTATACCAACAGGGGAGTTGGGACCTTTATTTGATATCCTAAAAGGTCCATCAGATCCAAATTCACCCCGCATGTTAACGCCTGAAGCAAGAAAGGCATTAAAAATCATTGAAACATATATGGAAAATATGCATTTGGATAGAATTGATATAAGTTTGCCTTTATTATTTATTGTACTACCAACAAAAAATATTCCTACAGGAGTATTTTGGCAAGAAGGTCCATTATTATGGATACATTTATCTTATTCTCCTAACAGTATTCTTACTAGGTATCCTGAGGCTGTAGGACAATTAATACTCAAAGGAATAAAAGCAGCAAAGGGAGTGTTTAGAATTTCTCCCAATAAAATTATTACTCCATATACTATGGATCAAATTGATGAGTTAGCTAATGAGTTAAATACTTTGGCAATAATCATGTGCAAATCTAATGTTTCATTTGATAACCACTTACCATCTAATCCTTTATTGTCTTTTTGGTCATTGCATCCTGTAATTTTTCTAAAAATGACAAGAAAAACACCTATCATGAATGCTCCAAATATATTCACTGATGGGTCAAATAATGGTACAGCAGCAATAGTTACACCTGATCAAACTTTTACATTTTTAGTACCCAAACAATCAGCTCAAAAGGTAGAGCTTAATGCAGTATTACAAGCTTTTGTGATGTTTAAAGATTCTATATTTAATTTATTTTCCCATAGTCAGTATGTAGTTAATGCTATAGTATCCCTTGAAGATGCTGGTAAGATTTCCCCTTCCTCTACTGTTTTCTCTTTGCTTTCCAATATACAAAGTGTAATCTGGGACAGAAAAGATCCATTCTTTATAGGACATATCAGGGCACATACAGGATTGCCTGGAGCCCTTAGTTTGGGCAATGATTTAGCAGATAAAACTACACATGACATACATATTTTCTCTACACTAGAAGAAGCTACAAATTTTCATAAAAGGTTCCATGTCAATGCTAATACTTTACAAAAGCATTTTAAAATAACTAAGGAACAAGCTAGACAAATAATTAAACAATGTCAAAATTGTGTGACCTTTCTACCACAAGTTAATCTTGGAGTCAATCCTAGAGGATTGATACCTAACCATATTTGGCAGATGGACATCGCACAATTGCCAGAATTTGGAAAATTAAAATATTTGCATGTTACAGTTGATACTTCTTCTGGATTTTTGATGGGCTCCCTTCATGCTGGAGAAAAAACTAAAGATGTTATAGCTTATTGCTTACAAAATTTTGCCACTGTGGGTGTTCCAAAACAGTTAAAAACAGATAATGCCCCTGGTTATACTTCTACCTCTTTTAAACAATTTTGCTCAACATTTGGCATTACTCATATAACAGGAATCCCATACAATCCACAGGGAGAAGGCATAGTTGAAAGAGTTCATCAAACTATTAAAATGTACTTATTAAAGCAAAAAGAAGGAATTGGGAAGGGGTATATATTCCCCAAAGATAAACTTAAAATAACCCTTTTTACTCTAAACTTTTTTTTCTCATTATTTTCTTTTTTTTATTGGTTGTTCACAACATTACACAGCTCTTGACATATCATATTTCATACATTAGATTGAAGTGGGTTATGAACTCCCAATTTTTACCCCCAATGCAGATTGCAGAATCACGTCAGTTACACATCCACAATTTTACATAATGCCCTATTAGTAACTGTTGTATTCTGCTACCTTTCCTATCCCCTACTATCCCCCCTCCCCTTCCCTCACATCTTCTCTCTCTACCCCATCTACTGTAATTCATTTGGATTCATCAGGGCTTAGTGCTGCGGAAAGGCATATGTGTCCAAAAAATGTACATAAGCCCAAGGTACTTTGGAAGGATATTCTAACAGGACAATGGAAAGGTTCTGACCCAATAATTGTCTGGATTCAGGGGTCTGTTTGTGTGTTTCCACAGGGAGAACAGCAGCTGATTTGGATTCCAGAAAGATTAACTAAAGCGATCTCTACAGACCAAAAAGAAGATGATTTGGCTCAAATCCACAACAACCGATATCCAAAACTCCAGGTTGGCTACCCTTACATCTGCGACAGAACCAGGATGCTTTTTTCAATATCTATTTTATTATTGCCCTTTCCCACATCATGAAGTTCTATTTTGTTTTTTGAGCTCATACAGACCTAGGTTAATGTTTTGCTGATCAGTTCTATTTTTTGACTATAGAGTTTTTAAACAGTGCAATGGAGATTTCACCTGTAAAAAGTTATAAGGCCTTTACTATTATGTTATGTGTTGTATGTATTATATTATGTGTGCACACTTGTGTTTTGTGTTATATGTTTGAATGTACATATGTCAATATATCATATATGATGAGTGCTCATGAAAAAATGGATCCAAATATTTTTCTCACAAAATGGTTTAAAAGCTCCCTTAGCTTTTGTTTGATTCACGTTTCCGATGTAATGTTATATTGTTATATTTTGTTAGCTAACATTTCTATAGAGTAAGGAAATATATATATATATATATATATATATATATATATATATATATAAAATGATATTTAAGAAAGAGGCAATAATCGGCTTCAGAAATAAGACACTTTACCTAAGATTTGCCAAGAGCCCAACCTCACCTGAACTAAGACTCTGCCTCTCATCTTACTGCATGTTAAGATAATTTTAAAATAGGCTAGACTTAAGCTCATTTAAAGTTATGTTCAAAGGATAAATTTTTGTTATAAATATCACTGTGATCTCATGATAACTGGGAGATATATAATTAAGTAAGGTTTAAAATTATAAAAAATTCATTGTTCATAGTTATATAAACTCAATATGTTTTTACTCTTGTTAATTTCATTTTGCATTTTTCTTATAAACGTCAACTGTTTTCTTTTAGTGTGGTACATTGGTACAACTTTTAGTATAACAACCTGAGCTGATTTGAGATAGTAGGTCAACATCTATAAACAGACAGAATGTAAAGCTAACTTACAGTGCTAGTACTGACCCCTATTAAATAAAAGGGGTGAATCATTGTAAAGTTATAAACATTAAAGTTAAAACCAAGTACTCTTATTTTAAGACTCATGAAACTGGCTTGCTGAATGTTTAAGACCAAGGCTCAAAGATTAAAGTTAAGAAAGTGATTTCCAACTCTGGGCCACATGTCCTTCCAATAAGGGGGCTCTATGAGACCATGGAGAACAGAAAGCTGGCCAGTGCAAATGCTGTAAAAAAGAGAGTCATTGGAGAAGGGAGACATCCCTGATGATTCCAGTGGAAGCCACATCATCAAGGAGACCTTAACCCATCCTTGAAGATGGCCCTAAAAGAGCTAAGAGGCTGCTCTCAAGTTCCCCAAGAGTGACCCTCTGAGGGAATGCACCGGATTCTCCATACATAGGAACAAGGTCAATTTGACCATATTGGTCTTGAACACCTAGCAAAAACAGTTAAAAACAAAGTACAGCCATACCTTGGAATTTAAAAGAAAAGACAATCGTTCTTTTAATACACTTAAGAAGTACACTTGTGTCAGCCCCACAGTCCTGGTGCTGCCCAAATTCTGAGGCAGTTTTTATTTTGTGAGGCTGATATTTGTCCCTGCATACCAAAAATTGAACTGAATTCTGTACCTTGGATTTCCTTACTCTTCAAATTGATGTGTTACACAACAACTAAAGTTTGTCTATCCTGATAATGGTGTATAAAAGTTGTAAGAGGTCCCCTAAGTTTATTCCCTAACTCATAGTGCTAGAGATATCTACTGGATTGGCAGAGGAACAGCAAGTTTAGGAATCTCTCTTCACCACTATAAAAAACTCTCAGTACAAGTTATTAAAGGCACTGATTCAATACTGACTTTACAAAATCAATTGTATTTCCTGGAATTTGTCATTCTACAGAATCATCAAGGCCTAGATCTCCTTACTGTAGAATGAGATGCCCTCTGCCTCTTCTCCAGGGAAGAATATTGCTTCTATATCAATTGAATCAGCAGAGAGAACTAGCCAGTTCCTGATGAGCCTCATTGGAAGACCTAAAATGGTGGACTACCTGGCTTCTCCTTCTTTTAAACCCTCTAATACTCATTTTCTAGTAATAACCCTTATCCCTACTTTCATAACTATTTATATATATAAGCAACATCTTGAAAAAGTGGCCCGTCTAGCCCAGACCACCTCCCAAGAACATGCAAAAGCCATTCTCCTACTTTACTCTCAACAAGAATCTCCTGAGACCCTTAAGGAAGGAATCAACCACTATGATGTCAAAATTCCCTCCCTCTACACCTCCTCACTGCACAACTTCCAGAACTAGAATCATAAAATACCTCCCACTTCCTTGTTGTCTTCTAGCTCTAATCTGCCCCTTCTCAGCAAAAAGTAAGCAGGTATGTTAATGTAGCCCCAACTCATTATATATCTTTTAGAGTCTGGAATGAGGGATAAGGACAATAGGCCCCAGCAAATTTCCCTTACTATCCCCCTGCCTCCCCTCTTGCCCCAACCTAAATAAGCTTGCCAGAAAAAGTCCTCCCATAACCTTCTATGAGCCCACCAAAAGTAAGTAACTCCTCCCATAACCTGGCTCTGCTAAGGACCTTTAAAGCCCAGACCCTAAAAAAATAAAAAATAAAAAAATAAAGCCCAGACTCTTATGGTGGCCCACCACCATTTTCCCCTGAAGATGTGTCCCTCTGGTATTGAATAAAACATTACTGGTCCATTGATCTCTGCCTCCATTTTCTTTTTCTTATTGCATTCTCTCTCATGTGCTTTCACAAACAATTGATGATTAAATAGCCCCCACATTTTTCTGATGCTATGTTTTTTTTCACATTGTTCCTCAGGAAGCAATGAACACTGTTTTCTCAGCACTTTCAAAATTGCATTTATCAGGTATAATTTTGAATAATGTTTTCATTTCTATCACTCCCATTAAAATATGAACTTATCAGAGAATCTTAATTTTGAGAAAAAGAAAAGAGATTGAGGCTTTGTTGATAGGACATAAATCTTCAGTAGACAATTTGCTGATTATTACATCAATGCACCACCTAATCTAGATTAAGAAATAAATGCAACATTTTATTGACTATAGTTCAAAGACAATAGTTAGACAAATTTCTGGAAATTATTTTCTGAAGATAAAAAGCAACATACACTGGTCAAATAAAACATGATAAATTTCTTAACCAACTTTTTTGGTGTTTACTTTCTATTGGAAATTAGCAGTTTTTCTTTGTGGTGGGAGAGATTTTTTTGTCATTAGGCAAACATTCCGTGCAAAATAGTATTCACTGAATAGTCCCTTGACCCAGTGCCCCCTCCAAAGTGCTAAATATATTCACAGGGGGAATCTATCACAACTTAAATGAGAAATATGGTAGAACAGCTGTTGAAAACTTCACTTGATTCCACAGCTGTTCATTCTCCTCCAGAATTAAGAGAGCACATGATGCCCTCCTGAGATTCAAATGGCTTTAGATTCTAGGAATTTGGGGGTGGTTACCAGGGATTTAATTCACGGGTACTTGACCACTGAGTCATATCCCCAGCCCTATCTTTTATTTAATTTAGAGACAGGATTTCACTGGGTTGCTTAGCTCCTCACTTTTGCCTAGTCGTGCTTTGAACTCACAATTCTGCTGCCTCAGCCTCCCAACACACTGGGATTACATGCCTGTGTCACTGCACCTGGTTTACATTCCAGGAATTTTTGTCTTTGTAAAGAAAATGACTATTCCAATAAGGATAACTGAAGAAACGAAGACAGAGAATGCTGTTCAAAAATCTTTTATCTCCTGATACACACTACAGGAAAAAAATTAATTCAAAATTTCCAACAGCAGAATTGTTTTTATTTCAAATCTTCGAGACATAATTTTTCCTTCTGCTCATTCTTTTATATCATTCTGTTTTTCATGTATTTTGAGCTCTTCTTTCTCTTTCTTAGTTTCTAATTGCTACAAGTCCCTATGTTTGTTACCATATGTACATTAGAATTGTATCCCTGCATTACTGAGCTGGGACCATCTGGGAAACTGAGGCAGTATGAAGATCCCCCTTTCAAACTCCATTCTTGTAATCAAGTTAGAGTTCAGACATGTCACTCAGAGTTACAGGCATGAGTTTATTAAAAAGATAGGAAAAGGGAAATGGGGTATTCTCATAGGAGAGATTGGGTCCCCTGAGAGAGAGGGACAATGTGCCTCTCCTGCACTCCAGTGTTATTGGGGATCCCAGAGAAGTTTCCAGAGAGACTCACCCAGGTCTACCTCTTAATTTTGACTGACAGTGGGGTGACACATCAGACATTCAAGTCCACATTCTCATAACAACTGATGACCAGTTCTATTTGAATTCTCAACCAAAAATTTAGATTCCAGGTTAGGAGGATCAGGTCTATGAAAAGGGTCAACAAATTCTCATCCTTCAGGGCAACTTGGATTCTTCTTATCAACACTATTTTGGATCTGCATTTGCCCAGCAGGTTAGAGGTAGTTTGTTGAAGAATGTGACATAACCTGTCCTCTTAAGCCTGGCAGACCTGAAAGTAAATTGCTTCTTGGAAAAGAAAGCATGAGGGGATCAATATAGTCGGCCCATTTCATAGAATTATTCCCTTAATCTTGTGCTCCCACCATTTATATCTGTCTGGCCCCTAACAGGAAGAAAAGGCTTAGGATTTCTGAACTTGCAAATTTACATGTTGAATGTTTTGGTCAATAAGCAGTCTATCCCCTTCAACCTCAATTCCTTCTGTAAAATAACCCAAGTTTCTAACATTATTTTTTTCCTGCATCATTTTTGCGAAGCCACCCTTGGAAGGCATTTCACATACCACAAGAAGGGAAAGTTTTATATGGCCTTATTCTTCCCATGTTTTTTTAATCACATGGTAGAATTGTTTGCACATGGCTCTTCACAAATAATCTTTGCAAGAAAGAGACTGAGTGATTATGAGGCTCAGGCTTAATACTGTACAATGGATATTTGTTTATAAGATTCTTTGTATGCTTATCAGTATGGTATGATGGCATATGATCCATAGTAATGAAGCAAATGCTTTATTTCTCTGGGAACTATTATGGATAAAAAAATCAAAGTTGATTTCTGAGAAATAATTTCTTGCATTGTTACTTAACCGAAATTATTATTATTATTATTTGCCAGTGAACTAAATCTCATTGCCCTGTTTATAATTTCTTCAATATGGTCTGGATTACATGGCTTGCTTCATAATGCATCATATTCACATCTTACAAAATGTGCTGTATAAAGAATCAATATTCCTTTACTTTTCTCAGCTCACATTCAGTTCATATACAGAGCTATTGAACTTCTTGTTGTGTAAAATTACTCTTCTCTGATTCTTTTAAATATTTCTGTTTTCTCTTTCTTTTCATAGGAAAGTTACAGTTACTTGTGTAGTAAAAATGGCCATTCCACTCAAAGTTGTTTATGTAACATAGTTCTATATTGATATTCTAGTATTAAATTCTACAGGACAAAAAGTCTCCTTGTCATTTTACTGGATTCCCTTATTAAAAAAAATTTTTTTTTAATTTCCTATAGTGAGAACTCTATCAGTATCTTGCCACAAGTTTTCAGGAGCATACAATTCACAACCAACATCCTTTCTCATCTAAGAAGATCAGATTTGCCTTGGTGAAAGTATGCTTAAATATGCAAATAAAAAAAGAGAGACAGGAGAAAGACTAAGAAGAGAAAAACAGAGAAAAGAGGGTCAAAACAACAAATGAAAGCTAAAGGAAAATCTCTATAGTGTACTATTATTGAACAGATTACCAGAATTAAACCATTAAATTACATTTTCATGAAATGATTCAATGTACGATAATAGAATAAAATTGTTTTAAATACTTTAAAGGACTAAAACTCTACAAAGAATTCAAGTTCAAGTGTTTACCAGTTTTCCACTCATAGAGTTCAAGACCATAAAAAGCAAAGTTTTTAACAAAAACAAATGTAAAAAGCTGAAATTATTATTAGAAATTATACTAGAGCCATATAGTATCCAGAAAATATATCATAAAATAGTTGCATTGACTTAAGTACCTTGTAAAAATCATGTTTTATATCAATCTTAATACTTGGAAAATTAAGTATAAGGCAAAATGAGCAATTAGAAAACAATATCTAGGGAAAAAAAATGTCTGTTTTTCTAGTCTAATTGCTAGGTCCTTGATCCACTTTCAGTTGAGTTTCATGCATGGTGAGAGAGAGGGTATAGTTTCATTTTGCTGCATATGTATTTTCAGTTTTCCCAGCACCATTTGTTGAAGAGGCTATGCTTTTCTCCAATGTATGTTTTTGGCGCATTTGTCTAGTATGAGATAACCGTATTTATGTAGGTTTGTCTCTGTGTCCTCTATTCTGTACCATCAATCTACATGTCTATTTTGGTGCCAATACCATGCCATTTTTGTTACTATAGTTTTGTAGTGTAGTTTAAGTTCTGGTATTGTAATGCCCCCTACTTTACTCTTCTTGCTAAGGATTGCTTCGGCTATTTTGGGTCTCTTATTTTTCCAAATGAAGGACCTGAACAGACACTTCTCAGAGGAGGACATACAATCAATCAACAAGTACATGAAAAAATGCTCACCATCTCTAGCAGTCAGAGAAATGCAAATCAAAACCACCCTAAGATACCATCTCACTCCAGTAAGATTGGCAGCCATTATGAAGTCAAGCAACAACAAGTGCTGGCAAGGATGTGGGGAAAAGGATACACTTGTACATTGCTGGTGGGACTGCAAATTGGTGCGGCCAATTTGGAAAGCAGTATGAAGATTCCTTGGAAAGCTGGGAATGGAACCACCATTTGACCCATCTTCTCAGACTATTCCCCAAAGATCTTAAAAGAGCGTACTATAGGGATACTGCTACATCAATGTTCATAGCAACACAATTCACAATAGCTAGACTGTGGAACCAACCTAGATGCCCTTCAATAGATGAATGGATAAAAAAAATGTGGCATTTATACACAATGGAGTATTACTCTGCACTAAAAAATGACAAAATCATGGAATTTGCAGGAAAATGGATGGCACTAGAGCAGATTATGCTAAGTGAAGCTAGCCAATCCCTAAAAAAACAAATACCAAATGTCATATTTGATATAAGAAGAGCAACTAAGAACAGAATGGGGAGGAAGAGCATGAGAAGAAGATCACCATTAAACGGGGTCGAGAGGGGGAAGGGAAAGAAAGAGAGAAGGGAAATTGCATGGTAAAGGAAGGAGACCCTCATTGTTATACAAAATTACATATAAGAGGAAGTGAGGGGAAAGGGAAAAAGAACAAGAGAGAGAAATGAATTACAGTAGATGGGGTAGAGAGAGAAGATGGGAGGGGAGGGGATGGGAGGGGGGATAGTAGAGGATAGGAAAGGCAGCAGAATACAACAGACACTAGTATGGCAATATGTAAAACAGTGGATGTGGAACCGACGTGAATCTGCAATATGTATACGGGGTAAAAATGGGAGTTCATAATCTGCTTGAATCAAATGTATGAAACCTGAAATGTCAATAGCTTTGTAATGTTTTGAACAACTAATAATAAAAAATAGATACAAAAAAGAATATTATGATTGCTTTTTCTATTTTTATAAGGAATAACATTGGAATTTTAATTGGAATCACATTGAATCTGTATAGTACTTTGGGTTGTATCGCCATTTTGACAATATTAATTTTGCCTATCCAAGAACAAGGGAGATCTTTCCATCTTCTAAGATCTTCTTCAATTTCTTTCTTTAGTGTTCTGTAGTTTTCATTGTAGATGTCTTCTACCACTTTTGTTAAATTGATTCCTAAGTATTTTATATTTTTGAGGCTATTGTGAGTGAGGTAGTTTTCCTAATTTCTCTTTCAGAGGATTTATCACTGATGTATAGAAATGCATTTGATTTACAGGTATTGATTTTATATCATGCAACTTTGCTGAATTCACTTATTAATTCTAGAAGCTTTATGGTGGAGTTTTTTTGAATCATTTAAGTATAGAATCATGTTGTCAGTAAATAATGATAGTTTGAGTTCTTCTTTTCCTATTTTCCTTTAATTTCTTTCATCTAATTGCTCTGGCTACAGTTTCAAGAACTATGTTGAATAGAAGTGGTGAAAGAGGGTATCCCTGTCTTGTTCCAGTTTTTAGAGAAAATGCTTCTAATTTTTTCTCCATTTAGAAGATGTTGGCCTTGGGTTTAGCATAGATAGCTTTTACACATGTTGAGGTATTTTCTTACTATCCCTAGGTTTTCTAGTGTTTTGAACTAGAAAGGCTGTTGTAGTTTGTCAAATGCTTTCTCTGCATCAATTAATATAATCATATGATCTTATCTTTAAGTCTATTGATGTGATGGATTATATTTATTGATTTCATATGTTGAACTAAACTTGCATCCTTGGAATAACCCCCCCCACATACACACACTCCACCTAATAAAAGTTTGCTTCCTTGTACTGCCATTATCTTGAAGTTTGATATGTTTTTCTCCCTTCTTTTGTGCCTCTGTTTAACTCCACCTTCATGTCAATATATCAAAAGATCTGGCATCTGCCATATTACAACTACTCCTTAATATGAAACTAGAACTCATTATTTCTGGCAAGACTTTTCTTCCAAATATACATCAGTCATTTCTCAGAACCCTAGTTCTTGGCCCTTATCACATTTATGTTATTCATTTTTTGAATGGGACTGAAGATAGCTCCATATCTCCTAATGGACTACAAACTACATAATAGACTATAAAATTTTCAGATAAATACCAGCAATCAGTACAATAATTGCATGTATTATGTTCTCAATAAGTATTTTTTAGTCTCACATTCATTCCCCTCAAAGATGAGTTTTAAATAATTCCTTTACATTTTTATCCTTAGATATTTATCCTTCTTCTTGACCTTATAAGGTTTTTAAGGATAGAAGATATTTACCATGTATCCCCATATTACATATAAATCATTCAAGAAAAGTCAGAAAAATGGTGTTGACAAGTGGAATGACTTATGTTATTTAGGTCATAAGATGCACTGTACAACATAGGAAAATTCTTGAATTTTCAATTATTTTTTCTTAATGTTCCCTTTAAAGATGAAATGTTTACAATTACATTTGATACTTATACTTGTTTTTTCATCAGGTTCTGTCTGCCCCATCAACCAGATTGTCTTTTTTCAACACCCCCTTTCAAAATTGGAAATATTTCATAGTGGAACTATTATGGTATATGATGGAAAACAATTTATTCTGTTGGGGGTGATAGGACTTCTTATAATCTGGAACACATGGTATATACCTGGTAGATATATCATTCAGATACAGAAGATATTAACTTGAATGATCAGTATTATATAGGCAAACACATAAAAATAGAAAATAAAAGCATACCATGAAATTTATCATGTTTATTGTATCCAAATACTTAAGCTCCACAAAGTCTCTTTGCTTTTGAATTATTTCAATTTCCTTTAACTTCTAAAAGAATTTAATAAAACTCCATATCTCTATCATGCCATTCAACCTTTGGGATAAAAAGTTGATTTCTCACTTGAAATCTGAGGTTTAGATATCAAGTAAGAAGAAATGAGAACAATCATATGATTTTAACCATTGACACAATGTTTATATAAGAGAATTACAGTAGCACTACAATCAACTAATACAAATATATATAAATAGAGCAACATGGTAAGGTGTCATACATTGAAATTAGATTTAATAGGTACTGTTGTAACACTTAGTTTTACTTAAAGGAAAACAACTCAAAGTGCATCTCATTAAAGTATTATGGTTATTCTGTGAACTCTTCTCCATTATACACAATGAGCATTACCTTTACATAAGTGAAATTACCTTTAAATAACTTAATAAGTGAAAATATTTACATTGGAAATGCATAATTCAATATGTGCAAAATTTTCATCTTCTATATTAGCAAAAATGTAGTCTATATGAAATGGAATATGGTCATTTCTTATAGACTAGAAGAAAGTAAAAACATTGGGTAAGGAATGACATGGATCTAGACTAGAATGAATAAAGAAAGAAACACTGTGAATTACAATGCATTAGTATATTATTTTTAAACAGAAGATTTATGTCTTCCCTAATATAAATAATAATGTATATTTCTTTTCTATTGTTGTCAATATGGAAGACAATGCACTTGTATATTTCATTGTACATAATTTTCATCATTAATATATTTAAAATATATTTTCATGGTGTGCATGGTGGTACATGCCTGTAAACCAGCAACTGAGGAGGCTGAAGCAGAAGGATCACAAGTTAGAGGCCAGCCCCAGCAACTTAGTGAAATCCTGTCTCAAAATACAAAATAAAAAAGGCTTGAAATGTAGTTCAGTAGTGGGATGCCCCTGGGTTCAATTTCCCAGATCTACAAGAATATATATTTTTTCCACACATTTTTTAAAGATGGATAGAGATTTTGGCAAATTGAATTTTCAATACATATGTTCATTTTTCTTCTATAGATATAGGGTAAGTAATATGCCCAATAATGATAAAATGATGCTGGGCAAAATATGAAATGTTTTCCATGACAGCAGGAAAGAATTGGAATAAAGAACATCAACTTTCTGGTCACCTAATTTTAGGTTTGATTTTAATCATTATGATACTGATGTTGAGACTATTTGAGTGACATTAATATTATGAGATATTTAAAATGAAAATTACAATAGACATAAGACAGAAATAGAAAATGACCAAGTCTCAGGGTAAAAAAAATTGCCTTGAGGCATTCCAAACTTCATCCAGAAACAGTTGACTATCTTCAGTTATGCACAGATAATCTTGTTCATAATTTCATTACCCTGATTGCTTTTAGAGTTCTAAAATTTATCTGAATTTATAATTCACATTTTCTTGTTTCCTTTGATTTTACAGATTAATGAGAACAAATTGTTTTTATAATATCAAAATGATTTTTTTGCAAGATATGCTTAATTCTGTCAACATTTTCTCTTGGTTTTCAATTTACAAACTTTTTAGCAATTTTGTTTGTATATTTACAGTTTCCCCTATTTGGTTACACATTTTAACTGTGAAGATTAAAAGTTTGATTTTGAATTCTATTCAATGAATAATAAACAGAATAAAAATTTTTATATTGGTTACTAGGTAAGATACCTTTACATTTGTTATCTTCCAAACTTGTAAAAAATGTATTCAGTACTCAGTTTTTTTTCAGCAATTTTTAAAACAAAGGAAACTAAATTTAATATCAAATTTATTTCACTTTAAGAACAGATATAATTAATTATTATAGGTACATTATTGTTATACACCAGATATCTTGAAGACTGGGCAAATACTCCTTTAATGAATAATTAATCCAATAACTGGTAGCTCCATGAGATAGCCACAAATCACCAGGTTTCAGTTTTATAATATTTGATCGCAGTCTGTTTCATCTTCATTTACTAATTCCACATTGTTCTCCTTCAGTGAAGTAATATAACATTCTGACTTGGAGCGACTATATTTTATACCAGAAGAAACTATGGAGTCACCTGCTGGAAAGTGGATAAAATTAAGGAACAGTCAAGAATACCAAAATTATTTAGACTAAACATGTAACTGAATGAAAATAAAGGAGTAAAAGTTTTGAATTAATTTAATTCTCCCAAAATCTACTGTCCTTTCATATTTTTCCTCAAATATTTATGACTCTTGCATCAAGGAAATAATAAATGGGGAAAGAATTTCTCAGAAATTATTAATCAAAATAAAGGCAACATCAACCCAGTACATCAATAGAAATTTTCCTCTCCATAATTCCACCTAATTCTCCATAATTCCCATAATTCCACCTATACCTCTTCTCTAGAATGGTACTATAAAATATTTAAAATGCAATTTGAGTTCAAAGAGAATGATCATTATTTTCAGAAATGAAATTCCAAATAGTTATCAAAGGAACTATTTAAATAATCAGGCAGTAACAAGCCAGAAGGAAAAATAATTAGGTGTAAATGGGCTTCCTAACATTAGTGGTTTTTGTTTTGTTTTGTTTTGTTTTTGTTTTTGTTTGTAAAAACTGAAATAGTTGATTCTGCAGTAATTGCTAATTGATGTCCTTATATTCTCTGGCAACCAGCAGAGGCTGCATGTTAAAATATCATCATCTGCCACATTGGGCACACTCATTGATTCTTTCTTTCACAACATAAACTATTTACATAATAAAATATAATGTAAGTAGTAATCTATTGTAATGAGGAGCACCTGAGTGCTTAAATGTGATTATAACTCCTCCCTTTTTAAGGATATAAAAGAAGCAAAGCATACACTTTTGATTGCCACACATTACATCCCCATTTATTTCTTCAGGGACTATAAATTATTTACAGCCTAGAATTTCAAATGGAAAACTTGTCACTCTATACATAAAATTACAAAATTTATTTTGCAAATGTTGGAAATGGGGAACTTCTGCAAAGCATTAGAATGCTTTAATCCCCCCCCCCATTTTTTTCACTTTGGGAGTCCTCTTCAATCTTAAAATAATCAACAGGACAGAATTCCCTTCAGATTATGTGAATGAGTCAGAAATAGGGGGAAATCAGCTAACAAGGAAGTATAACTTCCTGAACATCCTTTAAAGAGTGTGAGAGGAAAAGATGATGTTTTGACATTTTTTGTTCCCTATCATTTATTGGATTATTTGAAAAGAAAAAGAATGATGAATATTATAAAGCATTTATTTTAAAATCTTTATGGGTCCAAAATTTCTAATGTGAGAGTAAAAGATCTACCACAATTTAAGGACCAAACAGCAAGAAAAAATATTTTAAGGGGAAAAACAAGGCAAAGAAGCAACCACCTTACTGACCGGGCTACAATATCTATCCACCTATGCACTTTGCCATGATTTACCCCTTGAGAAGAAACAATGTGAGTACAAACAAAAAGAAATAAGAGGAAAAAGTCATCTTAAATGATAACCAAATATTATAATATCAGACAAAATAAATCTACCCTGTGTTTCAGACTTCTTTCAAATATAAAATAAATGACAAAATATATCTACATTGAATAAGCAATTAATTCACAAAAGACATTTCAGAGAAGAATTTCAAACTTATTTCCAAATCCTACAAATTAATAAAGGCATGTTCACATAATAACACCTGGGCTATTTTTTTGGTTGTGTCAAAATTTTGCTATCTATGTTGAACAAATTTTGAAAAATAAGCAAAATCAAAGCAAAGACTACTGAAAAAAATATAAATGAAACCAGGAAGAGAATGTCTTATCAGCACATTATCTATTGAGACACAAATATTATTGATAAGGTAGCTTGTTTCATTTCACTCATGTTCACAAAGCATAATTTTTATCATCTTCTTTACAATGGCACTGTAATGTAATGAAGCATCTTGAGTAGTGATGAGTCTGCACTGATATTCACAAATTCTTGCACAATTAATCAATCCCTTTTTGACAAATGACTTATAATATTCATAGTTATAGGAATGGAAAACAACCAATTAAACACAGGCATATTTTACCCATTATCTTGGAAGACCTATGGACTAAGACATCTGACCATAGTTTAGGATATAGTTTTCAACAAAGAATTAGAGTGAAACAGGTCCATATGGGACCAAGACTATGACTGTAGATTCAGTTACCTTTACTGATTGAACTAACATAATAAGGAGATAGTTCTGTTAAATATGTGTATATTTATCAGCCAAATTATTAGGGGCTGACATAACAGGACAACAACAGATTAAATTAATTAAATTAAGTACCAGAGTTAAAATCACTATCAGCAGAACCAATGCTCATTTGTCATCACTAAGTTTACAGAAAGTAAATAAATTTGTCTTAGTCAAATTATTGAGAAGAAGCACTTTGAAGTGACTACTTTCATTCTACAAATGTGATTCAAAACTGGTAAATGATTATAGAATTTTCTTCAGGGTCAAAAACAAAAAGATAGCTTCCAAGTTACCTACAAACTGATACTTACCTATAAAATATACTCAAGGGATGAGAGATTATTAAAAATTGACTTATAATTTTATATAAAGTGCTATTTAAAACCTTAAATTTCTAATATAAACTAGGAAAAAACTTCAACAACTAATTTGTCAGTGTTAATAAGAGGATTACATTGTTTAAAAAATGTTCAATTATTGAACAAAGTGCCAGGAAGTGAAAATGTCCACCTGGACATAACACACATAGTATACAATAGAGCTCTGTGGCTATTTTTGCTATGTCAAAAATACTGGGGAAAATAATATTTATACTTATCAGATTCCCAACTTACTAGTTAATGACTGACATCGTTTAACCTTTATTTCAGAATCACCATGGAATGAAGAATAGATATCTTTCTAGAAGGAAAAAAAGACAATTTATGATTGTACTCATGAAAACTGCTAACATAATTGTTAATATCGTTTAAAAATTATTAAAACAAATGTATGATTCACCAGCACTTTTTCATTCCTTATGTATTAATTACCAAGAAAATGCAAAGCAAAAATATTTTTCTTAAAATAAACAGAATTGTATTACAATGATATCCAAAACAACACTGTAAAAATATTTATTTCTTATTCTGTCATATTTCCACTTGGTTTCTTCCCATAGTTTTATAGTCTAGGGTCTTGCATTCAAGCCTTTAAATAAATTTGAGATAAATCGATATGTCTAAAATGAACTAATTTTATTATTCTTTTTTATGGGTTTTGACATCTTTATTTCTTTTTTTTATTAGTTGCTCAAGACAATAGAATGATCTTGACATGTCATACATTTGGTTCAAATAGGGTATGAATTCTCATTTTTCCACGTGTACAGATTGCAGGATCACATTTATTCTTAATGGAGATACACAGTTTTTACTACAATATTTTTTTAATTTTTTATTCTAATTTGTTTTATATGACAGCAGAATGCATTACAATTCATATTACACATATAGAGCACAATTTTTCATATCTCTAGTTGTACACAAAGTATATTCACACCATTCATGTCTTCATACATATACTTAGGGTAATGATGTCTATCTCATTCTCCCATCTTTTTTACCCCCTTGCCCGCTCCCTTCCCTTCCCTCTTCTTTGCCCTATCTAGAGTTTGTCCAATCTTCCCAGGCTCCCGCTCCCAACCCCACTATAAATCAGTGTCCTTTTATCAGAGAAAACATTTGGCATTTAGTTTTTTGGGATTAGCTCTCTTCACTTAGCATTATACTCTCCAACTCCATCCATTTACCTGCAAATGCTATGATTTTATTCTCTTTTATTGTGGAATAATAATCCATTGTGGTATATATACCACATTTTCTTTATCCATTCATCTACTGAAGGGCATCTAGGTTGGTTAAACAGTTTAGCTATTGTGAATTGTGCTGCTATAAACATTGATGTGGCTGTGTCCCTGTAGTATGCTGTTTTTAAGTCCTTTGGGTATGAATAGAGGACACAGAGACTAACCCACATAATTAAAGTTATCTCATATTAGACAAAGGTGCCAAAACATATATTGGAGACCAGATAGCAGTTTTCAACAAATACTGCTTGGAAAACTGGAAATGAATATGCAACAAAATGAAATTAAACCCTATCTCTAACCATGCACAAAAATCAACCTAGATCAAGGACCTAGGAAGTAAACCAGAAACTCTGCGTTTAACAGAAGAAAATAGGCCCAAATCTCCATCATATCAGATTAGGCAGCAACCTCCTTAATAAGAATCCTATAGTATAATAATTAAATCAAGAATTAAGAAGTGGGATGGATTCAAACTAATAAGCTTCTTCTCAGCAAAAGAAACAATTAGTGAGGTAAAAAGAGAGCCTACAAGTTGCAAGTAAATTTTTACCACTTGCACATCAGATAGAGCACTAAAATTCTAGGATATATAAAGACCTTAAAAAGTTAACCACCAGAAAAACAAATAATCCAATCAATAAATGAGCCAAGGAACTGAACAGACACTTCTCAGAAGAGGATATACAATCAATCAACAAATATATGAAAAAAATGTTCAGCATCTGTAGCAATTAGAGAAATGCAAATCAGAACTACTCTAAGATTTCATCTCACTCCAATCAGAATGGCAGCTATAAAGAATACAAACAATAATAAGTTGGCAAGGATGTAGGGGAAAAGGCACACTCATACATTGCTTGTGGGACTGCAAAACAGTTCAGCCAATCTGGAAAGCAGTATGGTTATTCCTTTGAAAACTAGGAATGGAACCACCTTTTGACCCAGCTATCCCATTCCTCGTTTTATACCCAAATGACTTGACTACACAAGATTTCTAAAGAGACTGTGCCTCCCCAGTTGGGTGTTTCAAATGTCATGGCCCCAAATCTCTTAAACACAACTGAATAAATTTATATGGGGATGCTCAGTTCTTTTCCATTGATCTATGTGTTTATTTTATGCAAGCACCATACTGTTGTGATCACTAAACCTCGGTAATAGATTTTGAAATCAGGTCATGTGAACTCTCTGCTTTGTTCTTTTTGTGTGTTTATGTGTTTCTATATGATTTTTTTATATTTCTATAAACAAAATATCATCAAAGTTTTGATAGAAACTAAGTAAACCTGTATACATTTTTGGGTAGTATGAAAGTTCTTTTTCACTATTGGTGCATTTTAATTTTACATTATAGTAGAAATCATTATGTCATATCTATGCATGCACATAATATAATTTGATGAATATCTTTTCCCTGTACTAATCTTTATCCTCCCTTCTACCTTCTCCTTACCTGATTGCTCTATTTTACTAGTATCTACTCTATTTTTGTCATTTAGTTGGTACATTAAAATTATATAAAAAGCTGTATTCATTGTGATATCCTTGCATGACATCATAATTTGATAGATTTCACTTTCCCGTACTTCTATACCCTCCCATCTTTACTCAAAACCATTCCTCTACCCTGTTAGTCTACCTTCTATTTTCATGTAGTCTTTTTTTTCCCTTTTCTCTCTCATTAGCATATGAGAAAAAAATATGTAATTCTTAACTTACTGGCTTATTTCACTTTGCACCATGTTCTCCATTTTCATCTATTTACCAACAAATGATGTGATTTCATTCTTTATGGCTTAGTAAAACTCCATTGTGTATATATACCACCTTTTTCTTATCCATTCATCTGTTCATGGGCACATAGGCTGATTCCATAAGTTTGATACTATGAATTGCATTGCTATAAACAATGATATGCATGTATCAATATAATGTGCTAATTTCCTTGCTTTTCTATAATTTCCAAGGAATATGATGGCTGGGTCCTATGGTGGTTCAATTTCTATTCTTTCAAGGAATTTCCATAATGTTTTCTGAAGGGATTGTAATAATTTGCAGTATCATCAACAGTGTATAAATGTATCATATTCCCGTGTTCTCATCAGTAATAATTTTATCTGTTTTCTTGATTGCCATTCTAATTGGATTGGGATAGTTTTGATCTGCATTTCCCAAATTGCTAAATATGTCAAACATTTTTCATATATTTATATTTCTTCTTTGACAAATGTCCATTTGGTTGATTTACCCATTTGTTGACTGAGTTATTTTTTTATGTTAAGTTCTGATGTTTCTGGGTATTAATTACCTGTCAGTAAAGTAGCTGGAAAAGATTTCCTCCCATTATATAGGCTATATAGACTCCTCATGCTTTTACTTTTTTTCTTTGCTTTGTTAAAAATTTGGGCGGTGTGGTTGAACTCACAATTAACTACTGAGCCACATCTTTGGTGTTTTTTTTTAATCTATTAAGAACCACAAAATGAATAATAAAGACAAAAATGACCAAGTTTTTTTTTAATCAAGGCTTAAAGGGGGATTTTAAAAAAGAAAAAAATCCAAATAAACAATAAACATATGAAATTCTTTTAAAGTTAATAAGAACAACAATGTAAATTAAAACCCCAGTGAAATAACAGAAGCCTGAAATAATGACTAAAATCAAAAAGCTTATCAAGACCATTTGTTGAAGAGATTGTAGAAAATTTTTGATTTATTTCTTGAGCTTTAGGTGTCTTGTTAAGGAAATCAACACCTGTGCCAATTTATTGGAGTGTTGAACCTATTTTTTTTTCTTCCAGTGGTTGCAGAGTTTCTGGTTTAATTCCTATGCCACTGATACACTTCAAGTTGATAAGTTGATTTATGTGCAGAGTTAGAAATAAGGATCTAATGTAATTCTTCAACATATAGGTATACAGGTTTCTAGGATCAAGTTTTAAAAGGCTTCCTTTTTTTCCAGTGTATGTTTTTGGCATCTTTTTCAAGGATTAGATGATTGTATGTGTGCTTTTTTAATATCTGTGTATTTTATTCAATTCAATTGGACATCATCTTGTTTTATGACAATCCCTTTATTTTTTGTTGTTAATAAAGTTCTTCAGAATTTTTCAATATTGGGCATTATTATGCCACCAGCATCATCTTTATTGGTCAAAAATTGTTTGGCTCTTCTGGATCTTTTGATCTTCCACACAAATTCCAAGACTCTTTTTTCTAGTTTGTAAAAAATGGCATTGCTCTCTTAATAGGAGTTGCATCCATAGATTGCTTTTGGTAATATAGTAATTCTTACAATATAAATTCTGCCTATCTAAGAACAGAGGAGGTCTTCTCATCTTTTTAAATTTTTCCTCAATATCTTTCTTCAATGTTCTGTAATTTTCATTGTATAGGGCTTTCACCTGATTGATTAGATTTATTCCAAACTATTTTATTTCCTTTGAAGCTAATGTGAGTAGAACTGTTTGCCTAATACCTTTCTCACCTGGTTCATAATTGGTGTATAATAAAGTTATTGATTTTTGTATGATCTTGTGCCCTACTACTTTGCTGAATTTGTTCATCATCTCTAAAAGCCTTCTGGTGAAGTTTTTTGGGCCATCAATATGTAGGATCACGTTATTAGTAAACAAATAATTTGGCTTCCACTCTTCATACTTGAAAATTTTTAATGTCATTATCTTGTATAATTCTGCTGATTTTACTTTCAAGTACAATATTGAATAGGAGTGGTAACAGTGAACAACTTTGCCTCATTCCTGATTTTAAAGGAGATGCTTTCAGTTATTCTCCATTCAATATAATGTTGGCTTTATAATATATACCTTTGATGATACTAATACCTTTTATGATACTAATGTATCCTTTGACCCCTAATCTCTTCTGTTTTAAATATGAATGGGTACTGGATTTTGTAAAACACCTTTTTGCATGTGTTGAGATGATAATATAATTGTGTCCTTAATTCCATTTATTTTTTTTCTTTTTTTTTTATTGTTGGTCGTTCAAAACATTACATAGTTCTTAATACATCATATTTCACAATTTGATTCAAGTGGGTTATGAACTCCCAATTATACCCCATATACAGATTGCTGAATCACATCAGTTACCCTTCCATTGATTGACAAATTGCCTTTCTAGTGTCTGATGTATTCTGCTGTCTGTCCTATTCTCTACTATCCCCCCTCCCCTCCCCTCCCCTCCCCTCCCCTCCCCTTTTCTCTCTCTACCCCTTCTACTGTAAATCATTTCTTCGATTTGTATTATCTTGTCTTACCCCTCCTTTCCTCTTATATGTCCTTATGTATAACCCTGAGGATCGCCTTCCATTTCCATGCGATTTCCCTTCTCACTCCCTTTCCCTCCTACCTCTCATCCCTGTTTAATGTACATCTTCTTCTCAAGCTCTTCGTCCCTACCCTGTCCTTGTTTACTCCCCTTATATCAAAGGGGTCATTTGGTATTTGTTTTTATTGACTAGCTTCACTTATCATAATCTGCTCTAATGCCATCCATTTCCCTCCAAATTCTATGATTTTGTCATTTTTTAATGCAGAGTAATACTCCATTGTGTATAAATGCCACATTTTTTTATCCATTCATCTATTGAAGGGCATCTAGGCTGATTCCACAATCTTGCTATCGTGAATTGTGCTGCTATGAACATCGATGTAGCAGTGTCCCTGTAGCATGCTCTTATTAGGTCTTTGGGGAATAGACCGAGAAGGGGAATAGCTGGGTCAAATGGTGGTTCCATTCCCAGCTTTCCAAGAAATCTCCATACTGCTTTCCAAATTGGCTGCACCAATTTGCAGTCCCACCAGCAATGAACAAGAGTGCCCTTTTCCCCGCATCCTCTCCAGCACTTATTGTTGTTTGACTTCATAATGGCTGCCAGTCTTACTGGAGTGAGATGGTATCTTAGGGTAGTTTTGATTTGCATTTCTCTGACTGCTAGAGATGGTGAGCATTTTTTCATGTACTTGTTGATTGATTGTATGGCCTCCTCTGAGAAGTGTCTGTTCAGGTCCTTGGCCCATTTATTGATTGGGTTATTTGTTATCTTATTGTCTAATTTTTTGAGTTCTTTGTATATTCTGGTTATTAGGGCTCTATCTGAAGTGTGTGGAGTAAAGATTTGTTCCCAGGATGTAGGCTCCCTGTTTATCTCTCTTATTGTTTCTTTTGCTGAGAAAAAACTTTTTAGTTTGAGTAAGTCCCATTTGTTGATTCTATTTGTTAACTCTAGCGCTATGGGTGTCCTATTGAGGAATTTGGAGCCCGATCCCACAGCGTGTAGATCATAACCAACTTTTTCTTCTATCAGATGCCTTGTCTCTGATTTAATATCAAGCTCCTTGATCCATTTTGAGTTAACTTTTGTGCACGGCGAGAGATAGGGATTCAGATTCATTTTGGTGCAAATGGATTTCCAGTTTTCCCAGCACCATTTGTTGAAGATGCTATCCTTCCTCCATTGCATGCTTTTAGCCCCTTTATCAAATATAAGATAGTTGTAGTTTTGTGGATTGGTTACTGTGTCCTCTATTCTGTACCATTGGTCCACCCGCCTGTTTTGGTACCAGTACCATGCTGTTTTTGTAACTATTGCTCTGTAGTATAGTTTGAAGTCTGGAATCGCTATACCGCCTGATTCACACTTCCTGCTTAGCATTGTTTTTGCAATTCTGGGTCTTTTATTATTCCATATGAATTTCATGATTCTTTTATCTATTTCTACAAGAAATGCTGTTGGGATTTTGATTGGCATTGCATTGAACTCATAGAGAACTTTTGGTAATATCGCCATTTTGATGATGTTGGTTCTGCCTATCCATGAGCAGGGTATATTTTTCCAACTTCTAAGGTCTTCTTCTATATCTTTCTTTAGTGTTCTGTAATTTTCATTGTATAAATCTTTCACCTCTTTTGTTAGGTTGATTCCCAAGTATTCTATTTTTGGGGGGGATATTGTGAACGGAGTAGTTTTCCTCATTTCCGTTTCAGAGGATTTGTCGCTGATATACAGGAATGCCTTTGATTTATGCGTGTTGATCTTATATCCGGCCACTTTGCTGAATTCATTTATTAGCTCTAATAGCTTCTTTGTAGACCCTTTTGGGTCTGCTAGGTATAGAATCATATCATCTGCAAATAGTGATAATTTAAGTTCTTCTTTTCCTATTTTTATGCCTTTAATTTCTTTCGTCTGTCTAATTGCTCTGGCCAGTGTTTCGAGGACTATGTTGAACAGAAGTGGTGAGAGAGGGCATCCCTGTTTTGTACCAGATCTTAGAGGGAAGGCCTTCAATTTTTCTCCATTCAGAATGATGCTGGCCTGTGGCTTATCATAGATTGCTTTTACAATGTTGAGGTATGATCCTGTTATCCCTAATTTTTCTAGAGTTTTGAACATAAAGGGATGCTGTACTTTGTTGAATGCTTTTTCTGCATCTATTGAGATGATCATATGGTTTTTATTTTTAAGTCTATTGATGTGGTGAATAACATTTATTGATTTCCGTATATTGAACCAGCCTTGCATCCCAGGGATGAATCCTACTTGATCATGGTGTATAATTTTTTTTATATGTATTTGAATCCGATTCGCCAGAATTTTATTGAGGATTTTTGCGTCAAGGTTCATTAGAGATATTGGTCTGTAGTTTTCTTTCTTTGAAGTGTCTTTGTCTGGTTTCGGAATCAGGGTGATGTTGGCCTTGTAGAATGAATTTGGAAGTTCTCCCTCTTTTTCTATTTCCTGAAATAGCTTGAAAAGTATTGGTGTTAGTTCCTCTTTAAAGGTTTTGTAAAACTCTGCTGTATACCCATCCGGTCCTGGGCTTTTCTTAGTTGGTAGTCTTTTGATGGTTTCTTCTATTTCCTCTATTGTTATTGGTCTGTTTAGGTTGTCAATATCCTCCTGACTCAATCTGGGCAGATCATAAGACTTAAGGAATTTATCTATGCCTTCACTATCTTCTATTTTATTGGAGTATAAGGATTCAAAGTAATTTCTGATTATCTTCTGTATTTCTGAAGTGTCTGTTGTGATATTGCCTTTTTCATCCCGTATGCTAGTAATTTGGGTTCTCTCTCTTCTTCGTTAGCATGGCTAAGGGTCTGTCAATTTTATTTATTTTTTCAAAGAACCAGCTTTTAGTTTTGCCAATTTTTTCAATTGTTTCTTTTGTTTCAATTTCATTAATTTCAGCTCTGATTTTAATTATTTCTTGCCTTCTACTTCTTTTGCTGTTGTTTTGCTCTTCTTTTTCTAGGATTTTGAGATGAAGTATGAGATCATTTATTTGTTGGTTTTTTCTTTTTTTGAGGAATGAACTCCAAGCAATGAATTTTCCTCTTAGAACTGCTTTCAATGTGTCCCATAGATTCTGATATGTTGTGTCTGTGTTTTCATTTAACTCTAGGAAGTTTTTAATTTCCTCCTTGATGTCTTCTAAAACCCATTGATCATTCAGCAACCTATTGTTCATTCTCCAAGTGATGCTTGATTTTTCCTTCCTACTTTTATCATTGATTTTCAGTTTCATTCCATTGTGATCAGATAAGATGCATGGTATTATCTCTACCCCTTTATATTGTCTAAGAGTTGCCCTGTGACATAATATATGGTCTATTTTTGAGAAGGTTCCATGTGCTGCTGAGAAAAAAGTGTAATTACTTGATGTTGGGTGGTATAGTCTATATATGTCAATTAAGTCTAGGTTGTTAATTGTGTTATTGAGTTCTATAGTTTCCTTATTTAACTTTTGTTTGGAAGATCTGTCCAGTGGTGAGAGAGGTGTGTTGAAGTCTCCCATGATTATTGTATGGTGGTCTATTAGACTCTTGAACTTGAGAAGAGTTTGCTTGATGAACACAGCTGCACCATTATTTGGGGCATATATATTTATGATTGTTATGTCTTGTTGGTGTATGGTTCCCTTGAGCAGTATGAAGTGTCCTTCTTTGTCCCTTTTGATTAACTTTGGCTTGAAATCTATTTTATTAGATATGAGTATGGACACTCCTGCTTGTTTCCGCAGTCCATATGAGTGGTATGATTTTTCCCAGCCTTTCACCTTCAGTCTATGTACATTTTTTCCTATCAAATGCGTCTCCTGTAGACAGCATATTGTTGGGTCTTGTTTTGTGATCCATTCTACTAGCCTGTATCTCTTAATTGGTGAGTTTAAGCCATTAACATTTAGGGTTATTATTGAGATATGGTTTGTTCTTCTATCCATATTTGTTTATTGATGTTACTAACCCTGATTTGTTATCCTCTTTGACTACTTTCCCCCCTTTACTGTCTTACCTCCCATTGTTGGTTTTTTCAATGTTATTTTCCATTTCCTCTTCCTGTAATGTTTTGCCAAGGATTTTTTGAAGAGATTGTTGTCTAGCTGCGAATTCTTTTAACTTTTGTTTATTGTGGAAGGTTTTAATTTCATCTTCTAATCTGAAGCTTAATTTCACCGGATACACGATTCTTGGTTGGAACCCATTTTCTTTCAGTGTTTGAAATATGTTATTCCAGGATCTTCTAGCTTTCAGAGTCTGTGTTGAGAGATCAGCTGTTATCCTGATTGGTTTACCCCTAAATGTAATCTGCTTTCTTTCTCTTGCAGCTTTTAAAATTCTCTCCTTATTCTGTATGTTGGACATTTTCATTATAATGTGTCTAGGTGTGGATCTCTTATGATTTTGCACATTCGGCGTCCTGTAGGCTTCTAGGATTTGGGAATCTGTCTCATTCTTCAAGTCTGGGAAGTTTTCTCGTATTATTTCACTGCATAGACTTTTTATTCCTTTGGTTTGGAGCTCTGTGCCTTCCTGTATCCCAATGACTCTTAAATTTGGTCTTTTGATATTATCCCATAATTCTTGGATGTTCTGCTCATGGTTTCTTAGCAGACTTGCTGAGCTGTCTATGTTCTTTTCCAGTTGAAATACTTTGTCTTCATTGTCTGATGTTCTCTCTTCTAAGTGATCTACTCTGCTGGTAGTATTCTCAATTGAGTTTTTAAGTTGGTTTATTGTTTCCTGCATTTCTAGAATTTGTATTTGTTTGTTTTTTATTACCTCTATCTCCCTGTGAAATAGATCTTTTACTTCCTGGATTTGTTTGTCAATGTGATCTTTCATTGTCTGATTTTGCTGTCTCATGTCTTCCTTGAGACTCCAGATCATCTGAAGCATATAAATCCTGATCTCTTTATCTGACATTCCATCTGTTGCAGCTATTACCTCTTCTAAAGTTGAGTTGACCTGCATTGCTTGTGGTCCTTTCTTTCCTTGTCTTTTCATACTGCTCGCGTTTCTTTCTGCTTGGTGCAACTGTTGTGTTTTTGAAATTTACCCCCTATTTATTTATGTTGCTCTTGTATAGTTGGGAAGTCTCCCTTGCAGGGCGGGTATTGGCTGTGCTCCTCCTCTAATTATGGTGGTCTGTCTACCCCGCTGATCGGTCGCCGGTCTGCCCCCGCTGCGGGCACGGGTGGTGGCTTTGCTCTGCCCCCACTCCAATTGTGGTAACGTAACTACCACGCCCTGGGGTCGTTGGTCCTGATCTGGATGTGGGTGGCGGCTCTGCTGGGCCCCCACTCCAATTGGTGTGACGAGTCTACTGCGCTGGCAGACCTCTAGGCCGGTGGGTCGCAGTTCTGCACAGCCCCCACTCCCAATGGGGGTACCTGACTACCTCTCCAACGGGTCGCTGAGCCCCCTCCAGACCCGGGCGGCGACCCTGCTCCACCCCCACTCCAACCAGTGTGACGCGACTGCCTCGGTGTTACGTGTCCACCACGCTGGCAAGCTACCTGGTCTGTCTTGCCAGTTGGCGGCAGGTCTGCCTGCCCTGCTTGCTCGGATGTCAGCTCTGCACAGCCTCTACTCCAAATGAGGTTACTTGGCTACCGGGCCACGGAATCGCTGGTCCTATTCTAGGCGTGGGCGGCTGCTCACTTCAGCCCCAGCTGCGTTTGGGGTGTCATGTTACCACGCCGGCGGGTCACTTGGCCTGCTCTGGGCGCAGGTGAAAGCTCCACTCTGCCCCTACAGCACCCCGCCGGACCCTGATTGAGAAGCAGTCACTGCCGGTTCCCTAGCCTTGGGCCAAAGCAGCTTAGGTAGCCGGAACCCCGCCTCTCCGATCCGCTGGGAGCTGGCTCCAGGGAGCGACCCCACGGGTTCCCCAGCCCCAGGCCAAAACTGTTCCGGGAGTCAGAACCCAGTCGCCCCAAGCTCAGCGCACGCTCCACTTGGAGCTGGCCTCCACCGGCTGTCTCCGCAGTTTCCTCAGACCTGGGCCAGGTTAGCCCCGGGAACCAGAATCCAGCTGCTCAGTGCCCGGCGCATGCCTTGCCCAGCACGCGCCTCTAGGAGTATTCTCCACAAGAACCCCCGCCCCTAGCCTGAGCAAGAAATCTGTCTGCTAGACGCAGGCAAATACCAGCCTGATATCACCTGTTCCGTAGTTGAATGGGCTGAGATCAGTAGAACACGGGGATGATTACATCATCTCTCCGAAATGGCGGCTGCTGTCCTCCACTGTGGTCCGACCGGTGTCTGGAACCAAACTGGGCCGCTTCTCTCCTCTGTTTCCAAGCCGGAACTCAGCACTAAGGGCTCCGATGTACCACTGGCGGGAGCCCCCCCGGATCCGTATCGCTCCCCGGCACGCGCCACAGACTCCAGCCTCCGGGCGATTGCCTATCAGGCTATGCGACCCTCCGTGCAGGGAAATGGAGCTCTCAGAGCCAAACTTCTCACGATGGAAATCTGTCCACTAGATTCTGGAGCACCTCAATTTCACTGGAACTTCCCAAAGATATCCTTCAGCCATTTTGCATCGTCTTTCTCCCACTTAGTGACGCAGCTCCCTGGGGTGATGCACTCCCTTCGCCGCCATCTTCCTATTCTCCTTGAGTTATCTGTGCTCCACAGGAAGGAGGATCACTTTGATTTTTTCTGCTTGCCCCTCCCCCAGTGCTGGCTAGCCAGGTTTCGTTTGGGCTGCTGCTGGGAGGAGGGGTTGGAAGTCAGGTGTCTCTAGTTTCCCCCTAGTCTTTATGGAGGCTCAGCTTGATACTCCCTCTCCCGGCAAGCCTAGGAGAGATTTTATGCGAATTCCCGATGTCTGGGGGGTGAGCTGATTGACACAAACCTGTTTTGATGCTGCACTCTGTGGGAGAGTGGTGATGTATCCTTCAGCTTTACCAGATGGTGGCCGCTGACTGCCTCGGTGGAGTGTCCGCTGTGGGGGATGGGACTGTACCGCTTCCTTCCCCTTCTGAGATCCCGTGCTCGGCCCAAGGATCAGTCTGGGCTTGGCTGGCGGGATTCCACCTAATGGCAGTCTCTAATCTCCCTGCTTGCTAATTAATCACTTCTCTGCGGCGCCATGCCTTCTGTAGCCTAGGGGCAGGCCGCACGAGTCGGTCGGCCTGGATCTCCAGGGTCCTGCTGCTGGCTGCTGGGATCCCCGGCACTCTATCCCTTAATTCCATTTATGTGATGAATTATATTTATCAATCAGCATCTGTAAAACAAACTTGCCTCCCTGGTATGAAACCATTAATCATAGACTACAATCTTCTTAACATTGTCTTTTAATGTATATATCTAATATTTTTCAAGGTTTCGAATTTATATTCATCAGGAATATTGGTCTGCAGTTTTATTCCTTCACATGTCCTTATCTGGTTTTGGTATCAGGGTGATGCTGGATTCATAGAATAAAATTTGAAATGTTTTCTCCTTTCCTCTTTCATGGAATATTTTGAACAGGATTGGCATAATTTACTTTTTAATTCAATATTCTTATTCGTTATTGGTGTTTCCACAGTTTCTATTTATTCATGATTATTTCTAATTAGATTTATGTGCTATGATTCATACATTTCTTAAGGGGAAATCCAATTTTGTGGCAAATAATTGCTCATATTTGTCTCTTCATATATTTCTGTAGTACCACTGTACTGTCCTATATCCTTTGTGATTTTATGAACTTGACTCTACTATACTTTTACTAATGTAACTAATGACTTGTCAAATTTATCTTTTCAAAACACCATATTATTTTCATTGATTTTTCTCTTTTTTCTATTTTATATTCCATTTATGTCTTTCTTGATATTTATAATTTACTTCTTTCTGATAACTTTGGGCTTTGTTCATTCTTCACTTTCTAGTTTCCTGAGTCATCACATTAGATTGCTTATTTGGGATTTTTGTTTTAATTTTTAGATATAGACATTTATTGCTATAAACTTCCCTCTTCAAACAACTTTAATTTGGTGCAACCACTCTAGATAGCAGTATGAAGATTCCTCAAAAAAACTAGGAATGGAAGCACCATTTGACTTAGCTATCCCACTCCTTGGTATATATCCAAAAGATTTAAAAATCACCATACTACAGTGACAGCCACATCAATGCTTATAGCATTGAAATTCACAATAGCTAAACTATGATGCTATGGAGCCAACCTGGGTGTCCATTAACAGATGAATTGAGAGGGAAAATGTATATACACAATGGAGTATTACTCAGCCATTAAGAACACTAGCTTTCTGACATTTGCCATTAAATGAATGGCTCTGGAGACTATCTTCTAAGTAAATAAGCCAGTCCCTCAAAGCCAAAGGTCAAACATTTTCACTGATACATGGAAGCTAACCCACAATATGGGAGGAGGGGAAGAATAGAAATCCTGTAGGTTAGACAAAAGAGAATTAAGGGAAGGGAGGGAAGATAGGAAAAGAAAAGACAATGGAAAATCTGACATACTTTTCCTGTATACATATATGAATACACCACAGTGAATCCCACCATCTCTTTCATACACAAGAATTGGGTCCTAATTAGAATTAGATAGTCTGTGGTTATATAATTATATCAAAATGGATTCTATTGTTATGTATAACTAAAAAAACAATAAACAAATTTAAAAGGTACTTTCCATAGGAAAAAAGGAACTGTTGCTTATCTAATAAGTTTTAGTATGAACTGTTTCCATTATATTTGTCTCAAGGTGATTTTTAAATTTTCTTTTCATTTTTTTCTTTGATCAATTGTGTTTTTTAAGTAGCATTTTAAGTTTTTGTAAAATCTTCAAATTTTTTTTCCTATTTTTGATATCTGGCTTCCTATTCTTGAGGTAGTAAAATACATTTGAAATGATTTTAATTTCTTAAATTTTTGACTAACATATGATTTGTTCTTGAGAAACTCCCATGTGCACTTGAGAAAAAAATGTACATTGTGCTGTTATTGGATGGTATGTTTCTCACACACACATCTCATTTGTTCTAACATGCAGTTCAAGTCCTGTGTTTTCTTACTTTCTTTGAGTATGTTCTGTACATTGTTGAGACTAGAGTACTGAAGTCTGTTTGCCTATTTATATTGCAGTCTCTTTCTCTCCCTTAGGATCTTTAAATGGATGCTTTGTATTTTAGATACTTTCATATTGATTGTGTGTGTGTATTATGTCTTGTTATTGAATTGAGCCCTTTATCATTATATAATGATATTGAGAGTCTGCTTCACAATTCTTATTTAAATCTATTGTGAGTGACATATGTAATCCACCCATGCTCTTTTATCATTTCTAGTTCTGTGAAATATTATATCCCTTTCTTTTATATTTAGATTATGTGTGTTCTTACATATGAAGTGATTCTTTATGCGGCATATAGTTGGGGCTTCATGTTTGTATCCATTCAACCACTCTATGTCATTTATTGGAGCATATAATTCATTTATGTTCAAGAAGATTTTTGATAGATGAGGATATACTAGTATATTTTTGTTTTCTGGTTGTAGATCCTATGTCTACACATTTGGTGGATCAGTCACTTCCTTCAGACTTTATACATTGATTTCAATGAGTAAATACCCTCTGGCCATGTGAAGGAGTCGTGAGGGCAGTGGCTTCCTGGAGTACAAGAGTTGTGGCCCCAGTTAGGCTGCACTAATGCTGTCTTTATGCCACTCTGTCAATTCAGTTTGGTGTTGATTAATATTGAAGTGGCCACTAAGAGTCAGTGCTATGAATGTCCACATCAGAAGAGAGAGCTATTAGGGCTGGGATTGTGGCTCAGTGATACAGCACGTGCCTACCATGTATGAGGCACTGGGTTCGATTCTCAGTACTACATATAAATAAATAAAATAAAGCTCTATCGACAACTAAAAATATACAAAAAAGAAAACATCTATTACGTTATACAGTGGTGATGACTGCTTAGGTTATTACAATGTCTTTTTCTTTTACTGAGAAAATTCTGGCTAAGAATATCTTTCTTGCCACTGGGTCTGGCTTTTTCAAGTCCTAGTCATAGTAGTGGTGGCATTTGTATCTCATGAGTGGTGCCCGTAGACCAGCCACAGAGCTTAAGTCTAAATCATTGGCACATGTGAAATTATTATGGATCTTTGGTCTGGGAAGGATTGATACCAGCACAAAAGGCTCACTGTGTCAAATATGATAATGGTATTGCTAAATGTACAATGTTGTGTGAGACACAGGTGTTTATGAATCAATAGGTGAGCCAGGGATGGAAACATGAACATGTACAGATCTATAGTGGCTCTGGGGTCAGGACAACACCTAGCTTCTATGGTAGATGAAATGTACCCAAGGTATGAAAGAATTTAGAGAGATACTGGCTTGAGTGCCAAGATGCAAGGTAGTTCCCTTTGATCAAAGCTCTAGTGTCTGAGGCATAAGCATTCACAGTGCACCATCAGAACTAGGGTACAGAGCATAGGCTAGCACTCATTGGCTGCTGAGCAGGTGTCCACAGTCTGGGCATGTGCAGAGACTTGGTTCTTAAAACTGATATTTAAAGTATCTCATTATTGGGATGATTCCAGTGTCTGAAGTGTGAGCAGGTATAATACAGGCACATAAATTTGGTCTGTCATATGAATGCTTATGGAATTGCCTTGAATCAGGGATCATGGGCATGTGTAAGTTTGGTAAAGGTAGATGCTCCACTCCTAGAGTGGCAAAACAGTAGCTGTTTCTGGGAGGGTTTGTTTCTGCAGCTAAGTGTCCTTCTCTAGGATTCCCCTGATGGAATGTTTTTGGATACCTCAGTGACAAAAATGTGCATGTGTCCCATTTAGGGTAGGCTCTCAGAGACTTTGATTGTTCACACTGCATGGCTAAAAGTGATATTATCCATTATCTTGCTTGATTGTTTTCTGTTGTTGTTTTGTTTTATTTTTCATATCATGGTTTGAACTCAGGGGAACTTTACCAGTAAGCAACATCCCCCACCCTTTTTCATTTTTTTTGTTGTTGTTTTTATTTTGATACAGGGTCTCACTTAGTTGCTGCAGCTGGCCTTGAACTTGAGATCCTCTTGCCTCAGTCTCCAAAGTTGTTAGGATTACAGGTATGCACAACATCCTGCTGTGCCATTGTTTTGAAGACATTTTATGGCTCTCACATATACTAATCTCCTAGGTGATTTTTAAAAAAATATATTTTCAGTTGTAGATAGACACAGTACATTTATTTATTTTTATGTGGTGGTAAGGATTGAACCCAGTGCCTCACACAGGCTAAGCAAGTGCTCTGCCACTGAACCATAACCCCAGCACATTGGTGATCTTTTTAAAAGAAAGTTTTAGTTTTAGATGGACACAACACCTTTATTTTATGTATTTATTTTTATGAGATGCTGAAGATCAAACCTAGTGTTGCACACACACTAGGCAAGCAACTGAGCTACAACCAGAGCCCACTGGTGATTTTTTGTATGTGGGTATTATATTTTCTTCTCTTCTGTGCAACTCTAGACTCTGAAATAGGACCTTGACTGCCCCAGGGATATTCTGGCTTTTGATCGATGTGTACATTTGTTTTCTGTAGAGGATAAAGAATATTATCTCTTATGGCAACATCATACTCCATAATTACTTTTCACATTACTTCACATTCCAAAGAGTATTATACCCCACATCTTTCCTTCCAACATTCCCAACTAAACTATCACTTGCCATAGATGTTTCTACAGTGGAATGTGACTATATTTTATTCATGATATTTCCCTTAAAATTTGGACATCTTATAATATTGTATCTTATATTTCTATAAAACATTAAATTTTTGAGAGCACATTAACATCAAACTTTACTATTCACTATTTTTATCTGTAGGATAACTCAAACCTGTGGTTTTATATTAGAGCACAAGCTAATAACTTGGATCACAGTTTATTATAACTACTGATCCAACTTCACATAAAAATCGAATAAACAAAGCCTGGCATCTATAATTTTTGTTCCTTGTTTTTTGTTGTCACTGCTCCATTGCCTTCTAGTCTCATAGTAGGTGCTCAATAATTTTGACTGTTTAAACATCAGTTTGCATTTAGAAAATTCCCTATGATTCCAATCATCTGTGACAAATAATTGCCTCTGGAATTATCTGTGAGTCTTCTGATATTCAAAACCCATTTATTTCCTCTTCTTATTACAGGAAAACTATAACCTAAACTTGACTGAGTTGAACAGGAGCTTCTTAAATGCTTGTTATGGTTTAGATGCTTCCCAAATGTTCATGCGTGAGACAATGAAAGAAAGTTTAGAGGTGAAATATTTGGTTTATGAGAACCTTAATCTAATTGGTGCATTAATCTATTGATATGGGTTAACTAGATGGTAACTGTAGGTATATAGAATGTGGCAGGATAAGGTAGATCATTGGGATCATGGCTTTGGAGTTGATATTTTGTCCCTGGTGAACTTTCTCTGCATTTGTTTCCATATTCTAAGCTGTTTTCCTCCACATGCCATTCTGTCATGATGTTCTGCCTCACCTGGGGCCCAGAGCAATGGAGTCAGCCATGTATGAATTAAGACCTCTGAAACCATGTGCACCAAATAAACTTTTCCTACTCTAAAATATTATTTCCAGGATCTAGGGTTACAGTCATGAAAAGGCTGGCTAAAACAATACTATGAAAGATCTTCAGCATAATATTAAGGAATAAATTGCACACATCTTAACTAAACCCAGAAAAACAAAGTATTTTCTTATCATTTCCCTGGGAAGTATATTTTTAATCAGGAAAAAAGGCAGGAGGGAAGAAAACATAATAAAAAGGGAAAGAGGGAAGGCTAGAGGGAGGGAAAAATATAGAAAAAAAAGGAGAGTGAGATTTAAGAAAGAGAGAGGCAGAGAAACTTTGTAGCATTTTGAACAATTCCAGTAAGAATGTATAATATAAAACTGAAATACTTGGTTCCTTTCTAATATGTTATTTAAAATAATGAAAGACTATCTAATAAGAGCCAAGTGTACATGCCATATGTTTACCTTGACTAGTTACTTTAGAATGACCATTTAAATCTAACATAATTTACATTCTCTCTTTCACTGCTGATACAGATGCATAGTAAATCAAGTCTATTAGATATTTTCTCTGCAACCAATAAAACCTCCAATTCATGGATACCTACAGAAGTAGTTAGAAAAAACATGATATTAAAGTTAATGTTGTATCTCTAAAACATGCCAAATACTTATAGTACTTTCTCAGTACTATATACATTGCAACTAGCAGCATTATAAGTGTTTCTTAAGATAACGAGTTCTTATTAAGTCCAAGTAAGAAGAATGGAGATATAAGGTTGCAAGGAGTAAGAAAATAACATGTGAACCAGGCACAGTGATGTACACCTGTAATCCCAGTGGCTTGAGAGGCAGAGGCAGGAGGATCACAAGTTCAAAGCCAGCCTTAGCAACTTAGTGAGACCCTCTCTCAAAATAAAATATAAATGGTTGGGAATGTGAATCAGTGCTTAAGCACCCCTGCGGTCAATCCTATTAAAAATAAATAAACATCACATGAAAATGGTGAAGATAATGTAAATGGGGTATTAGAAACCTTTAGTGTGCTTCGTTACAATATATGGGGTAGAAAACTTAAGTTGCAAACTACATAAAACAGTACTGTGATAATAAAGAAAAGAAGTAAATAAGTATAATTATGTATTTAATCATGAGAGTTTCTGGTACATGGTTACCATGGGTAAAGGGACTGAAATATATTGCTGACCTGAACGTCAGATAAGTAAGTAATCTAAAAAGATGAGAAGAGTAGGAATATAGAAAAATACCCCAGAGAGAGGGTGACATCAAAATAATGAATCAGTAAAATGTGTTCATCACTTTATATCTAAAATTGCTGAAATAAAACATTTCAAACAAAATGGCAGTGTCCTTCAAATATATTTGAGTAACCAGAAAAAAAAGAAAGCTAAAAATTGAAAGAATAGTAAAAGAATTAGTATTTAAGGCCCACTTGCTAATATATGCAGTTCTTCTCTTATCACAATTCAGACAGTTGTTTCTTGCTTCCTCTCCTTCATCCAGCTGGTGCTTGCATTTCCCCAACGGTGTCATTGAGGAAATTTGCAAACATTAGTTTAAGAATGAATTCTGAGCTAATGAAACGTTGTCTCACAGACCATTTCCAGACCCATGGGAATCTGGTGTTTTAAAAGTAGCCAAAATTCTACTACTGTATAAGAAACAAATATACTGTGTGTGTGTGTGTGTGTGTGTGTGTGTGTGTGTACATGTGCATGTGAGAGACAGAGAGAAAGAAAGAAAGAAATATTATGGAGGACAAAACTTTATTGGCAAATAAAGGTTTTAAGGTTTCTGTATATTGTTTTATCTTCAGGTTATGAATTGTTCATTAACTATAAATTTTGTTTAAATATTTAATTACAGAACTATTTTTATATAATGGCAAGGAATAAAACCCAAAACCTATGAAAATAAATTTAAAAGACTTAAATAGCATAAAATTATTAAAATTAAAATTATTTTGTGAATAGTTTGTTAAAAATTGATAACTTTTTCATTATACACTTTCATTAGTATATCTATTTTATGTAAATATGCATTATATTTGTGATCATAAAACACATTTTTAAGTGTCAGCATTTATTAGCAACTTTTATGACACTGGCAGAAAGGAAAACAATGAAATGAGATGTACTGAGTATGAAATGGGAACACAATGATGACATCTGTAAGCAATATTGAATTGGAAGGTCAACCAACAAGGGATTGAAAAGAACTTTGGAACATATGTGTTGGTATGGAAAAAAGTGTCATTCATTCGAGGTTCTTAAGCTCAGTTAAACTGCACATTATAACTCTCTCAACTCATTAAAGCAAGCCCATATCTTGTAGATGCCACAATTTTGTGGAGCTCCAACATTCCATATTTATTCCCAGCTCACAGGTGATGTTTTGATTTCAGACTCCTAACTATGTAGCACATTTATTAACTCATTGAGCATCTAATATGTGTTGGCAATGTATAAGGCACTGAAGATGATAAACTAGACAGTCATATTATCTGATTTAACATTGTTTACAATTATAGAAGCCATATGCATGCGTGCGCACACACACATAATTGAATTACAAATTACTAGTACTGTGAAGGAAAAGAAGTACAAAATAATTTTATATGTGATAGATCTAACTTGGTCTATGAAGTAAGAAAGATTTTGAATTTTATCAGAGGATAATAAAAAATTGATTAACCAAATATAAGGGGAAGATTTTGCCATGTCATGGTAATAGTATGTACAAAAACTTTGAGATATGACAAAACAAATTTAAAAAATAAATATGAAAATTAGAAAGCAGAACAATGTGGTTGGACCTCAACAAGTAAATGAGAGATTAAAGCAAGATGGAGTATACATTGAGGGAGTATGGGATAAATTATATCAACCTTGGTTAAAAATTGTTGCCCTTGGAAGTAGAACAAAATTGAGCTAAGTTCCTCTGGCAAGCTTTCCCCACAGACAAACAAACTTAAACAACTATTCACAAACAAAAGTAGTAGCACAAGAGCTAAGTAAATCAGGTGAGAAACCATAGGGTCTTTTTTATAAAATTGAAGAGAAACATTAAAGAAGCCAGGAAAAAAGGAGTTTTATACATCAACCCTCCCCCAACTCTAAGCAGCCCAGAATTGAGAGAGGTGCCTCCATTTGGTAGAATGAGGGAGAATTAAGTACAAGCCTTAAAGTTGAAACCGAGTGCTGGGCTGGTCATGGTGAAACCCAGTTCCAGAAAAAGCCTCATGATCCCTTCAGCCAGGCTGTACCTACATGTTGAGCATCTGAAAAGTATTAATCCACCACTCCTCTCCTAACTTCAGATAGCAGAGTGGGGAGCAAGGTTCTAATACTTGGAGAGTAGGGCACAAACATTTGTGCAGGGTTTTGTATTAGAGACCTGAACCACCACTGTGGGATCAAGCACACAGTAAAAACAAAAGGCAACATTTCATACAGCAGAGCTCATAGGGTCTCTAAGCCAGGTCCTGCATCAAGCAGAGACAGGTAGGCCTGTGGCACAGACAAGAGTTTCAGATGTATCAGATTCAGAATTGGAGAGGATCCAGGGAAGATATCTTCCTTTTCAATACTGTAGAAGCTCCAGAAACTCAAGTGTGACCTGGCTTACACCAGCCTTGGAGTCCAAGGGTCTGTTTCCTCAATCCATCTCCCAAAAGTAGGAAGCAGAATTATCACCAGGCTAGTGCTCACAGATATAAACTTATAATGGTCCCAGCAACGACAGAGACATGCACCCCAATGAGACATGTTCCTGCTTCCACCTCCATTACTGCCACCTATAGTGTGAGCCTCTGTGTACAACTGACAATGAGCAGAGCTTTACAGTTGGGAGACGTGGGTATGACCCAGCTTAGCAACAACTAAATTTGGTAAATGGTGTGCTTTCCCACAAAATTATCCCAACCTCAGGCAACATGAGATAGCACAAGACCCTATTTACTGTGTCAGGGTAAAGTAGTACTCTTGTTACTTTGCCCTGGAACTTAGTGCTGGGTTGATTCAAGCTAACCAACACAAAACAGAAAATAAAAGTCAAAATGTAAAAACTTTGGAAACTTTACAAACACATGAAAATTAAATATTTTACATTTAAATAATCAATGGATCAAGGAAAAATCAAGAAATGAATTTAGTAAAAGTTTCCTCAAAGCAAATGTAAAAGGAGACAGCACACTAATACCTATGAAATAAAATAAAGCAGAATTAAGAATGAAGTTTATAGCAATCAATGGTCAACTAAAAAAAGTAGAAAGATTACAGATAAAAAAGACTATCACTACATCCAAGGAACTAGAAGTAAAAGGAGCAAACTAAAACTAAAATAAGTAGAATGAGAAAAATAATAAATATCAAAGCTGAAATAAATTAAATAGAGCAAAATAGACAGTATCTAAGATATGGAACAAACCTAGATACCACTGAACAGATGAATGGATAAATAAAATGTGGTATATAGACACAATGGGATATAACTCAGCCATCAAAAAAGAATGAATTTATGATATTTGCTGGTAAATGGATGGATCCAGTGACCATCATGCTAAGTGAAATAGACCAATCCCCCCCCCAAAAAAAAAACAGTGTTTGAATGTTCTCTCTGATATGTGGATGCTTGTAGGGATTCTCACCATGGAAATATATAAGGAAGCATTCCTCTGGTGAGCAAACTCCCTGGGGATAACAGGCACTCTTTTTCCCACTCTTAGAGTGCCCTGCAATTTCTAAGAACTAGTAAGATAAGTTAACTAATACATGTGCAATGTCTGGCTGTGCTGTAGCAATGTCCTTCAAGAGGAGGCTCTTTATTAGTCTTATCAGCCTCGATCTTGATCTCGGGCACACAGCTCCTGGGAATAAAGGAAGTCTCTGGTTAGACAACCACAGTGTTTCACTAAGCCTAAATCTATCCATATAACAGTAACTTTATACAATGGTCTTTCTTTAGAGCTACACAAAGATCCTAACATTGCACATTTCAACTTAGTATGTAACTGAGGAATAAGCTGCATACTGTTGTTAAGTCTGTAACCTGCCCAATACTACAGTGAACAATATGTACTAATGATGCCAATGACCTAACCTATTGATATAAATAAAGTTTGGCAGCTTGGCCTCTCTGCCATTCTGTCATCTTTCCTGCCTCTGCATCTTGTCTCTGTGTCTCCTTTTACTTACCCTTACAGATGCTAACACACAGCAAGGGTGGGGGGAATAGAATTTCAGTGGATTAGACAAAAATGAATTAAGATAAGGAAGTGGGAATATAAATAGTAAAGACAGTGGAATGCATCTGATACACCTTTCCCATGTACATATATGAATACAGCACAATGAATCTTCTTCCTCCTAAATTATTCCAACCTCAGGCAAGAGATTATCCCAAGACTGGGATACTAATTAGAATAATATATACCCCACTTTTTAAATAAATGTGTCAAAATATACTGTACTGTCATATATATCTAAAAAGAAGAAATAAAATTTTAAAAATAAATATTGAGGGGCCTCTTTGAAAATATAAATGAATAGTCAAACCCTTGGCTGAACTATGAAAGAAAATAGATGAGGCCAATAAGTAATAGCAAAGATGTAAATGAAATATTATAACTGAAAGCACAGAAATATAAAAGACCACTAGAGATTATTATGAATAACTACAAGCCAATAAGTTTGATAATATGAAAAGAATGGATAAATTCAGAGACACATGCACCTTATCAGGAATGAATCATAAAGAAAGAGAAAACCTGAAGAGACCAATTCTTCCATCAAGTAACAGCCCAGGGTTAGAATTTACTGCTGAATTCTACCAGTATTTTGAGGAAAATATAATAACAATTCTCTTTATGTTATTACAAAAAAACAGAAAAAAAAACAAAAAAAAACAGGAGAGAAAGGAATTATTCCAAACACATTCTATGAAGCTGATATTACCCTGATATCCAAATTAGATAAAAAGAGAAGGGAGGAAGGAAGGGAAGAGGGAAAAAGAAAAGAAAGGAAAGGAAAAGAAAAGAACAAACCAAACTATGGTTTAATATCCTTGATGAACAATAGGGGCAAAAAAATTATCAGCAAACTAGAAAGATTATTCACCATGATCAAGTAGGATTTAATCCAGGAATGCAATGAAGTTTCAACGTATGCAAATCAACAAATGTGATACCCCATATCAACAGAATGAAGAATAAAAAACACATGGAAATCAGATGATATAGAAAAGGCATTTGATATCATTCAACATCCCTTCATGATAAAAACACTAAACAACTTAAGCATTCAAGAAATGTACGTCAATATAATGAAGGTCATTTATAATACACCAACAGCTAACACCACACTGAATGAATAAAAGCTGAGAGTTTTCTCTAAGATCTGAAACAACATGGATGTTCCTTTCTAGGACTTTTGATCGCCTGATAGGTATCTTACCAAACAAACAGGCAGGAGAAATAAATGAGGGGTATCCAATTTAGAAAGAAGTTGAACTGTCACAGAATATTATATGATCATAAAGAGAGAAAATTCTAATGATTCCACCAAAAAATATTGGAACTTACAAATGAATTCAAATAGTTTTAGGAAACAAATTCAACATACAAAATTAATTAGTGTGGCTATATACTAATAGCAAATTATTTCAAATTAAAATTTTAAAAGCAATAACACAATAACTACACACAATAAAGCAACAAGGAATAAGTTCAAGAAATGAAGGTACAGAATTCCAAAATAAAAATATTGAAACAGTAATGAAAGAAATTAAAGAAAACAGAAAATAATGGAAAGACACACCATGTTAACATAACATAAGAATCAGTATTGTTAAAATGTCTATGATGCCCAATGTAGTCTATAGAGTTAATGTAATCTCTATCAAAATATAAATGACATTCTCCACTGGACTTTAAAAATAACCATAAGGTTTGCGTACAATGACAAAAATCACTAAGTAGCCAAAGTCATCTTGAGCATGAAAAAAAAAAAGAGTCATTACAATACCAGATTTCAAACTGTACTACAAAGCTGTAGTAAACAAAGCGGTATGGTATTGGCATAAAAAAGTCACATGGAACACAATAGAGAGCTTAGCAATAAACCCATATATATACAACCAACTGATACACACACACACCACACACACACACACTAGGGATTGAACCCAGGGGCACTCACTCAACTGCTTAACAATATCTCCAGTCCTTTAGACGTTTTATTTTGAAACAGGGTCTTGCTAAATTGCTGAGGGCCTTGCTAAGTTCTGAGGCTGGCTTTGAACTTGCAATCTTAGGACAAAGTTTCTAGGAACATTAATTGAGCAAAAGAAAGTATGTTCACAAAAATTAATTAAAATAGTTTAAAAGGTGGCAGACTGGAGGCAATCAGCAATCAGCAATATTTGTGGCTCTATGAGAAAAAGTCAAAACAACAGGGTGAGATGCTTTATGAATAGTAGGGTGGAAAGCATTGAAGAGCAAACTTTAAGAGTAGGTGACCAAGTGGAACACAGAGATGTTGTTTTATAGAGTGTTTGGAGAAACAAAAGGCAACAACTCTAAGTGCTTGGCAGGTGGCAAGGAATATTACATGTTCTCTAAGCAGAGTGAAATTTGGAAAATTATTTATAACAATTTCCAGGAGTTCAGAGTCTACCACTGGGCAAACACACATGCTAAGTGTTGTTTGGAGTTCAGTATATAAATAAAGCTGGCATGAGAGAAGGGTTTCTCTGCACTATGCAGTATATTCCTATGGGGCCATGGAGGAAGAGAGACATCTTAAGAAGGTCCATTGTCTCTACCCAATGAGAAACCAGAAGTCCCTATAATTTATATATATGCATATATACACATATGTATACATATATGTATATATATACACAATGTATATCTATACAATTTATATATAATGTGCATATTTATACACATTATATATATAAATTCTGTATATAAAAATTCTGTATATATATATATATAAATTCTGTATATATACATATAAATTATATATATATATATATATATATATATATATATATATATCTCCAAGATCCAATGGCCTCTTCTCTTCAACAGACCAACAGACTCAATAGACATATACCACATGTCACTCTGGTCCTATGGAATTGAAGGTGACACAAATTATCTCAGAAATATATCCAGTAGACACTATAATCCGTGAGGTGAGGGTAGTAGAAGGCATTTTAATTTAAAATTGATGGTTTTACTTCTGTGAAAAAAGGGAGACAATTTGTATGTGAATTTGCAAGGGTGGTCAGAAAGGAAGTGCCATGAATGGAAACGAATTATTGCTTTGTTCTTTCAACTCCTACCCCAGCACAGTTCCATCAGCTTAGTTGCTTCCTTCATGTTCAAAGATACTCAGATGATTCACTGTTAGAGCCTAAATATTTGTGACATCCCTAAATGTAGTACCTTAAGACCAAGGGTTTCCCAGTCCCATTGCTCCACAGGCTTGGCAGGTGAGAGGAGCTAGTAAGCTGTTTTGACTCTCATCATATGTCTATCCTTGGGTGCAAGGAAGAAAGTCTTAGGAGTAAATTTACTCATACTGTAGACATCCTTTCTTTGGCTCACATAATAGGACAAATATGGACATAGCTCAATCTAAAATTGTAATAACTAGTTTGTTCTGTTTAAGCTTTAAGAGATAAAGAAAACACCAGGCTGCAGCTCACTTCCTACCCCCCAACATATGGTGGATTCCCAATTAGTGGTCCTGAAAATAAGTGTCTTTATTTTTAAAACCTCAGCAAAAAAAGAAATTTTCACTCATTTTGGTTGTTTTTTGCTTGTTTCTTTTTCTCTTGTTTTGTTTCACCTCATTATTTTTTGGTACTTTTATCAATTTTTATTTATTTTAAAAATTCTTCAATTTTCTCTTTTCTTCTTAAGCATTCTAATTCCATTTTCTATAATATTGTATTATTACTTTCAAGTTTTCATATTAGTTTATCCCCTTACATTTAAAAAATTGTATTATTAATTTTACTTTATTAATCTCTAACTGTTATCATTTGGATCTGGAATGTGCCCCACAAAGCTCATATCTTAAATACTTTCTCCATAATTCATCAGTGTCCAGATATGAAAAGTCATGGAAGTGGTTGTAACATTAACAGGTTCAACTTCATCACTATTAATGCATTCATAGCAGAATGCACTAATGGAAATTGAAAGAAACCGTAGGAGGTGGTACCTAATTGAAGGAGTGGTAATGAGTTCAAAGCCAGCCTCAGCAAAAGTGAGGCACTAACCAACTTGATGAGACCCTGTTTCTAAATAAAATGCAAAAAAGGGCTGGGAATGTGGTTCAGGGGTCAAGTGCCCCTGAGTTCAATCCCAGATTACCTTCCTCCCCTCCAAAAAAAAAAAAAAAAAAAAAAAGGAAACTCAGTGAGTCAACTCTGGGTTTAAAAAAAAAAAATATATATATATATATATATATATATATATATAGAGAGAGAGAGAGAGAGAGAGAGAGAGAGAGAGAGAGAGAGAGAGAATATGATTTCCTGAATGGGACTCTGATGAAAAGTAATCCAATTAATATATGGAGAAAATATATGAACAGACAATACTCAAAAGAATACAAATGGCCAATAATTAAATGAAAAAGATGTTTGACAATTTCACTCATCTAGAAAATGCAAATCAAGCTTACTTTTATATTCCATCTCATCTTAGTCAGAATGACTATTATCAAAGAAAACAAGTGGTGGCAAGGATGCAGGGGGAATGAATTCTTATGTACTATTGTTTGGAATGTAAATTAATGTGGCCACTATGGAAAACAGTATGGAGGTTCCTCAGAAAACTAAAAATAGATGTATCACATGTTCTATCTATGCCACTCCTGGGTATATACAAAGGTATCAGAATCACATCACTGTAAGGACACTTTCATACACATGTTTATTGCAGAAATATTCACAATATCCACATTATGGAATCAGTCTTAATGGCTGTTATGGTTTATTAATTTATGGTTTTATTAATTTACATCCCATAACTATGTTCCATGGTTCCCTTTTCTCTACATCTTCACAAGCACCTGTTACCTCTAACCTTTTTGATATTAGATACAAGATGTCCTCCAAATGCTCATGTGTAAAATAATACATGAATTTTCAAAGATGAAAAGATTAGATTATGAGAGGTATAACTCAATCATTGGATTACTACAGTGACATGGATTTATTGGGCAGTAACTGTAAGCAGGTGAGATGTGACTAGGGGAGGTGCATCACTAGAAGCACTTTGGGGCTTATATTTTGTCCCTACTGAGCAGAGACAGCTCCTTCTTCTTCTTCTAGACCCCACCATGAACTAACCACTTTGCTAACCCTGGACCTTTTCCCCATAACATTCTGCCTCATCTTGGGCCCAGAGCTATGGAATCAGCTGACCATAGACTGAACCTATGAAACCATAAGACAAAAAAAAAAACAAAACATTTTCTCTACATTGTTTTTGTCAGGACTCATGGTCACATGTATGAAAAATCTGACTAAAACAATGGCCTTCAGTGGATAAATGACCAAAGAAAATGTGGTATACAAACACAATGGCGGAGAATTTATCATCCAGAAAAAGAACAAAATCATGTTATTTTCATAAAACTTGATAGAACTGGAGACCTTACTAATAAGTGAAATCAATCACATTCAGAAAGACAAGTGTCACATGTTTTCTATAATATGTGGCATCTAGGAAGAAAAAAACACAGTGGATGACAGGAAAGTAGAAAGAGAAGTATTAGGAAAAAGATAGGGGACTGAGGGAAGGGGAGAAGGGAATAAAGAGGAAAATAGGGAGAGTACATACAACCAAAGTACATTATATGCATGTATAAAATTGTTACCATGGAAGTCATTGTTTTGTATAATTAATATGTACTAATAATCATAAAAATGGATTCAAAAATTAATGTATGATCTAAAAATATGAAAGTGATAGAAGACTGTAAAGGAAATGCTTCAGGACCTGGTATGGGTACATATTTTTTTGGAAAAGACTTCAAAAGCACAGGAAACCAAAGCAGAAATTGACAAATGGGATTACATTAAACTAAAAAGTATCTACACAGCAAATGAAACAATCAATGGAGTGAAAAATGCAATGAATAAAATGAGGGAAAATAATTGCAATATATGCATTGGGAAGGGTTTGACATCCAGCATATATAAGAACTCCAAAAATTCAATAGCAAAAAGAAAAAAACCTAAATCAAAATGGGCAATAAAATATTTCTCAAAAGAATTTCTACAAATAATTATTACATGTAAGAAAAAATGTTCAATATCACTTATCATCAATAAATAAAAATCAAATTCACAATAAGATGTCATCTTACCCCTGTAAGAATGACTAATATCAAAAAGGCTAGAGGTAACAGGTGCTTGTGAAGATGTAGAGAAAAGGGAACCATGGAACATAGTTATGGAATGTAAATTAATATACACATTATGGAAAAGAGCATGGAATCTCCTCAAAAACAAATAGAATCACCATAAGATCTAGCAATCTCATTACTGGATATATATTAAAATTAAATTAAATTAATTCAGTATGTTCAGTATGTCAAAGATATATATATATATATATATATATATATATATATATATATACACACACACACACACACACACACACATACTTCTATGTTCATTGTATTAATATTCACAATAGCAAAAAATATATAAACAACTTAAGTGTCCACTAGTAGATAAATAAAGACCTGTAGTACATACATACAATGAAATACTATTCAACCATAAAAAACTAGATTCATTCATTTGCAACCACAAAGATGGAACTGAAGATCATTATGCTAAACGAAATAAGTCGAGCAAAGAAATATAAGTACAGCAGGATTAATTTTTTAAAAAACTTTAAAACTTTTAAGTATATAGCAGAAAGATCAGTAAAGCAGAGGGAAGTGAAAAGGGAAAGTGGATAAAGGAAGTTCTGGGTACTAAATAGAGCAACTTATATTCCATGCTTTCATAATTATGTCAAAATGAATCTTAAGGTTATGTATAACTAAAAAGAACCAACTAAAATCATTAAATTATATTAAAGCATTTAATAGTATCTTCAGTAATGTGATTAAATAATTTTCACTTCAAATTCATTTAAAAGAGATAGCTTTTTAGCTTTCCTGGATTTTCCTATGATAAAATTTGTCATAATAAATAAGGTCCCATTTTTCAAGAAGATTTAAGATTTTTCTCATTTGGATGTCATGGTAATAAACAAAATGAAGCATAAAGTACCAACTCCAAAGACCCCTATTGTAAGATTAGCAATAAATGTGTTCAATTTTTTAAAAGTAGTAAATATTTATTTCATATTGAGTAATATCAATCTTTCCTAAAAATTTCCTGAAAAGCATTTATGCTCTCATTTTAGGATAGGAAGCATATGCATAGATTATGTAAAGTCTAAATATTTTCTTTTAAAATAAATACATGGTAAATTTAATAAAATTGAAAATTGTATTAATTCTCACAGCCTTGACTTCAAATTATTATTATTTTTTGTCCTTCTGTTCATTCTGAATTCTAGTGGCTCCATCTTGTGGTTATAATAAGAATAGGTTATCTGTATTATGTGCTTTATTTTTTGTTTTGTTTATAAAAATATCTAAAATAAAACAACTGTAAAAAAAAGTAAAGAAACTTAGTTATTACAGATATGTTTAAATATCTTTTCCTTGCCTTAAAACTCCATAGGTAGTAAGAAAAAAAGGCAACACACACAGGCAGACATTCCAATATGCTATGATTGGTATGAAAAGATAGATTTGCACAAGGGGCAGCTGCTGCAGAAAAGATCTTTATCAACTCTTGGGAAGGTCAGGTAGAAAATGATAATATGTGATTTAACTTTGAGGATTTGGGTTTGATGCTGAACTATTGTTACATGTCAGGAGCCAGGTATATCTTTTGGAGGCAGAATGATAAATTTTAATTCCTGAAATCAGGGACAACAGAATGATGCAAATATCATGAGTCAAATTTGAGAGGTAGAAAGCCATCAGATATCTCGAGATGATCTCAGAGTAGAGAAATAGGTAGAGATACCCAAAAGGGAGTAGTGCAGTAAAATAGTAATTGGAAAGAAAACAGAGGGTATACACTTCTAATCCAGATGCTATTATAAGTTCATCCTTTGAGGCACTATTTTGAACCACATATACAGGAATGTTAGGTAAAATGGTAAAAACAAAAATATATTCAGGTAACAAAGGGAAATATTTTCTGTGAATCAAAAATAAAAGAGAAATGCATACTAATCAGTAAAACTAAACAATGACCTGCTGCTCTCTGAGCTCAAAACTGGGTAGTACATGTAGGAATTAATCTCCAACATGATCCTAGGAGTTGAAAGTGCTCAATATATGTAAACTGGAACTAGGAACCCCTATATGTTACATTGTCACTAATAGGAATAATGAATGGTTCTGGAAAACAAGGAATAGCAGCAGGAGTAGCCCCACTTATCGTTATGCCAAATGACCCAGCACAGTACTTTGTGTCACTATTCCTACAAATCTAGGCTCATTGGATTAGGAGTTCTGGATCCTACTTTATGTACTTTTGCCTGGGATTGCAGAAATCATCCCAATGAACTATAACCCACAGCTGTGACACGGCTCTTTGAGCTACTTGTGTCCAGAGAACCCCAAAATTAACCCAAGTGTGTATGATCAAATAATCTTTGATAGGGTTCCAAGAATACACAATGGGGGAAATATAATTTCTTTAACAAATAGTATTAAGCAAAGATATATACAGAGGTTGGGGATTTAACTAAGTGGCAGAATGCTTGCCTAGCACATTCAAGGCTCTGAGTTCAGTACTCCACCCTGGAAAGAGAAAGAAAGAAATAGGATACACACACACACAGAGACACACACAAAATGAAACTGACTCTTATCTTACACTAAACACAAAAATCAACACAAAATGAACCACATGTCTAAACGTAAGAGTTAAAACTATAAATCTTCAAAACAGAATCATAAAAGGAAAACTTTCTAGTATTAATCTTGGCAATCATTTCTTTTATATAACACCAAAAGCACAAGAAATAAAAACAAAAATTGAAAAATAAGACCACATCAAACTCAAAAATTTCTGTACATGAAAGGAAATAATGAACAGAGTGAAAATTCAACTTATGTATAATGGAATAAAATTTATACAAACTGAATATATGATAAAGTGTTGGTATCCAGAAGATATAAAAATTCAAAGAACTCAATAGCAAAAACAACCTGATTTTATAATGACAGAGGACATACATTATCAAATCTCCAAAAGAGATATGAGGTATATAAAAAGTCACAATATCACTAGTCATCAGGGGAATGAAAATCAAAACTGAAATAAGGTATCACTTCTAACCTGTTAGAGTGGATGTTATAAAAATGAAAGATAACATGTACTTGTAAGTATGTAGAAAAATTGGAACATTTGTATACTGCTTTTGGGAACATAAAATGGTGGAGCTTCTATGGAAACAGTATGGAGATGTTCAAAAAAGTTACAAAATAAGACTACCATATAATATAGTAATCCAAATCCCAAGTATATGTCCAAAATACTAGAAATCAGGACACTGTGTTGGTAAATTATAATTATACATAGAAGCGAGATTCATTAGGCAATATTTGTACATGCACATAGTGTTATTTCATCTAATTTTCAAGTACATTTCCTTTCCCTCCCATTCTCCCTTACCTCAATACACTTTCTCTACTCTACTGATAGAAAGCAGGATCTTTAAAAATATCTGCAATTCTCTGCTTATTGCAGCAGTTTTACAGTAGCCATGAAATGGCCATATGTCCATCAATGGATAAAGTAAACATGATATACAAACACATACTGGAATATTATAATAGCAAAGTTTAGATGTCAACTGTATTATGGAATACACAGAAAACTGGTGAAGTATTATTTCTGGGTGTATTGTGAAACTGTTTCTGGAGGAAATTGAAGTGTGATTTGTTGATCTGAGTGGGGAAGATGTTTCTTCAGTGTAGTTTGTCATCTAGAGACCCAGAAAGAACAACAAAAAAAGGGAAAGGTGATATTCTGTCTCTACTACAGCAAGAACACTCTTCTCCTGCCTTTGGACATCAGAACTACAGACTTTCTAGTCTTTGGGCTGAGGAATGATACCAGGATTTCCATGGGTTCCTAATACTTTTTCCTTGGATTATTATACCATCAGATTTCCTGTTTCTGAGACCTTCAAATTTGGACTGATCCAAACTAACAAAATCCCACGGTTTGAAGCTTACAAAAATCCTGTCATGGATATATCAGTGCCCATCACCATATGAACCTTATTCCCTAATAAATCCTCATTTTATCTATACATCAAAGTAGATATATTTCATTGATTCAGTCTATCTGCAGAACCCTGACTAAATAAAATACTATGAAACTTTTTTAAAAGAGAGAGAGAATTTATATATATATATATATATAAATTCTATATATATATAGAATAATATTCTATATATATATATAATTCTATATATATATATATATATATATATATAGTTTTCAGTGGACACAACATCTTTATTTTATTTTTTTAATTTGGTGGTGAGTATTATAACCCAGCACCCTCTCATGCCAGGCGAATGCACTACCACTTTGAGCCACATCCCCAGCCCTTACGAAACTTTTTAAAAGGAAAAATTCTGACACATGTTACAGTATATATGAACCTGGAAGACATTATACTAATTAAAATAGACCAATCACACTTGAACAAATTCTACATGATTCTATATGAGATATCTAAAACAGTCAAATTCAGAGAAATAGAGAGTACAATGGTGTTTGACAGGAGATGGGGAGGAAAAAACAAGACACAACTGTATGTTTGTGTGAGAGATTCATCTTAAAGGCAAATATTCACATGCTTGATGTGAAAGAACTTAAAAGGATATTCACCAAAACATACACTGAAAGCAAGCAGTTGTTCCTACTCTCATATCCAACAAACCAAAATTCAAACCAAAATCAGTCAGAAGAGACAAAGAGTATCATGTCATACTGGTAAAGGGAACAATCCAACAAGGCAATAAAATGATATTAAATACTTATGCTCCAAATGCCGGTCATCTATTTATGTACAATAAATACTACCCAACATTACAAGTGAGACAAAAACCCATTACAATAATACTGGGAGATTTCAACACCTCTATCACCAGCAGATGTTATCAAGACAAAAATCAGTTAAGACTCTTTACACATTAAAAAATGCTATAAAAGAAAAGGACCTAACACATATCTATAAAATATTTCATCCAACTACAGCCAACTTCACTTTCTTCTCAGCTGCTAACAGAACCATCTAGAAGTCTGATCACATTTTGGAATATAAGTCAAGTGTCAGCTATAAAAAAAATGGATATAAATTTTTGAACTTATCAGATCACAATGAATTGAAATTACAAGTTAACTGTAAGAAAATCATAATGATTACCTAAAACCATGGACACTAAACAATCTGATTTTGAATAACCATTCAAACATATCATAGAGGAAATTCAGAGAGAAATTAAGCTAATATAAAATGGTGATAGGTTGAAAATATATCTGAATATCTGGGACAGCATGAAGGCAGTTATAAGAGGAAATTTTGCAGTTATGAGTGTGAAAATTAAAATAATAAGATCCCAAATAAACAATCTGGTGCTTCATCTCGAGGTTCTAAATAAAGAAGAACAAACCATTTCCAAAAGAAGTAAAAGGCAGGAAATAATTAAGAGCTGAAATTAATGAAATAAAAAATTAAAAATAATAAGAAGAATCAATTAAAGAGAGAATTGGCTCTTCAAATACATAATACCATATGTATTTGATTGATAATACCATAGTCAATCTAAACAAAAGTGAAAATACTCAATAAAAATTATACACTTAGTGAACAATGTAATGCTTTGACATATGAATGTATAGTGAAATGAAATGATTACCACAAGAAAGCTAATCTATGCATCACTTCAGTTACATTTTCAGAGAGAGAGAGAGAGAGAGAGAGAGAGAGAGAGAGCATGAGCACATATGGTGAGAATACTTAAGATGTTCTTAGCAAAATTCAGATATACAATACAATATTATTAACTAAAATCACCATGCTGTCACTTTTGGCAAATGATACAATCCTATACTTAGAAGTCCCAAAGAACTCCACCAAAGGACTTCTGGAATTGATGGATTCAGCAAAGTAGGAGAATTCAAAACCAACCCAATAAAAAATTATTATGTAAACTAATAATGAATCCACTGCAAAAGAAATCAGGAAAGCAACTCCATTTACAGTAACCCCCCAAAACATAAGTTCCTAGGAATAAATCCAACCAAAGAAGAGTAAGATCTATACAATTAAAATTACAGAACAATGTATTAAAAAATTAAGGAAAACCTTAGAAGATGGAAGGACCTTCAATGTTCCTAGATAGGCAGAATTTATATAATCAATATGGCCATAGTAACAACAGCAATCAAATGGTTCAATGCAATCCCCATCAAAATCCAGTGACATTCTACATTAAACTAAAAAAATAAAAATAAAAAACAGTCCTATAATTCATATGGAGGACCCAAAATAACCAAAGAAGTTCTAAGCAGATAAAAAGCAATGCTAGAGGCATCAAAATACCTGATCTCAAATTATACCACAGTTACAGAAAAAAAAATAAAATAAAAACATGTCATTGGCATAAAACAGAAATAAAGAACAATGTAACAGAATAGAAGTCACAAATACAAACCCACATAGATACATTCATATGTTCTTGCAAAAGGATGCCAAAAATGCATGATGGAGAAAAGATAACTCTTTTCAAAAATGGTGCCAGAGCTCTTTTTACTGTCCGCTCCCCCCTCACCCTGACTGCTTGCTCGGGCTGCACCATGCTTGCTCTGAGCTCCAGGTTCCTAATAAGCTAGACCACCACCATTTCACTCCAGTCACCATCATTATTATCTACCTGGACCTCATTAGCCATAATGAAATGTTCTCCCACATTTACAAGATCCAGGAGATCATGAATGGGCTGTGCCTGGAGGTGGAGGGCAAGATGTTCATAGGACAGAGGGTAACATTGATGACTCGTTCATTGTTGGAAATGATGCACTGAAGGACTCGAGAGAGAAGGTACCAAAAGCACAGTAATCACTAGTGTTGGTATTGTCATAACCATCACTTGCCAGAAACTAGCTTCACAAATAATCATACAGGAAGTACATCAAAAATTACATGAAATCAATCAAAGGCAAATTTGAAGAACACAGACCAGAGTAAAACCTTTTATGACAGGGCCTGCAGAACAAATCAAGCCCATCCTTGCTAATTTCAAAAACTATCAGTTCTTTGTTGGTGAAAACATGAATCCAGATGGTCTGGTCACTTTTCTGAACTACCTTGAGGATGATGTGACCCCACATGTGATTTTCTTTAAAGATGGTTTAGAAGTTGGAAAATGCTAACAAATTACGCAGTTACTTTGGATCTATCATCTGTCATCATAACTAGCTGTTGCTTGTCATTCACATAACACCAGGACTTAAGACAAATGGAACTGATGTCATCTTCAGCACATTTATTTTTAATTGTGCTTTATTTGGAATGGAGGTATTGGTTGTTGTTATTGTTGTTGTTGTTTGAGAATACATGTCATGTAGGTGGTCTAAAAATAAAGTACATTTAAACTAATAAAAAAAGGATGTTAGGAAAACTGGATGCTCATATGTAGAAGAATACAACTACATCCTTTTCTCTCACCCTGAACAAAACTCAACTCAAATTGCATCAACACATAGGAATTAAACCAGAAACTTTTTGCAACTGTTACAATAAAGCATAGGGTCAACACTCTTACATTTGTTGCAGGCACTGACTTCTTTAATAAGAAGAAATAAAATAATAAGAAGAAATAAGCATAATAAAGCTCAAGAAATAAAATTAAGAATCAATGAATGGGATAACATCAAATTTAAAAAGTTGTACAGAGCAAAGTAAAGAAGAGCATGATGAGAGTACTTACAGAATGGAAGAAAACCTTTGCCAGCTAGTCCTCAAAAAAAAGGATTCATATGCAGAATACATAAAGAGAAAAAAATCTTAATTTTTGATAATAATAATAATAATAATAATAATAATAAATTGGAAAAGATCTAAGTAGATATTTCTAAAAGGAAGAAATAGCAATGGCCAACAAATACATAAAATAAAATGTTCCACATCTTTAGTAACATGGAAATGCAAGAAAAACTACACTGAGATTTCCTCTCACTCTAGGTAAAATAGCAATTATTAAGAATACAATTTATAATAGTTGTTGGTGAGTATGTGGAGAAAACATATAGTTACATAATATTAGTAAAACTGCAAATTAGTAAAACCATTGTGGAAAGCATTATGGTGCTCCCTCAAAAAACTAGGAATGGAGCTAGGTGTACTCACGTACACCTGTAATCCCATTGCCTCGGGAAGCTGAACCAGGTAGATCAAGATTTCATATCCATCCTCAGCAAAAGTGAGGCACTAAGCAACTCAGTGAGACCTTGTCTCTAAATAAAATACAAAGTAAGGCTGGGGATGTGATTCTGTAGTTGAGTGTCCTTGAGTCCAAACCCTGGTACCCACCCTCAAAAAAAAAAAAAAAAAAAAAAAAAAAACTAGGAATGGAAACACAATCAGGCCCAGGTATCTTCCTCTTTGGTATTAAACTAAAAGAATTTAAAACAGCAAACTATAGTGATACATGCATACCAATATTTATAGCAACACAAATCACACAAGCCAAGATATAGGTACAGCGTATAGGTACCCAACAACAAACAAATGGATACTGTAAACATGGTACATATAAACAACGGAGTTTTAATAAACCACAAAGAGTAAAATTCTGACATTTGCTAGTAAATGGGTGGAACTGTATAACATCAAGCTAAATGAAATAAGCCAGACTCAGAAAGTCAAAGATCAAATGTTTTCTCTTGCATCTGGAAACTAGAGAGAGGAAATAGGGGAAAATTAAAATTAAAGAATGTCTCACAAGAATAAAAAGAAGACCAACAGAGTAGAGGATGGGGATTGAAGAAGGAGTTGGAGAGAGCATGAGAAAGTATTGGAGGAAAAAAATCTACCAAATTTTGCTATGTGAATGTATGACTACAACACAATGAATCATATGTATATTTAATTATATATAATGCACACATATGCGTATATGTGTGTGTAAATAAACAACCTTTATTTACATGTAAAAATATGGCATAATGAATTCCACAATTATGAGTAATTTATTGCTTCAAATGAAAATGAAAAAAAACTTAGTATCAGAAAAATAGATAACTGATTAAGTAAATGGGAATTTGAACTATATAGATATTTCTCAAAAGAATAAATACAAATGTTCAATATATTAAAAATGTTGAATATCTCTAGCAACTAGAAAGATGCAAGTCGAAACTACATTAAGATTTCATCTCACTCCAGTCAGAAGAGTAATTATGAAGAATAAAATAACAGGGCTGGGGTTGTCGCTCAGTGGTGCAGTGCTCCCCCTAGAATGTGTGAGGTCCTGGTTTCGAACCTCAGCACCACATAAAGATAAATAAATGAAGGTATTTAAAAAAAGAATACAAACAATAATACTTGTGTGGATGTGAGAAAAATGTACACATATACATTAGTGGGATTTCAAATTTGAAAAACCACATTTGAAATGAGTATGGAGATTCCTCAAAAGACTAGGAATGGAAACAGCACATGACCCAGCTATTCCATTTCTTATTATTTATTCAAAGAAGGAAATCAGCATACTATAGTGATACATGCATAACAATGTATATAGCACTGCAATTCACACTAACCACCTTATGGAAAGCCTAGATGCCTGTCAAAGATGACTGTATAAAGAAAATATGGTATACATACACAATAAAATTTTACTCAGCCATAAAGAAAACAACTATGTCACTTGCTGGTAAATTGATAGAACTGGATACTAAGTGAAATAAACCAGACACAGAAAGTCAATGGCCAAGTGTTTTCTCTCAAATGTGGAAGCTAAAGAGAAAAATAATGAATAATAAAGTATCTTATAAAATTAGAACAACAGAGAAAGTTAAGGGATTGTGATGGAGGGAGAAGGGTTTGGCATCGAGAAGTAACGGAGAATAAAATCCACCAAAATATGTTATGTACATGTACAAACATACCACAATGAAACCACTTTTATACATATTTATTATGCATTAATTAAAATAACAATAGAAAGTAGGACAGTAGAATAGAGAAATGTGTTCAGAGGGCAGGAAGAGGAGAGGTTAAGTGGAGGTGCTGGGGAATGAGACTGATCTAATTAACGTTATGTGCCAGTATAAATATATCATAATGAATTCCATTTTCATGTATCATTCTAATGCATCAATGAAAAAAAACACACACTGGCAAGCTACCTTTGTCTAGTGAATCTAATGGGTCTGAGGAAAAAAAGACTATGAAGAGGTACAAATTAAGTCAAGTGCAAAGGTATTGTAACTACGTCTATGTTAACATTTCTCTTAGGCTAGCCTATTCTACAAACAGTAAAATTTGGGCACAGAAGAAAAATGATGTGAATGTGGGTGGTAAGGATGGAAGTATAGAAAATTATATAGCAAAACATTATTTTTTCTTTTCAAAAGTTAAAGATCCAATAATAATATGGACAAACAACAGAGAGACAAACAATCTTGCTCTTCAACTTCATACCACTAGATTCACATGATAATCATAATTCTTTCACTTTTTTGCAGGATTGAGGATTGATTCCTGGGCTTCACAGATACTAGGCAAGTGCTCATCCACTGATCTATACCTCAGCCTACCATCATATAATTTTTATATTGTAAATTAAGAAACAATGCTTCTGACATTTCTAGGTCTGTCATTTAATAACATATTTCTTTTAGGGATTTGGATTTAAGACTCATAACTACCAACCCAACTCATAGAAAATTGATAAATAAAACTATCTAATATCTCACAGAAGTGTGTAAAGTATAGCTAAAAGATTCCATAAGGTGAATGAACTTTCAGAAATAGATTCCTAAAAATTAATAAAAGTTTAATTTTCAGAGCAATGCTACATGTACAGTAATAATAATAGCAAAAACGCATTGAGTGCTAATTATGTATCAGAAATTAATTGTGTTACATATATTATCATATATAATCATAAAACAATTATTGCAAGAAAATTATTATTCCTATTTTTCAGATAAATAAACTAGATTAAAATTAAGAAAGACGTTATTCAAAATCACAAATATAAAACCTGAGAGAACTTGGACTTAAACTCAGTCTAAACCTAGATTATATACGCTTAACTACAATGCTGTACTGGCACTTATTTAAATCTTGATTAACAATTTAATGATGCAACAAGTGCACAAGGAGAGCACTGATTTATTTCTTGCTTATATATGTCCTATGTTGACTGGTTTGTTTTTATTTCCTTAAAATAATCAATATGAATATTTTAGTCTATAATAGAATATTGTTCCATAAACACAAAAACTATCTATCAAACCTGTCCTGAACCTTTAATCTCACTTCTAGGCTCTGTTATCTTGTTCTGATTTGGACTTCAGGCTGCAGTTTACCCTTAACTTTATGTTCAAACTCAAATGAGCTAGCATCTGAGCACCATCTTTATTAATAGTTTTACAAGAGTAGTTTCCTTGGGATATTGAGTACTCCAGAATTAGATACATATTTAATATTTCCAAATATGTAAGCTTGACTTTGGCTCAAGACAGCTGCCTAATTTGCTGATTTATAAGTTGGTTCAAAATATTCATAATTCTTCATAACTTCCATGCCCAGACCCATCATCTAACAATTGTTTTATACAGTTACATAATGCATTCAGTACTGTTTACAGCCCAACTTGAAACTATATTCTATTGAAGTTTGGTGTTCAACATATACACTGGCTAATGAATGTCTGAGGTTATCCGTATGAGCAAGTCACCAACTGTGGTAGTCGTATCTACAATACAGGCTATGTTATTAGATATGCTAACTTAGCAACACCATTATTAGTGCTCTAAAATGGCTTGATCCAAATAAAATGGTAATGATGTAAGTATATCCCCCTGGACCATAACATTCAGATTTATAGCTAAAAAGAAGTTTATCTTTGTCCTCAGAGTGGCAGTTACTCTACACAAATCTGTATCATGATATATTCTAATATATCAGGTAATGTAAAAAACCAAGCCCTGTTCAACATGCCTGAGAACCAATGATTCAATGTCATGATGGTATAGAGTATGACCTGCTAAATCACTTCATTCACTCAAATAAATGTTTTTCATCATAGATTTATTGAGCATCTATATTGAATATTATTCGAATCCTGAGTCTTTGGATAATGACCTCACTTCCTTAGCCCCAGTTTTTTCATCTGTGAAATGGGCATAATAATAGTTATGTCAAACAATTGTAAGGGTTACATAATATAAAATGCTCAGAATAGTGACTGAAAAATAAATGTCACTTATCACAATATCATCATCATTACTATGTGTTAGGCAGTATTACCAGGTGCTGGAGATAGAGTAGTAAAAAAAGACAATCATAATAACCTATCTTATGGAATTTAATATGTAGCCCACATAGACTGTACATTAAGGCCAATGAAATGCTGCCTGACATTTCTCCTGGTTTCCATCCTCTATTGGGTTGAGACTAATATCTTGACTTTTACTTAAGAAACCTAAATCTTGAACTTCACCTCCAGGTTTTGCCACTGACATTTCTTGAGAACCTTTCAGGCTCCTGCTCAACCTATCTTCCTCTCTTATGTCCATCCAAAATCAATATGGTAGCTGAGCATGGTGGTACACACCTTTAATCCCAGCATATCTGGAGGTTGAGGCAGGAGGATCGCAGGTTGAAAGTAAATCTCAACAATTTATCAAGGCAATAAGCAGCTCAGCAAGACCCTTCCTCTAAATAAAATATTAGGGCCCTGCAGAAGATGTCAGCACAAAGAGATCACTTCCCTGGATGCTCCATGGTGTGCAACCAAGAAAAGCAGACAAGCAACTTCTCAGTAAGGTGGGTAAATGGAACAAAATTCAAAGGGACTTTGCTGGAATTTAGCATGGACACTCAAAACAGATCAGGAACTCAGGAGATCACACATAATAGGGAAGGAATTCCCTGTGGCAACAGTCAGAGGCATAAGCCAGAACAATCCCTCTGCAAAAGCAATAAAGTGTTAAGGGGATCAAAGGAACCCATGTTTGGGGGAGTACTGAGGCATGTCTGGGTATGGAGAGTTTAGTGATTAAAGACACTGCCTGGACCACTGCACAATATCCTTGTACAGGAAAGAAACTACATCTCTCCCACTGGCATTCAGAGGACAAAGGAAGGAACCATTTTGCAGCCTCAGCACAGCCCCCAAGCCAACTCAGGGAGCCAATTTCTGGCAGATCTAAGTGTGCCCTGGAAAACAAGCCTTGCAAATCAATTCTGCATGACAAAGAGCAGGCCAAAGTGTCAAGGAGTAAAGCAAGAATGGAGAGAGGTTTACACAGAGGACATCTGGTCTTGGAAACCCATCAGACTTCCCCTTCCCCCTCCAAACCAGCTGCTTGCAGGACCAGCTGAGAGAAAGCACCTGACTTGAAATTCAAAAGGCCAGGGACAGGAGAAATTGCGTTTGGAGACTAAACCTGTGACCCAGGATCATGGGTTCTGCAGGCAACTTAGAGAAATAAGAATTGGCTATTGTACCACAGGAGTGGAATCCAAAGGAGATTCCTGGGGTACTGCCTTCTAGCATGGATGTGCAATTGGTCAGCCCTAGAGGTTTGCGGATTTAAGATCTCCAGACCAACTGGCATTCAATGAAGAGTGTGAAGAATAACTAAGCCTAAACTTCTCCTCCAGGAGTTCCACCTCCAGGATTAACCCTCTCACCCTAGCAACCCCACCCAGAGGGTGGAGCAAACATCATACTCCATGTTGCAGAGGAAAAGGGAAGCTAAAATCTTTAATCTCCAACAAAAGCAATTTCCCTAACTTTTCATTGAGTTTTTTGTTTTTACTTTTATTCCCCCTCACATTTCTACCATTATTGAAAGCAATTATTTTTTCATGAATCAGCTTATTGAGGACAAAGATGTCTGATTAGTATATTTCAGTTTTGTTTGTGCTCTTTTATTTTTATTTTTTTCCTTTTCTTTTTTTCTATTTTTAATTTTTTAAAATTTTTACTTTACATATAATTTTGTCTCACATGGTTACCTTGATTCTCTCTCTTTTCTCCTGCTAAGAACCAACCTCTATTGCTCCCTTTTCCACTCTTTCTTTACTTTTTTTACTTCTATCTTCTCTTTTCTTTATTTATAATCATCACATCCTTCACAACTTCTGTTCTCTCCTTTTCCTACATTCTAAATTGTAAACCCACTAGCAAACTTACCGTGTTTATGATAGGCAATAACTGTACATACCATTTTTGTTTATTGTGACAAAAATAGCAGGAGCTACTTGATTTAAGGCTGTATATTATTTGAATTGACTGCTGTTATTATTTGACTCCCCCTTTACAGAGAGGTAATAGAAACCATCAGGGACAGAATATGTCCACATGATAGAAACTGTTTTTGCCTCAGGTACATATTGCTAGATGGGCAGACACACAAACAACATAAAAAAAAACAAGGGAAAAACAGTGCCCCAAACAAATCAAGATGCTCCAAAAAATAGAATCCACTGGCACCACAATGGTAAAATATCAGAGAAAGAGTTTAGAATGTACACAGGCAACTTGATTTGTGACATAAAGAATGGCTTATGTAGTGAAATCAGAGAGAAAATAAGGAGGTGAAAGATCACTTCAATAAAGAGTTAGAGATTCTGAAAATAAATCAAGCAGAAATCTTGAAATGAAGGAATCAATAAATTAAATTAAAAATTCCAGAGAAAGCTTGACCAACAGATTGAGGTCCAGGCAATGAATACAAAATATATAATCTTGAAAATAAGATTGACCATGGAGAAAAGATGTTAAGAGACCACAAACAGAACATCTCAGAAATATGGGATAAAATGAAAATACCAAATTTAAGACATATCAGGGTATATGAAGGCATGGAGATACAAACCAAAGGAATGCATTAACTTTTCAATAAAATAATACCAGAAAATTTCCCAAACCTAAAAATTGAGATAGAAAATCAAATATAGAATGGTTAGAGAACCCCAAATATAAACAAAAAATAACAACAGACCCACACAGACACATTATTATAAAAATGCTTTACAGAATAAGGATAGAATTTTAAAGGCTGCCAGAAAAAAGAATGGTCAGATTACTTTTAGAGGGAAACAGATACAAATATCAGCTGAATTTCTCAACCCAGAAACCCACAGCTAGGAGGTCCTAGAAAAACACATAAAAATCTCTGAAAGAAAATGGATACCAAGAAAAAATACTATACCCAGAAAAATTAAGCTTTTAAAATTGATGACGAAATAAAAATATTCCATGATAAACAAAAGTTAAAAACATTTACAACTAGAAAACCTGCACTACAGAATATTTTCAGCAAAATATTTCATGAAGAGGAAATAAAAAATAAAAATGAAAACCAACAAAGAGAAAAACTACACTAAAAAAATAGTCAATCAAAGGAGAAACTAATTAATGAAAAAACATAAGAAACCAAAAGTTTGGGGAATACAAATCCTACTTCAATAATAATTTGAATGTAAATGGCTTAAACTCATGAATCAAAAAACATACACTGGCATATTTGATTAAAAAATAAGACTTCAAGCCTGGGATATAGCTCAGTTGGTAGAATGTTTGCCTTGCATACACAAAGCCCTGGGTTTAAACCTCAGCACCACAAAAAAAAGACCCCCAAATATGCTTTCTCCAAGAGACTCCCTTCATAGGCAAATAAATCAACAGACTGAAGGTAAAAGGATAGGAAAAATCATATCACTTACATGGCTCTCAGAAACAAGCAGGGGTTTCTATCCTCATATCAGATAAAGTGGACTTCAAGCCAAAGTTAATCAGAGGGACAAAGAAGGATATTTCATACTGCTTAAGGGAATTATATATCAACAAGATGTAGCAATCATAAATATACATGCCCCAAACAACAGAGCATCTACATACACTAAAAAAATCTTCTCAATCCAAGAATCAAATAGATTACAACACAATAGCACACCTCTCTCATCACTGAATAGACTCACCAAACAAAAACTAAACAAAGAATGTATAGAATTAAATGATACAATCAAAAATTTAGACTTAAAAGACATATAGAGAGTACTTCATCCATCAGTGAGAAAATATACTTTCTTCTCAGCAGCACATGGACCCTTCTCTAAAACAGATTATATTTTAGGCAAAAAACAAGTCTTAGTAAATAGAAAAATATAGAGATAATACCTTGCATTCTATCAGATCATTATGGAATAAAATAAGAAATCAAGGGATAAAACAAAAAATACAAGCAACTCTAACACATGGAGACTAAATAATCCACTATTGAATGACAAATGGATAGCAGAAGAAATCAGGAATGAAATTTTTGAAAAATACTTATAAATAAAGGAGAATACTGGACACTATGAAGGCAATTTTAAGAATAAAGTTCATTGCATTGAGCTCATTCATTAAATAAATAGAAAACCACCAAATAAATAAAGTAACATTATATCTCAAATCCCTAGGAAAAGAACAAATCAACACGAAACTCAAGTTAAAGAGACAAAATAATTAAAATCAGAGCTGATATCAATTAAATTGATAAAAAAGAAACAATTTAAAAATTGACAAAACAAAAAGTTGGTTCTTTGAAAAGCTAACTAAAATTGATAAATCCTTAGCTATGCTAAGCAAGAAGAGAAAATTTAAATTATTAAATTTCATGATGAAAAAGGAAATATCACAACAGACACTACTGAAATACAGATGATATTCAGCAACTATTTTGAAAATTTATGGTCTAATAAAATAGAAAATATTGAAGACATTGATATATTTCTAGAGACATATGACCTACCCAAACTGAAAAAGGAGGACATAGAAAATTTTCAATTTCAAGCAGTTAAATAGAAGTCACCATCAAAAGTTTGCAAACTAAAAAAAAAAAAAAAACAAGACCAGATAAATTCATAGTAAAGTTCTTCAGTACCTTCAAAGAATGAATAACACCCATCCTCCTCAGATTATTTCATGAAATAGAAAGGCAGGGAACTCTTCCAAACTCATTCTATGAAGATAGTATTATCCTTATACCAAAACCAGACAAAGACACATGAAGGTAAGAAAACTTCAGACCAATATCCCTGATGAACATAGATGTAAAAATTCTTCATACATCGATGAGCAGAGTACCATGGGAGCTCAAGCCTGGCCCAGATTTTCCTACACTGACCTGCATGGGACCCAGGCCCACAGTAGGCCAGGGTCCATCTGGCCACTCGCAGATGCCCACTGGAGCTCAGGTTCCAAGACAGGACCACCTCTTCCCACCAGCAGACCACTGCAGGAGCTCAGGCCCAGCCCATATCCTCCCACACTGACATACATTGGACCCAGTCCCAGAGTAGGTCTGAGTTCACCACCACCCCCCACCTGGGAGCCCAAGCCTAACCCATTTCCATCTTGGGACACTGCAGACATCACCATAGCCTTCCCCACGCAGTAGCCCCTACCTTTTTGACAAGAGGCATGGCCTAGAAGCAGCTGCATCTCAGAGAAGGCATCCCAAAGACAGCATAAGGCCCACCCTTTCAGCTCCATCTCTGTAACACACAGCATCCAGCTTGGGGCACCTCCAGTATTATCTCAAGTTACCACGGCTATTGCCACAGCCACCTTTAGTTGCACTAGCATATATTGAAGGACACCAGTAAGGTCTGGAAGCCCAATATCAAGGTGAAGAACAGAAAATCCACACAGATACTACAAAAATATAGGGTAGAAACTAATATCTCAGATCTACACTAGATAGAAAGCAAGACAAGAAAGCAAGACACATAGACAACATGAAAAAACAAGGGAGGAAAGTGCCCCAAACAAGGAATCAAGTGGTTTATAATTAATATGGTCTGTGAATTAAACATAAATGAGCAAATAGAGGCAAAAAAATTGATCGCTCCAACAACAAGATGAGAGACCAAATACAGGTAGCAAAAGATTACTTCTTCAAGAGAGAGACTCTGAAAAAAAAAAAAACAATCAGAACTCCTTGAAATGAAGGAAACAATAAATCAAACAAAAAATTCAATAGAAAGCATAACCAACAGATGAGATCACTTAGAAGAAAGAATGTCAGATAATGAAGGCAAACTATACAATCTGGAAAATACAGTTGACAACACAGTGAAGATAGTAAGAAGCCATGAATAGAACATCCAAGAATTATGGGACAGCATCAAAAGACCAAATTTCAGAGTTATTGGGATAGAGGAAGGCACAGAGTTTCAAACCAAAGGAATGCACAATATCTTTAATAGATAATATCAGAAAATTTCCCAAGCATGAAGAATGAATTGGAAAACTGAATTCAAGAGGCTTACAGGACACCAAATGTACAAAATTACAGCAAATCTACACCAAGGTACATTATAATGAAAATGCCTAGCACACAGAATAAGAATAGAATTTTAAAAGCTGCAAGAGAGAGGAATCAGATCACATATCAGGGGATACCAATTTGTGTCTCAGCAGATTTTTCAAGCTAGACACTCAAAGCTGGGAGATCATGGAAGAATATATACCAAGCTCTGAAAGAAAAGGGAAGCCAACCATGAATCGTATGTCCAGCAAAATTAAGCTTTAGATTTTATGAAATAAAAACCTTCAATGATAAACAAAAGTTAAAAGAAATTACATCTAGAAAGCCTGCATACAGAACATCCTCAGCAAAGTATTCCATGAAGAGGAAATGAAAATCAATGATGAAAATCAACAGAGGGAGATATTACAATAAGGGAAAACTAATGAAAGGAGAAACCAAGTTGGGCTGGCTCAAGCGGTAGCGCGCTCGCCTGGCATGCGTGCGGCCTGGGTTCGATCCTCAGCACCACATACAAACAGAGATGTTGTGTCCGCCGAAAACTGAAAAATAAATATTAAAAAAACTTCTCTCTCTCTCTCTCTCTCTCTCTCTCTCTCTCTCTCTCTCTCTCTCTCTCTCTTCTTTAAAAAAAAAAGGAGAAACCAAGTCAAGTTATATACCAAAAATAAACAAAAGTGGCTGGAAATACAAATCATGTATCAATAAAACCCTGCATATATATGGCTTAAACTCACCAATAAAAAGACATAGACTAGCATATTGGATCAAAAAAAAAATACCCAACAATATTCTGCCTTCAAGAGACTCATCTCAGAGGAAAAGACATCCACAGACTGTAGGTGAAAGGTTGGAAAAAAACATACCACTCACATAAATTGTGGAAGCAAACAGGAGTTTCCATCCTCATATCAAATAAAAGAGACTTCAAGCTAAAGTTAATCAAAAGGGATAAAGAAGGGTACTACATACTGCCAAGGGAATCATACATGAACAAGACATAACAGTTATAAATATAGATGTCCCCCCCAAAATGGAGCATCTACATTCATCAAACACTTCTCAAGTTCAAGACTCAAATAGACTACAACACAATGATTCTTGGTGACTTTAACACACTCTTTCACCACTGAACAGATCTTCCAAACAAAAGCTAAAGAAAGAAACTATAGAACACAGTAATATAATCAATAACTTAGACTTAACTGACATATATAGAATATTCCAGCCTTCAATGAGAGAATACACATTTTTTCTCAGCAGCAAATGGAACCCTCTACAAAATAGACCATATATTATGCCACAAAGCAACTCTAAGCAAAAACAAAAAAGTAGAGATACTATCCTGCATTATCTCAGATCATAATGGAATGAAATTAGAAATCAATGACAAAATAAAAAATAAAAGCTACTCCAACAACTGGAGACTAAATGAACAATGAGTTGCAAAAGACGTCAAGGAGGAGATTAAAAAATTCTTACAGGTGAATGAGAACACTGATACAACATATCAAAATGTCTGGGACACTATGAAGGTAGTAGTAAGAGGAAAGTTCATTGCCTTGAGTTCATTCTGTAAAATAAGAAAAATTCAACAAACAAATGACCTAACATTACATCTCAAAGCTCTAAAAAAAGAACAAACCAAAACCAAAGTTAGTAGAAGACAGGAAATAATTAAAAATCAGAGCTGAAATCAATGAAATTCAAACAAAAGAAACAGTTAAAAATTGACAAAACAAAAAGTTGCTTCTTTGAATAAATAAAGTTGACAAACTCTTAGTCATGCTAATGAAGAGAAGGAGAGAGAAAACTCAAATTACTAACATATGTGATGAAAAAGAAAATATCACAACACACACTACAGAAATAAGAAGATAATTAGAAATTATTTTGAAAAATTATACTCCAATAAAATAGAAAATATTGAAGGCATCAAAAATTTCTAGAGCCATAATGATTTGCCCAAATTGAATCAGGATCATACACACACTATTTAAACAGATCAATTTCAAGTGCTGAAATAGAAGATGCCATCAGAAGCCTACCACCAAACCCCAGTTCCCAATGAATACACAGATGAGTTCTACAAGACCTTTAACAAAGATCTAATGCCAATACTCTTCAAATTATTTTGTGAAATAGAAAAAAAGGAAGTACTTCCAAACTCATTCTATGAGGCCACTACCACTCAGGCAAGGATTCATCAAAGAAAGAAAACTTCAGACCAATATCTCTAATGAACACAGATGCAAAAATTCTCAATACAATTCTGGCAAATCAAATACAAAAACATATCAAAAAGATAGTACTCCATAGTCAAGTGGGGTTCATTCCAGGGATGCAAGGTTGGTTCAACATATGGAAATCAATAAATGTAATTCATCACATCAGTAGACTTAAAGATAAGAACCATATGATCATCTTAATAGATGCAGAAAAAGCATTTGACAAAATACAGCACACCTTAATGTTCAAAACACTAGAAAAACTAGGGTTAACAGGAACATATCTCAACATTGTGAAAGCTATCTATGCTAAGCCCAAGGTCAACATAATTCTAAATGGAGAAAAATTAAAGGTATTTCCTCTAAAAACTGGAACAAGACAGGAATGCCCTCTTTTACTACTCTATTTAACATACTTCTTGAAACGCTGGCCAGAGCAGTTAGACACACACACAAAAAAAATTAAAGGGATATGGATAGGTAAAAAAGAACTGAAATTAGCACTATTTGCTGACAATATGGTTCTATACGTAGAAGACCCAAAAATTCCACCAGAAAACTTATAGAACTAGTAAATGAATTCTTCAAAGTAGCAGGATACAAAATCAACACCCATGAATCAAAGGCATTTCTGTATATAACTGAAAAATCCTCTGAAAGGGAAAGGTGAAAACTACCCCCATTTACAATAGCACCAAAAATAAAATAAAATACTTTGGAATCAACAAAAGAGGTGAAAGAACTCTACAATGAAAACTACAGAACACTAAAGAAATAAAGTAAAGAAGACCTTATTAGATGGAAAGAACTACCTTGTTCTTGGATAGGCAGAATTAATATTGTCAAAATGACCATACTACCAAAAGCACTATACAAACATAATGCAATTCAAATCAAAACCCTGCTGACATTCCTCATAGAAATAGAAAAAGCAGTCATGAAATTCATCTAGAAAAATTAGAGACTCAGAATAGCTGAAGCAATCCTTAGCAAGAAGAGTGAAACTGGTGGCATTACTATAACAGATCTTAAACTATACTACAGAGCAATAGAAAAAAAAAAAAGCACGGTATTTGCACCAAAATAGAGTTTTAGACCAATGGTACAGAATAGAGGACACAGAGACTAACCCACATAATTACAGTTAGCTTATATTTGACAAAGGTGCCAAGAACATATATTGCGGAAAGGATAGCCTTTTCAACAAATGGTGCTGAGAAAACTGGAAATCCATATGCAACAAAATGAAACTAAACCCCTATCTATCACCATGCACAAAATTCAACTCAAAGAGGATCAAGAACCTAGGAATTAAACCAGAGACACTGCATCTAATAGAAGAAAAATTAGGCCCAAATAAATCTCCCTCATGTTGGATTAGGCCCCAACTTCCTAAATAAGACTCCTATAGCACAAGAATTAATATTAAGAATCAATAAATAGGATGGATTCAAACTAAAAATCTTCCCAGCAAAAGAAACAATCAGTGAGGTGAATCAAGAACCTACTAATTGGTAACAAAAGTTTTACCACATGCATGTCAGATACAGCACTAATCTCTAGGATGTATAAAAAACTCAAAAATCCTAACACCAAAAAGAAAAAATATTCCAATCAATAAATGGGCCAAGGAACTCAACACACACTTCTAGAATGAGATATACAATCAATCAACAAATATATGAAAAAAATGTTCATCATTTCTAGCAATTAAAGAAATGCAAATAAAACTTCTCTAAGAATTCATCTCACTCCAGTCAGTATGGTAGCTATTGAGAATACTAACAATAAGTTTTGGCGAGGATGTGGGGGAAAAGGCACTCTCATACATTGCTGGTGGGACTGCAAATTGGTGCAGCCAACATGGAAAGCAGTATGGATAATCCTTGGAAAATAGGGAATGGAACCACCATTTGACCCAGCTATTCCACTCCTTGGTCTATACCCAAAAGACTTAAAAACAGCATACTACAGGGTCACAACCACATCAATGTTTATAGCAGCACAATTCACAATAGCTAAACTGTGGAACCAAACTAGATGCCCTTCAGTGGATGAATGGATAAAGAAAATGTGGTATATATACACAATGGAATACTACTCAGTATTAAAAGAGAATAAAATCATGGCATTTGAGGGCAAATGGATGGAGCTGAAGAATATAATGCTAAGTGAAATTAGCTAGTCCCAAACAAACAAATGCAGAATGATTTTTTTCTGATTTAAGGATGCTGATTCATAATATGCTGTGGGGGAGTTAAATAAACAATAGATAGGGCAAAGTGGAAAAGGGGAGGGAGGGAAAGGCAGGTGCCAAGGCAGTAGTAATACAGTGGAATGCGATGGTCATCATTACCCTAGGTACATATGACAACACTAATGATGTGACTCTACTTTGTGTACAAACAAAGATATGAAAAATTGTGCTCTATATGTGTAATGTGAATAGTAATGCATTCGGTTGTCATATATAACAAATTAAAATTATTTAAAAATGCAAATTAAAAGAATAAAATGGGAAAAAACAAAAAAAAATCTTCATACAGTTCTGGCAAATCACATACAAAAACATACTAAAAAGATCATGCACCAAGATCAAGTGTAGTTCATCCCAGGGATGCAAGGTGGGTTCAACATATGAAAACCAACAAACATTATTCATCACATCTAGACAAATGTCATATGATTATGATCTCAATGGATGCATAAAAATCATTTCACAAAATTCAGCACCAACTCAGTTCAAAACACTAGTAAAACTAGGCATAGTATACAGCCATACCTCAACATTGTAAAAACTGTATATGCTAAACCCAAGGCCAATATAATTCTTAAATGGAGAAAAATTGAAAGCATTCCCTCTAAAAATGGGAACAAGATAAGGATGCATTGTTTCACAACTTCTATTCAACATTGTCCTTGAAATTTTATCGACAGAAATTAGACAGAAATTAAAAGGGTACACATAAGAAAAGAAAAACTCAAACTATTTCTATTTGCCAATGACCCAATTCCGTAAGTCCCAAAGAACTCTATCATAAAAATTCTTGAGCTCATAAATGAATTCAGCAAAGTATCAGGATATGAAATTATCATACAAAAATCAATTGTGTTCCTATACATCAATGATGAATCAACTGAAAGAGAAATTAGGGAAAATATGCCATTGACAATAGTATAAAAAAATTACATATTTGGGAATCAATCTAACAAAGTAGGTGAGAGATCTCTAACATGAAAACTACAGAACACTAAAGAAAGAAATTGAATTGATTTGGCTATTCTAGGATGCTTATTTTTTCCAAATGAATTTCATGATTGCATTTTCTATTTCTATAATGAATGGCATTGGGATATTAATTGGAATCACATTGGATCTGTATGGTGCTTTGGGCAGTATGGCCATTTTGACAATATTAATTTTGCCTATCCAAGAGCATGGGAGAATTTTTCATCTTATAAGGTCTTCTTCAATTTCTTTCTTTAGTGTTCTGTAGTTTTCATTGTAGAGGTTTTCACCTCTTTTTTTAAAAGTGGATTCTTAAGTATTTTATTGTGGTTTCCAGTTATTGTGAATGGCGTAGTTTTCCTAATTTATTTTTCAAAGGATTCATCACTGATGTATAGAAATGCATTTGATTTATGGGTATTTACTTTATATCCTGCTACTTGGTGAATTCATTTATCAATTCTAGATGTTTTCTGGTGGACTTTTTTGAATGCTCTAAATATAGAATTATGTTGTCAGCAAATAATGATAGTTTGAGTTCTTCCTTTCATATTCATATCCCTTTAATTTCTTTCATCTGTCTAATTGCTCTGGCTAGAGTTATAAGGAGTATGTTGAATAGAAGTGGTGAGAGAGGGCATCTCTGTCTTGTTCCAGTTTTTAGAGGGAATGCTTCCAATTTTTCTCCATTTATAATTATGTTGGCCTTAAGTAAAAAGACTGAAGCAGGAGGCATCACAATACCAAACCTAAATCTACACTACAAAGCTATGGTAACAAAAACGGCATGTTATTGCCACCAAAACAGACATGTAGACCAATGGTATAGAATAGCAGTCAAAGAGAAAAACCTACATAAAAACAGTTATCTCATAATAAACAAATGAGCCAAAACATACATTGGAGAAAAGACAGCCTCTTCCTGAAATGGTACTGAAAGAACTGGAAATCCATATACAGCAAAATGAAACTAAACCCCTATCTCTCTCCCCTCAGAAAACTCAACTCAAAGTGGACTAAGGACCTAGGAATTAAACTGGAGAGCCTTCTCCAAATAAAGCAAAAAGCAGGCCCAAATCTTTATCGTGTTGGAATAGGAATTGTCTTCTTTAACAAGACTCCCAAAGTGCAAGTAGTAAAATCAAGAATTAACAAATGGGATGGAATCAAACTAAAAATCTTCTTCCCAGCAAAAGAAACAATCAGTGAGGTGAATCTAGAACCTACTAATTGGTAACAAAAGTTTTACCACATGCATGTCAGATACAGCACTAATCTCCAGGATATATAAACAACACCAAAAAATAAATAAATAAATAAACCAATCAATAGCTGGGCAAAAGAAATGAACAGGCACTTCAGAGAAGAAGACATACAATCCGCCAACAAATACATGAAAAAATGTTCAACGTCTCTAGCAATTAGAGAAATGAAAATTAATACTACACTGAGATTCCATCTCACTCTGTCAGAATGGCAATTATCAAGAATTCAAGTAACAATAAATGCTGGGAAGGATGTGCAGAACAACATATACTCATACATTGATGGTGGGTCTGCAAATTGTGGCAACCACTCTAGAAAACAGTATGGAGATTCCTTAAAAACTTAGAATGGAACCACCATTTGGCCCAATTATCCCACTCTTTGGTCTATATCCAAAGGACTTAAAATCAGCATATTACAGTGATGTGGCCTCATTAATGTTTATAACAGGTCAATTCACAATAGCTAAGTTATGGAATGAACCTCAGTGCCCTGCAACAGATGAATGGATAAGGAAAATATGGTATATATACACAATGGAATATTACTTGGCCATTAAAAAAGAAATTATGGAATTTGCCAGTAAATGTTCAGAACTAGAGACTATCATGCTAAGTGAAATAAGCCAATCTCCAAGGTCTTATGTTTTCTCTGATATGTGTTCGCTAAATCACAATAAGGGGGCTAAGGAAGAGTAGAAGTACTTTGGATTAGACAAAGAGGAATAAAGGGAAGGAAAGGAGAAAAGGAATAGGAATGATAGAATGAATCAAACATTACTTTTATGTACATATATGAATACACAATCAGTGTAATTCCACATCGGAAAAAATGGGAAGTTATAATATATATATATATATATATATATATATATAGAGAGAGAGAGAGAGAGAGAGAGAGAGAGAGAATATGTCAAAATATATTCTATTGTAATATATAACTAATAAGAATAAATTAAAAAACCAAAATATTAAAAAGGGCAGGGAATGTGGCTCAATGGTAAAACAGCCCTGAGTTCAATCTCTCATGCCAAAAAAATAAACAATAAATAAATAGATAAATATGGTAGGTAACAGGTAGTGTTTTTAGATGAGGAAATTGAAAATCTCACACACATTATAACTATTAATGGGTTATTTACTTGGTACGAAGAGCCTAAGGTCCTGCTGTCTGGTAATATTTATTTCAATTGCTGAAACTGAGGTCTTACAGAGCTATGTCAATACAAATTTGTGACTATGATACCTCAGTCTTTCCACTGTGCATGTAAACACCTGCCTACTAGCTATTTTTTTAAGTAAAATTAATATTATTTGTCTCTCACCAGAATTATAGTTGTAGAACAGAGGAATGAAACTGTCCAATAAGAGAGAGCTACAACAGAAGAACTACAAAAGATACAATTTTAAATAAAAATATACCTCTTTTTGAGATTTATCAGAGTCACGTCGAGAAAGACTCAGTTGCAAGCTCTTGTGTCGCCGTATGAGAATTTCCTTTACTTGTTCTGCTGTTCCCATTTCTCCTGGAAGGGTGTACCTGTTATATGCTGGAGCCTGGTGAAAATTCATAACACAGAGATTTCAGAATTAAAGTGCCAACAATATGGAAATAATAAACAATTAATTTCTACTTATATATAAATGAAATTGACATAAACCTCTAATGTATGAGATGTATTAGAGTTCTATAAAGACAAAAGAAGGTATTGATTTCTTTTATTTTTTTTAATATATTTCTATTGCACTAAGACATAAGGCATATTTCTCCAGCTAAAATCACTAAAATATCTCTGGTTTAAAAAGTTCATAAATATGTAACTGACAAAATCCCTACATTTTAAATATACTCATTTTATCATTACATCATACATTTAGAGATTTTGTGTGGTATTTTTGAAACTCTGTATACAACAAAATTTTGATGAATGGATTAGATTAAGGTTAAAAATTAATGATTATTTTATTATCTTTTCATAAAGAAAAAATTAAAATGTGAACAACAAACTAATTAAAAATATTACTTCTAGATGGAAAGAAGAAATAGGGTGGAAGGAAAAAGAGATGAGAGCTACAAGTTTCTAAATTATCTGATACTGTACTTCAACTGCAAAACCAAATCACTATTTTATATAATAAAAGAAAATATAAAGGAAAAAAAGACTTCAAAACAAATTGAGTTTAAGCAAAGATGAATTAACAGAGATCAATCACATCTAACCTCTCCTCTGAAACAACCAAAACATGGAAAAATATAGGAAACAATGGTTTGTAATACGATTAATCAAGAAGTTAGGAAAGTGAAAATAGAAAAATGGAAACAGAGGAGGTAAGCCCTACAATTATTACTCCATCTTATTGCCTTGGGAATTTCCCTATGCTCTGATGAAGGAAATGAAAGCCAGCACTAAAATGGGTTATTATACAATGGTCCATTCATTAAGAAAACATAAGAATATTTAATATGTTTTATGTGTATAAAAAAAGCTTTAAAATGTGTAAAGCAAACCTTGAAAGAACCATAAGTAATAATAAGAAATCTAAATAAATTCAGATTTTACAATGCTCTCCCTCCTCCTCCTCCTCTTCCTCCTCTTCCTCCTCCTCCTTATTCTCTCTCTCTCTCTCTCTCTCTCTCTCTCTCTCTCTCTCTCTCTCTCTCTCAACATCTGATGCACTGGATAAGCAGAAAATCAACAATTGAGAAAACCTGAATTCCACTATTAGTTACTTCGACCTAATTCACATATGTAGGTCACTCCATCCAATAAAAACATAATACACTTTCCTTAATGAAGTACATAGAACATTTACCAAGATACATCATATTTTAAGCCATTTATAAAATTTCAATAAATTAAAAGTATCCAAGTAATAATATGTATTCTCAGGTGGAATTAAATTCCAAATTAACAACATAAAAATTATATAACCAAATATTTGGAAATTGAATAGAACACACTAATAAATAAGTAATTCAGGAAATATATGATAAGGGAAAATATAAATTACTTTGAAACAAATTAAATTTAAAACATAATATATATATATAAATATATATATATATATATATATATATATATATATATATATATAGCCATTAAACCATATTTACAGAGAAATTTCTTGCATTAAGCACCTTTAACAGAATAGAAAAAATATATAAATGAATCACTATAGATTCTATCATGTGAAACTAGGAATCAAGTGACCAACTGAAAATCAAAATACCAAAAAGGGAAAATAAAGACCAGTGTGGAAATTAATTAAATTGAAAATAGAAAAATCAGAGAAAATCCATAAAACCAAAAACTTGTTCTGTGGAGTCATTAAAATTAATAAATCTTTATTCAACTTTATCAAGGATAAGAGAATACATGACATCACTATAAATTATATAGAAATTATATATTATATATATTACATATATATTATATAATTATATAGTAACTAATAATAAGGGAATAGTGTGAACAACTTTGTGCTGAAAAAAAAAAAAACAACTTACATAAAGCTGACAGGAAATTCTATCCAGTGTAATAAAGACAAAAAAAAAGTTTGAAATGCATGCAGAAGATAATAAAAAAATATTAAAATTTTCTCAGTTGTTTGCAGAAGAAATCATCATCTATATAGAATATTTTATGTAATTAAAAATATTCTTTTTAAATAAATAAGTGATCTTAGCAAGATTATAAAATGCAATATCAATATTTTTAAAAGTTTTTTTTTTTATAACTTAGGAAAAAGTAATATGAGGGGCTGGGGTTGTGGTTCAGTGGTAGAGCGTTCGCCTAGCATTTGTGAGGCACTGGATTCAATTCTCAGTACTATATAAAGTAAAATTTTAAAAAAATGAAGGTATTGTGTCCATCTACAACTAAAAAATATTAAAAATGTTTTTAAAAAGTAATATAAAAATTAAAATTATATCATTTACAAAAGCATCAATATATGTAAAAATTGTACACTGAAAAAAATCATTACCAAAATAAAGAAGACATAAAAATAGACAGATATAATATATACTATATTCACAATTTAAGACTCTATTGTTGAGATATCAGTTCTCTTCAAATGATCTGTAGATTTAATGCAATAAAAATGGAAGTTCCAACAGATTGAATGATGTCAGATAATATGCAACAAAGGCAGTTAAATGACATGCACCTCTACCAAAACAGAAAAATCAAGAAAAACTATCCAATTTTACTTTGCAAGAATTCTGGAAATTAGTCGAAGGCTCATTGCCACCAAGCAAATTGTTAATTAAGAATAGGGCAACTGGGGCTGGGGATGTGGCTCAAGCGGTAGCGTGCTCGCCTGGCATGCGTGCTGACCGGGTTCGATCCTCAGCACCACATACAAACAAAGATTTTTACTTGACCTTGTTCCATGCATCTTCACATCTCTGTACTTAGAGATCAACTGACAATTTCATGGTGGAACTCAGTCTTATTCCATTTGGTGTTGTTATAAAATGCTAGAGACTGAGTTCTTTATATAAAAAGAAGGTTTATTTAATTCACAGTTCTTGAAGCCCAAGAACATGGTGCCAGTTTCCTGACTGTGTCAAAACACAGCAGAAAAGCATAAAGGGAATTATTCACAAGAACTAATCCATTTCAGAAGACTAGTATTAATTCCATTTAGGACAGTACCCTCACAATCGAATTATTTTCCACTAGGCCCTGCCTCTCAAAAATTTCACCACTTCTCAACAATAGCACATTGGGGACCAAACTTCAAACAAATGAAACTTTGGGGAACATACTCAAACCACATCCAAATAATATTAGAACCTAAATCCTATTTCCAGAGGAAGCAGAAAAGACCTTAATCTCTAAAAATTATGTTTGCATATTCTAGCCTGTTTGGGGTTGTGTTAAGTACTGACAAAATGCAGTTGCTTTTGAATTGCCTAAATGAGAATTATACAGACTGTAAAAGTGACTCTTCAGAGGTGATTCTCAAAATTATTGCAAGGCGAAAGAAAAAAGAACTGTGTCAAAATATATGGTAGAGGGGCTGGGATTGTGGCTCATTTGTAGAGTGCTTGCCTAGCATGTGTGAGGCCATGGGTTCAATTCTCAGCACAGCATATAAATAAATAAAATAAAGGTTCATCGAAAATTAATATATATGGTAGAGGCAAAAATTGAGCGTATACATGAAAAGTGTAGGAGGGAGAAAAAACTGAGGAGATAGTTTTTGAAAGATTGAGTCATTCAAATAGCATATAATAGAGTATATGGAAAGCCACAAGCATTCACAGGGAAAGACGTATATTCAGAAAAAACTTCTAAGAAAACACTAAGTGCTTACCTTTAGCTGATGTGTATACTTAGTGCCACAAGAAAGTGAAGGCTAAAGCATATTTACAAACAACCTGTGTAAACGTGGGGACAAGTGCATGTAGTACTGCATACATGGTATATGTTAAGGATGCCTGAGTGTCAAACCACTCCCCTCATGCTAGGCCTATGAGTGGCAAACCGCTTACCCCATAGGCACATCCCAGGTTGTAAGACTACTTGTTGCAGTAACAGCACTTGCTCCGTGGCCCATTCCTTGATTGGTTGCTACAAGGATAGTTGGCAAGAAATTGTATTGGTGGCTTTCTATAATCTGTTTAGCTACTGCCTGAGTATATATAAATTAGTAACTACAACCTGCTTCCAACTTGATCTCCGGAGTTCTTGATTATCGACTCCACAGCCACATTGTCCTCTACTCTGTTCCATGGACCTCCTCGCTGGATGATAGAGGGCCCACACAACTTAGCAGCAACATTTATATAGTGTTCCAACACAAGACTAATCCATAAACTGTGGCATTTTTCCCTCGTTTAAAATGTTTCCTTCCTTTTTTCCCATTTATGGCATTCAGTGAAATCTCTGCCTATACACTAGCTAAGCACAGGCTAAATAAACAGAGACTTTAGAAACTACACAAGACAAAGATACCACATTCAGAGTTAATAAAAAGGAGGAGGAGGAGGAGGCAATGGCAGCTATAACCCATAGAAAACAAACAAACAAACAAACAAAAACAGCAGTAAAGTTCTGGAGAAGGAGAGGGAAGAATCTTATTTCTAGAATTACTGCATTATAATATTTGAAATGCCAGTTTAAAAAAGTTATGCAAATAAACAAAGAAGTGTAGGCCAATCACAAAATAAATTATCAGAAACTATTAGAGTGGAAGCATGTATGTTGGACTTAATAGGAGAAGAATTTACATCAACTGTTTTATATATAGTGAAAGAGATAAAGGAAACTATGGACAAAGGAATGTTTGAAAATGGCAGAATTATTTAAAACTAGATAGTATTTGAAATTATAAAAGTAATATAAAATTATAAAAGTAATATAAAATTAGAGTTTGAAATTATACAAGGCAATAAAATAGAAATTCTGGACCTGAAAAACAAAGCTAAAATGGAAAAAAAATATTAAAAATGAAGGTTTTATTTTATACTAGGTTTGAGCAGGAAGAAAAATAAACAAAAGACTTTTAAAAAAGTCAATTGAAATTTTCAAACCCAAGGGGATAAATAAAAAGAGAATGAGGAATTATAGCAGATTTTAAGTCCTTTGGGTGTAAACCATGGAGTGGGATCACAGAGTCAAATGGTGGTTCCATTCCGAATTTTCTGAGGAATCTCCATGCTGCTTCCCATAGTGGGGTTATTCGTTGTTTTTTTTTTTTTTTTTTTTTTGTGTGTTAAGTTTTTTGAGTTCTTTATATATCCTAGAGATTCATGCTTTATTGGAGGTATATGTGGTAAAGATTTTCTCCCAAACTGTAGGCTCTCTCCTCACATTACTGTTTCCTTTGCTAAGAAGAAGCTTTTTAATTTGAATCCATCCCATTTATTGACTCTTGATTTACTTCTTGTGCTTTAGGTGTCTTGTTAAGGAAGTCAGATACTAGGCTGACGTGATGAAAATTTGTGCCTATTTTTTCTTCTATTAGGATCAGGGTCTCTATTCTAGTGCCTAAGTCTTTGATCCACTTTCAGTTGATTTTTGTGCAAGGTGAGAGATAGAGGTTTAATTTCATTTTGCTCCATATAAATTTCCAGTTTTGCCAGGACCACTTGTTGAATAGGCTATCTTTTCTCCAGTGAATATTTTTGGCACCCTTGTCTAGTATGAGATAACCATATTTATCTGTATAATTAGTCTACAAGTCTATTTTGGTGCCAATACCATACCATTTTTGTTACTATAGCTCTGTAGTAGAGTTTAAGGTTGGTATTGTTATGCCTCCTGCTTCATTTTTCTTGCTAAGGATTGCTTTAGATATTCTGAGTATCTTATTTTTCCAAATAAATTTTATAATTGCCTTTTTTGTTTCTATGAAAAATATCACTGGGAGTTTAATAGGAATCCCATTAAATCTGTATAGCACTTTTGGTACATGTCCAATATGATCCTGCAACATGTACACTCAGAAGAATGAGAAATTATATCCCATGTATGTATGATATATCAAAGTGCATAAATGCATTCTACTGTCATGTATAACTAATTAAAACAAATTTTAAAAACTTTAAAAAAAGAATTATAGAAGAACCTAAAATACCTGTAGGACAATATCAAACACACCAACATACATATAATGTGAGTCATAGAAAGGAGAAAAAAAAGAGAAGGAAAAAATATTTGAAGAAATAGTAGATAAAATATATTTGATATAATGAATAAATTTACATATCCGTGAAACTTAATGGATCCTGAAAAGGAGAAATTCAAAGACATTCACACTGAAATAGATTATAATCACATTGACAGAGACAGAAATGAAGTGTGAAAGTTAAAAGCCACAAGAGAGGTGTGACTCATCATGTCCAAATAATCTTCAACTATTCATAGTACATAAGTTTTAAAATCAGCCTAGATACCTATCAGCAGAAAAACGGATAAAGAAAATGTGATATATATACAAAATGACATATTATTCAGCCATACGAAAAAATGAAATCATGTTGTTTGCAGAAAAATGAATGGAACAAGAGCTTTCATGATAAGAAAACTAAGGAAGCTTCAAAAAGACAAGTATCATGTGTTTTCTTTCATATATGGAATCCAAAAAAATTAAAAGACATGAAAATAGAAAGGGACTCTTAGTATAGTTGAAAGGTATGGGGGTTAAAAGAGGGTATTAGGAAATTTGAATATGATTTAAGTACATTATATGCAAGTATGAAATTGTCACACTGAACCCTGTTATTTTATAAAATCAATACATTCTAATAATTATAATTAAAATGTTCAATAGTCAGTTGATTTCTCATCAGAAAACATGGAGGCTAGACTCAATGCTGTGACATTTTTAAATTGCTGAAATAAAACCATCAAGCAATAATTCTACATTATTGTTTATACTTTGGGCTGGGGTTGGGTTGTAGCTTAGTAGTACAGCATTTGCCTAGCACCTGTGAAGAACTGGATTCAATCCTAAGAAACACATAGAAAGAAAGAAAGAAAGAAAGAAAGAAAGAAAGAAAGAAAGAAAGAAAGAAAGAAAGAAAGAAAGAAAGAAAGAAAGAAAGAAAGAGAAAAGGTATAAAAAATGAAGAAGAACTTAAGAAATTTCCAGATAAGCAAAAAACTGAGGGACTACACTGATAATACTCCTGCTCCTTAGGAAAAGCTGAAGGTAACACTTAAGATTGAAATATAAAAATATTAGGCAGGAATTTGAAGCCATAGAAAAAATAAAGAATTGCAGTGAAGGTGAACTACATAGGCAAATACAAAAGCCAATATTCTTATACTTTTTTGTTTTATTTTTATTTTTATGTGGTGCTGAGGATCAAACCCAGTGCCTCATGCATGCTAGGCAAGCACTCTGCCACTGAGCTACAACCCCAGCCCTATTCTTATACTTTTGATTTGCAAAACCTCTTTGTTTCCTATATGACTTTAATGTCATATAGGAACATTAATGAATTAATGTTAATATATACCATACATTGTATTCAACTATTATTGAATATGTAATGTGTAGCCATAAAAAAAGAGTTAAGATGTATAGGAACAAAGATTTTCTATGATATTTTAGCTAACTTAATTTTAGTTCAAACTAGAATGTTAAAATGTAGATGCTAGTGGTAAACCTTATTAAATAACCAAGAAAATATATTTTAAAGTGTTTAAAGGAATAAGGGAATAAAATTGGAACCCTACAAAAGAAGCATAAAAGAAGGTGGTAGGGGATAAAATGAAATAGGAAAAGGTATATAAAGACATATAAAAAAAAAACAAATAGCACAATGGCCCTTTTTGAAAAAACTTTAATGCAAATGGATTAAATACCACAATAAAAAGTCACATAACCCAAATATATGCTCTCTAGTAGTGAATCACTTTGGATCCAAAACAAAGATGGTTTGAAAGCCAGTCACAGTGGCACATGCCTGTAATCCTAGTGGCTAAGGATGCTGTGGCAAGAGGATCATGCAACTTAAGGAGCCAGCCTCAGCAACTTAAGGAGACCCTAAGCAACTCAGTGAGACCCTGTCTCTAAATAAAATACAAAATAGGGATGGGGATGTGGCTCATTAGTAGAGTGCCTTGGAGTCCAATTCCCAGTCAAAAAAAAAAAAAAAGAAGATGGCTTGAAAGTAAAAGAATGGAAAGAGATAATTCCATTGTCCATTGAAATACTCACTAAAATATAGCTGGAATAGCTATATTAATATGAAAACAAGATGGCATGCAAATGAAAACATATTGCCATTGTTAAAAATATCAAATAATATAGAAGATAAAAAATTATAAAGTTTTATGCACCAAACCAGGAAATCCCAAAATATATGAGACAAATTTTTACAGAACTGAAACGTGAAATAACAATAATCTTGCAATAATAGTTGAATACATTTGCACCCTGTTTTTAACAATGAATATAATATCTGGACTAAATGTCGATAATGAAATACAGGACTTGAGCATGGCTATGAACCAGTTAGACCTAATAGCCATCTATATAATATTCTCTACAATTCCTATTTTTTACATAAGGAAATTTTTCCAAACTAGACTATATGTTACAAACTAAGCATTAAAATAAATTTTAACAGATTGAAATTACACAAAATATCTTCCCTGACCATCATATAATGATACTAACAATAAAAGAAAGAAAACTGTAAAATTCACAAAAATATGAAAACTAAACAACTCACTCTAAAAAAACTGGGTCCAAATAAAAGCCCCCAAATAAATTAGAACTTAATTTGAGACAAAGGACAAAAAGACAAAATAAGCAAATTTATGGTATGCAGTGAAGAGTGCTCACAGAAAGAATTTGAATTGTAAGTGCCTACATTTAAAAACAAAAATGATCTCCAATCAAAAACTTTGCACTATAATTAATTAGCAAAATAAGAGTGTACTAAACAGAACTACAAAAAGGATAAAAACAATATAAATTAACATGGAGACAAATGAATTCGAAAATAGAAAAAAAATAGATCCAATTTTTTTAATGGGTAAATCTGAAAATTATTTAGCTAGAATGAATTATTAAAATATAGAAGATATAATGAACTAACTTTAGAAATAAAAATGTGGAAAATACTAGTATCAATCTTTCTACAGGGGCTAGGGATATAGCTCAGTTGGTAGAACACTTACCTTGCATGCATAAGGTCCTGGGTTTAATTCCCAGCACCACCAAGAAACAACTGTGGATAATTTTACCAAATTGGACAATCTAATTGAACAATCTGAATAAAATATCAAAGTTCCTCAAAAATAAATGGAGGAGGAGAGTGCCAGGGATCCCAGCAGCCTGCAGCAGGGTCCCGGAGACCCAGGCCAACTGATTCGCGTGGCCTGCCCTGCGGCTACAGAAGGCGTGGCGCCTCAGTGAAGCCATTAATTGGCAAGCAGGGAGTTTAGGGAAGGCCATTAGGTGGAATCCCACCAGCCAAGCCCACATGGACCCTTGGGCCGAGCACGGGTTCTCAGAAGGGGAAGGAAGCGGTACAGTCCCATCCCCCACAGCGGACACTCCGCCGAGGCAGTCAGCGGCCACCATCCGGGAAAGCTGAAGGATACACCGACACTCTCCTTCAGAGTGCGACATCAAAACAGGTCGGTGTCATTCAGCTCACCCCCCAGACAGCGGGGATTCGCATAAAATCTCTCCTAGGCTTGCCGGGAGAGGGAGTATCAAGCTGAGCCTCCATACAGGCTAGGGGGAAACCAGAGACACCTGACCTCCAACCCCTCCTCCCAGTAGCAGCCAAAAGGAAACCTGGCTAGCCAGCGCTGGGGGAGGGGCAAGCAGAAAAAATCAAAGTGATAGAGTGCCAGGGATCCCAGCAGCCTGCAGCAGGGCCCCGGAGACCCAGGCCAACTGATTCGAGTGGCCTGCCCTGCGGCTACAGAAGGCGTGGCGCCTCAGTGAAGCCATTAATTGGCAAGCAGGGAGTTTAGGGAAGGCCATTAGGTGGAATCCCACCAGCCAAGCCCACACGGACCCTTGGGCCGAGCACGGGTTCTCAGAAGGGGAAGGAAGCGGTACAGTCCCATCCCCCACAGCGGACACTCCGCCGAGGCAGTCAGCGGCCACCATCCGGGAAAGCTGAAGGATACACCGACACTCTCCTTCAGAGTGCGACATCAAAACAGGTCGGTGTCATTCAGCTCACCCCCCAGACAGCGGGGATTCGCATAAAATCTCTCCTAGGCAAGCAGGGAGTTTAGGGAAGGCCATTAGGTGGAATCCCACCAGCCAAGCCCACACGGACCCTTGGGCCGAGCACGGGTTCTCAGAAGGGGAAGGAAGCGGTACAGTCCCATCCCCCACAGCGGACACTCCGCCGAGGCAGTCAGCGGCCACCATCCGGGAAAGCTGAAGGATACACCGACACTCTCCTTCAGAGTGCGACATCAAAACAGGTCGGTGTCATTCAGCTCACCCCCCAGACAGCGGGGATTCGCATAAAATCTCTCCTAGGCTTGCCGGGAGAGGGAGTATCAAGCTGAGCCTCCATACAGGCTAGGGGGAAACCAGAGACACCTGACCTCCAACCCCTCCTCCCAGTAGCAGCCAAAAGGAAACCTGGCTAGCCAGCGCTGGGGGAGGGGCAAGCAGAAAAAATCAAAGTGATAGAGTGCCAGGGATCCCAGCACCCTGCAGCAGGATACACCACCACTCTCCTTCAGAGTGCAACATCAAAACAGCGGACACTCCATCCAGGCAGTCAGCGGCCACCATCCGGGAAAGCTGAAGAATACACCACCACTCTCCAACAGCTTGCAACATCAAAACAGCCAGCAGCAGGACCCCGGAGATCCAGGCCAACTGATTCCCGCGGCCTGCCCCGCAGCTACAGAAGGCGTGGCGCCTCAGAGAAGCCATTAATTAGCAAGCAGGGAGGTTAGGGACTGCCATTAGGTGGAATCCCGCCAGCCAAGCCCACCGCCCACGCCCGGAACAGGCCCAGCGTCCTGCCAGCATTGTAGTCACGACACCCCAATTGGAATAGGGACAGAGCAGAGCCGCCTTCCACTCCCGGAACAGGCCCAGAGAGCCGCCAGCGTGGTAGACACGTCACCCCAATAGGAGTAGGGGCACAGCCGCCGCCCGCACCTGCAAGGGAGACTTTTCAAGTATACAAGAGCAACATAAATAAATAGGGGGTAAATTTCAAAACACAACAGTTGCACCAAGCAGAAAGAAACGCGAGCAGTATGAAAAGACAAGGAAAGAAAGGACCACAAGCAATGCAGGTCAACTCAACTTTAGAAGAGGTAATAGCTGCAACAGATGGAATATCAGATAAAGAGTTCAGGATATATATGCTTCAGATGATCTGGAGTCTCAAGGAAGACATGAGACAGCAAAATCAGACAATGAAAGATCACATTGACAAACAAATCCAGGAAGTAAAAGATCAATTTCACAGGGAGATAGAGGTAATAAAAAACAAACAAATTGAAATTCTAGAAATGCAGGAAACAATAAACCAACTTAAAAACTCAATTGAGAATACTACCAGCAGAGTAGATCACTTAGAAGAGAGAACATCAGACAATGAAGACAAAGTATTTCAACTGGAAAAGAACATAGACAGCTCAGCAAGTCTGCTAAGAAACCATGAGCAGAACATCCAAGAATTATGGGACAATATCAAAAGACCAAATTTAAGAGTCATTGGGATACAGGAAGGCACAGAGCTCCATTCCAAAGGAATAAACAGTCTATTCAGTGAAATAATACGAGAAAACTTCCCAGAATTGAAGATTGAGACAGAATCCCAAATCCTAGAAGCCTACAGGACGCCGAATGTGCAAAATCATAAGAGATCCACACCTAGACACATTATAATGAAGATGTCCAACATACAGAATAAGGAGAGAATTTTAAAAGCTGCAAGAGAAAGAAAGCAGATTACATTTAGGGGTAAACCAATCAGGATAACAGCTGATCTCTCAACACAGACTCTGAAAGCTAGAAGATCCTGGAATAACATATTTCAAACACTGAAAGACAATGGACTCCAACCAAGAATCGTGTATCCGGCGAAATTAAGCTTCAGGTTAGAAGATGAAATTAAAACCTTCCACGATAAACAAAAGTTAAAAGAATTCACAGCTAGAAAACCATCTCTTCAAAAAATCCTTGGCAAAACATTACAGGAAGAGGAAATGGAAAACAACATTGAAAACCAACAATGGGAGGTAGGACAGTAAAGGGGGGAAAGTAGTCAAAGAGGATAACAAATCAGGTTTAGTAACATCAATAAACAAATATGGATAGAAGAACAAACCATATCTCAATAATAACCCTAAATGTTAATGGCTTAAACTCACCAATTAAGAGACACAGGCTAGTAGAATGGATCAAAAAACAAGACCCAACAATATGCTGTCTACAGGAGACGCATTTTATAGGAAAAGATATACATAGACTGAAGGTGAAAGGTTGGGAAAAATCATATCACTCATATGGACCGCGGAAACAAGCAGGAGTGTCCATACTCATATCTAATAAAATAGATTTCAAGCCAAAGCTAATCAAAAGGGATATAGAAGGACACTTCATACTGCTCAAGGGAACCATACACCAACAAGACATAACAATCATAAATATATATGCCCCAAATAATGGTGCAGCTGTGTTCATCAAGCAAACTCTTCTCAAGTTCAAGAGTCTAATAGACCAACATACAATAATCATGGGAGACTTCAACACACCTCTCTCACCACTGGACAGATCTTCCAAACAAAAGTTAAATAAGGAAACTATAGAACTCAATAACACAATTAACAACCTAGACTTAATTGACATATATAGACTATACCACCCAACATCAAGTAGCTACACTTTTTTCTCAGCAGCACATGGAACCTTCTCAAAAATAGACCATATACTATGTCACAGGGCAACTCTTAGACAATACAAAGGGGTAGAGATAATACCATGCATCTTATCTGATCATAATGGAATGAAACTGAAAATCAATGATAAAAGAAGAAAGGAAAAAGCAAGCATCACCTGGAGAATGAACAATAGGTTGCTGAGTGATCAATGGGTTTTAGAAGACATCAAGGAGGAAATTAAAAAATTCCTAGAGTTAAATGAAAACACAGACACAACATATCGGAATCTATGGGACACATTGAAAGCAGTTCTAAGAGGAAAATTCATTGCTTGGAGTTCATTCCTCAAAAAAAGAAAAAACCAACAAATAAATGATCTCATACTTCATCTCAAAATCCTAGAAAAAGAAGAGCAAAACAACAGCAAAAGAAGTAGAAGGCAAGAAATAATTAAAATCAGAGCTGAAATTAATGAAATTGAAACAAAAGAAACAATTGAAAAAATTGACAAAACTAAAAGCTGGTTCTTTGAAAAAATAAATAAAATTGACAGACCCTTAGCCATGCTAACGAAGAGAAGAAGAGAGAGAACCCAAATTACTAGCATACGGGATGAAAAAGGCAATATCACAACAGACACTTCAGAAATACAGAAGATAATCAGAAATTACTTTGAATCCTTATACTCCAATAAAATAGAAGATAGTGAAGGCATAGATAAATTCCTTGAGTCGTATGATCTGCCCAGATTGAGCCAGGAGGATATAGACAACCTAAACAGACCAATAACAATAGAGGAAATAGAAGAAACCATCAAAAGACTACCAACTAAGAAAAGCCCAGGACCGGATGGGTATACAGCAGAGTTTTACAAAACCTTTAAAGAGGAACTAACACCAATACTTTTCAAGCTATTTCAGGAAATAGAAAAAGAGGGAGAACTTCCAAATTCATTCTACGAGGCCAACATCACCCTGATTCCGAAACCAGACAAAGACACATCAAAGAAGGAAAACTACAGACCAATATCTCTAATGAACCTTGACGCAAAAATCCTCAATAAAATTCTGGCGAATCGGATTCAAATACATATCAAAAAAATTATACATCATGATCAAGTAGGATTCATCCCTGGGATGCAAGGCTGGTTCAATATACGGAAATCAATAAATGTTATTCACCACATCAATAGACTTAAAAATAAGAACCATATGATCATCTCAATAGATGCAGAAAAAGCATTCGACAAAGTACAGCATCCCTTTATGTTCAAAACGCTAGAAAAATTAGGGATAACAGGATCATACCTCAACATTGTAAAAGCAATCTATGATAAGCCACAGGCCAGCATCATTCTGAATGGAGAAAAATTGAAGGCATTCCCTCTAAGATCTGGTACAAGACAGGGATGCCCTCTCTCACCACTTCTGTTCAACATAGTCCTCGAAACACTGGCCAGAGCAATTAGACAGTCAAAAGAAATTAAAGGCATAAAAATAGGAAAAGAAGAACTTAAATTATCACTATTTGCAGATGATATGATTCTATACCTAGCAGACCCAAAAGGGTCTACAAAGAAGCTATTAGAGCTAATAAATGAATTCAGCAAAGTGGCAGGATATAAGATCAACACGCATAAATCAAAGGCATTCCTGTATATCAGCGACAAATCCTCTGAAACGGAAATGAGGACAACTACTCCATTCACAATATCCCCCCAAAAAATAAAATACTTGGGAATCAACCTAACAAAAGAGGTGAAAGATTTATACAATGAAAATTACAGAACCCTAAAGAAAGACATAGAAGAAGACCTTAGAAGATGGAAAAACATACCCTGCTCATGGATAGGCAGAACTAACATCATCAAAATGACGATATTACCAAAAGTTCTCTATAAGTTCAATGCAATGCCAATCAAAATCCCAACAGCATATCTTGTAGAAATAGATAAAAGAATCATGAAATTCATATGGAATAATAAAAGACCCAGAATAGCAAAAACAATACTAAGCAGGAAGTGTGAATCAGGTGGTATAGCGATACCAGACTTCAAACTATACTACAGAGCAATAGTAACAAAAACAGCATGGTACTGGTACCAAAACAGGCGGGTGGACCAATGGTACAGAATAGAGGACACAGTAACCAATCCACAAAACTACAACTATCTTATTTTTGATAAAGGGGCTAAAAGCATGCAATGGAGGAAGGATAGCATCTTCAACAAATGGTGCTGGGAAAACTGGAAATCCATTTGCACCAAAATGAATCTGAATCCCTATCTCTCGCCGTGCACAAAAGTTAACTCAAAATGGATCAAGGAACTTGATATTAAATCAGAGACACGGCATCTGATAGAAGAAAAAGTTGGTTATGATCTACACGCTGTGGGATCGGGCTCCAAATTCCTCAATAGGACACCCATAGCGCTAGAGTTAACAAATAGAATCAACAAATGGGACTTACTCAAACTAAAAAGTTTTTTCTCAGCAAAAGAAACAATAAGAGAGATAAATAGGGAGCCTACATCCTGGGAACAAATCTTTACTCCACACACTTCAGATAGAGCCCTAATAACCAGAATATACAAAGAACTCAAAAAATTAGACAATAAGATAACAAATAACCCAATCAATAAATGGGCCAAGGACCTGAACAGACACTTCTCAGAGGAGGACATACAATCAATCAACAAGTACATGAAAAAATGCTCACCATCGCTAGCAGTCAGAGAAATGCAAATCAAAACTACCCTAAGATACCATCTCACTCCAGTAAGACTGGCAGCCATTAGGAAGTCAAACAACAATAAGTGCTGGAGAGGATGCGGGGAAAAGGGCACTCTTGTTCATTGCTGGTGGGACTGCAAATTGGTGCAGCCAATTTGGAAAGCAGTATGGAGATTTCTCGGAAAGCTGGGAATGGAACCACCATTTGACCCAGCTATTCCCCTTCTCGGTCTATTCCCTAAAGCCCTAACAAGAGCATGCTACAGGGACACTGCTACATCGATGTTCATAGCAGCTCAATTCACGATAGCAAGACTGTGGAACCAGCCTAGATGCCCCTCAATAGATGAATGGATAAAAAAAATGTGGCATTTATACACTATGGAGTATTACTCTGCATTAAAAAATGACAAAATTATAGAATTTGGAGGGAAATGGATGGCATTAGAGCAGATTATGCTAAGTGAAGCTAGTCAATCTTTAAAAAACAAATACCAAATGACTCCTTTGATATAAGGGGTGTAAACAAGGACAGGGTAGGGACGAAGAGCTTGAGAAGAATATTTACAGTAAACAGGGATGAGAGGTGGGAGGGAAAGGGAGTGAGAAGGGAAATTGCATGGAAATGGAAGGCGATCCTCAGGGTTATACAAAATGTCATATAAGAGGTAAGGAGGGGTAAGTCAAGAGAATACAAATGGAAGACATGATTTACAGTAGAAGGGGTAGAGAGAGAAAAGGGGAGGGGAGGGGAGGGGAGGGGAGGGGAGGGGAGGGGGGATAGTAGACAATAGGACAGACAGCAGAATACATCAGACACTAGAAAGGCAATATGTCAATCAATGGAAGGGTAACTGATGTGATACAGCAATTTGTATACGGGGTAAAAGCGGGAGTTCATAATCCACTTGAATCAAACCGTGTAATATGATGTATTAAGAACTATGTAATGTTATGAACGACCAATAAAAAAAAAAAACAAAAAAAAATAAATGGAGGAGGTTCAAGAAGATGGCAAAAGGGAGCTAGGCAGTGATTTCAATCTCCTCAAACCATAGAAAGGAGGCAGTGAAGGAAAAGCATAATTGAGAATTTGCTGACAAGATAAATGCTCTAAGACTCAATATTATAAAGTCTGAGACCTGGAGAGACTTAAAGATTGGTTACAAGAGTAGAAAATAAGTGCAGACTTCTCTAACTCTGAACCCATCCCAGGACAGAGGAAAGGTGGGAGGTCAACAGAGAAAGAGGGAGCAGGTAAACACTTAAGCTCACTCACTTAAAAACATTTGGAAAGGCATTAAAGCATGATATGAACAGCAGTGTCCCTGAAGCAGATGGGTTCAATACCAAATTGTGAATAGAAATCTGGGCCAGGGTATGCAGCCATTCTGTGGAGTCCTCAGCTCACTAGTCATCCCTTAAATCAACCTGGCATCTTCCCTCTTTCAGACAGCTGCAAATTATACCAGAATGAAGACCCCTCCAGTGGAATCTCTCAATAATCCAACTAGAGAAAACTACCAGTCGAAAATCAAAAATCTTTGAATTTCCCTTCCCCTCACTGCAAAAAAGTGGAGTGGGGTGGAGCAGAACTGTGAAGGGGAATGAACCTATCCCAGCATTCCACTCAGCCTCTATGAAACACAGGCAGTGGCAGAATGCTGTGTGCTGCCTCTGCAGGAACTGGGCAGAGACATAGTTTCAAGGCAGCTTTGGCCTCAAGTAGATCTGTCAGGTCTGCACTGACTCCAACCACTGATATTTGGGGGAGGCACTGTGGGAAATTGTCAAAGAAGCCTAGAGGGACTGTCCCCTTCAATCACACCCACAGTCTGAGTGGGACCCATACTGGAGGGAAACTACCTGAATATGCAGTGACAAAGGTCCAGTTTCTGGATGGTGAAAGGAACCAGCAGAAGGCAGCTAGAATATCTGAGTACCCCAGAAAGATTAAAGTGAAGGTTTCCAGATTGCTGCCATAGCAAAAGGGAGGTAGTTAAGATGGAAAGTTGCCTGGTTCAAGGCAATAGAGAGCTTTTGCTCCCAGGTTGACCCCTCGAGCTTAACCTGTGATCACAACTGGTAAGTGAAACATCATTTTTGGACACTGTCTGAACCCTGCATCAGTCATAGTCAACAGAGGGAATCAATGCCCACTGTTCACAATTTGGGGAAGTAGAAAATAGAACCCAGGTGAACCACTTGAATTCCTTTACTACAGCAGCTCAAAGAGCAACATTGACTAAGGGTAGTATTTCTGCACTACAGAAAACCTGCAGAAAATCCAAAATCACCGGACCTGTACTTATAGACAACCCCCAGACTCTACACCACCACAATAAGAATCATGTAGAGGGAAGCAGTTACACAGTGATACACAGGAACAAATCAGAGCCTACATTCTGAATTCCTACACACAATAGAAACAATCAAGACAAAACACTGAGTGCTCCAAGCAGCCACAGGGCCCTGAGCTGATAAACAAGAACAGGCTGGTGGGAGGTGTTTAGCAACTAGGTGTCTCTTGTGCCCCAGCAACTCTGGAGGATCCACAGCCAAAGAATAATCGACATATGCTAAATTTCCCAAACTCTAATGAAATTCAAGCAAAGATTTGACAAGAATTTTCTTCACCTTGGCATGCTTTACTATAAATAACTCTAATATCAACTTTTTGTCAGGTCGGTGGTGGTGACTTAGAACAAAGCAGCCTGTGCAGGAAAGAAACATCAATCAGGAGCCAATGGAAACACCTGTCAATCAGCGGTATCTCCTGACTAACACCTGTCAATCAGCAGGACCCCCTGGCCAATCCTGGAGTTCAGCCAGCTCCCCAGAACCAACTCCAGTGGGACAAGGACTCTAAAAACACCTTTTCCTGTCCCCAGCCCTTCCCTTCACACCTAAGCCCCATAAAATCCCAGTCCGATTGAGCTCCCACACGGTTTCTCCTCAGACCCTTCTCTTGTCCACTCTGTTGGTCTGATCCAGTTCCACCCATGAGTGATGTCTCAAATAAAGCCTTGTTCAGCGACTTTTTAAAATCTGCCTAAAATCTGCCTCCTTTGGTCTCTGCCTGCCTTGCATGATCTTACATTTTTATCTTATCATTCTTTAACCTTTTTTGAAAGTTCTTATCCTAATACCCAACGTTGTAACTTCATCCCATTTGAATGTATTTCTTCTCATGGTTTAAGGCATTAATTGGAATCATTCTGTCTTTGTTTTCCTAGCTCCAGTTTATACTTGTCCTTTTACTCCACTATTCCCGGCTATTCATTATCTTCTGCTATCTCAAATACCTACCATCCACCTTTTTCTCCTTTCTACATTGGTGTGTATTATTATTTTCTTTCTTGACCAGTCTTTCTTCTCCCCCTTTGAACCCCATTTAACATTATAGCAATTTTGATAAATTCAATAACTAATTTTTCAACCTATTCCAGAACTTTTCTACAAGTTTATACCTGGATTTAAGGAGCTGTGGAGAACAATATGAACTAGTTTTTGTTTTTCATTTTTCATAAATTTGAATAGTAAAAAGCTTGATTCTGAAATGATTATAATAAATAGGATTCAGTGGCATCTATCAATTATGCACAGATACTGGGGTCAGCAGAGGACACATATTTAGTTAAAGTATCAATATCTGGAAATTAGACCAACCCAGGGCTCTTAAAAGAAAGAAGCTCACGAAGTAGTCCAATAATTTACTCTACATGTGGTTGAATCACAAAATAATTGTGCTGAGTGAAAGAAATCAGGCATATACAATGTGATTTTATTTACATAAAATTCTAGGATATGCAAAAAATGTATAGTGAGAGAAGGCAGAACATCTAATTTCCTTTCATTTGTGTGGGTGAGGAAGAGAAGGAAGGATTCAAAGAGGAACAAGATAATATTTAGGATTAGTGGATGTTCATTATTCTAGTTAAGGAGCAGATAGATAAGGGTGGTGGGAATACAAGATTCTTTAAGAGAACAATTCTATAAAATGGAATAATTATGCTGACCCCCATATGCTTTGTTTGTTCCAAGAAACAATTTACCCGAAACCCTGCCTGGCTTAAGTAAACAGGATATGTCACATTGCTCAGCAAACAACCTGTTAACTGCAGGAGAAATACAGGCCCATCATAAAGTTGATGGGAGGAAGCCAGGAGATTTTTGTGACCAGATTCTAAAAATCTGGGAGATAAGGATAGTTCCTCCTAACCATAAAATCGGTAAGAATTATGGTTAAGAATCCAATTAGAACCAGTTGGCAAGTGCCAAGGTGACCTAGAGTTACCATAACAGTGGGTATTTGAAAGTCTGATGTCACCCTGCTGTCCACCAAAAGTCAAGAGGTGTATACTAGGCCAGGAGTCTAACACTGAACTAAATCACCAACCCTACTCCATGTATGCATAATATGTCAAAAATATACTCTACTATCATGCATATCTAAAAAGAACAAATACAAAAATTATAAAAAAAAAAAACTCAAGATGTGGACTTGGACAAGACTCTCCAGAAACTTCTCTGGGATCCCAATAAAACTCAAATACACATAGGTGAATACACAACCAATGTAATTCTGTATCATGTAAAACCAGAAAAAGAAGTTTTACTCCATCTATGTATGTCAAAATATATTCTACTATCATATATAACTCAAAAGAACAAATAATTTTTAATGGAATGCAAGAGGGGCACTTTGTCCCTTTCCTTGCTGAGAGGATCCACTCTCTCCCTTGAGAGTATCCCCTTCTTTTCCTCTCCCTTTAATAAACTCATGCCTGTTACTCTAAGCAACATGTCTGAAATCTTTCTGGACTTTATCGCAGGAATCAGGGTTTGAAGAGGTTGTCTTTGGGGTACCTCAGCTTCTTGGGAGGCCCCAGCTCCATAACATCCTGATTGTTGTTTGGATATTCAAATATAGGTATCTATATGTAAAACCTTATAAAATGGTATACTTTAACATGTGCAGTTTATTGTTTGTCATTTGTGCTTCAATAAAACTTTTAAAAATTAACCAAAAGAAGTAACCATAACCTAAGCATTTCCAAGAGGGAAAATACTTTAACTGATATGGAAACCATATTTTCATTACATCTCTTCTAAGGACTCAGCAATTATATGTAAATATTAAATTTCATTCATTAGTCTAATTGTAATTAGCACTATTGGTCTGTTACATTAAATAGTGTGTGTGTGTGTGTGTGTGTGTGTGTGTGTGTATATATATATATATATATATATATATATATATATATATATACACACACATTTTACAGTTTAGGAGAAGAGATGAAAATATACAATCAAAGTTAGAAGTACTGGAATATCTTATGTTAATTGAAAATACCTGTAAAATCTCAGGAATTTTCTTCTTCTCTGTATGTATACTTTCTTAGATTTAACTACTAAAACTTTCTAAAAGTAATGCTGAACTAGTCATAATGATGCTCAGGTGACAGTCTATAAATGTCATTGTCCACCAAAAGGATTGAGAACCTTGGGGAAAAAAGCTTGTTTAAAGTCTGAATCAGAAATATATCATATGATCCTTGGATATCTTATTATAATAAATAGCTAAAAAGCTATTTAAGACTTATTGGGTCATGTTAGAAACACATCGAGGCCAATTTTGACTAGCACTCACTGGCCAAAGATGAGGTTGTTTAAGCATCAATAATCTAAAAATTGAAATATATCAAATATACATCAAATGTAAAAATGCATCAAATATGAAATATCTATTAATTTATAAAGATGCTTAATTCTCTCAAGTCACCTTTGGAGGTTTCTAGAATACCAGCTCACTACTCTAAAATTCTTAAGAAAAGTGAAAAAAATAAAGCCTGTATCCTAACTTTCCTATAAGAAAACAGGGTTATCAAATAATTGATGAAGAGTACTTCTTCTTTATAGAAGAATTCTAGCTAATAAATGTAGAAGAAATGTTATATATAGGAAGCTACCATTTTGCAACCTTTGATGAAATAAAGGACATGGGTGACAGTAATCAAAATTGATTGGAGAACTTTATAATGAGTGGATCAAACTGGTAACTCTTGAACCCAATTTTCAAGTGATGATGATACCCAATTCTAGAGGAAATTATATTCCCTCTGATTAAATTCTATATGAAGTAAACATCATTACCTATAAAGTACTCTTAATAAATAATTAAATTGGAATCTGTTTGAACATCTAAATCTATTGATTTAATGGAAATCAGAGATTAGAGAAACATGTTACGTTACACTGCAAGGGCTCATTCAGCCCAATGTAGAGACTGATAAATTCTATAGGACAAATTATACAATTTCTTCAACAAATAATTGCTTATTAAAAATGTAAACTGAGTCACTGATATACAGAAATGACATCATGGGAACAAATTTTTACTCCTCACACTTCAGACAGAGCCTTAATATCCAGAGTATAGAAAGAACTCAAAAAATTAGACAATAAGACAATAAATACCCCAATCAACAAATGGGCCAAGGACCTGAACAGACACTTCTCAGAGGAGGACATACAATCAATCAACAAATACATGAAAAAATGCTCACCATCTCTAGCAGTCAGAGAAATGCAAATCAAAACTACCCTAAGATACCATCTCACTCCAGTAAGATTGGCAGCCATCAGGAAGTCAAACAATAACAAGTGCTGGAGAGGATGTGGGGAAAAGGGTACTCTTGTACATTGCTGGTGGGACTGCAAATTGGTTCAGCCAATTTGGAAAGCAGTATGGAGATTCCTGGGAAAGCTGGGAATGGAACCACCATTTGACCCAGCTATTCCCCTTCTCGGTCTATTCCCTGAAGACCTTAAGAGAGCGTACTACAGGGATACTGCCACATCGATGTTCATAGCAGCACAATTCACAATAGCTAGACTGTGGAACCAACCCAGATGCCCTTCAATGGATGAATGGATTAAAAAAATGTGGCAGTTATACACCATGGAGTATCACGCAGCTCTAAAAAATGACAAATTCATGGAATTTGCAGGGAAATGGATGGCACTAGAGCAGATTATGCTTAGTGAAGCCAGCCAATCCCTAAAAAACAAATACCAAATGTCTTCTTTGATATAATGAGAGCAACTAAGAATAGAGCAGGGAGAAAGAGCAGGAAGAAAAGATTGATATTAAACAGAGACACGAGATGGGAGGGAAAGAGAGAGAAAAGGGGAATTGCATGGAAATGGAAAGAGACCCTCATTGTTAAAAAAAAACTACATAAAAGAGGTTGTGAGGGGAATTGGAAGAAAAAACAAGGAGAGAAATGAATTACAGTAGATGGGATAGAGAGAGAAGATGGGAGGGGAGGGGAGGGGAGGGGGGATAGTAGAGGATAGGAAAGGTAGAAGAATACAACAGTTACTAATAGGGCATTATGTAAAAAGGTGAATGTGTAACTGATGTGATTCTGCAATCTGTATTTGGGGTAAAAATGGGAGTTCATAACTCACTTGAAACTAATGTCTGAAATATGATATGTCAAGAGCCATGTAAGGTTTTGAACAACCAATAAAAAAAAAAAAGAAAAAGAAAACGTAAAAATGTAAACTGAATCTCTTAGATATTAAAGGAGACGAACTAGACAACTGTGTGAACTTATTGAGTCTTGCTTCAAACAAAACAAATGCGAAGAAACAGTGAAACAATAAGGGAAAACTGAACATAAACTGTGTACTGATAATACTAATGAATTATTGTTAATATGGGTATGTGATGATGGTATTGTGGTTTTCATTTATCTGTTAGTATACAGTAATATTTCTGAGTAAAAAATATGTCTAAAATTTGCTTTACATCTATTCCAGAAGAAACACTAATTTGGAGTGGGGAAATAAATAAACATGAAATACCAAATAGCTGATAATAATTTATCTGAGTGAAAAATATTTAAAGATTCATTTTATTTTCTATGTTTATGTGTTCAAAAATAAAAATAATAAATTTTAATGATCTGCTGAGCTCATATTTTCATATATAATAGAAAACATTCTTGCCTAGTAGTTATTAAAGACTTATGATTGTATTTTAAATGTGAAAAAACAACTTGATTGAAAATTAATTTGAAAGTCATAATTAATTTGTAAGTCAAAATTAATTTGCAAGTCTCTGGATTCAGACTGTCAGGTATAAATTTTTGGTTTTCCTGTTTATTAACTGTACAACCTTGGGAAATTTATATTGGTTTTCTCAGTACTTTAATGGAAATGATTATGGTATTAACTTCACAAAGGCAAAATAAAATGTAGCTAAAATAATTATTATAAACTCTTAGCACATAGCACATAAAAATGTCCAATAAAGGTTAATTATCTTTAGGCACCATTTTAAAAGACAAGAAAACTGTTCAATTCACTGTTTTTTTTTTTCATTTGTAATTTTTTTATTTGTTCTAATTAGTTATTCATAACAATAGAATGCATTTTGACATATCATACATAAATGGAGTATAACTTCTCATTCTTCTGGTTGTAGATGATACAGAATCACATCAGTTGTTTAATCATATACATACATAGGGTAATAATGTCGGCTTCATTCTACCATCCTTCTACCCCCCTCCTCCCTCCTCTCTCTCTTCGCTCCCCTCTGACTAATAAAAAGTAACTCTATTTGTAATATCATGGTACCTTTAGATATTTGAAGCCCAAATCACCAAAAATACTTATCTATTCATCTGGGAACAAAAACTACAAAGAGGTCATAAAACCTATTTTCTCTTACCTCAATAATTTGTTTCTTTGTTTTTTCCATCCAGACCCTGCCTTTTTCTCCAAAACCATTATTTAAGTTGAAAAACTGATTAGACAAAGGAGAATAAAGGGAAGGGATGGGAATACAAATAGGAAAGACAGTGGAATGAATCTGATATAACTTTTCTATGTACATATATGAATACACAACAATGAATCTCATCATCATGTACATTCACAGGGCTGGGATCCTAATTAGAATAAGAAGACACTTCTCAGAAGAAGATATACATTTGATCAACAAATATATTAAAAAAATGTTCAACATCTCTACTAATTAGAGAAATGCAAATCAAAACTACTCTAAGATTTCATCTCACTCCAGTCAGAATGGCAGCTATCAAGAATACAGACAAAAATAAATGATGGCAGGGATGTGGGGGAAAAGGCACACTCAAACATTGCTGGGGGACTGCAAAGCAGTGTAACCAATCTGGAAAACAGTATGGAGATTCCTTAGAAAACTTGGAATGGAACCACCATCTGACCCAGCTTTCCCATTCCTCGGTCTATACCCAAACTACTTAAAATCAGCATAATATAATAATGCAACTACATCAATTTTCATAGCAGCTCAATTCACAATAGCTAAACTGTGGAACCAACCTAGAAGCCCTTCAATAGATGAATGGATAAAGAAACTTTGGTATATGTATACACAATGGAATATTACTCAGCAATAAAAGAGAATAAAATTATGGCATTTTCAGGTAAGTGGATGGAGTTGGAGAATATCATGCTAAGCAAAGTAAGCCAATACCAAAAAACCAAAGGCCAAATATTCTCTCTGATAAGTGGCTGCCGATTCATAACAGGGAGTGGAGAGGCAAGGGAAAAATAGAGGAACTTTGATTGGGCAAAGGGGAGGGAGGGGAGGGAAGGTGCATGGGGGCAGGAAAGATGGTGGAATGAGATGGACATCATTACCCTAGATACATGTATTATTGTACATATGGTATGACGCTACATCATGTACAACCATAGAAATGTAAAGTGCTGCAAATGTGTACAATGAACCAAAATGCATTCTGCTATCATATATACCTAATTAAAATAAATAAATAAATTTTTAAAAAATAAAAGAAGAAGAAGTGTTCCATACTGGTATAAATATATCAAAATAGATTCTACTATCATGTATAACGTAAAAGAACAGTAAAAATTTAAAATATAAAAAAGTTGAAAATAAATAAAGAAAACTGGATATATTTTTTTTAATCTGACAATTCAAAATATATACATATATCTTCACAACATTTTGAACATTATAGTTCCTATCTTAATGTAAGAAGTAGTATTTATACTGAGTGTTATGACACATGCCTGTGTTTCCAGCTGATTGGGAGGCTGAGGCAGGAGGATCACACGTTTTTAGGCTAGTCTCTGAAACCTTGCAAGGCACTAAACAACTTAGCAAGACCCTCAAAATAAAAAGTAAAAAAGGCTGGGGATGTGACTTGGTGGTTAAGCACCCCCAGGGTTCAATCCCTGGTACCAAAAATTAGAAATGAAAGCATAATATTTATGACCATGAAATTCAGAATATAAGCTTATTACATTTTTATGAGAAAATAATTTCAATTATGTATGAACTGACATAAAAATTATAATCATTCATTATTATTAAATGTTTTTGTTCTAGCTTTTCTCTCAAGAGCTCAAAGTGGTTTTCATATCCAGTCAGCTCTATTTTTAAGAGTTTCCATGACAATCCAGCATTAACTCCATAATCCAGCATACTATCAAAACAATATTTTTTACATTTACGTTAACTGACTCATATTTATTTGTGTCTAATGCTACAAAATGCATAGAATCAAAAATTGTCTTAACAGCAGCGACCTAAGTATTCCATGCTTAAGTCAAACTTTTTCTAACGTAAATACTAATTTCAAAATAAGTGTGCACTTTACCACTTGAAGACAATTTTTTTTTCCTGTGAAGAGGGGCAAAATACAGAATTCTGATGTATTATAATAATTTTCAGATTTCTAAATTATCAAACTAACTTTAACTAATGTTCAACTATGAACATATTAAACCTATTTTTCCATGACCTAATTTTTTAAAATGTGGAGTTTGGTGACCCTCTACTAACAAAATCTGCCTTAATACTAAAACACCCACTATTTGTGATTTGAAAATACACTTTATTGTACAAAATTATATATTAAAAAATTCCTTAATCAACACATAATGCAGTGCATATTCAGTTAAACAGAAATTGTTTAAGCACTTTCCAATGAATGACAAATCTGAATATGACTTAAACACTGATTTGTCATTTTATTTACCATGCCTCTTATTCCTATCACACTCACAGAGACAGAGATTCATTTGGAACTATAAAAAGAAAAGTTACTACATTTCATTTGTGTAATTAATAAAGTTATATGCATTAAAAAATAAGTCTTACCACTCTCCTGATTTTATAAAGGTTTGTGGTCAATATTTCTTGAATATTAGCCATAACATCCTGATCAGGAGTTAGGGATGAGATTGGCATGGTTGTTTGACGGCTGTGGCTGGAAATAAAATACCTGGATTACTTATGCTCTTTCAACACACAAATATACAAATTCAAAAAACACATTCAAAAAACCTAATGTATCAATAAATAGATGTTTTCAAAGATATTTTGAAAGGGTAATTGAGGGCAGGGTGGAGATTGTACAAAAGACACATTAAAAAGCATAAATCTGGGGCTGGGGATGTGGCTCAAGTGGTAGCGTGCTCACCTGGCATGCGCGGGGTGCTGGGTTCAATCCTCAGCACCACATAAAAATAAAATAAAGATGTTGTGTCCACTGAAAACTAAAAAATAAGTATTAGAAAATTCTCTGTCTCTCTCAAAAAAAGCATAAATCCGATCTTTCAGAGATAATAAAATCAGATATTTAGGTAATTTCTTCTTTTAACCTTACTTATCTCAACATTTAAAATATACTTACAGTAGATACATGAGCATAATATTTAAAAGGGAAGTTCTTTTGATGTGTGCTAAAATTTTATAATTCAAATAACAGTATAATCTATATACAATGAAATATATAAAATGCTGATAATATGTTCCTCAAAATACCTTTAATAAAGTTGCAGATAAGAACCCTTTGATATTTATTTTGAATAACTTACTCTTCATGGAAAGAAAATTGCAAGTAAGATAAATATGATGACTGAGACCAAACATTAGAATTATGCTATTTTATACTAGTATTGGAAATTTGTTTGAGATTTTATTTTGAGTATGTAACACTGTAATAATACCTGAATTGAATTTATACTACTTGGCCACTTTATAATAATATTTTTATGTTAATCTTGAAATTAATGTTTTATTCTCCAAATTCTGGAACATATTATTATTATTAAGGGATATCAAATCCTAACAATTTACTATATTTCTTATCCTAATATTAATTTCAGATTTATATTATTAAATAAAAGGGAAAATAAGTGATTTATATAGTTACTTCAGATAGTACCTAATTTAGATAAAATAAAATTCACATTTAGGGTTCTAAATTAATCAGATTTGCTATATACACTTCTCAAGTACATCAAGTTTAAGTTGAGCCTTTGATGTGGTTTTAATTTTATATATCTGGCTTGATAAATACAAATATTAATGATGATACCCTTCCTAAATACATCCAAATCCTAAGGTACTCAAGGATTTTCATCATCCACTTATCCACTTATCTTTCCTTCTCTATAATAGATAGCCCCTCCACCTGGAGAACATCCAGTTGTGATGATTTATAGTAGAAAAGATTTCAGGAGTTCATCTTGTGTAGCCCACATTAAATAGGCAAGTCAAAAACCCAATAAAAATTTTATTTTTAATTAAAACTCATAAAAGATAAAAAGTATTTTGTTAATATATTTTGATATCTTGTTCCAGCACTTATTTCATAACTTTCTCTTTAAAAGACATCCTTTAACTTCAGTCAATTATTTAGAATTCCTAACTGATACCCAGTCATGAATTTAGGATATTTTCGTTCATTTTTACCTTACATAATGTTTACTTTTAATTCTTATAGTTTCCTCTCCTAAATATATTTTTCAGGTTACAATATTAGTATATGCATACTAACAAAAATACAGAAAATATAAAGAGTAATAAAAAATCAAATAATCTCACTACATAGAGAAAACTATGATTAAAACATGATGTATGCATTTCCAGATTTTTTTTTACCCAGACACAGATAAGGGCAGAAAAATTTCATATTCTACAAAAAATAATCATATATATATATATATATATATATATATATATATATACTTTCTTTTTAAAAATTATTATTCAATTTGATAGTGTACCACAGATAAAGGTTCATATAAATACTTACTTTATACATCTTCATCACTTTAAAGGATGTATGTTGTTCTAACTAATTATTAAATATTAAAGAAAAGCTAAGTGTTAGACCTTCATTTCTGGATTTTGAATAGAGAAATGAGCTATTTATTGGTTAAATATATTCCTGTAAAATCAAGCATTGATCAGTTGAGAAAGATATATTGAATAATAAGTTAGTTAATTATTTAATCTTTGTTTAAATATGCAGCTGCAGTTACTTTATACCAATTTTTAAAAAATATTTTTAAAGGAAAAAATATTGTATAATAAATTTAATCAAAAGACCAACCCCTCAAGAAAACTCTCATGATGCAGAAAAACATCAAATTCCTACTGAATCAACACACAAAATGAATAGAGTAATAGCTTTCTATTACTTTTTATTCTTATGTTTTCTCTTTTGAGATATATCTGCTCTCTCTAAACAGTGGCCTCCAGATCTACAGCCAGGAAATCACCAACTTGTATATTTTTTCTTTATTGTTTATCTCCAACAAAAACAAATTAAACAACACTCAATTAAATTCTTGTTTTTAAAGAGAGAGAGAGAGAGAGAGAGAGAGAGAGAGAGAGAATTTTTAAATATTTATTTATTTTTTAGTTTTCGGTGGACACAACATCTTTACTTTTATGTGGTGCTGAGGATCGAACCCAGTGCCCCGCGCATGCCAGGCGAGTGTGTTACAGCTTGAACCACCTCCCCAGCCCTCAATTAAATTCTTAATCAACAAAAGCCTACAAAAATATTTAACCTAACATCAATCCTTACCTGAAACAAAAAAGCAAAGATAATTCTTCCTTGGAGGTAGACAACCTTTTTTAAACCTTTAAAAGCTAAAAGTTTCATAGACATAATTTATTTCATTAAGCTCCATGTTCAACAAAGCAGCCAGTGATACTCAACCAAACATCCTCAATTTTATCTTAAAATTCTTTGTTTTTCCAAAATGTGATGCAAGGAAAGGCAAATTATATTTTGAAACTAAAATACATGGAAGATCTCTGTAATTATCCTGTGATAGCTAATTAAACAGATTAAAACCCACACAATAACACACTAACATATATACTTACAGCAAAGATGTACTAGATGGTGTGTGTGTTAGCTGGCCTGCTTCTGCCAGCTCAATGGCATGTTTTCTCTCAAGCTTTTCATAAAGAAGCACAATGCTGGATTTGGGCTGGTCATATTCTCTGAGCAAAATTTTCTGCAAATATCTGCTGTTGAAATATTCCAATCTGTTCATGAATCAAATAAAACATAAATTCCAGGAATTTAATGCCACTATTTGAGGAGGCTTACACTTTGGAGAAAAAAATCACAAAATTGGTTTACCAACTCCCTAATCCAACCTTAATTCATTAAAATGTAAGTTTAATATGTAGTAGAGGGGGGAAAAAACTCACAAGAGATTCTAATTTAATTTCTCATCTTTTTTATTATTTTTATTTTTTATAGTGGTACTGGGGATTGAACCCATGCCCTTTTGCACGCAAGGCAAGCACTCTACCAACTGAACTATATCCCCAGCCCCTCTAATTTAATTTCAAATATGTGTTATGAAAAAAAGTTATCCTTTAGGGTTAACCAAATAGAGTCATTGAGGCCATGAAAAGCAGAGTATAGGAAAAAAAAAAAAAAGAAAACTTTAAGGGCAAAGACAGAAATAATGTTAAAGTAGGGTCTCCATTTCAGAAACAGCCATGAAAAAAGAGGATACTTGAAACAACTTATTTTCAAAGACTGAGAAAAGGAATGAGTCATATTTTTGAAAGCTTTGCATAAGGAGCCTGAGTTTAAACTTACACAGTAAACTCAAAAAATGAAAGAAAAATAATGTTTATTCTCAACTTCATAACAACTGAATAGAAATGTCTGGCTTTGATTCTAGGCTTAAGAGCTCAATTTCAAATTTGCTTAGGAAGCTGGTGGCAGTATTGAGCTCAGAAAATAATGAAACAACAGGGCTGGGGTTGTAGCTCAATGGTATAGCACTTGCCTAGCACATGTGAGGCACTATGTTAGATCCTCATCACCACACGAAAATAAATAAATAAAATAAAGGTATCATATCCATCTACAATTATAAATATTTTAAAAAGAATACAGATACTGTAGAATATAATGATAGCAAAAATAATTGTACAGGGCTGGGATTGTGGCTCAGCGGTAGAGCGCTGGCTTTGCATTGGTGGGACCCAGGTTCGATCCTCAGCACCACATAAAAATAAAGGCATTGTGTTGTGTCCATCTACATCTAAAAAATAAATATAATAATAATAATAATAATTGGACACATAAATTTGTGGGGGTAGGAAAAGATGCTATTTTAGGAAAGATGGATATTTATTTATAAAACATAAGAAGGGGAAGAAAATGAAAAGAGATTGCTCACATTTGTGCAACAATGAAGTTGTGTTCACAGAAAAAAAAAAAAAAGCTCACTGTACGAAACCATATAGAGCATACTCAAGCAGAAAGTGGAGTAATTAACTCAAACACTTTATTATAAAAAATGGTGTTTCTCCAAGTGTGGTCCTAGAAATGTCTATTGCAGGCTTGTCCAGGTCCTTTCTGAAAATTTCTGAGATCTATACAAAATGGAGTGAATAATACATATATATTATAAAGAGATTTTTAGAGATTCTTATGAATGTTGTGTCTTTAGACTAATTGATCAAGGACTCCTTCTCTTCCATTTTGCATCAAATTCAAGTTCAGCCATGTAGCCTTTGTTGGGGGGAAGTCAAGCATAAGTATGGATGGAGTAGTTTCCCCAGAGTAAAGAAAATGGGGATTTGAAGCTGATGCTGGGAAAGAGAGCAGCCTAAGGAGGGATTTATCCAGCTAGGCTAAGCTGATGAAGGATGGATCCCATGCACAACAGAGACCAGCACAGCTCTTTAAAAGGTAGCAGGCCATTGATGCAATTGACTCTTGGATACTACAGGACTGATCCCTGTGGCTAGGCTGGAATTTTGTATAGATGACCTCCAAAAGGGCACTTTTTGGCTTCCTCTCATAAACAGTGTCCAACAAATGCTCCAATATGGCATCAGAGAAAAAAAGCCATAAATATGATAGAAACCACTGCAGACAAAGACTAGACTGAACTTCACTTTTCTGATATCATATAAGACTTCAGAGTTTTGCATAATCCACATTCTGATGTATGAATATGGCAGGTAAGTCCTGCAACACAAAGGCATGGCTAGCCCTCATAAGAAAAAGAAAGTGAAAATACTTCTCAGTCTTGTAAAGAACTAGCAATTAAGCTTCAAAGTGAAGAATAAGAGTCAATTTCTTTGTTTACTTATCTTCTGTATGTTTTTCAAATTTTTCTAAGATATAAAGATATATATGTGTGTGTGTGTGTGTGTGTGTGTGTTTCACATCCTGGGTGTCAGGATGAGAATCTGTTCTTCTGAACTGACAATAGCTAGTAGCTCACGTCATTAATGGGCAAGAAGCAGTAAAAGTATTAACATGATACAAACTGGACTATTTCATATGAATATGTAAATTATACATACATATTTTCAGATTTTCCTTTTGCAAGTGGTTTCATCAGCTTCTATTTTAACCCTCTATGTTGTATATGTTCATGTATTTATGCCTTGTAGAAAACAACAATTTTCCTCTTCTCATAGAAAATTTTTTGTTTATTTTACTTTCACCTCACAGTATGTATTGAGTCTAATAATGATAATCATTTCTGCTTAAGAAAGGGAGGAAGTGAAAAGCACAAAGGAGATAATTAAGCAACGTTCAAAGTTACGACTTTTAAAGTGAATATTGTTTTCTTCTTTTTCTTCCCTTCCAAGAAATGCTTTAAGACATGCATTAGCTGTCCCTAGGAAAAAATTACTTTTGTGAAATATAGAAGTTTGATAGCTGAAAAATCTAAAATAATAATGATAAAAATGTGAACAAAAGTCTCTGGGAGGAGAGAGGTACATACAACAGTTTCATTGTTTTTCTCCCAGCACCATAGATAAGAGAGAGGCAGAGAAACCTCAGAAGGAATATATACTTGTGATTCTGGAAAGATCATTTCTCTCTTTGAACAACTATCTTAGAATGTTTGGTTATTATGCTATTGAAAAAGGAGAAAAAACAGTTGTGAATTAAATATAAAATACAACTCATATAAGTAAAAAAAAATATTGGGGGCTGTAGGTGTATCTCAGTGGTACAGCACTTGCCCAAAATGCACGAGGCCCTGTGTTTGATCTCCAACACTACTGAAAAAGGGGTGGGGGTTGCTATTTGACTTGTCCGTAAAGGAAAAACAATTAGTGTAAATTCTCCTGAATTCATTTTTTACGTCCTTTCCCTGTGATAAAAAAAATTAGCATTAAAATTCAATAAGTGGAAAAGATCTATTTTGTTATATCCTTTGCATTTATAATTATAGCAAAGAAATATATTATTTTTAATAGAGTTAACTAAAAATTGTTTTAGTACTGGGGAATATCAGTATAGTAATTTATCTTGGTTCTCTTACCTTAGCTTCACTTTATAACTATTTTGGACAGTAACATAAAAGGATATCTACAAATCATCAGGCATCAGGACTTGTGTCATGTGTTTGTTGCTAAAATGAAATCTGATATTTTACAAAGTTCCAGACAGGATTTAACATCAAATCAGGGGATTTTAATATTCACTGCTAAAGCAGCACTTAGAAATAGATCATAATTAAATATCATTCAAATATTTGTGTTAAACTCTAGGAATAGATTCAGTATAAGCATATAATGTCCCTTTATAGCTCACTGTCACTCATTTATTTATTTAAAAATATTTACTGGCTGCCTACTGAGTAAAAGGATCTCTTCTAAGTGCTGCAGTTACAGAATTTAACAAGATGGACAAAAGTCTCCACTTTCACACAACTGGTATTTTAGTGAAAGAAAAGCATGCAAAATTATGCATTTTATATTAATTATATCATTAAAACCTTTAGAAAATATTTAATAAACATTTAGGATACCAGAGATTTATATATTTTCATACAATTACAATACACTGATATAATAGAGAAAAATTGAATGATGAGGGAAGATGTCTCTGATGAGACAAAATTTAAATTAAGACTTGAATGGCAAGAAAATATTGGACATGCAAATATCATATAAAAGTGCATTCCAGGCAGAGGAAATAGTATGCACTGACTTTAAGGTAGAAGCATTCTGAGTTTACTGGACAGAAGAAATAGAATAACAATATGTCTGCAGCATAGTAAATGGCAGAGAGAATACTATAAGATGTGTAAGGAAATTTAGCAATTTCTTTGAAACTATACTTAATATTCCCAAGAGAAAGGGATGGCCTGTGAATTTTTTGACATAAGGTTTAGCTTTACAGTGTGGATTTTGTGTCGGTTGTATACATTTCTTGGTTAAAAAAAAAAGTTCTAACCTTTCTTTAAAGCTGCCATTTTTTATAACATATAGATGAATAAATATCAAAAATACCCAAAAGAACCAGACATAATGAGAAGTTGACTCATTTTGTTTCTTTTTTCAACACAAATACAGATGTAACTTTTGGCAAATTCTCACCTGTCTTTCCAGTAATATTGTCCCCAGTGTCCTGATATATCTTCTATGCCCGCCAGCAAATGATCAAAGAACTGAAACAGAATGAAACATGTATCTAAATACAAAGCATATATAAAAACCTTGATCAATCGCTACAAAATAAAAGAATCCATCAAAAGCATCTACAAAATTGTTGACTACTTGCTTATTTCATCCTAAAATCTTTTTTATTTTTTTTTGTTCTTTTTAGATATACCTGACAGTAGAGTGTATTTTTTTCACTCATCAGTTCTTTTCTTTTTAAAAGATTTGTTCTGTTTAGATATACATGACAGTAGAATTTTTTTATATGTGGTCCTGGGGATAGTAGAGTGTATTCTGATATATTATAAACTCTTTTCAGAGTAAATATAAAAAGAAGCATCAATGCTTATAGATGACAATGTTTGCAGTATCTCTAGTATATTCATTATAAATGCAGTATTTGAATTCAAAAGAAGTTCATATCAATTAATACTACATGACAGATTCATTCATATTTCAAGGATCTGGGCTTGGTATTATGAAGTAAACAAAAGAAGCAAAAGGCATGACCCCTACCTTTGAAGGACTTAGAACCAAACTGAAGAGGGAGATGAAGGTGAAATTTGGAATGCATTTTTTTGTATAAATGCAACATAAAAAGACAAACTTAGGAAAGAAGTAGAAAAAAAGTGGAGTTAGAGGAGGTTTATATGAAAATGTGCATTATGAGATTGATCCTGATTAAATGGGGGTATGTATGGAAAAAAAGAAATCATACTATGCACTGTGAAAAGCATGAGAAAATAAGAAACTTTAGAGAAGAATCATAAAAATAGAAAGCTGGATAGATATAGGCCAAGGGTTGGGCAAAAGAGAGCAGCTTACAAAATGTTTTGAATATTAAAATTAGAAGTTTAATTTGATATACATCTCAAAATTGCATAATCTGAATTTATGTATGAGGAAACAATAAATCTGAGTGATAGTCTACAAATACATATCTTAAAAGTGGCAATGTCATCAAAGACAATGAAATGCTGAGAAACAACATTAAAAATATTTTTTAAAATGACAACTAGATACAACTCATGATCCTGCATCAGGAGAAAAATACTATAAAAAACATTATTGGAACAGTTGACAAAATTTTTAATGTAGAAATTAGATATCAGTATTGTATCAATTTTTACCTGCCTAAATTGTATAAGTTGATCGTGATTATATACTAGAAAGTCATTTTTCTTAGAAAATATTAATACTTGATGTTTTTAGAGGTGAATTGTCAGGATATCTGCAGCTTAGTTTTAAATGACTCACTAAATGACAATAATAACATACATATATAAACAAAATGGTAAAGCAAAGGTGGCAAAGATATCAATGAACACTGCATTGAACTACGTTTGAAATTCTATAGACTTAATATTTTTAATGTTGGAAAAACAAAATAAATTAAGGTTTGATTTAGTCATATAAATTGTTTAAATGAGTTATGTCTTATCTATGTAGTGTATATTATGTCATCATTAAAGTTATTAGCTCATATGGCCAGGAATACGACAATATCAGTATAAATTATCCCTAAATTAATCTAAAATGCCACTCAGTTACAATAAAAAGACCAGAAGATTTCTTTTTATAACTTGAGCAAGTATTAAAATTGAAGATAAAAATGTAAAGAGTTTAATTAATCATGCTTGTAGAGTCTTAGACACATGAATATTAACAAAACATATATTTGATAAATAGAATGTCATCATCTGCTGAAAATGTGTCTCAAAAAATTATGCACACTGGCCAGGCTCAGTGATGCAGGCCTATAATCCTAGCAGCTGGGGAGCCTGAGGCAGGAGGATCACAAGTTCAAAGTCAGCTTCACCAACTTTTTAAGGCCCTAAGCAACTCAGTGAGACCCTGTCTCTCAATAAAATATTTTTTAAAAAAGGGCTGGGGATGTCAATCAGTGGTTCAACCCCTCTGGGTTCAATCCCCAGTACAAAAAATAAATATGGACTCTGCCAAATTGATGTTCAAGCAAGGTAGTCTTAGATTTTTTTGTCAATATTAATAAATTAAAGCGTATCTTGAAATCATTCTTAATATCATTTATATTTCAGTATTTTTATTTTCATTTTATATTAGTTTATATATGATAATCAATATTTATATTTATATAAGAGAAATGTAAAAATTAAAGTAAAAATGGGAACAAGGAGAGGAAGAAGGGGAAGGAAAGGAGAAGTACTGGGGACTGAATTAGAGCAAATTAAGAGTCCATGTTTGGGGCTGTGGTTGTGGCTCAGAGGTAGAACACTTGCCTAGCATGTGTAAAGCACTGGGTTCAATCCTCAGCACCACATAAAAATAAACAAACAAAGTAAAGGCATTGTGTCCATCTACAACTAAATATATATATATTTAAAAGAGTCCATGCTTATATGATTATGTCAAAATGAACCCCAGTATTATGTATATCTATAATTTCTTAAGGGTAAAGTAGGCAAAAGCAACTAATACAAATTTTATGCCATTAAATATCTCTGACCATCTTGTTACTTCTCATGTAGATATGAGGCATTTTATTTTCAACTCTGGGCATTTAAGAAGCCCTGTTTCAAAGAATATACTTTACAAGTTAACTGTTAAAATCTTTAACTTCCTCAGACCTCAATAATATAAGAAATTCTACCAAACACAAAAATGCCCCCCAAAACTTTCCAATTATATATGAATTAAACAATTGAGGTTAAATGCAATTGCTCTACAAAACCAAATACAAAGTAAACTAAGCTACTGGATTAATTGAGCATATATTAAAAATTAGTATGATAAAGTAACCAAGAACACTGATACTAAAAATTTAAGTAAAAATATTTATCTTTCATAATTATTCAACCAGGATGTGTCCCTGGAGATCATGAAAAACACAATTTAAATTTACTGAGTAAGAAGCCAAAGTCACAATGATCTTAAAAATTTCCCAACATAATCTAGGAAGCTGTGTAGTAACAGAGCAAAGGTTGAAGTTCACATTCTCCGTGTTCTTAGTCCATCAAAACTGTTTCTTGACTTTCCAAATTACAGATAAATAAAAAATAATAAATACCAATTTGAAAGTCAAAAAAATATGTCTCATTTTGTTAGGAGGACAATCCAAGAATAAAAAAGATCTTCATATAAGGGTTAGTTTCATCCAACAAGATCACCTAGATGATATTTTGACAGCTTACCCTAATAAGAATTTGTTCACTCACAGTTGGAGAGGTTTCTCTTCTTCTTGTCACATCTAATAAGTCAACAAGAGGACGAATGGTCATCCCCTATAAAATGACAAACAAAAGGTTACATTCTTTTTGTTAGCTATCAGTTAGATATATTCAGTGGATCTGGGATTTAAGAAAATACTTAGCGCAAAACTAATCAGTTAAGCATCAGCTCTGCTTATGCTGTAAGCACCATAAGGTCTGACAAAATAGCTACTTCATGATCCTTACCTGATTTCCACTATAAAAATTATTCCTCTTACAAAAGGAGAAAGATAGACTAATTCAGGGGATAAGAACCAGAGGAAAAGGGAATATTAGCTCAAAGGGCCTAACTGCAAAAACCAAGATCCTGCAAAATCTTATAGCAACAATGCTGACTTAAGTTTAGCTGTCAAGTTCCTGTGTCTGGTGCTGGAGTTGTAGCTCAGTGGTAGAGTGCTTGCCTAGCATGTGTGAGTGTTTTAATCCACTTTTTCACTGTTGTGACTAAAGGACCCAACCAGCACAACTGTGGAAGAAGAAACTTTTATTTGAGGGTTCACAGTTTCAAAGGTCTTAGTCCATAGAAGGCCTACTCCATTCCTCAAGGCTCAAGGTAAGGCAGAATATCATGGAGGAAGAGTGTGGCAGAAGGAAGCAGCTCACATCATGGTGAGCAGGAAGTACAGAGAGAGGTCTCCACTTGTCAGATACAAATATATACACTAAAGCCACACCCCAATTCCCACCTCTTCCAACCACACCATACTACTTCAGTTACCACTCAGTTAGTCCCTATCAGGGGATTAAATCAATGATTGGGTTAAGACTCTTACAAGTCAATCATTTCTCCTCTGAACCTTCTTGCATTGTCTTACACATGAGATTTTTGGGGACACCTCATATCCAAACCATAATAGTGAGGCACTGGATTTCATCCTCAGCACTATATAAACAAACAAGCAAACAAACAAATAAATAAAGGTACTGTGCCCACCTAAAACTAAGAAAATATTTTTTTAAAAAACAAGATTGTGTGATTCCTTGAGAAAACAGGATATAAAGCCCACGAAGAAAAAAGAATCCAATTATGGTGATCAAGAGTCACCCCTAGCTAAATTGTCATGTATAAATAACCGTCAATAAATACAGTAGGTTGGTCTAGGAGGTGGAGACAAAAAAAGAATTTCCTTGATACTATAACACACTTGAGCTCACAAAGAGAGCTGGACTCAATCTCTGCAATGATCTGGACTCTCCAGTCTAAAGTTGTACTTTATTACTTTCTCTTTGCTAATTAAGGCTCTGTTTGGTGATAGAACTGTATTATGTCTCATTCAAAATTTTCTCAGGAAGGCCACAAGAATGGAGGAGGGCTTTCCACCAGAGTATATATTTGGTGTCATGACGGATCTGCTCCTTCTGAGTAAAAGGTTACTATAGCTCACCTCTTACCAGAGCTGAGTCACTCACTCCATTCTGTGCATATTTGATAGCTTGGGAGATTTTCATTTTCCTGATATATTGCTTTTGTCACATACTAGGTCCCTGTGCTCATTGTCAGACTAACCAGTGCTTCATATACATGTTTATTAAGGAGGCTCAAAGTACCCCCAGTGAACCAAGAGAATGCTTACCAACTGCCCAATATTTTATGGAGGTTCTATTGTCCTTGTAGTGCCCTAGAAGAGTGAGAGATCTGGTACAAGACCATAACTATTTGGAGCATATATGTTGGATTGAAGTGAGCATATGTGGGATACAAATAAAGGCAAAGGAGACCCAGAACATAGTACATGAATCAAGTATAGGATTTCTGAGTGCATATTCTAAAGAGTATGAAAGTAAAGAATCAACCAGTAAAAATAAAAGAGGAGTGTAAAACATATGCACGAATGGTTATAAGTATGAGCACATTTTTGGTAGGGAAGGTTAAAAAAAAGAAAGAAGATATGTTTGTATAAGAGAGGATTTTGTATAGTGAAATAATACTTGGTCATAAAGTAAAATGACTGGGTTGCCCCAAAATGGAGAAAGTCAAATAAGGAATTAAAAGATTATAGAAAGTCATAGAGTCTAAGTCATAAATTTTGTCAATATTAAAACAGATCTCTCTCTCTCTCTCTCTCTCTCTCTCTCTCTCTCTCTCTCTCTCTCTCCCTCCCTCCCTCCCTCCCTCCCTCCCTCTCCCTCTCTCTCTCCCTCTCTCTCTCTCATCACATTGACCTCCCACAGCATTAGCTTACAGAATATAGTTATTTGTAGTTTATTTCAAATGGCAGCAGGAGAGGCCAAAGGAAGTTTAGTGTTTGTTCTTCTTGGGGCTAATTTCTTGCTATGTGACATGGCAATTCCACCACAGATGGTTCCTGGCTCACTAAGGAAAAAAAAATAACTCCTTCCCTGCAGGAGCTTTGTATAAATTTCTGTTATCTCATGTTTTTAAGCCCTGGTAGTGGAAACAGACTAAGGCTTCCTACTTTTCAAATTGCTGGCTACTCAGACACCATTTGTTTGGGGATGACAATCCCTAATGCTAGTTATCAATTTATTCCATTTGTATCTCACTTAAGAGTTATTATTTGCTGTCATGGGATACATGACTAGCATGCTATGAGGAAAAAAATAGCCCCAACTCCCTCTCTTCACCAGCTAGGTCAGCAGGGCCTCCAGGATGGACTGATAGAATTATGAGATAGAGACAGAGGATGGGTGCCTCATGGCCTAGTTATATTATTTTAGAACATGGAATGGGGGCAATAGTAAGAGTGACCATTAGTCTGAACCTCACTTGGGAGACATTGATGGGATGCCCAGGTTGGTCTCCAACCCAAGAGACACTGAGCTTAATTCAGAGATGCCCACTCACCTGAAGATTCTGTGATCACTCTCTCTTTTTTTTAAAGAGAGAGAGAGAGAGAGAGAGAGAGAGAGAGAGAGAGAGAATTTTAATATTTATTTTTTTAGTTTTTGGCAGACACAACATCTTTGTTTGTGGTGCTGAGGATGGAACCTGGGCCACACGCATGCCAGGCGAGCGTGCTACCACTTGAGCCACATCCCCAGCCCCACTCTCTCTTTTGACAAATAAAAAATTTCATGTTAGTTCCTCTCATTCTCTACTGAGCTATATCTTCAACGACTGAAGTAAATTTGACCCTGAGATACTCAAGAAAAAGGGGTTCATTTTTTTATAACAGTGCTTGACATCAACATCAAGCTTGGGAGTAATTAATAATGGCCCCTTAATGTGAACCATAACACATACACCTTCTTGCAGTTAGACCTTTTCTGTGAACAGGAAGAGAAAAAGGGGAAGTACAGATCTTTTCCAAACTGAAGGAAGATAAATAGCTATACCATTAATGCTGGCTTGACCCAGATTTTATGGCAGACCTAAACATGTTCCCTCCAAGATTGGGAGATGAGCCGCCTATGACTCCTCCAGAAAAACCAAAACCTACACCTGCCACTGTCATGCTATGACCCAAAGCTCCGACCCTCTACTATTCTTCCTCACCTAGCCCTCCATACCAAGGAAAGATGGGAATGGAATGCTCAGAAACTGAGTTGATGAAACAAAGAATGCCACAGCCTCTGGTGTGTGGGAATAGCAAAACACCTGTAAAAAGTTGGAAAAGATTTAAATGCTTTCAATTAATTAATTAGTAGCTACAGGAACAGTTGCACTATCTAGTCACAGTTATTCTCCAAAATGAAAGATTCCCTAGTCTATTAACTGTAAGTCAGGATCACACTTGTCTATATTTTCAAGAAGAATGCTGTTTTTACAGCATTCAGTCTGGTAAAGGTACATCAAAATATTAAAAAGCTAGTGGATAAAGCAGTTAATCAACAGTCCTGCCTCAGTGTCATCACAAAATCTGACAAAACAGCTATTTCATGACTATTGCCTGATCTCAGTTCTATAAACCATTTCTTTTATCTATTACAAATACTGATAAAGTCAGAGGCTAAGAACCAGGGAATAGGGAAATGTCTGATTAAAATGGTCTAACTGTTAAAACATCTTGAACATAACCTTACACCAACAATACTAATCATATGGTGGCCCATGATAAGCTGTCACAAGATTCTGAGCCCCTTGGAAAATAGGATACAAGGCCCTCTACGGAAAATGAAGCTGATTAGTGACCAAAAGTCACCCCTAGATGATCAACATATATTAGTTACTGAATAAAATAGAATAAGTGGATCTGGAAGGTAAAGATTGTGGAAAACTTCCTTATCACTCACTACAGCTTAGCTCACAAAGAGACCAGGGGTTAATCTTCTTTGGGGCAACCTGGTCTCTCCCGTCTGATGGTGCACTTTCATATTTTCTCTTTACTAATTACCGTTCCATTTCATGTTACTTAAAACTGTGTGTGTCTTGTATAAATTGTTCCAAAAAAAGACACAAAAACTGAGGACAGGAAAACTTTCCAGTGCAACACTTTGACATAAAATTACTGCTTGAATATATTCTTGATGTATTTGTGTGTGTGTTTATGCATTCATGTGTGTGCATGGATATGCAAGTCTGTCTTCTATTTCTGGCCAAAATGAAGGGAATTTAGAATATTAAGAGTAATGACTGGGGGGGTGCTGGGTAGTGGCTTAGCGATAGAGTGCTTGCATAGCACATGCGAGGCCCTGGGTTCGATCCTCAGCACCACATAAAAATGAAAAACAAATAAAACAAAGGTACTGTGTCCACCTACAACGAAAAACATTTTAAAAAAGAGTAATGATTGGGCCTAAAATAATACCTGAGAGAAAATCAGTGCTTCTTTTTTCACAGAGGTAAATGGGAAATATAGGTCACTTAATAAAATGCAAATATAGGTCACTTAATAAAAGGGTTTTATAACCAAAATTGAATTGTTAGATATTGGTGCTGAGAGACACTCAATCATGTTTTTGAATATGATTATCCCATTGTTGATCACTTATAAAAATAAGCATATTGTGTTCCATTGATCTGTGTGTGTCCATTTTTATATTTATTCCATAATATTTAAGTTATTATAACCTTCTGGTATATTTTGTGATGCCTCCAGCTTTGTTCTTTTTGTTCAAGATTGCTTTAGTTATTTGGCATCTTTGTGATTCAATAGGACTATTAAGATTGGGTTTTTTTCTATTTCCATGAAAAATGACATTTTTAGCCCTATTCATGATAGCAAGGGTATTCATTAAATTAAATTTCCATCAACAGATGAAAGAATAAAGAAAGGTATTACATACATACAATGGAATATTATTCAACCATTAATATATGTAATACTGTAATTTATGATAACATGAATAGATATGAAGACAGTTATATTAAGTAAAATAGCAAAACACAGAAAGACTAATACCACATGATCTCACTCATTTGGAATCTAAAAAAAAAATATCACATAGAAATTGAAAATAGAATAGTGGTTACCAGAGACGAGGGAAAGTATCAGGGAGGAGGAATGGAGAAAGAAGATCAACAAATTTAATACTACAGATAGAAGGAATAAACTCTAGTTTTCTATGGCAGAATAGAGTGAATATACTTAGCAATAATGTGTTATTTATCTCAAAACAGCTAAAAGAAATGATTTTGAGTGTATCAACATAATGATTAACTTCTAAAGTGATGGATATGCTAACCACCCTAATTCAATTATTACCCAAAGTATACATCAATCAAAACATCCAATTTTTATGTGTATGAAGGAATATATCAAATGAATTCTACTGTTATATATAATTATAATCCACCATTTAAAACAAATAAATAAAAGTGAGATCAGTAGAGGAGAGGAAGAGGGTCAGGAGAATGGAGGAGAGGAAAGAAGGGAAATACTAGGAAATGAAATGGAGCAAATTCTGTTATTTGCATGGAAGGATATGTAAAATTAACGCCACTATTATGTATAATTATAATTTGCTAACAAAACAGAATAAGTCATCACATTATACACTATAAGTAACATAAAATTGCAATGTGTTAATAAAAATATTCATAGTAAATTAACATATTTCCACCTCTGCCATTAGTAATGATGAAGTAAAGTCCAAAGTACCAGAAGTCTTATACTTAATATTTTTAAATAATTATACTGATTAGATGATAAGCTTGGAGAAGTTCAGCTCAGTGTTTGCTCTGTCTACTACTGTAGCCCAAGCATTTTGCATGCTACCCAGAAAATAAATGTTAATCAACAAATATTTTTTGAATACATCAAAAATATTAAGCAACATAAATGACAAACTAAAATAGCAGTAAAAGCACTTTACATTATGCCATGCAATTGTGTGTTCTAGTTAAAACAGAAAAATATACTATGAAGAGAACCAATTGGCCACCACTTATAATAAAGATTCATTATGAATCTTCTAATCTGGCTTTTAGACAACAGAAGTAAATATTTATTTGAATTGCACTTATCCTAATAAGATCTAAGGAAATGGAAAAAAGTTACACTAACAGCTTATATCTAACAAATGTACTTCTACTTCTACCAGACTAGTTTGACAGTCCTTAACTCTTCCCTTTGGCAGAGACTACCATTTAAAAGCAAGGGTAAGGATTGGGCTGATGAATTCTATTTATCCATAATTTATTATTAAGGACATTTCACTCCCTAGTATATCATTTTGAGAGTTCCAATGTGAACATTAACATTGATTCTCAAATCCTTAACTGGATCCATAGTCTACATTCACTTAATATCTGATTTTAGGAACATATTAGTGCCTTAATATAGAAATATATTAGATAAAATATCAATTTTGAAGATTTTGAACACATTCATAACAATGCCATTAAATGAACTAACAGCAAGGGTGAGTGATGTTTGCTTCTTCACCTTCCATGTCAAGGATAAAGCAAAAATAAGAATAACAGAGTAAAGAAAGAAAATGGAATGCTAGATATTGTCCAAAACAACAAGTTTTGTTTTGGTTTCTAAAATCAAAGTGTAGTTAAGAAAGAATTGATATTTTCTCCAGAGACTAATGGAGGAACAAGAATTTTAAAGAACAGATATAAAACCCAGTGTCAAAACCCTGAGGTGGAACATGGGGAAATCGTTGGTAACAGAAAAAAAACCTATTGTTTTCAAATGAGCTTCTGTACTACTTAGTCATTTCCAACACATTTTTGAAATGCAACTTCATAAAGTTGCTACTTTCATCTTAGAAACGTTGAAAGAAAAATGCAGTAATTTCCATTATTGTTAAGGTTGAATCTTAGATATTTAAGGAGTCCTAGCCCTTTATCAGCTCTTCACCTCCTTTAAATGACAGAAATATCTTACTGTGCCCCTGTTTTTAAAAAAATGTCACCCAAAGAGCTTCTTTTCTGACTTGGAACTATGATTTTTTTTTTTTTTTTTTACAATTTGCTTCTGAATTACCCAAAGTCAGGGGATCATCTTATTCATATGGCTTCCATAAGTAATTTAATGTAATTCTTGCTTTTTACATAATCTTTGAGTTCTGGTATTCCACTAATTCATTCTGACATTTGAAAACTTATAGTACAATGGAATTTAAAAAAACACATCCTTTTTAATCATGCTTATTACAGACAAAAAGCTCCTCAATGTAAGTAGATCTGACTAATGACCTGGTCTTTTAAAAGGCTGACTTCACATTTGCATTTTTAAACCCATCTACACTACTCTCCATCTTCACTGACCTAACAATTTACACCATTCAGTCTACCAGGAATAGATCAAAATTGATGCTTATGAGCTGATGAATATTAAAATGGTAAAGCAACAAGATTTTGAGATCTCCTTATACACCCAACTTAATGCATTTGATATTTTCCATTTGAAACTGTAAACTGCAGCTGTGAAGCTATATCATATAAGTATATTTATACATATAATGTATATATATATACAAATATACATTCAATACATGAGAATATCTGTAGTAACTAGCAAATCTGACTAAATGGAGTATTTAGAGATCAAGATTATATATATATATATATATATATATATATATAGATAGATAGATAGATATGCATTGATATCTTATTTACCCCTGCATATAAACTATATTAACTATTTAAACATTTACTTTTTTCACAGATGTTCATGCACATTTCATTTTGTTTAGGCAATGTATTAGATGCTGAGTATGTAGTATTGAGAAAAGCATAAATATGGTTTGCATTCATGGAATTTACAGTTTAGTAGAGAAGACAGACATCACAAAGAGGAGAAAAAAATCAAGTAAATATAAGAAGATAGATGGATGGATGGATGGATAGATAGATAGATAGACAGACAGACAGAAACTAGGAAGAAAAAAACCTGGGATAAATGATACAGAGAAAAGGAAGTTGGGAATCCACTTAGATATAATGGTCTGAGAAAGTTTCTCTGAGGAGGCAAATTATTTCCTAAGGCTTAAAGAATAAGAGGAAACCACACATTCATGGAATTAGGAGAGAATATTCTAGGTGGAGAAATCACATCTCTGATAGACTCAAGACAGGGAAAAAGTTCCTCATGTTTGAAGAAATTAAAGGCTATAAATTACAGTGGATAAGGTGGAGAGTTGCTCAAAAACATGAGGTTTCAGAGGTAGAAATGAGTCATCCTGGTTCCAACTTAGCCACTAAGAAATTTAGATTTTTATTAAAAATTCCAAAAGAAAGAATAAAAATACTTTTGGAAGGTAAATAATGAAAATTGTTTTGATCCATGGATTGAACTATGAAAGAAATAATGAACATTTTAAGGCAGTTCAGGAAGGACATGATAAGTAACTTTAGAATGGTGACAATGGGAATGAAAAACAGCATGTGAATATGGATTAAACAAGGAGACACATCACCTGGCGCTGGGGGCACATGCCTGTAATCCCATTGTTTCAGGAGGCTGAGGCAGGATGATCACAAGTTCAAAGCCAGCCTAAGCAACAGCAAGGCACTAAGCAACTCAGTGAGACCCTGTTTCTGAATAAAATACAAAATAGGGCTGGGATGTGAATCAGTGGTTGAGTGCCTCTGAGTCAAATCCCTAGTACCAAAAAAAAAAAAAAAAAAAAAAAAAAGAAAAACAAAGAGACATATAGGGACATTTATGGATGCACCATTTGTAAAAGGAAAAAAAAAGAAGGAAAGAAATCACAAATACCAATTGAAATGAGAATAAATAAAGTGTTATATAATCACAAAATGCAAAATTATAGAGAAGAGAAAATAAATGAACTACAACAATTCAGAAAAATATAAATAAATATCAGTAATATGTTAAACCAAAAAATCCAAAAGACAACGTGTAACACACACACACACACACACACACACATGCTTCTATAAAGTTGAAAAACTACACATTATATTATTTATGTATATTTGTCTATGTGTAATACAATGTTTCAAAATTGGTACTTAAAAGACAAAAAATGTTAAATGATACATTCAGGATATTGTTCATGTGTGATATGAAGAGGCAAGAGATAGAATAGAGGAAAATCACTTAAGATATTATTATATTCCATTTTTAATGTTGAATGGTAGTTTCACAGCTATTCAAAGTATAATAAGAGTGATGGCAGTGAGATGGCAAATAGGAAGGGCATATCCTCATTCCCCAACAGAAACATCAATTTAACAATGATATACAAACTGAAATATTCTTATGAGAAGTTCAGAATCCAGTTAAGAATTTACAATATTCTAAACGAGCACAAAACTGAGAATAATCACATGGAAATTGGTAAGAAGAACAATTTGTGTCAACTCCTCCCAAAACTGGCAAAGCTCCACACCAACATCGGACTTGGTCACGTAGAACAATGGATTAGTAAACTAAAAGACAGGTCATTTGAATTTACCTAGACTAACAAAAAATGAAAAAGAGTAAAGGAAAGTAATGGAATTCATGAGGCATGATCAAGTGGACATTATGAAATTACCAGAATGATATGAGAGACAGAAACAGAAAAAGAATATGAATGGTGGGTATCTTATTTAAAGAAATAATGGCAGACAACATCTCAAATTTAGGGAGGGAAATGGACATCCAGATGCATTAAACAAAAACAATCCCAAGAGGGATGAACCAACAGAGATCTACACTCACAAATTACAGTCAAATTTTAAAAGTCAAAGTGAGAGAAATTTGAAAACAGGAAGTTACTCATTGTATAAAAGGGAGCCCCCATAAGATTATCAGTGGATTCATCAGCAAGTTTTTACATGCCAGGAGGAGGTAGATGATTGACACAAAGGGTTAAAAGAGAAAAAAATAAGCTTCCCACCAATAATACTTTTACCTGGAAAAACTGTCTTTCAAAAATTAAGGAAACACTGGCCAGAGCAATTAGACAGACAAAAGAAATTAAAGGGATACACATAGGAAAAAATCAAAGGAATACACATAGGAAAAGAAAAACTCAAATTGACACTATTTGCTGAAGATATGATTCTATACCTAGAAGACCCTAAAAGTTCCACCAGAAAACTTCAAGAACTAGTAAATGAATTTAGCAAAGTAGCAGAATATAAAATTAATACCCATAAATTAAAGGCATTTCTGTATATAAGTGACAAATCCTCAGAAAGAGAAAGGAGAAAAACTACCCCATTTACAATAGCCTCAAAAAAATATTTCAGAATTAACGAAAGAGGTGAAAGATTTATAAAATAAAAATTACAGAACATAAAGAAAGAAGTCAAAAAAGACCTTAGAAGATGGAAAGATCTACCTTGCTGTTAGATAGGCCAAATTAATATTATCAAAATGACTATATGACCAAAAGCACTATACAGAGTTAATGTAATTCCAATCAAAATCCCAATGACATTCCTCATAGAAATAGAAAAAGCAGTTATAAATTCATCTGGAAAAATAAGAGACCCAGAATAGCTAAAACAATTCTTAGCAAGAAGAGTGAACCTGGTGGCATCACTATATCAGACCTTAAACTATACTATAGAGCAATAGTAACAAAAACAGCATGGTATTGGCACCAAAACAGATGGGTAGGCCAATGGTATAGAATAGAGGACACAAAGACTAACCCACAAAATTACAATTATCTCATATTAGACAAAGGTTCAAAAAACATGCATTGGAGCAAAGATAGCCTCTTCAACAAATGGTGCTGGGAAAACTGGAAATCCATTTGCAACAAAATGAAATTAAATACGTATCTCTTACCATGCAAAAAAACTCAACTAAAAATGGATCAAAGACTTAGGAATAAAACCAGAGACCCTGCATCTAATAAGAAAAAGAAGGCCCTAATCTCCATCATGTGGGATTAGGCCCCAAATAAGACTCCCATACCAAAAGAATTAAAATCAAGAATCAATAAATGGGATGGACTCAACCTAAAAAGTTTCTTCTCAGCAAAAGAATCTGTGAGATGAATAGAGAGCCTACATCTTGGGAGAAAATCTTTATCCTTCACACATCAGATAGAGCACTAATCTCTAGGGTATATAAAGAGCTCAAAAAGCTAAACACTAAAAAAAAAAAACAAATAATCTAGTCAATAAATGAGCAGACATTTCTCAGAAGATGTAATATACAGTCAACAAATATATGAAAAATGTTCATCATCTCTAGAAATTAAAGAAATGCAAATCAAAATACTCTAAGATTTCATCTCACTTTAGTTAGAATGGCAGCTATTATGAAGATAAACAACAGTAAGTGTTGGCGAGGATGTGGGGAAAAAGGTATACTCAGACACTGCTGGTAGAACTGCAAATTGGTGCAGTCAATATGGAAAGCAGCATGGAGATTTCTTGGAAAATTGGGAATGGAACCACCATTTGACCCAGTTATCCCTCTCCTCAGTCTATACCCAAAGGACTAAAAACAGCATACTACAGGAACACAGCCACATCAATGTTTATAGCAGCACAATTCACAATAGCTAAATGGTGAAACCAACCTAGATGCCCTTCAATAGATGAATGGATAAAAATAAATGTGGCACATATACACAATGGAATATTATTCAGCAATAAAAGGAATAAAATTATGGCACTTGCAGGTAAGTGGATGGAATTAGAGAAGATAATGCTAAGTGAAGTTAGCCAATCCCAAAAAAACAAATGCTGAATGTTTTCTCTGATATAAGGAGGCTGATTCATAGTGGGGTAGGGAGAGGAAGCATGGAAGGAACAAATGAACTTTAGATAGAGCTGAGGGGTGGGAGGGTAAGGGAGGGGCCATGGAGTTAGAAATGATGGTGGAAGGTGATTGACATTATTATCCAAAGTACATATATGGAGACACGAATTGGTGTCAACATTCTTTGTATACAGCCAGAGATATGATAAATTATGCTCTATATGTGTAATAAGAATTATAATGCATTCCACTGTCACATATAAATAAAATAGATAGATAGATAGATAGATAGATAGATAGATAGATAGATAGATAATAGATAGGGCTGGGAGTGTGGCTCAGCAATAGAGCATTCGCCTAGTGTGTGCAAGGCCCTGGGTTTGATTCTCAGCACCACATATAAATAAATAATTTAAAAGAAAGGCATTATTTCTAACTACAACTAATTTTTTTTAAATAAGGAGATAAAGAATTTTTCAGAAAAAAATAATGCTGAGGGAGTTCATCACTATCAGAACAAACTTAAAAAAATTTTGAAAAGACATTTTTCAAGTTAAAATTAAAAGAAGCTTAACATCAATATGAAAACAAATCAAGCATGAAATCTATCACTCTTTCATATTAAATACAACTTTGATAAATTAGACAAAGAAAGAATATACCTCACCACAATAAAGGCCATATATGACAAGTTCATACTTAGTATCATAGTCATTGATGAAAAACTGAAAACTTTTTCTCCACAATTAGGAAATGGGCAAGGATGCCTCTTGTGTTATTTCTATTTAATATAGTACCAGAAATCATTGAGTAATTAAGCTATAGAAAGCAATAGAAGTATCAAAATCAGTAAAATCAAAAAAGCAACCCAACTGAAAAAAGGACAAAACTTGAACAGACATTTCTCCAAAGACATAAAAATGGCCAACTGATATATGAAAATATACTCAACATAACTAATTATCAGGGATATATATATATATATATATATATATATATATAACTTCATACTGTTATGATGTTTATTATCAAAATAGTAAAAGACAATGTGAAATTGGAAATTCACATGGAGAAATTGGAACCCTTGTAGATACACTATTGGTGGTAATTGAAATGGTGCAACTTCTATGGGAATTATCATTGTAAATGACTCATAAAATTAAACACTAACACTACCATATAACCCAGAATTCTCCCTTCTGGTTATGGATGCAAAAAGAAATGAAATCAGGATCTCAATGTGATATCTACATTTCCACCTTCATAGCAACATCATTCACAATAACTAACATAGAAAAAACACAAATATCCATCAATGGATGAATAGATAAAGAAATTGTGGTACTGTGTATACATATATAGTAATTTTTTTCTGGCCTTAAAATAGAAAGAAATCCTTCCATATTTGATGATACAGAAAACTGGGAGGGCAATACTCTAAGTGAAATTAGCATAGTCACAGAACAATCAAGACTACTCTACAATATTCAAACTCATGGAAGGAGAGAGCAGAATGGTAGCTATCAGAGACTGGATTGATAAATACATTTCAAAATAAATGAATTCTAGAGATCTGATGTGCAAAATTTTGCCTACAATTAACAATACTTAATTAAACATGTACTCAAACATGTGTTAAGAGGATCAACAATTTTAAGTGTTCTTACCACAATTTGAATTGTGGTAAGAATTTATGAGATAATTCTAGCCTCTCATAAATCAAAATTATTAACATAATCTTGTATGCTTGGGCATTTTTAAAAATAAAAAAACATTGAAAATATATTTAAATATTAGAAACCACAGGACATGATAGGAGAAATTAGAAATGAATGAATCAAAGATGCAACTACATTTCTGACTAGTTACTCGGTGGACATCAGTGCCATTTGCTGAGAGACAGAGAGAGAATATATATGGATGGAGACATTAAATTCAAGTTGTTTAATAGTAGTATAAGATACATATCTGGACCTCAGCATAGATGTATGGTCCAGAAACAGACATTTGGACATTATCAGAATTTATTTTGTGTTTGAAGTTATTAGAATGAATATGTCACCTAACAAAAAAAGTATGTAGTGATAATAGAATAATCAGTACCTAATTCTGGAGAATTCTAACATTTAGAGCTCCAGTAGAGGAGAATCAACTTGCAAAGAAAACTCAAAATTGCCCACAATGAAAGAATCTCTGCTGTCAAGTTACATAATATTAAGAAAAAAGAAAGTAACCTAACTTAAAAATACAGAGGTCTGTGGAAGCTTCAGCAGGAATGAATTTGTGAAAGAATAAGAACATAATCCAGACCTCAATTAAGAAAATTTTCTAGAGTTCATTCAGTCACAAGAATAATAAAAATAATAACTTATAAATGTAAAATTCTTTAAAATTTATATTACCATTGTCATTATTTAATCTTTATAATAATGCAACCCTGAAATACAGACCTTGTATAATGTTTCTATTTTGAGGATATTGAATAAACAATGACGTATAAAATTAGAAGAGTAGTCAGAAATGAAGTTGTGATTAGAACTCAGCTCTTCTGAGTTAGGGACAAACCTTGGAATGTGCCAAGCCCTGGGTTCAATCACCAGTATTGGGAGGAAAAATAAGCTTCTCCAATTTCAACTCTTGTTCTGTTTCTTACCAGAAGAAGAATCAAGGATAAAATAAATAAATGTTTACAGAGTATTTTCCACTACATCAGAGACAAAAATTCAAAAGAAACATTCTGATGGTGGACTTGGCACTAACTATTAAAGCACATCATGACAATTCATCAAGCACCAATACGTACAATAAAACACAGAACAATTTTTCTGTTGATGGGCTTTGATTCGTAAACAAAATGAAATTTTCTGCAAATATTTTAACCACTAGATGGTAGTGTAAAGACATGAAAGATTCTCTATTGCACAATGTCTCTTTGATTGCAATCATTATCTACTCAAAACATGTGAACCTCACCAAAATTGCCTGCTCAAGTCTTAAAATGAATAAAAGAATTATTTTCAGTAATAGGGAAACTGTAAATGTAAACTGATAAGGTAACTGAGAGTGGAATGCATTTGAAATATAAAATTAGAGGAGAATATGAGTGTTATGGACAAATTATAATCAGAGAATTTTGAAAGATTGGGGAAATGGAAATTAAATCAATAACCTGACTTTGCATTTTGAAGTGATATTTTACTACCTGACACATTCATTTAATTGAAGGCCAAGTGTTTCCTTAAAAAAATAAGTTTGAGGGTACTAGTTTAATACAAATCATTAATTTTAAAATGAGAAAAAAATGTTAAGTTTTAAAGTATTTACTTAAAAATTGTTCTGTAATCCCAGAAGCTCAGGAGGTTGAGACATGAGGATCACAAATTCAAAGCTAGCCTCAGCAATGGTGAGACACTAAGCAACTCAGTGAGACCCTGTCTTCAATTAAAATACTAATAGGGCTGGGGATGTGGCTCAGTGATTGAGTGGCCCTGAGTTCAATCCCAAGTTCCCTACCAAAACTTTAATAACTAGGAATTTGTTTCATTCATTTTAGAGGAATAATTATTTTTGAAGGGAAGTTGGGTGGACAGAGCAAGATAGCAACTAAGATACTCTGGCAATTGTCTCCAAAGAGACACATCAAGTTGTATTGCAATTTTTATACTAAACTGTCTTCTTAAGAGCTAAATAAATCAGCTGAAAAATCATAGTGCCTGTTTTTTAGTATAATAAAACAGAGAAAATACACGTATTGAAGAAAGAAATAAGGCAGGAGTTCCCATATTGCCCCTCACCAAAATTTAGGTAGCACAGTGTAGAGAGGAGAGCTCCCATTTGAGGGAGGGAGAGGGAATTAAGCCAAGGCCTTAGTCTTTAAACCCAGTACCAAACCCTCCAGAGTGAGACCCAGCATTGGGTAGAAATTAAAGGTCCTGTCCACAGGACATTGTTGATGGACGTCTAGACTGGCCCCGGGAACAGGTGGAGACCTGCTCACTGATGGGACAGACTTGAGTTTTGTCCTACATCATTCATTGCAAGATTTTTAATGGATCTGAAGCATGCACACACACCTTCCCCAATGCTGAAGAGCCCTACTCCAGTAAGACTAAAGTACAATTCATCTTAGGATAAGCCTTGGTGGCAAAGCGACTGACTACCACCTGTCCCCAATTTTCGCAGCACAGCTATTACAGGATTAGTGCTTGCAGATTGAGCTAGAACTATACCTGCACTAGGCAGAGATCTGTGTCCTAGTGGAATGGACCTAGGTTTTGGCCTATATCACCAGTAGCTGTGTTGCGATCTTTGCTGCACTTCTGAGACAGTGCAGGTCATTGTGGTTGTAAGATTCAAGTTGTATCCAGCCCAGCATCAGCTCATATGGCAAAAGGAATGAATTCACTTATACTACTCCAATATTGAGCATCATTTCATGGTGTTAAGACCCCATTTTCTGGGGGTAGTACAGTGTAGAAAACACAAGATTTTGCCCTGAAACTTAATGTTGGGCTGATGAAACATAACAATGGTCAGAACCCAACAAATCTGATACCAAGGCCTGCCTGTGGATGGAGCCACTAGAATAGCACCTGTGCCAAGTGAAGATATATGTTCCCAATCCATCAGACTTCTAGTTATCATCACCTGCAGCTGATTGAAGCACTCTGTGGCTATGAGTTCATTTCAGCATTAGGAAACCCATAGTACTATAGGCCTTGACACTTCTCCAGTGCTACACTGGCCTTAGTGGTCTTTGGGATCAAGTTGTGACAAAGTTAGCAGCATGGGGTGGTCCATACATGGTGATTCTGTCCAGAATTCCACAGTGCCTGACTAGATAGCTGACTGTGAACTACGTCTTTAGTCCTACTCCAATGCCAGCAAGAGGCAAATGGGGATGAACTACACTTCCTAGAATCTCCCCAGGCTCACCTTAAAAACATATCAACTATGGATTAAGAATAAACCTTTACTTCAGTGGAAAAGATAAAGGGGAATGAAAGTAAGGGAGGGGAGATGGGAACAGGAGAGACACTAGAATGAATCAGACATAACTTTCCTAGGTTCATATAGAATACATGACCAGTGTAACTCCACATCATTTACAACCACAAGAACGAGACTCTGCTTAAAATAAGTTATACTTCATGAATGTATAATATGTCAAAGTACATTCTACTGTCATGTGTATCTGAATAGAACAAATAAAAAAGTAAAACAAGAATAAATCTAAGCTTGGATTACCCTCTAGTAATGAGATGGTGAAAACAAACCAAGAGATAATTCCAGTAAAATCTGGACCTGGGAACCTGCACTACTGAAATAGTGGAAGTAAATACAGACTCAGGGAAACTAAGCAGCCAACTTAAAATTTCCAGAGAGGCAGGCACAACCAAAGCCAGATTAGGAAGACTGGAACAAATATCTAATCCTTCAAAACCTGAATATCATTGTACACCAAAAAGCCTCAAGAACTTTCAGGAAACCATGACCTCATCTAATCATTAAAATGGCTGACAGAAATTGACCAGATAGAAATATATGGGAGATCTCACAGAGAGTTTAAGACAACTAGTTTAAGGGAACTCAATGAACTTGAGGAAAACATGTAAAAATATTTTAATGTTTTAAAAGAAAAATATATCAGAGAAATCAAATCTAATAGAAAAGTCAAATAGAAATACTGGAGCTGAAAATATGTACTCAGATAAATGAAAAACATGATAGAAAGCAATAATAGCAAGATAGATCAAACAGAAGAAAGAATCAATGAACTTGAAGATGCGATATTCAAACATTCACTGTCAAAGAGGAAAAAAGAATGGAACATATTGGGAGAGTATTGAAAGAAAATATCTGGGTTGTAGTGTTTAAAGAGTAATTTGAGAATGCAAAAGTGTAAAAATCTTATTAAAAATGATAACAGAGAATTTCCCAAGACTAGATGAAATAAATATCCAGAGTCAAGAAGGTTAAAGGTCAATAATCAGATTTAACACTAAGGAGTCTACCCCAAGATAGCTTACAATCTAGCTCTAAAAAGAATATTTTCAAGGCTACAAAAGTAAAGACACAAACTATCAAAGTCCCTCAGTCCACCTGAGAGAAAACATGTGAAAAGAAGCCTTGTGGGCCAAAAGAGTGGCATGAGATTTTAATAATGCTTAAGGAAAAATAAGCCTGCCAAATAAGAACACTGTACCCAGCAAAACCATCCTCTAAAAATTAAGAATAGATAAAGACCTTCCTAGCTAAACACAAGCTGAGAGTATCTTTAATATAGCTGTCCTACAAGAAATGCTAAAGGAAATTCTTCAAATGAAAAAAAACATAATAATAAAAGAAGAAGAAACAATAATGAGTAAGGAGAAAAAGGTACAAAACTCAGTGTTAATAATAATCATATAGGAAATTTCAGAATGTTCTAATATTGTGAATATGGTGAATAAGTCAGTATATTTACTAAAAAATCTAAAATAGCAATTAAAATTAATATTACCAACTTTAATATGTGTGCAGGACTGCTATCCCTGCTACTCTATAAGATGAGGCAGGAGGATACCAAGTTTAAGACCAGCCCTGGGAATTGTATGAGACTGTATCAAAGTAAAATAAAAAAGGCTGTGAATGTAGCTCAGTGGTAAAGCATCCCTGGTTTCAGTCACCAGTAATTTTAAGAGATAGACGGATATAGAATGTAAAATGGAATATTAAATATTCAAAGTATGGAAAGAAATGGAGTGTAAGGGTACAGTTTCTTTCTTCCATATGTTTATTGATGCATTATAGTTGTACATATTTTCTTCCCTCCTCAAATGAGATTTGATGGTACATATTTGCACATGTACACAATACAAAATGTAACAATATAATTTGGCCAGTATCACTCCCAGCACTTCCCCACTCCTTCCCCATCTCCCAACTCTTGGTAAATTTCTTCTACTGATCTGCCTTTGATTTACATGAGATCCATCTCCATCTTTTTTGTTTTCTATTTTTCTCTCCAGCTTCCACTGAGAATAAACATCCCTGGAATTCTACCCAGCCACAAAAAGAATTAAAACATGTAATTTTCTGGCATGGAACTAGAGAAACATAATACTAAGTGAAGTAAGCCAAACTCAGAAAGAAAAGGGTTGAATGTTTCTCACATGCAAAAGATAGAGAAAAATGTGGAATGAAAAAGAGGGGGGATCTCATAAAAATAAAAGGGAGAGGAATTGACTAGGGGAAAGGGATAAAGGGATCGGGAGGAGAGGAGGGAGGGAAAAGGGAAGTGCTGGAGAATTAAATGGAATACATTACATTATGTGCACATATGAATATGTCACAATGAACCACATTATTAGGTATAATTATAATGCACCAATAGAAGCATTTTTAAAATATATCATTAGAAATAAATGCACTATAAGCTAAAATCTAACACAAAATATCAATGAAACAAAAGGCTAGCTCTTCAAAAATATAATATTGACCAAGTCTTAGCTATACTAAGAAAAAGAGAAATGACTCAAAGTCAGAGATGAAATGGAATACTTAACTAGCACCACAGGAATGCAAAGTATCTTTAAAGAACTATACACCAAAATATGGCAACCTAGAAAAAAATGGACAAGTTCCTGGACACCTACACTTTATCAAAATTGAATCGTGAAGAAATAATTCATCAATGTTGCATGATACAAAATCAATATAACAACATATTAGAAATATTGTTCACCATTATCAAGCAGTATTCATCCTAGGGATGAAAGGATGATTTAGCATATGTAAATCAATAAACATGATATACTACATCATCATAATGAATAATAAAAACCATATGAACAAAGGGAAGGGGTATGAGGGTAAGAAGATAATAGAATGAATGGCACATTATAATCTGATGTGCATATATAATTACATGACCCATGTAATCCTACATCATGTACAACCAGAAGAATGAGAAGTTATACTCCATTTATGTAATTATGTATCAAAATGCACTCTATTGTCATGTATAACTAATTAGAACAAATAATTTTTAAAAAATGATATGACATCTCAATAGATGAAAAAATTCAGCTTATAATGTTCATCATCTCTTCATAATAAAAGCACTGAACAAATTAGGTGTACTGTTAATGTCTTACTAAATGAAGAAAAATTGAAAGTTGCATAAAATTGTGACCAAAAAAATGATGCCCACCTTCATCACTTTTATTGAATGCAGTGGCAGAAGTCCTAGCCTGAACAATGAGGCAAAAGAAAGAAACTGAGAGCATATAAGTTGGAAAAGAAGTCAAACTGCCACTGATTATAGATTATGTTATCCTACATATAGAAAATTCCAACAAAACCACTGAAATTATAACTATTAGAACTAATAAATTAATTCATCAATGTTGCATGATACAAAATCAATATACAAAAATGATAGTGTTGCTATATACCAATCATAAATTATTTGAAATAGAAACTAATAAACCAATCTCTTGTAAAATAGCTACAAAATATAATATTTAGAAATAAATTTAAGCAGAAGTGGAAGTTCTCCATAATAAGTATCATAAGACATTAATGAAAAAAATTGGAAAGAACACAAAAAGGATATCCTTTGTTCATAGATTGGAGGAATCAATATTGATATTAAACACATAAAACCCAAAATGATCTGTAGATTTAATGCAATCCCATGGAAATACTATTTGCATTCTTCACAAAACTAGAAATAACAATCTCAATCATTTATATAGTATTTCAATACACTTCAAATACCCAAAGCCATCCTGAGGAAAAGGTTAAGCAGGAGGCATTATACTACTTGAGTTCAAAATATACTACAAAGTTGTAATCACTGAAATTACATGATATTGAAATACATATAGATACATAAACAAAGAGAACAGAGTAAGAATCCAGATGTAATCCACAGTGAATCGATTTTCCCCAAAGTTTCTAAAACCAGGCATAGGAGAAAGATAATCTTTTCAACAAATGATGCTGGCAAAAAAATTGGACATCCACAATGAAAAGAATAAAACTAGACTTTTATATTTCACTATTTACCTAAATGAACTCAAAATAAATTAAATATTTAAGTGTAAGATCTGAAACTAGAAACCACTAGAAGAAAACAGAAGGGAAACCCTTCAGGGTATTGAAGTTTGCCAATATTTTTAGGATAAGACCCCAAAACACAAGAAAAACTACCAAGATTATACAAATTGGCATTATGTAAAAATGTGGATGTGTGACCCATGTGATTCTGCAATTTGTATTTGGGGTAAAAATGGGAGTTCATAACCCACTTGAATCTAATGTATGAAATATGATATGTCAAGAGCTTTGTAATGTTTTGAACAACCAATAAAAAAGATTATACAAATGGGATTAATTCAAACTAAAAATCTTAGCACATCAAAGGTGACACTTAACAGAGTGAAGAGACAAACAATAGAATGGAGAAAATACTTTCAGCCAAGAAGAAATTGACACCTAGATTATAAAAATAAGTCCAAAAACTCAGTATTGAAAAACCAAATAACCATTTAAAAATGGAAAATAAATGAAAATAGATATTTCCCAAAGTGGGACATATAATTTGGCAATAGGTATATAAAAAGGGGCTCAACATCACTAATCATCAGAGACATTTAAATTTTAAAAAAAGTGAATATCACTCTGATTAGCTATCCTCATAACGTCTAAAGGTAACAAATGCTGGTGAGGATATGGAGAAAAGGGTTGGTGGACATAGAAATTGGTAAAGCTATTATGGAAAATATTATGGAGATTCCTTAATTAATTAAAAAATTAATTAACATGAAATCCCACAATTCCACTACTGAATACACTTCCAAAGGGAATGAAATGTTGTTGAAGAGATATCTCCATCCTGTGGTAATTGCTGCATGATTTACAATAGCCAAGAAATGGAAACACTCCAATTATTTGTCCATAGATGAACAGATAAAGAAAATGTGGAACATATTTATAATGGAATACTATTTGGCCATAAACAGGATGAAATTTGCAACAACATGGATGGAACCAGAGTTATTATGTTAACTGAAATAATCCAGGTACAGAAATACAGGTGCTATATGATCTCACTCATATGTGGAATCTAGAAATATTTATATCAGGGATGCAAGTTTAGTCCAGTGGTAGAGCAGTTTTCTACCATCCATGAGAGTTTGGGTTCAATCATCAGCACCTTAAGATAAATTTAAAAAAATAACTAGTTTTTCATAGCAACTGAGAATAGAATGGTAATTATCAGAGGCTGGGGAAAATAGGAGGGTTGAAGTGATTGGGAAAATTTGACCAATGAGTACTATTTTAGTTCACTAAGAGTAAGAAGTTCTGTTGTGCTATTGCATCAGCTGGGTGATCATAGATAAAAAATAATGTACTTTTTATTTCACAAAGCTGTAAGAAAAGACTTTGAAGATCTTTACCATAAACAAATACTAAATATTTGAAAAAACTGATATGTTTAACTTGATTTTAACATTTCAAAATGTATGTATTGAAACCTAACTTGTATGTATGTATGTGTGTGTGTGTGTGTGTGTGTGTGTGTGTGTGTGTATATATATATATATATATATATATATATATATATATTGTTTTATGTATCAACTAAAAAAAACTTAAAGAAAAATTAAAGGGAAGTCTACTAAACTCAAATTTCCTAACTTGTCTTACCCCTATCACACATACATGTACACATGGAGAAATACCCACTGTCATTATTCTAGTAAAAATACAATTTGCCAAAAAATCATATACAATACCATTTAGCAAATGAATATATTTTTAGACATTTTTATAAGAATCTTTATAATAACTTTTGCAAAACTAATGTAAATTATATTAGAATTTAAGACAAATGGTCATATGCAAATGGCCAAAGGGTATTTTAAGAACAGAATTTTCATAGAATTAAAATTTTAAAATATTTTATTTATATCCCTGTCTGCCCTCAACTCCAATCTTACCATTTTAAGTAGCTAAATATTGATTGTCATCCACTTGAAAAAAAAATGCTGCATCCTCCTCTTCCCCTATTGACTTAAAATCAATTTCACTTCAGACTCTGTAAAAGTCCAGCTTTAGTTATGATAGGAGCTATTTCACATATTTTAATTGTCTCTCTTAAATCTAAAATACCTAATTTCAAGGTCCTAATAGAGAACGTTGGTTTTGAATTTTTTGTTTGTTTGTTTTTGTTTTCTTTTCTTTTCTTTATCTGAGTGGAAGACTTCAAATTGCACTACTTTAGTAGTTTGTTTACCTGCACAAAAACAGTAAAAAGGATAACAACTGTAGTTGCTGCAATGAAGAGCTTCTTTCTGGAAAATTCTGGGAGCAGGAAAACAAGAGAGAAGCAGATTGCTCCCCTAAGTCCCCCATAGGCTATAATAAACTGGTCCTTTCTGGTCACTGTATTCATATGACATTTGCTCACGAAGAAAGTCAACACAAGAACTCCTAAATGTTTCAATAAAAAGAGGAGAGGAGCTAATTAATCAACAGAAATAATGTTAAAATTACATTCTAATAAATTGGTTTTGAACTAGTTTAGAATTCTAAGAACTTGTGATCAATAATTTAAAAACTTAAACTAATTAAGCAACTTAAAGGTTTAGTTTATAAAATTACATTCAGAGAGTTTACTTTAAATAGTTGCATTTTTGTTTTGTTTTATTTTGTTTGTTTTTTTTAAAATTCTGATCATTCTTGGTTTTTAGAATTTAAGCCATACTTGTTTTCCTTGGGCCCACAAGGATTCTCTAGGGTACTCTTTAGAAGCAATCTCCAGGGGCTGGGGCTGTATGGCTCAGTGGTAGAGCATTTGCCTGGCATGTGTGAGGGACTGGGTTCAATTCTCCACACCATATATAAATAAATAAAATAAAAGGTCTATCAACAACTAGGAAATATTTTTTTTTAAAAAAAGCAATCTCCACAAACAAAATGTAACATTTCTATTCAGTCTTATAAATGCTACTGATCAGATACAAGCTAATGAAATAAAAACTAAAGAATGTGACCTGAGCAATAATTCCATATAGTTCAAGGCTATCAATAAGGGTGCTTTTTTTAACATCTACCTAGGATCCAAGGTTCTGAGAACATCAGCTAAAATTTTTAATTACTCACATTTCATTATCATCTCAAAATCTAACCTTGGTGAAGATAGAATTATGAGATCATGTACTAATACAATTTGAGACACAAGAGAATCATTTGTCACACAGATCATATTATACTACTATACTTGAGTTATACTTCACTCCTTTTCCCTCTCCTTTCAATATGCAGTACATCTTGAACATTTTTCTGTAAGTAGGTTTATCAAATAATTTATTTCAAGATCAGAAAGAAAATACAAGATCCCTTGACAGGAGTACTGAAAATAGGGATTATTTTATGCAAATTTTTAATAATTCGTTACATTAATGCATAGTATTGGAGTTCATTCAGACATAATTATACAAGAATGGGATACAATTTGATTCAATTCAGTCCCCAATAATTCCTCTATCTCTCCCGTCTTCCCACTCCCTGTTAGTGGAAAGCACAGATTCTTACAGAAAATTTGAGCTGAAATAAGTTGTCGGACAGACAGTTCTGACTAAATTGATTCACGTTAGAAAAAATCTCAGATTCTCTGCCTTTGAGTATAGCAATTTAAGGTGCCATGAGGTTGATTTGCAACCATTTGTGGATGATCAAAAAATGTATCTATTTCTATTATTTAAAACATTGTAATTAAATTTAAGTATTTTACACGGTGAAATGAAAATATAATCAAGCCATTAGAATAGATATAATGAAAATAATAACTAAATTCTCTCAAGTCCAGAGATTTGAAAACTGTAAATTTTTTAAAATTGTTGAATTCTTTTTAGCTCTTTTAATTCACTATTTTGTTACTACAAATGCAGAAGGAACTCTTAGAGAAAAATAAAAATATGCAAAGAAAGAACATAATACTCATAATCTCACCCATTCTAATAAAACAATTGCTAATACTTTGGAATAAAATTTTCCAAATCCACATGCTTATGTTTATATTATTATTTTTCTAGTAGTTTGTTTTAACCACTCCCTTATTTTTGTACATTTAGATATTCCAATAAATGTCTAAATCTATATAATACATTCTTATTCTGTATTGAAATTGACAGTATTCAAATATAGTGACACTATAATCATTTTGAACCAAATTACAATTTTATCCAAGTTGACATGTAATCTAGCACACTTTGAGTCAAAGTACATAAAGTCAACTTAATTGATTATCTTCAACTAATCAAAATTGACAGAAATCTGGTGTTTTAGTTTTGATTTTTACTGATCTTTTATATAGGCACCCAAATCAAAAGGAATAAGAATATTCTGATGTACCAACTACTAATGTATAATTTCAGAGACTTGAAAAAATAACATTTAACACAGCTAATTTCCAAAGGGAAAAGAGAATAAGGCCTACAGCTTATCTCTTCCATTCATTTATAGGCACAGCCTTAAATCAAATTGTGATGCCAGGCTTATGTAATTACAGATTCCTCACTGACTATGTTGTAAGAGGCATTTATGTATTTCCTCATACTAGATGCAGTGATTATCTATATATTATAGTTCAGAAATAAGAAAATATTGGAAACAGGATCTGTTTTTTCCTTCTGAATTTTCACAGAAATCAATTTATACAAACCTATAGAAATATTGACCTTCTTCTCTAGTTGTAGCTTTTTTGTTAGGTGTTAACATTTTTTTAAAACAAAACATTCTCACTTATCCTTGGTATTAACCTTGGTATCCTCTTTCCTGTGAGTTTTTATGATAGCATATGGACACAAAGTAGATTTTTTAAAATCTGATTTTATCTTAAAAGTTGTGTAGTTTTTTCTAAAGAACATTTTAAAACTCTAATGAGATTTTCCAGTGGGCTAGACTAAGCCATAAATAGCCTTCTATGAACCTGTATGACATTCACCTGATAATTTCACTGTTAATGTCTAACCTACACACATTTTAATGGATAATAAAGCATACCCTGACCTCTCTTATTATTCATCCTTGAAACCCTAAGCAATTTTCCTAATGTGCCTCTCAGTATTGTTAAAGTAAGTTTCATAGCCTCCAACAAAAAGTCTACAATGATTTTATTCATTTGTGGAGGAGGAGACATAAATGTCAAGAAAAGATGATAAAGTATAAACTGAATTCCCATGAAGACTGTAAACCATGAGATTAAAGAGAAATCTCAGTTCAATTAGCAATGAAGGTGTGATTTTTTTTTAGAATGAAAAATATACTATACATGCATATTTCACCTTGGTACAAATGGTATTTTTTTTTTACTATAAGGATTGAACTGAGAAATATTTAGTTTCACCCAACAGTAAAGTCATATATTAGGTAGGACTTGGAAGGACACTAGATGTCACTCAGCTTCCACTAGGGTTTGAGTAAAAGATGAAGAATGTATATATTTAACTGATAGACTCAGCATTCCCCAAGCCATAGCCAGGACTTCAATAATACTGATGAAACGATATCAGTGTGCTACATATGTACATGAAAGAATGAAAAGTTAAAACAACAGTGCTGAAAGTTGTAGGTGACTTTATCCTTTCTTTGTAATTTGGGATAAGGCGGGCAGATGTAAACACTCAGAAAAGAATCACAAAAACTGCTCAGCTTTTTTCCTAGCAATAGCAGTAGTACTGGGTACAAATTCTTAGTAGTATTTCTTGGAGCATTTGTATTTTGTTATATTATTCCATATTATAACATCATTATTACTAATAATATTCAACTTCACTGCTGCAGCTGCAGCAATTGTTAATAGTAGTAAAAAACTACTATTAGTTTTAATTGTTAATAGTAGTAAAAAAACTAATAGTAGTAAAAAAACTGAGAGCTTTTAATATACCTGTCTCTTTGCTAACCTCTTTGACTGGATTAGCTCATGTAATTCTTATAATGGCTGGCAGAAGTTGTTAGTATCAACACCACTGGCAATTTAAAGTTGAAGAAGCTAAGGCCTAGAATGATTTTATAAATTTGTCAAAGCCACAAGGCTCGAGGGTAAAACTAGGATTTTAATTGAGGTAGTCTATTTCCATAGCCTGTTTCCTAATATTGCTATTAAATTCTTCCTACATAAATGAAAATATATAATAGTCTGCCTATAGAATTATAGAAAATAAGCATATTTAAATTTTTAATTCCATGCCTCTAGCACAATCCAAAGTTTAGTCAGCATAGTTTTATGTAAATAACATTTACCATACCTGATGCTCTCCATATAAGACAAAAAAAGACAGTGAAACAAATGTAAGGCCAATTCCATTCATGGTTATTTCCAATGGTAGAAACACCAAGGAAGATGAAGATAAGAGTGTCACTAACACTGCTCCACATCTTCATAAAATACTTGATAGTAGTATGGGACTTCTGAGAAATGTTAGCTTCCACATAACGTTTCATGCTCATAGCACAAGTGATAATTCTAAAGAAGGAAAAATAATGTGTGAGAATAGCACTTGCATTTAACTATAATGCAAGGTAATCATATAAACATTATTGAAGAATCAGAATTTCTGTTACTCAAGGTACTTTACTGTGTTACAGAATATGAAAAGCATGCCAGTTTCCAAGTTTTATACAATAACATTTCTAAGACTATCAAATATTTAGCTTTCAAAATAGGTGACAATTTCTGTGTCCTTTTGTGTGCTGAGAGCAAGTTGCCTGCTTTATCATTTTTGAAATTGTCTAATCTCTCCTACTCAAATAAGATTACATTGATAGGTTCTAATCATTAGTTGGCAGTAAATCACTAAGAGCTAAATGCTAAGAATAAAAACTTGATCCTTATAGATTCTAAAGTGCTACAGTGTTATAATATTTTATACTCAGGGATGTTTTGACTATTGTATTCCATCCACCACATTTTCAAAATTATGCTTTTATCCTCCTGTCTAGTAAGCCTTTCCAGTCATCCTCAAGAGTATTTTAACACACCCTTCCATTCACCAAAATGGTTTCATTCCTACAAGCTTTTATTTCTATTTTTTATCATTGTGGGGAAAGATATTCAGACAACAACTTGGAGAGGAGCAGCAAGGGACAGGGATAGAGAGAACATTGTACACAAAATGAACAACAACCTGTTAGTTCCCCATACTAATTTATTTTAAAATAATTCTTTACTGTAGGTGTGGCAAAAGTGGTAGTCATTCACATCATCTGCACAGAAGTCAGAATCTACAATAAAAACAGAAATTCTGCCACCTGTAGTAAAACCTTTTTTTTTCTAAATGCATAAATCCTAGAAAATAACTCACATTAAAAACCAGAAGGGTCATAATGCCAAAGGAGAAATGTGGGAATCACACTAACTAATCTGTAGGTCAATATAGGGCCAGTCAACAAACAACTAAATCTTGTAATATGACACTCTGGGGCATAAAACCATAGGTTCTTAAACCTTAAACTAATTTTCCTTGAAATGTACCCTGGAAATGAAAAGAAGATTACCCTACATAAAACCAAAAATAGTAGGTGAAGCAGAGACCTGCAAAGAACTGGGTTTAAGTTTCAGCCCTACTAAAATCCACAAACACAAAGGGGAGAGGCTCTGGTTCAATCCCTAGAAACAAATCAAGACACTTCTCCTCCACTTATTTAATAACAGTAGGAATTTACTGACAATTTTCTTTAAAGTTACTGCAAGTTCTCTGATATTGCTCCACTCAAATTAAACCCATGAGACACACTTAGAGTCTAATGGGCTTAAGGTCATTAATGATTAAAAATTCCATTCAACAAGCTTAGTTTATAATTTTTACCCACATATATCTATTTATATACAATTATAACTAATATTTCTTCAGTGCTTAATCTTTATAAGTATGTATCCTAATTGTTTTATCTACTTTTTCTCAAACTCTCATTTCCACCATTATGAAACACTTATTATCTCCATGCTAACGATAAGGGAGTTATGGAGATTAAATAAACTGCTCAAGACAGTAAGCTGCAGAGCTGTCTCCAGATCTGCCTCTAGACCCCATTCACTTAATCCCCTGGATATATATTTGAAAATACACACAAGGTATTTATTTTACAAATTCTGTTTAATACTTTTCACGAATGGCACATTCAACCAACATGATATTATATGCTTTTCAATTTCTTGAAAGTTACATTTCCTACCTGATTTGCTTTTCTCTATTTCCTTTCATTAGTTGAATGCTGAATTCAGCATCAATTCAATATAAATTCTCCCACTACTACTTTTAAAGAAACATTGGTGGTGAGTGATGGTCTGTAATCCCAGTGAACCTGGAGGCTGAGGCAAGATGAGCAGAAATTCAAAGCTAGTACTGGGACTTAAGCAGACCCCAAGCAACTCAGCTAAAATAAAAATTAGAAAGGACTGGGGACGTAGTTCAATGGTAAAGCATTATGGGATCAACCCAGTACCACCAAAAAAAAAAAAAAAAAAAAATGGTGGCTATCTACTCTGGAAACAACAGAAGGAAGAGAAGAATATAACAAATTTCTCTGATGTTTCCTTTTTCCTCACACCAAATCAAAAAGAAACACTTTCTGATGTTTATATCTATGTTTGAAGGCTTTATTTCAAAGTATTTCCTATACTTAAAATCAAATTGTATGTATATATACTTTTATCTGTCAAATTGTATCTTCTCTCTAGTCAGCTTAATAATAAAGAACTCTCTATCTCCTGCCATTGTTACATAGTGTTGCTTCTTTATTCTCTATCATTTGGGGTCTCCTTCCAGAAACTGAAAGATTTCATTTTGATGTACAATGTTTCAAAATATAATTTTCACATATTTTAATTTGACTATTTTCATTTTAATCTCAGCTAATAGATAATCTTTTTAAAATGCTTTTTTAAATGATTATTTTTTTCAAGCATCTTTTTTTATTGATTGTTCAAAACATTACAGAGCTCATGATATATCATCTTTCATACATTTGACTCAATTGGGTTTTGAACTCCCATTTTTACCCCAAATACAGATTGCAGAATCACATCTGTTACATACTCACATTTTTACATAATGGCATATTAGTGACTGTTGTATTCTGCTACCTTTCCTCTCCCCCACTATCCCCCAAATGATTATTTTTTATGCTCTGCTAAGGATCAAAACCAATGCCTCACACATGCTAGGCAAGCACTCTGCCACAGAGCTACAAAGTAGATAATCTTAATCAATTATTAAACAGTATTTTTTAAAATGTGATAGCCAAGTATCTGCTTTCAATTTGTTACAGAATTGTTTTAAGTTGTAGTTCTATGTGCAAATTTTGAAGGTGAGAACTGAGTTCCTGTCACAAATTTGTCTCAAGAACAACAATTTTTATTTGTCCAGTGAAACTTTATCTATTTTTATATTTGAAAATTCCTATATCATAAAAATATTTTAAATTAGGTAGGTACCAAAAGCTTCAAATGAATTGTCAAATGCTAACAAATGCCAAGAGAATATATGTCCTTATTATTTTCACTGTTAAATAATCTTTTTATTGATTATTTTGAGCTATACATAACATTAGAATTCAATTTGACTATTAGAAAAACATAAAATATAATTTCTCTAATTCAGTCCCTTGTACATCCCATTTTCCTCCCCTCCTCCCTCTCCCTGTTCCCTTCTCTCTACTCTACTGAACTTTCTGCCATTTACCCATAGTTGTTTTTTAATTAATTTCTTGTGAATGTGCATGATGGTGAGATTCACTGTAGTGTATTCATATATGTACATAGGAAAGTTAGGTCAGATTCATCCCACTGCACTTTCCTTTTCCCATCAATTCTCCTTCCCCCTCAATCCTCTTCCACTATCTCACTGATCTTTCTTCTATTTTGATGAAATCTCCCCTTCTTTTTTCCCCTCTTTTTTTCTTATTAAACAATACCGTCTAATAAATAGCTTTTGGTGACTTGATATTTATATTCAATTTCTTGTTTTCCTATCTGTTACCATGTAGGTTTTATTTTCATTTTCTATTCTGGAAAAAAATTAAAACAGTTCAGCATCTAAAAATGTATTCTCCCTCAGGTCAATTTTTGATTGTTTGAGTAAATAGTATAATAAAATCCTCAGGGAGCATGATTAACATTGATCATCTGCTAAAATTCCTGAAATACTATATGCTTCCTGATGTCTGAGTGAAATATATTTCTTTGTTTTCAGCTTTGAGTGTCTTAAAGATGTTAATTAATTAAAATATTACCAAGACTATATTACTGCCATAATAAATGAACTATGACTGCATACTCACACCTGTTCTTAGGCAATTTCCAATTGCATCAGTTTAATACTTCTTGAGAAATATGGTGTATTGTGTGGTTCCCCTCTCACCATGGTGTGATTCCTGTTTTCAATCACTTTATGATCTAAGGTGACCTGACATCACCCTAATAGTACGTATATCAAGCCAAAATATAATTTGCATGTTTGCAGATTGTTTCAAAGATTAGTTATATTTTACTTTCTATTCTGTTTTCTAAGTATAGATATACCACACATGCACACATCTTCAGTTGCCAGATTAAATATGAATAAAGTATCCACTGTTTTGTGTTCCCCATGTTAGGTCATTTCTAATTCATTTATAAAAATGTTACCACAAAAAAAAAAAGATTAAGAGTGGTGAAGAAGAAAAATCTATTAAGCAAAGATCAGAAATATTATTTGATTGTTTCCTTTAGCCAGGGAAACAACAGCTGATGAAAAAAATCACAACACCAACATTTGAAACTGCTAATATTTGAATGCCAATTATATTCCAATTACTTTTCATACATTATTACATTAAATCCTCACAATAACCTCACAAGAATGCATGAACCGCAAAAACATTAACTGGCCCAGTATAGAACAACTAGCATTTTACACAGCAGTTATTTGAGCCTAGCTTTGATTGAATCCAGAGTTTGTCGTCTTTGTGTTGTATGATTTCATTTCATTGAAATAGACAAAATTTTCCCTAAATAGATATTCATATTTTTCAAATTTTAAAAAGTTCTTGCCTGGCACAGTGTCACACACCTGTAATCTCAGCATCTTGGGAGGCTGAGGCAGGAGGATCGCAAGTTCAACACTCAGCAATTTAGCAAGACCCTGTCTCAAACAAACAAAAAATAAAATAAAATAAAAAACCTGGCTGGGGATGTAGCTCCATGGTTAAGTGACTCTGGGTGCAATACCTGGTACCACAATTGTTTTTTTTTAGTTCTTAATAGCATTCCAACAAAAATATGTTACTGTAAGCACCCCAGAAAGATCAAAATGCTTAACACAACAAAATATATGGTAAATATTAGACACAAAATTTTCCTGGTATGTTTTAGTTTGTATATTCTGCACATCTTATTATTTGCCTTTACGCAATAAACTTTATGCATTACAATGGTAAATTGATAAAAAATCCAGTTGTGACTATTCACCTTTCTGGAAAATAGCTACAAATAGAACCCATAATTTGAAACACCTATCAAAAAAAGGTCTCCTTGTCAATCACCAGTAATTATCAGATATGGTCATAAAGTTATCCTTCAAAGCAAATGATGTCTGCCTGAGTAAGTCAAATTTGGCTTCTGATACTACTGTATTCCCCATGCTCTAATTTGGCAATAATTCTCATCTACTTTACAAGGTTTCTTGTACCTACCTATTTCTTTACTTTCCCCTCTGCTATCACCCAACATTTGCTATTTATAACATGGAAATTCTATTCATCAAATTCAGACATTTGTTTGCCCTTTTTTCTTTTTATTCCTTTTTTATTCAATATGGTATTTGAAACTTTTATTTCAGTAAACTTTTAAAAGTAGATTAGTATTATTTTTAAATTAAAGCCACTTAAAAATCAAATTCTTGCCTCGAATGCACAAGGCCCTGGGTTCAATCCCCAGCACCACAAAAAAATCAAATTCTAACAAATTTGATTTTTTAAATGTTATAATTAGGATTTTAAAGAAACTGGGAATTTATTTGTTTTCTTTTTAGACCATTTATTAGACCATGAGTTTAGACCTTTTATTTACTTCATCATTACTACATAGTGCTAATGTATCAACAAGCTTTCATAGTTAAATGGGGGGGGGCTGTATTTCTGCACATTTTTATGTAACACCAAAAACTATAACTTGGGATAGTAGCCATTTAATCAAAAAACAAGATAATTTTTCTACCAGTCCCCAAAATATTCTTCCAGTCTATTTTTCCCTGTAGGGCACAATAAGACAAATAATACCAATAAAAAATGAAATGATAAATAAATAAAACATATGTTCAATAAATATTTTGACTATCTATAGTAAGTGAGTAAATGAATAAAAAAGAAAAATGTGAAAGGTATTATTACTGTCCTACAAGAGTTCACAACTCTGGGGATTGGAGATTCATAAGAAAGTGCTTAACAGTACAAAGGATTAAAGAATAAAAGTGTTTCTTAGACACTTACTGGAGGATTAAATGAATAGCTAGACACAAATTTTCATAAATGCCTAAAGTAACTAACATGAATTAGAAGTCCGTAGAATCTAATGACATTGAAGATTAAAATAAGTTGTTATGAAAAGCAAGAGGAACAGGAAGAAAAGTCTACAGCCTCTAGATTTTCAATGTTGAGGGAACCATCCCCTTTACCTTTTCTACTTACCCACTTTTTCCTTTTCCTGAGTAAGTGAAATTTGGCTTCTAATACTACTGTAATCCCCATGCCCCACCACCACCACCACTGCTTTTCCACATGCACTCTCTTCCAAGTTCAGACATTAAGGTAGTTAAATGTTCTTAGTTGTTATAGACATTGTTTCCTATCCTTCTTTGTTGTCAACCTATAATTCCATGTAATCATGTTTTTACCTCATTAGGTAAATTTTAAAACCTTTGAAAGGAGATCTTGTTTAGTTTTTTTTAACTCCTACAAAAGTGAGAATATAGTAGAAGTTCAAAAATGTGTTTATTGTTTGAAATAAGGTGTATTTTGAAATGATTTAAAAGTGATTGGGGCTGGAGTTGTGGCTCAGGGGTAGAGCACTTGCCTAGCACATGTGAGGCCCTGGGTTTGATCCTCAGGACCACATAAAAAATAAATAAATAAAATAAAGGTATTGTGTCCAACTAAAAAATAAATATTAAAAAATGGTTGACTGAAATCCATTCTAATCTCAGTTAATCCCAATCAATTTGGCTGTCTATACTATGGCCCAAATAAATTACTAATGACAGAAATTAAAAAATGAAGCTAAGTGAGAAAATCAGAGTATGTCTTTGGAAAGCTTCTTTGAAGTACTAATTAAAACAACTATACCTAAAAGGTTCCTCTTTGTATATTAATAACCAATCAATACTTGTTCTTCTTAGGTTTCTACAATGAAAAATTAAGGAAAATTTATTTATGATAGTTTCATAATGATGTTAAAATTTATTTTAAAAAACAAATTAACTCTTGCAAGGGAAATGTGCAAAATTTATTAAACAAAATATTAATTCACATGGACTGTGCAAAGATTTTATCTCTTTAGTATATGAAAAATAAAAGAGATAATGACCTTATCTAACAAATCTTCTATAATTCCTACAACAGTTTATCTTTTACCTTTTAAGTATAATTTTACAAAGCATTTGCTAGGATTCCATATTTTCATAAGGCACAAATTTAACAACTCTCATCCATTCTTTACTGCTTTACATCTTAGAGCTGTCATTCCATGAGTACAAAAGAAAACTGAAACTTTTATTAAAATGGCATAGGCTTTTAGACTCAAAAAGATGATTTAAGAAGGAAAGGATGGCTGAATGTGAATATACTTAACACTATGTTTAAAATGGCTTAGATGGCACATTTTATTACATGATTTTTGCAACAACTAAATTTTTAAAAGATGGCTTTATACTGGATTGCTCTACTCTCAGACTCTTTAAAAGTGAAAGACTTTCTTATGTGTTGAAATGACTTTGTTATGCTCCTGCATGGAAAAAAATAAATTATGTGATCATTTACACATCTTTCTGGGCATCCATTTCCTCATATGAAAAAATGAGGGGGTTGTATTGAATGATTCCACAAGTTTCCTTTCAATATTAGGTTGTACTAATTTTGCACTTCTGCTATTAGTTTTTGAAGAAGAGTAATAAGAAATGTAAAGGGAATAGCCTGGAAAAGCACCAGGTTATTATCAGTACACAACTAAAATCAGACAATGGTCTGAATGTATATTCAGTATGCCAACACATTAAAGATAAATGCAGTAATTGATTATTTACATATAAATCATTGCACAAATTTAAGAAAAAGAAGGAACTGGTAATTCCTGTGCTTCTATATTAATAAAATTTTAATCTATGGATAAAAAGTCTTTTGGAGATATATATATATATATATATATATATATATATATATATATATATATATATATTTGCTTATAAATAATAGATAATTCATAAGCACTTCAATTCACCAGTTAAAAAATAAAAGTACCAACAAAAATTAAATTTGCCTAATAAAAAATTTATAATAAACCAAGTGTTTTTCAGTGTGAAGAGAAAAAATAAAGTCACCAGTCTCAGGAGCTCAGAAGACTCTTATTGGTCTTTGCATAGACAAGCCACTCAACTAGAGAAAAGTCACTGTGATGCAGTACTTTATGCAAATATATTCATGGTCCCATTGCCTTAAGAAAGGGAAAAGAGGAGAGAAAGGAAAGGAGAGGTACTGGGGGATGCAAGTGACCAAATTATATTACCCTATTGTGTCAAGAGCCATCCCTGGGCTATTTGTGGTCTACATTGACATTGCAGCCTAGTGAATAGGAGAATCTGGTGTCTGGGAATTTCCAGTTGAAATTTCCTCTAGCTAAGACCACCCAGACACATTGTGAGGCCTATTCAAGCTCTGCCTGGTCCCACAGAGCACTGGAGATAGGGTGATCTGCTGCAACCACACAGCCTCTCAAAGATGGGTGTGACCTGCCAAGATGCATATCAACCTGCTGACTATGAGACATCACAAAGCAAAATTCCACCCCTGAAACCATATTCTTGCTTTTTATGTACCCCCTAAAATAAACCATAGGAGCCATATTTTAATTTTCCAGCTCCAGCTCCTGTGTGGGCTGGATCTATCAGGCACTCTACTTTAAAACTATACTTTTGATTCTTTGTCTTTTTGTTCTTCACTAATTATTTCTGACTTATTTTCTCCAGTGGCTTATAACCTCCTGGGCAGGAAAAAGGACACCCTGGCAAGGTACTAGAAGCCTTTCCACAATAGTATGGTGTGTATGTATGAATACATAACAACAAATCTCACTATTGTTCATAATTATAATGCACCAATTCTAAAAAAAAAAAAAGAGCACCAAAAAAGTGAACAGTGCCATGTGCTGCTCTGAAATTGATAAGCCTTCTCTTCTGTTTTGTAATGGATTTTTCACCAAGCTTCTTTTATGCTACATAAATATACAGAAAAATTCCTGAAAAGATCTTCAACAAAATATTATTTCTGATTTTATCTGTTTGTATATAAATAATTTGTTTTAAAATCTGAATTTTCTGAATATTTTGAAATGAGCCTGTGTAAGTAACATATTTAAAAAATGAAAATTCTTTTCAGTTACTTAGTACAACCCATATGTATTTCTCAGCACTATAGACAGACTTAGCATATTGAAAGTCTAGAATAAAGAGAAAATCTAGGAGACAGAAAAGAGTAAGATATCTGTTCATTACACTGAAGAGAATACAAGTATCACATATTATTATAGGTGAAAAGGAAAGAAAAAATAATAATGTACACATTGAGCTCTCATAAAGGGTTGTATATTGTGAAGAGTTCTTTATATCTCATTTGATACTCACGACAAGGGCACATAGCTAATAAATAGTAAATATGGGACTTAAAAATCTGTTTAGTTTCAAGTCCCTATAGTCTTAACCACTACCCTAATACTAAAATTCCTACATTTTTCTCTTAGTTTAAAAAAACGTTTATCACATTTTTAATAAATATAATGTGTAATGTTCTATTTTTTCAAACATAAAACATAAACACAAATTTTTGTGCAATTGTTGTTTCATTTATAGGAAAATATTCTTCAACTCTCTTACTCTAACATCTCCAGACTTATCCAGTTATTGTTTATGGGACTTGATCTCAAGAATACATACTTACAAGCATAATGGTGCATAAATTATAATCAAATCAGTTGACTACAAAGACAACTACTAATTATAATTTATTTATAACACAAAACAATCCATGGTCCTCAGCCACACTTCAGTTTTCTAATGAATTAGATATGAGAAGTCTTAAAATTTTACATTTATTAATGAGATACATTCTGAAGTCTATTATTTAGAATGTGAAAATGTCAATATTATGAATGGTGATTGTACTTACAAACAGAAAACCTTTTGAACCCAAAATATAGCTAATAAGTCATGCCAGACTAAGCTATACATCTTTTCAACTAGAGGATTTTTAGTGTTGGATGTGTAAGTTTTGCCTTTGGTTTTATTAAATGAAAAACTAGACTGGAGCAAACATCAAATGGTTTTGCATCATCAACCAACTTCATCTCCTCTAAACATATTATTTTGTCTTTTTGTATCACACAAATTGAAGATCAATTTGGAAGTAAAGATGACTATTAAATATTTTCCCTTTGATTACACTTGAATAACTGGCTCTAACCTTAAAGTATGTGTTTAGTCTTACAAATTCACTTTTTAAAGACTTCTACAATCCTTTTTATCTCAGTCTGAGAAAGTTGAAGAATTACTTAAATATTTTATTTATTTATTTATTTATTTATTTACTTTATTTGGGAGGATTGAACCAAGTAATGCTTAACCACTGAGCAACATCCCTGGCCCTTTTTACTTGTCTTTTATTTTGAGACTGTGGCTCATTAAGTATCTAAGGACCTCACTAAGTTGATGAAGCTGGCCTCAAACTTGGAATCCTTTTGCCTATCAGCCACCTGAGCCCCTGGGATTATAGGTATATGTCACCACACAAAGTTTTCATTAATTTTTTATTGAATTTTTCTTCCCTATGGCATTTTAGCAATATATTTCAAGAAAACTGAAGAGCTAACCACCTAAGACCAATAAGAATTATAACAATTACAAATTCTTTTTGAGTGGCAGTTTTTAAGAAAAGTATTTTTGTAAATAATAACTACTCATAATTTACTGAGTTCCTTTAGGAAATTATAACCTTGAAAATAGTTTCATAAAATCAAGCATTTCTACTTTAAATAGTCTCTTTCTACCATTCTACTTGCTCAACTCATTCTTCAACCACCTTAAATGTTTGTGAAGTCTGCATCACTCAGAATTCAATTGCAATTATAATATGACTTTTATAATATCTGTCCTGTTTCATAGTTGCCCATATGGATGCTTCTCATTCTCATTTCCAAAAAAATTTCACTAATATTCATCCTGTATAGTAGGCAGGATTCATATCACTTTATGGACATTAACTTTCAATCTTTAGAGAAACTGCATCAGTTAGGCATTTATTTAAGCCCATTTTACAAATCAGAGAGATTAAGTAACTTTCCTAAAGTTTGAATAAGAGCAGGGATTTTCACTTACATTAGTCTGACTACATAACTTAATGATTTAACAACCACACTATAATTTACCACCTACCACCCATTCTTCTCCACTGCATTCATACAGGTCTCCACCTTATTCATTTCTGTATGACCAGCTTCTGATATGGTGCCTCATATATTCTAAAAAACTGCCCATATTAAGATGCTAAATGACTATTTACAAAGCTCATTTTGGTCTAGATAAGGGACTCAAATTATCTGAAATGAAAGGTCAGTTTCTGTTAATAAAAATAAGAATTACTAGAAAAAAAGTGGAATAAAAATGAGACATACAAAATACAAGTCCCTATTGATTATTGTGTTTAGCAGAATATTGGACATTGTAAAAATTATCAGTTTCTATAGTAACCAACAGTTTATAGACCAGCAGATGTTCATGGGCCACAATTTAAATATCACTGACCTAGATAAAAATAAAGCATTTCACACTGTTAAAACACATTTTATTAGCTTATTAAAATCCCTTTTTGCAAAAGTCACAGCATGGCACAAACTCTAGATCATTCACAGGGGAAGACCTAGAATCCAAATAAGATTTTAAAAAATAAAAATCATAAACATCTTCTCATAATAGAATTAGTTTTGGTTTTTTATGTGCAAGCTTAATTTTTATTATTTTCTTGATGGAAATTTTTCAAGAGTCTTTAAGCCTAGACACTGAATTTTAATTAAAATTTCAAGTATTGATTTGCCATAGGAGTAAAAGAGTTTCTCAGTAATTAAATTTCAAAATGAAAGGTCATGTCTGTCATTGACTCATTACAGTTCTCTAAGAAATTCACATTAACTTCTCCCTTAAGTAGAGGTTTCTTAAGAATGTCACTACTCACTTCCTAGATATATTTCTCTATAGAGCAAGATGTGCATGATTCACTGAGGCATGATTAACACAAGTAACTCATTTTACAGAAGTGGTCTCATGATGTCTTACCTAAAATTCCCCTAGTCATTTATGTACTCTTTTTTATAATCTTTCAAAAAGTGACAACTGAGGGTCCACAAGATATAAGTTGCTACAGCTCTTGTTTCCTGTATTATTCTCAGTAAAATGTAGTGATTCTTTCCTGAAAACTGTGTTGGCATTGCAATTCCAGAATTGAGCAAGTTAGGTGAACCACAGAAACTTTCCTGAAGACTCATCCAGCAGAGCCTACTCTAATCTTGGAAAATTTGAATTAAAAAGGGGAATTGGGGAGGAAGAACAGTTGTATCCAGGGAGCAGGGACAGACTACCTGTTTGTTTGTTCATTGATTAAGTATACAAATATCCTTTCAGCTAGGACAAAGGACTGTAAGATGGATAGGTTTCATCAATTTTAAAGGAAACAAAAATATTTCATATTCTATAATTCTCTTGATATCTTTAAGAAATACACTCAAACTTGCTATGCCTATCATTACAATGAAATATATGCTATAGGTAAAATTTCTGATTTCATTTATTTTGAACAAGGACTTAAATTTAAGCTTAGTATTTAAGTTTTGAAACTAGTATAGAAAGTACTTATCTGGAAGCTTCAGGTAAAGGTGGTAACAGTTGCCAGGTAAAGACATCTATATGTTGGTGGGATAGAAGACAAATTCCTTCCAAAAGTGAAAGAGCTCTTAGCTCCACAGACACATAACATTGCACCATTTCAGCTAAGAAAGTAGAACATCTAGTAGATTCACACAGTTAGAAAGCTAAGCAATGTCATGATAAATTATTGAAATGACATTATATAGGGTGTTTTATACTGTTTTATATAACTTTCTTGGATAAAATATTATCATATAGTAATACAGATGAATTATGCAATTTACCAACCAATTTAGTTAAAACTCTTCATAAATGTGGAGACCTGAGAGAGAATATTCTTGAATTCAGTGCTTTGATTTTGTAGTTCACTTTAAATGAACAATAATAACTTCAAAATGTATTTGTGATCTTACAATAATACTGCTTGTCACTACACAAAACATCATTCTCAATCCTAACGTTCTATTGGATCCTCTTTCTTCCATAACTTATGCACTTTTTTCTTTTGTCAGAAGAAGAAAATAAGAATATAAAAAGAGCACCCTTTTGGGCTACTGGTGTAGCTCAGTGGTAGAGTACTTACTTAGCATGTATAAAGTCCTTGGAATCCATCCTCAGAGCCACAAAATTTTTTAAAAGGAATTAATTTTGAGTATTTTAGCTACAATTACAAATCCAGTTTTAATTTTAATATTTTTTTTAAATTCACGAATAGAAATTATAAGATTATTATAAAAAGAAACTTTCTTTAGACACAATAATCATTTATCTATAGATGCTTATGAGAAAACAATATGAGAAATTTGCCTGCTGCTTTCTGTACTATAATTTTTATATAATATTATTTGCAGAGCCAATGAATAGTGTACTTCATTAATTATAGTTTTTAAGGTTTTTTATTATTTTTTTATTTATTTTAATTAGTTATACATGAGAGTAGAATGCATTTAAGCGCTATGAATAGAAATGATACCAGACAAGAAGTGTCAACCCAACATTTAAATAACAATGCCGAATATTTTCTGAGAGTCCCAAAAACAATGTTAGACAGAAGTGGTTGTTTGACCCAACCACACTTAATTAACAAACATTGTTCTCCTACCTACACTATTAGGCAACAATAGCAAAGTAGCAGTTTTCTAAACAAAATACAGATCTATTTGAAACCTGGGAAAGCAAATTCATATTTTTGCCAAGCTTTCAAAAAGGTAACAAAAATATAATGGCGATAAAAAGCATATTTTCAAGTTTCTAAATGAAAATCCAAGCATGATTGTTAATCTCAAAAAAGTACTAATATAAACAGATGTATATATTCAACAATATAATTTTTATTGTAATAAAACCACAAAATTTTAGCATAAAATTTAAATATAGCAATTAATAGCACTGATGGGTAGAATTTTTATCAGAGAAAGTCCCAAGTAGAAGGTAACTTGTTATAATAAAATTTATGTTTTAAATATCAGTAACTGTGGACTTATTGACTCCAGAAGTAATGTATTATTGAAAAGGAACAAAATTAGTTCCAAATGGATGCAATATACTACTGTTAAAAGCAGCCATCATAAAGAATGGATACTTTATAGTCTTGGGCTAAAAACAGTGCTCAACCTCACAAATCTCCTACTTGACTTTTAATTACTTTTCATGCATTATGCTTTCATCCTTTCTTCCACCCTCAACATATTCACACAAAAATCAATGATGTTATTGACCATTCTGAGAACTAATAATCTTTTAAGTAGGAACTGATTCATATGCAACTCATTTCTGAAAAAGCAATCAATTCTTGAATGAGTGCAGGTGTTTTCATGCCTCTTTTCCAAATTATTGGACAGTGGAATAAAATAGAAGGAGGAGAAATCTTCCCCAAAGCAACATTATATCTATGATTGCTGCATGCTTAACACAGTAATCCAATCAACAAATAACAATGACAAAAATTATTTTTTATATTTAAATAGTACTCAGTTAATATACTATATTTATTGCAATCATACTGTAAAATAGATACTATCATCCACATTTAACAGATGAAGGAACTAAAGCTCAGGACGTTTGGGAGAAGCTTTTCTGTTTCCAACACAAAAAAAGATAAAATTTTAATTTTTGAAATATATTTTATTTTTAAATCTATGAATTGACTGTTACATAAATTATTCAATCTAAATTATGCATTATTATTATTGTATTTAATTATTTGTTCATCATCATCTATATGCTATGTTCTGTAGGTGACCAATGCATCAGTGCTCAATTTCTTAATACAGTACTTTCAGCCTAACTAATTTTCAAATTAATAATTTGAAATTAATAATAAAAAATAATGTCTAAGAAAAAGCATTTTCTTAAATATTTTAAATCATGTTTGTGCTGTTCTTGTTCAACTACATTCAAAGTAATTACAGTAAATACAGAGATTAATATATAAACGCAATTTGCTTATTTTTAAAAAGGGTATTAATACAACTTTTAAATAAAAATTAACCTAAAGTCCTATGTTAAAATACCTAAATAAAAATATAAATTATTTAAATGGATTTTATAAACCTATCTCCAAAGAAATTAAGGATAGATCTTTTTTCCATTATCTTTTTCAGTCAAAATAAAAAAAGATTATAAGATCACAGCCCCAAAGGATACTTGTAATCATAACTGAAAATGAAGGTTCTACATTTAAGGAAGTTAAGCTTCAGGATATTTCAAAGGAAGCAAGTAGATTTGGCAACATTGTTTTTCCTAGGATTTATTCTTTCAAGACTCAACAGAAACCTGCCAACAATCTCCATATTGCAAAGTTTTGTGAAAGCCTAGTGGCTCAAAAGAAGAAAGCCACTTTAAAAATACCATTGTAGAAGCTCTGAACAATGCCCTGAATTAGAATTAAATTTAAATTGTTTCATTCAATTCCACACATTTCTTAGCTCTTTTTACCTGTCTTTCATAAAGGGTAATGGCAGACAATAAAACAAAAGACAATTGAAAGCCCAAACTACATCTCGTAACAATTTAAGGTAAAATCACCCAGGTCCATGATAGGAATTCTTACTTTTAATTTAGAATATTTTCATTTAAAACAAACTAATTCTAGTCACATTACCATGACATTTATTATTCACAGCAAATCCTTTTAAACCCTAGAGTAACCTAGAGGCATTAGTTCTTTGGAAATTAATTTAAATCAATCTTTTCAATTTTTTCTATCTAAGCTTCTGGAAAACCTGTAACATTTTATTTAAGTATTTCATTACTTTTTTCCTAATATTTTAAATGGGTTGGTCTATCTAAACCCTAATGCAAAAGCATTTATATGCTAATACTGTTCAACTTAGGATGTGAGCATTCAGCCTTTGCAAGTTAACTATTAAACATGTAGGATTATCATTACTGGTTAGTGCCAATGATAGATAATGGAAAAACAGCATACACTGTATAGTTTACAAAAGAAGTAATAAAAATATTCTTGGTTATTGCAGAAAGTTCACCTATGCCAGAACAATAAGTGTCAAACTTACTTAAGTGATATGCTGTCTAACTAGACCCAGGACTGCTATTATGCTCAGGCACATCAAATCTATTAGGGAAATGATTCACCCCTTCAAAGATAGAGAATTGGCTCAGGGAGTTCCATGTCCATAAAATGAGGGATTCATTTTGGTTTTCCAGTCAACTACTTCAATATAGGTAAAGTAGTTGAGGTGTAGCAATTTAACCTCTAGAAGGAGCCCATAAACTTGGTCCCAAAATAAACTTAGAGTACTGTGACTAAGTGACTCTATTAGAGGTATCAGGAAGAGAATAAAGGGAGCATCCTGTTCCCATATCTAGGAAATGGAATTTTCTCGATTTCTGGTATAAAATGAGACTCAATCCCTAAAAATATAGGTAGATAGATACATAGGCAGACAGACAGACAGATCAAGTCTTATCCAGATACTTACGCCACAATCCCTGAGAGATGGAACATTTCTGCTGTCAGGTAAGAGAGATAACTATATAAAAAGACAAAAAGGGGTTCAATGACCCGGATGGTCTTCGTAAAACGTGTGGTAAAGGCAGCAAACATTCCAAACACGAACCCAATGAAAACTCCTCCTATTCCAACCAAAAAGAATTTTCCCATTGCAGCCAAAATATCCACAAGTTTGATAGATGGCATTTCATTGAAAGACTTGAACAGCTTATATAGTACCTGCATAAGAAAGATTACAGCAAATGTATCAATTAAAAAAAATCTCAAATTCTACCCTATCTGCCCTTCTAACTTGTGAGTTACTCAACTTTGAAGTTCTATAACTCCTAATGCCACTGAACATAAGTCATTAGCAGGCTTACCCATATCAATATTTCTACAGATCACAGATCACCATCCAACTATACATGATTATGTTTGAAATTTTTCTGATGTGCTGTGAAGACAGCTTTCATGGCTAAGATTTTCTTAGTTGGCATGACTAAGAAGATCATGGCCTCCAGAAGATTTATCTCACTTTTCAACTAGTAAACTAATAGAAGATAAATACAGGGTCAAGGAAATCTTGTCACTTTCTAAAGCATATTTGTGACTGTTAAAGCATATTCTTTAAATTTATAGACTTACTTCTAGAATTAGCTTTCTCAATTATGGCCTAAATTAGGACTTAATTCTAAATTTCAGGGGTGATCTTAAGGGAACTTAATTCATTGCCCAGAAATTCCATGCCTAAAATACTTACAACAGTAACAGCATCATTTAGGAGGGATTCTCCAAATACCAAAATATGAAGTTTCTCATTCACGTGTATTTCTTCAAATACAGAGAGAACAGCTACAGGATCTACAGCAGCAATCAAACTACCAAACCAAAGATTATGAAGCAATGACACATCTTGAAGGTTGAAGTACTTCACCTGACATAGGCCATAGAGAGAAAGACCAATTCCAAATGCATTCCACATGGTTCCAACTACAGCATACAAGAGAATGGTTCCTATGTTCTCAAAAAAGGGCCGACTGGGCATAAAATACCCTGCCTCAAGGACTATTGGTGGGAGTAAGTACAGAAAAAATATGTCACTGTCCATTATTGGTGGGGATTGATCATTTAAACTATAAATTAGTCCTCCCATGATGAGACCTACGAATATCAAGAGGCAGCTTTCCGGTACAACAGTGGGCATTTTATTATAGACGTGAAATCCTGGAAAAGAGAGAAAAGATACGAGCATTAAAACATCATTATCAATCACCCCCATATGTCCAATGTCCTTCTAGTCAAGCCTCATGATTTCAGGAAAATAGCTTCTTAGTTATTTCACATTTTTCATTTTAATAATGTCTAAAAGGTGCAGATGCATGGACAAAGACATTTGTCTCTATAAAGGAAAAATATTTGCTAGTAGGATAATGGCATTCACAGTTAAAAAGAGGACAATAATTCATATGTCTACCAGATCATTTTCAAATGCATGTGCATATTTTAAAATACACACAAAACGTGTTATCAGCTAGATATGTTCTTCTATTCTTCTCACAATCACAGTGATATACATCAAATTATATATAGTTGAGAACCATAATTTTAAAAATTTTTTAATTGGTTAAAAGCCATCTGTTATTTCCACTATGCCATGCTATTTCCCTCTACAGAATGATTTTTTCTTCTTTATATTGAAATAATTTGAAAGTTCCTCAGAGTAAAAATGAAGTCTTAGTTCTACAGCCCATGGATCCACACATAAAATATGCTCAGAAAATATTTGCTGAATTAATTAATTAATTAATGCTAACAATGGAGATTTTGTTTATATTATCTTACTAAACTATGCCAAAATTATTTTTCTGCAATGGTGCAATACAATCCAATTCAAACAACTGTAGGTGGGTTACATAACAGAGAACTAGGAGCTGATTTTTCTAAAAGCACTGACTTGTCATTTGGGACTGCAAATGCCCAGTGGGCAGCTAAAAGCAGAATAATGCTTGACATTTCTGCCTTCATTTTGTACCTGTCTTCAGATTCCTGATGGGCTCTGCACATAGTCATGTTAATCATTTAAAGAGGGCTCATCTAAATATTGGTAATACATGGTTTATCAGCCCTAAGTTTACCTATCCTACTTCAACCCCTTTTAAGACTGAGGATACCAAGGTAAAAGGTATTTTCAAGATTTGCAGGCACATTCCACTGTCAGCTTTGCAGATCTCCTGGATTGGCACCTAGAAGTCTTCATTCATTGCCCTACATCTTCTAAGAAGATCACAACCTTGCAAATAGCTCACCACATGATGAGACTGCACCCCTAAGGAAGAGCAATCATCTCATGGGAGCCAAATTTCCCTCATCCAGGATCACATGTCTCATAGGTAAACATTATGAGAATCAAATGGAGATTGACACCTCAGGTAATAAGTACTTCATCAGAGCAACCTCACAGAACTATAATAATCAGACCACAGTTTAACCAAGACTACTTACTTATACATATCTTTCATCTCCACCTGACTCAATTCTACTTCTATTTAAAGCTAAAGTTCATATAAGTATTCCTCAGTCTTTAAAAGGGATGAAGTAGGATAGGTAAACTTAGGGCTGATAAACCATGTATTACCAATGTTTAGATGAGCCCTCTTTAAATGATGAACATGCCTATGTGCAGAGCCCATCAGGAATCTGAAGACAGGTACAAAATGAAGGCAGAAATGTCAAACATTATTCTGCTTTTAGCTGCCCACTGGGCATTTGCAGTCCCAAATGACAAGTCAGTGCTTTTAGAAAAATCAGCTCCTAGTTCTCTGTTATGTAACCCATCTACAGTTGTTTGAATTGGATTGTATTGCACCATTGCAGAAAAATAATTTTGCCATATGTTTACTTACATGAAAACTTACATAAAATCCTTAATCTCACTTTGCCATCCTGATATAGCTATACTGATTGAAGTTCCTTTCCCACTTTTCATTACTAGTTTATCCATTTGATTTGGGGGGCAAAGGATGAGACCTGATTCATTGGACCCCCAGAGTCACACATTCAGTTTTAAGTAGTAACATTTGCCCTCTTGTCCTCACATTAATATTTACTTATACGTTTTTGCTATCAGTATATCTAGTACTGCAAAGTATAAAATATAAAAGACCTTAACTATACACATATGAAAATTATTGTCACTCAAGATAATGAGTATTTCTGATCAAGAAGGCAGCAGATGAGCATTCTAGTTCTGCTCCATAAACATGGCAAATTATATTTTCTCTCCAGCCTTCAGATATACTATCTATAAAAGAGAATGGATGAAAAAATGGGGCTGGAATAAGAATGACTTCTAAGGTTTTTCCTAGTTTGGGCAATGTATCATGCTATGAGTCTTTGGATCTTGTATGTATCATAATCAGTCAATATATTTTGTTAATACTGAAACTATGTTTATAAAGTAACTTAAACATTGTAATGCTAAACATGATTTATTTGGGAACTAATAAACTCATTTTAAAATAACAAAATTCTGTAGGATGCCATATTTGCCTGTCATTGTTTTTGGTTCTGAGCCTATAAAAAAGTAATAGTTAATAATAAACACTTTGAACTTTTAAAGGGCTCATAATTTTAACATCACCAAGGTAAAAGCCAGATATATTATAAACGAACATAAAAGAAATAACTGAACTCCACTTAGGAAGTTTATAATACTAGTAATTCAGGGTGTTCCTATAGTTTAAATATGTTAAAAAAATCTTCTGTTCTATTTGCTAGGCTTCTCTTTTGTGATCACCTGCTAAAATGCTGAATGGGAGTAAAAAGGAATTTCTTTTTTAAAGGAGGAGATAATCTACCTGAAAAATATAACAAGCTTCCTATGAGGGGGGAAAAGGGATACATAAAGACTGAGGCCAGTTAGTGTCTAGAATAAAACTAATAACATTCACCTGCTCTTCTTTTAGTGTTATACCTTCTCCACATATCCCTTGAACAACTGCAACCCTTTTCATTCTATACCAGGCTGGGCCTATTCCCACCTTCAGTTTGGAGACCACCACCATAATCTGGATATAATCACTTTCAAGTGGGGATTTATCTATAAAGAAAAGATCATTCTGGCGGGCAGCAGGAGGCAAACGTTCCAGCTTGCTTTCTCCGGTACTTCAAGCAAAGAGCACCTTTCTTACCATCCAGAAAAGCCCAAAGAGTTCCTATCAGAAAACTTTATGGGAGAGCCTTAGGCAGTCCTTCACTTACCTATCTTTGCCAGAGAGGCTAACATAATCCAAAGTGTGATCTCAAAAGGGACCTGCACATGCTGGTAATCCAGGGAGAAGAGGAGTGTGTGAGCCGACACCACTGAGTCATTATCCTGTGTTTCTTCTGGCTCCCAGCTGCCATTGTCTGTCTGTGGGTCCAGGTGGTGCTGCATACTATTCCCGAAGGTTCCTAGAAGCTGGGAACAGAGCTGCCCCAGCAGCAGATGCAAGAGCCCTAGCCCACAGGCCATCAACAGCTCTGCGAGCTATGCTTGCTAAAGCAGTTTAATATTATCTCCAGCCTCTCCTCCTCTCAAATGTGGTTTGCTGTCTCTAACCCTTAGACCCACTGCCTAGCACTTAGTAGATCAGTGAACACTCCAGCAGCTCCCTGGAGTCCCTGCAGATAAATGATAGGTCGCAATACCCTGGAATGAGATTAGAGCCAGGAGCCTGCAAAGGGAGGGTGCTGGGGGAAATGATTGATTGACATGGAAAAAAATTTTAACCTCAGTCCTAACTCTCAACTAAGGAAAATCCCTGAAAACTAGATTCTGGCCACTTAAAAATTTATTTTCTTACCATGAGATTTCTTTATTCCCTGTAGATCTGTAAAAAGTATTCAAGTGAAACTCCTATGCCTCCTTCCGGTCTATCAAGGTGTCTGCACACAAGAAACCTAACTAGCATGCTTTGGGCAGGAAAAACCTAAAAGTAGCTTAGTTTGCTTTAACAGAGAGAGTGGAAGGATTGAAAAACATTAATCAGCTGCTCCTAAAAATTCTAAGAAAAATAATTTTCTTTATTCTGAGTATATGGCAATGTAGTTAAGAACAGGGCAAACAATATTATTTTACTCTAATTCCTGTAATCCATGTGATGTCTTTTGATAGAGATTTCAAAGCCAAAAAATTTGTGATCCCACTTTCAACTCATGGGAATTATGCTCCTTTAATTTCCTTGTCAAATTATTCAGTTTTTATTATGACCAACATGAACTGGTTTCATGAATATAAAACTTAGTGATATTTAATCAGTGAGGCTGACCTCTTGAATAGTTGCAAATCTGTATTATCATGACCTTTCCATTTTCCCCAGATTTATTGAGGTTTAGCTGAAAAATAAAAATCATATATATTCAAGGTATATACTACATGATGTTTTGATATTTATACATTGTGAAATGACTTCCATAATCAAGCTAATTAATATATCCAGACACATACCTGCATACAAGTATGTACTATGGCATGATAACAGAGATAATGGATTTTGCTTACTACTCTATTCCACCTTTTACTAAATATTTGTATTTATTTTACATTACTATAACTGTATCTTTAGCTTCTCAACTTAAACCAAATGTTTTGCTTAATGTAAGGATATTTGAAATAAAGCAATGCTTTCTAGAGGTACTCAATGAAAAAAACTCACAGGTATTTGTGATGGATATTTTATTTTACTGTAATTCCTGAAAATTATGTTTGTGCTTTGAGCATTATGACAATATAAATATATGTGATACCAGGAAATTTATGTTTTCTTATTTTCTGCATGATCAGAACACTGCTAAATTACATGGTAAATATGGGGAAGTATCTTTTTAATATTTTTTTATTTTTAATAAACATAAAATTTATCTTCATCAAGAAAGCTAAAGATACAGACAGAGAGATAAGGAAGAGGAGGGTAGAAAAGAGGAAAGAAAAAAGGATGGAAGGAAAAAAGGAGGAAGGGAGAAATATCCAAAGTAAGTAAATAAATATTTCATAAAATAAATGCCTTAGTGTTAACAACATGCTTGACTATTCACAGAGAACATGGGTAATTAAAATATGGGAGCCTTAGGCTATTACATAAATCAATGACCCAATTTTTTCTTAGCTGCCTAAATACCATCCAGCCTAACAGCTAATGATAAATCAATGACCCATTTTTCATCAAAGAGGGGAAAATTTGGAGACAAAGACTCACCAATGCATATGGTTTTGATTTGTCCACAGGAAGTCTTTATTGAAAAGTAGTTTAGTTTTTAAAAGTGAGGCATTTTTTTTCAAACCTAAGAAATTAGTATTATATTCTCTGTAAACTTTTCAATTTGCAATTTCACTTACCATCAACCCATACCGAACATCGAGCTATTCACTTTAGTTTTAGAACAGACCGCTAATTTGAAACTGACCACTATTCTAAGTAATTATATTCTAAGTTTCCATTAGGCCAAATTCTGGAGTAATCACATCAGGCATGGAATATTCAATATTTATGTACCTTTTTATCTAGGTCTAGCCTTTTATGCCAGAATCATATAATGTTATCCTTTTAGGATCTGTGGAAAGTCATCCATGCATGATTAGAAAAATATCTTTCCATTCCTTGTTTTTATAGATGTATAACTTACATTTAATGAATATATAGTTTTACATTGCTCAGTTTGATGAGTTTTTGACAATTAATATGAACCTTTATTAGCTACCACCCAAAAGTAAATATAGAACCTTTCTCTTATACTTCTTTTGAACTATTCCTCACTAACCCCCAGGCAACTACTGTTTTGATTGTGTGCAACATAGATTGTTTTTTTTCCAATTCATGAACTTCATATAAATTGAATCATACAGTATGCACTCCTTTGTGTCTAGCTTCTTTTATTCAGCACACTACCTATAGAAATTATCCATATTTTTATGTGTACCACTAGTTTGATCCTTTATGGCTGAGATGGATTCCATTATGGATATATGCAATAATTTGTTCATACATTCTCAAAATGATGGATATTTAAGTTGTTACTAGTTTGGGGTGATTCTTTAAAAGGATGCTATGAACATTGTTGAATATAATGTGTATGCTTGCATTATTTCATTTTTACAATTTTTATGCTTTATTGAGATAAAATTTATATGACAAAATTGCACACACTAAATGTATGTATTTTGATGAGTATGCATATATGTGTATATCCATGCTAACATCACCACAATCAAGGTACTGAGATTACCCATCACTTTGACAATTTTTCTTATATTCTTTGGATATGTGTGTTTATATTTGTGTATGTGTTTGCATTTTTGTGTGTGTGTGAGCGCATGGTGACAACAATTAACATGGAAAGCACTGTATTAAGATACTTATTAGAGAACAATATCATATTGTTTATTTTATGTCATACATTGTAGAGCAGATCCCTATAATCTTACATAAAAGACACATACCTGTTGAGCAAAAACTCAACATAATCTTCTTGCCCAAATGCCTAGAATCATCATTCAATTTTTTGCTTTTACATCTACTTTAAATACCATTTAGAAGTAATATAATGAAATATTTGGTCTTTGTTACAAAATTATTTTATTTAGCATAATGTCTTCTGGAGGCACCCATGTAATGACAAATGATATTATTTGATGAAAAATAATATTCCATTGTACATATATATCACATTTTCTTTTGATATAATTATACATTATTTGTACCAACTAATGGATTTTACTGTGTCATTTCCATATGTGCACGTATTTGATCATGTCCACCATCTTTTCTTCTATACTGTCTTCCTCTCCTCCTTTTGTCCTCACCCTCAAGCATCCTTCCAACCTTTAATAATTCTTCATCTACTTTCAGTTCATCCTTTTGTTTTGCTTTGATTTTATTTTCTACAGGTGAAAGAAACCATGTGATTTCTGTTTCTGGCTTACTTTGCTGAACATGAGACTTTCACTTAGATCCAGTTTCCAGCAAGTAACAGAGTTTCATTTTTCTGATGAGTGAAGCACTATTGTGTATATATACCATATTTTCTTTATCCACTGTCTGTGTGCACTGATTGCTGATTCCATACCTTGACTACTGTGAATACTGTGGCAATAAATACAGGTATGCAAGTATCTCTTTTGTATGCCTCCTTCATTTCCTTTAGATATATACCATGGTGTCATATAGTTAGATCACAGATTTGTTCTACTTTTAATTTTTAAGAACTTCCATACTATTTTCTATTTTTTGCAATTATCTTTTAATTTTTTATTGATTTAAAAAAATAAATGACAGTGGAATGCATTACAATTCTTATTACACATATACAGCACATTTTTTTCATATTGCCAGTTATATATAAAGTATGTTGACACAAATTCATGTCTTCATACATGAATAATGATGTCTATCACATTCCACCATCCTTGCTAACCCCTGCCCTTACCCTTTCCCTCCCACCCCTCTGCCCTATCTAGAGTTTGTGTATTTCTCCCGTGCCTTCCCTCCCTACCCCATCAGCCTCCTTATATCAGAGAAAACATTCAGCATTTGTTTTTTGGGAATGGCTAATTTCACTAAGCATTATCTTCTCCAGTGCCATACGTTTACCTGCAAATGCCATGATTTTATTCTCTCTTATTGCTGAGTAAAATTTCATTGGGTATATATGCCACATTTTTTTATCCATTCATCTACTGAAGGGTATCTAGGTTGGTTCCACAGTTTAGCTACTGTGAATTGTGCTGCTATAAACATTGATGTGGCTGTGTCCCTGTAGTATGCTGATTTGAAGTCCTTTGGGTATAGACCGAGGAGAGGAATAGCTGGGTCAAATGGTGGTTCCATTCCGAGATTTCCAAGGAAACTCCTTATTGCTTTCCATATTGGCTGAACCAATTTGCAGTCCACCAGCAATGTATGAGTGTACCTTTTTCCCCCACATCTTCACCAACACTTATTGTTGTTTGTCTTCATAATAACTGCCATTTTGACTGGAGTGAGATGGTATCTTAGAGAAGTTTTGATTTACATTTCTCTAATTGCTAGAGATGATGAACATTTTTTCATTTATTTGCTGATTAATTGTATATCCTCTTCTGAGAAGTGTCTGTTCAGGTCCCTAGCCCATTTATTGATTAGGTTATTTGGTTTTTTTGGTGCTTAGTTTTTTTTTCAGTTATTTTAGTTGTATATGGACTTCTACTTTATTTATTTATATGTGGTGCTGAGAATTAAACCCAGTGCCTCACTCATGCCAGGAAAGTGCTCTACCACTGAGCCACCACCCCAGCCCTTGGTGCTTAGCTTTTTGAGTTCTTTATATACCCTAGTGATAGTGCTCTATCTGATGTGTGAGGGGTAAATAATTTGCTCCTAGGATATAGGCTCTCTGTTCACCTCACAGATTGTTTCTTTTGCCTGAGATGAAACTTTTTAGTTTGAATCCATCTCATTTGTTGATTCTTGCACTATAGGAGCCTTATTAAGGAAGTTGGGGCCTAATCCCATATGATGAAGATTAGGGCCTACTTTTTCTTCTATTAGATGCAGAGTCTCTGGTTTAATTTCCAGGTCCTTGATCCACTTTGATTTGAGTTTTGTGCATGGTGAGAGATAGGGATTTAATTTCATTTTGTTGCATATGGGTTTCCACTTTTCCTAGCAGCATTTGTTGAAGATGCTATCTTTTCTCCAATGCATGTTTTTGGCACCTTTGTCTAATATGAGATAATTGTAATTTTGTGGGTTAGTCTCTGTGTCCTCTATTCTGTACCATTGGTCTACCAGTCTGTTTTGGTGCCAATAACATGCTGGTTTTGTTACTATTGCTCTGTAGTATAGTTTAAGATCTGGTATATTGATACCACCTGCTTCACTCTTGCTCTGGATTGCTTTAGCTATTCTGGGTCCCTTCTTTTTTCCAGATGAATATCATGGTTGCTTTTTCTATGTCTATGAGGAATGCCATTGGGATTTTAATTGGAATTGCATTAAATCTGTATAATGCTTTTGGTTGTATGGTCATTTTGATAATATTAATTCTGCCTATCCAAGAGCAAGGTAGATCTTTCCATCTTCTAAGGTCTTCTTTGATTTCTATCTTTAGGTTTCTGTAGTTTTCATTGTATAGATCTTTCACCTCTTTCACTAAGTTGATTCCCAAATGTTATTATTTTTAGCTTATTGTAAATGGTGTAGTTTTCCTCATTTCTTTCTCAGAGGATTTGTCACTATTTTCTGGTGGACCTTTTAGGGTCTTCTAGGTATAGAATCATATCTTCAGCAAATAGAGCTAATTTAAGTTCTTCTTTTCCTATACATATTCCTTTAATTTCTTTTGTCTGTCTAATCGCTCTGGCCAGTATTTCAAGAACTATGTTGAATAGAAGTGGTAAAAGAGGGCATCCCTGTCTTGTTCCAGTTTTTAGAGGGAATACCTTTAATTTTTCTCCACTTAGAATGATGTTGGCCTGAGGCTTGGGATAGATAGCCTTTACAATGTTGAGATATGTTCCTGTTAACCCTAGTTTTTCTAGTGTTTTGAACATGAAGGGATGCTGTATTTTGTCAAAAGCTTTTTCTGCATCTATTGAGATAATCATATGATTTTTATCTTTGAGTCTATTGATGTGATGAATTACATTTATTGATTTCCATATGTTGAATCAACCTTGCATTCCTGGGATGAATCCCACTTGATCATGGTGCACATTCACTTTGATATGTTTTAGTATTTGATTTGCCAGAATTTTATTGACAATTTTTGCATCTATGTTCATTAGGGATATTGGTCTAAAGTTTTCTATCTTTGATGTGTCTTTGCCTGATTTGGGGATCAGTGTGATATTGGCCTCATATAATGAGTTTGGAAGTGCTGCATCTTTTCCTATTTCCTGAAATAAATTGAAGAGTATTTGTTTTAGCTCTTCTTTAAAGGTCTTATAGAACTCAGCTATGTAGCCATCTGGTCCTGTGCTTTTCTTGTTTGGTAAGCTTCTGATGACATCTTCTATTTCATCACTTGATATTGGTCTGTTTAAATTGTGTATATCTTCCTGATTCAATCTAGGCAAATAGTATGACTTAAGAAATTTGTTGATGCCTTCAATATCTTCTATTTTATTGGGGTATAAGTTTTCAAAATAATTTCTAATTATCTTTTGTAATTTTGTAGAGTCTGTTGTAATATTACCTTTTTCATCACATATACTATTAATTTGAGTTCTCTCTCTCCTCTCTCTCCTTCTCTTTGTTAGTGTAGCTAAGGGTTAGCAATTTTATTTATTTTTTTCAAAGAACCAACTTTTTGTTTTGTCAATTTTTTCAATTGTTTCTTTTGCTTCGATTTCATTGATTTCAGCTCTAATTTTAATTATTTCTTGCCTTCTACTGCTTTTGCTGCTGATTTGTTCTTTTTCTAGAGCTTTGAGATGTAATGTGAAGTCATTTATTTGTTGAATTTTTCTTCTTTTAAGGAAAGAACTCCATGAAATGAACTTTCCTCTTAGTACTGCTTTCATAGTGTCCCAGAGATTTTGATATGTCTTGTCTATGTTCTCACTTACCTCTAAGATTTTTTTAATCTCTTCCTTGATGTCTTCTGCAACCCATTGTTCATTCAGTAGCATATTGTTTAGTCTCCACGTGTTGGAGAAATTTTAATTTTTTACTCTGTCATTGATTTCCAATTTCATTCCATTATGATCTGATAAAATGCATGGTAGTATCTCTTTTTTGCATTTGCTAAGAGTTGCTTTGTGGCATAGTACATGGTATGTTTTAGAAAAGGACCCATGTGCTACTGAGAAGAAAGTGTATCCACTTGATGCAGGTTGAAATATTCTATATATGCCATTAAGTCTAAGTTATTAATTGTATTATTTTTTAAGAGAGAGAGAGAGAGAGAGAGAGAGAATTTTTAATATTTATTTTCTAGTTCTCGGTGGACACAACATCTTTGTAGGTATGTGGTGCTGAGGATCGAACCCGGCTGCACGAATGCCAGGCGAGCACACTACCACTTGAGCCACATCCCCAGCCCTATTAATTGTATTATTGAGTTCTATAATTTCCTTATTCAACTTTTGTTTGGAAGATCTACCCAGTGGTGAAAGAGGTCTATTAAAATCACCCAAGATTATTGTGTTGTGGTCAATATGACTCTTGAACGTGAGAAGAATTTGTTTGACAAACATGGCTGCATCATTGTTTGCGGCATATATATTTATAATTATTATGTCTTGTTGGTGTATGGTTCCCTTGAGTAGTATGTAATGTCCATCTTTATCCCTTTTGATTAACTTTGGCTTAAAGTCTACTTTATTAGATATGAGGATGAAAATCCCTGCTTGCTTCCTCAGTCCATGTGAGTGGTATGATTTTTCCCAACCTTTCACCTTCAATCTGTCTTTTCCTTTCAGATGAGTCTCCTAGAGCAGCATATTGTTGGGTCTTTTTCTTTTAATCCAGTCTGCTAGTTTATGTCTTTTGATTGGTGAGTCCTTCATGTATTTATATATTCATATATTCTTCATATATTCTGGATATTAATCCTTTCTCCAGGGAACACAAAAAGATTTTCTCCCACTCTGCACATCATCTCTTCATTCAATTGATTGTTTGCTTTGTTGTGCAGAAACTTTCTAGGGTGCTATTATCAATTTGACAATAATTTTTCTTAAAGCTTTTGGTAGGTATAGTAATTATATATACATAATACTAGTTTTTGCATTTACAAATTTGAACAAAACAAAATTTGATCAATTTAATTCCCAAGTACCTACACCTAAATCTTCTTCCAGTGCTCTACTGGTGTCCCTACTATTTTCAAGAGAACATTTTTTTCCTTCTTTCTTTCTAGCTTTCACATATGAGAGAAAACATAAAATATTTGAACTTTCTGGGTTTGGCTTATTTCACTTAATATTTTACCGTTCGGGTTACTGCAAATGACATGATTTCATTCATCTTTAAGGCTGAATAAAATTCCACTGTATATATATACACCACATTTTTATTCATTCATCATGTTCTATAACTTGGTTATTCTAATTCGTGCTGCCATAAACGTGGATATACATACATTTCTATAGAATGGTGTTTCCATTTCTTTGGGGCAAATACCAATGAGTGGTATAGCTGTATCACTCGTTTGTTCCATTCCTAGATTTCAAGGAATCCCCATATTTATTTCTGACCTAGTGGTATAGATTTACATTCCCAGCAATAGTGTATAAGAGTTCCTTGTAGTTCACATTCTACTCAGCATTTTCCTTTCTCTTGTCTAATAGTGCTGACTAAAATTCCAAGTAAAGTATTAAATGGGGGGGGGTGAAAATGAAATGCAAGTCTTGTTTCTGATTTTAGAGTAAATGTTTTCAGTTTATCCTCTTTGTGTTGTTGAGGTAGTATCCTTCTACATCTAGTTTCATCAGTGATCTATTTTTATTAACACATTATAGCCATACATAATACTGGCATTCATTTTGACATAAATATAGAAGTATAGAATACTATTTGCTCCGATTTAATCCCCAGTACTTCCTCTTTGCCACCCATCCTCCCTCCCACATTTTCTTTCTTCTATTCTGCTGAATTTTCTTCTATTTATTTATTTTTTTAAATTAATGCATTATGGATATACATAAAGGTAAAATTCAATGTTGTATACTCATACCTATCTAAGAAAGTTTCATCAGATTCATTTCTACATTCATCCTTTTTCCCATCCCTCTCCCCTGCCCCTCAATTCCATTCCTCTACTACTTGATCTCTCTTCTTCTTATTTCATCAGATGTTTCCACACCCACTCCTCACTTTTTTCCCTATAATCCTTGGTTTGTTATAGCTTCCACATATGAGAGAAAACTTCCAACCCTTTACATTCAGGTTCTTGATTATTTCACTTAACATGATATTTTCCAGTTTTATTCATTTACCAGCAAATGCCATAATTCCATTCCTCTTTAAGATTCTGTATACATAGCAAGTATTCTTTATCTGCTCATCAATGTTTTTAACATAAGTGAATGCTGAATTTAGTTGAAGTCTTTTCTTCTTTTATTTAAATGATCATGTGATTTTGTTCTTAGTTCTATTTATCTGATATTTTATGTTTACTCATTTTCATATATTAAACTAGCCTTGCATCACTGGAATGACTATCATGTTGTATGATCTTTTTGGTATGATGTAAAATTCAGTTTTCAAGTATTTTATTAATAATTTTTGCATCTATGTTCAAGAACATTGATCCCTAATATTTTTTCTTTGATTTACTGTGTTTGGTATCAGGGTGATACTGTCATAGACTGAGTTTGGAATCATTTCTCCATTTTAATTTCATGGAATAATTTGAATAGCACTGGTTCTACATCTTATTTAAAGATCTGGCAAAATTCAGCTTGGAATCAATACAGACATGGGCTTTTCATTGCTGGGAGGAATTTTTGTTTGTATGTTTGTTTGTTTTGATATCAAATATTGAATGCAGGGGCACTTAACAACTGAGCCACATCCCCATCCTGTTTTACTTTTTATTTTGAGAAAGGGTCTCACTAAGTTTTCCCAGGGTCTCACTAAGTTCCCCAGAACCTCGCTAAGTTTCTGAGTTTGGCTTTTAACTTGCCACCCTCCTGCCTCAACCTCAACCTCTTGAGATGCTGGGATTGCAGTTGTGCACCACAGTGCCAGCCAAGAGGCTTTTTATTACTACTTTGATCACATAATTTATCATAGGTTTATTTTAAATTTTAAAATTCATTGGATTACAAATTTTCCATATTTACCCAATTATTTTCTAGATTTCATTAATGTCTATGTAGTATCCCCATTTTTTGTCTTGGGTTTTATTAATTTGCACTTTCTCTCTTTTTGTTAGTTTGACTAAGGGTTTATCAATCTTTTTTATCTTTTCAAATGAACAAAATTTTTCACTGATATTCGTATTGATTTTTCTGTTCTCTATTGACTTTACAACATTGATGTTTGTTATTACCTTTCCTCTACAGGTTTTGGAATTAGTTTGTTTTGTTTTCCTAAAACTTAGTGACGCATGATTAGTTTATTTATTTATAATCTCTATGACTTTTTTATGTAGGCACTATAAACTTTACCTTAAAACCACCTTCATATAGTCCCAGAGATTCTTGTATGTGTTATCTCTATTTCAGGTTTATTCCATGAATTTTAGAATTTCTCCCATGATTTATTCAATGACCCATTCCTCATTCAAAAGTGTATTGTTCAATCTCCATGTGTTTATACAGTTCCTGTAGGTTTTCTTGCTGTTGCTTTCTAATTCAATTCCATTATGATCTGATAAAATGTGAAGAATTATATCAGTATTATTGTATGTGCTAAGACTTGCTCTGTGGCCTAAAATATGATGTGTTTTGGTGAAAATTCCATGAACAGCTAAGAAAAGTATATTCACCTGTTGTTAGAAACAATGTTCTATAAATGTCTGTTGAGTTAATTTAATTTATATTGTGTTTTTAGTCAGAAGTAACTTTGTTGAGTTTATGTATATATAATATATTTATTGGTACAAGAAGTATACTTAAATCATGAACTATTATGGCATTGAGATCTCTCTGATCATTTATGTTGAGCAGCTTTGTCTTGTTTAATTAAATGAGCATTTTGGACATATATATTTAATATCACTCTATTTTCTTGCTGAATTTTTCCAGTTATGATTATGAAGAGATGATAATTTTCTCTTCTCATTAATTTGGCTTGAAGTCTGCTTTTTAAAATGGAAGATTAACTATACCTGTTTGCTTTTAGATTCAATTTGCATGGGATAACAGTTTCCAATCTTTCACTTCCTGCTGTGACTCTCTTTTCCTAAGAAGTTTATCATACAGGCAACATATATTTGGGTGTTTATTTTTAATCCAATCTGCCAATCTACTTTTTAAAAATTGTTTTAAGTTGGTGATGGACCTTTATTTTATTAATTTAATTATATGCAGTGCTGAGAATCAACCCAGTGCCTTACACATGCAAAGCAAGTGCTCTACCACTTAGCCATAACCCCAGCCCTGCCAATCGACTTTCAATTGGAGTTTTGAGACTATCAGCATTCATTGTTATTATGGAAAGGTTTTTATTACTTTGTGCCATTTTGATTGATTTCCAGTGTTTTATTTTATACAAATTCTCATTTAATTATATAGTATTCTAAAATGTTTATAGTTTACTGAGTTTTCTTGGTTATTATTATCTTCCTGTTCTGCTTATAGGATTTCTTTAATTATCTTCTGCAATTTTGGCTTAGGAATCATATATTTCTGATTCCTCAACTAATGCTTATTTGGGAAATTTTTATTATTATTTCTTCTTTCATTTGGAAGAATCACTTTGCTGGATATAGCAATTTGGACAGTCATTTTCTTCCAGGGTTTGAAACAATTTATACCAAGTACTCCTAGATTTTAGTGTTTCTCCTGAGAAATCTGATGTTATTTTCATTTGATATTTTCCTCCAAATGTAGCCCATCATTTCTCTCTTTCTTTAAAATTCTTTCAATCTGTAATTTTGGTATTTTGATTACAATGTGTGTTTTTATCACTTTGCAACAATGTAACCATAAGATACAACATGAACAACTTAAAAGAGGAAAAGTTTATTTTGGCTCATGGTTTCAGAGCTTTAGTCCATAATCAGCTGATTCCCTAACTCTCAACCCGAGGTGAGGCACAATTACATGGCAGAAAGGCATGACAGGCAAAAAGCAGCTCAGGACATGCCAACCAGGAAGCAGAAAAGGAACTGTGCTCCCCAAGGACAAAATATAAACCCCAAAGCCACACCCCAAGTAAATACTTATTCTAGCCACATTCTACCTGCCTACAGTTACTGCCCAGTTAATTCATATCAGTAGAATTGATTCACTATCACCTCTCCTAATCTAATTATTTCTTCTCTTAAAATTCTTGCATTGTGTCACATGTAAGCTTTGGGGGGATACATTATAACTAAATAGTAACAATGTTTCATAGAGAAGTTCTTTTCAGGTCTTTGCTATTTGGAGTTATAGATGCCTCCATTTTCTGTATGTCCTTCTCATTCCCAAGGTTTGCAATATTTTCTGCTATTTTTTTTCATTGAGAAGGTTATCAATGTTATCAGCATATATCTCTGCACCTTCTTCTAAGCCTATAAGCCTGAAAATTGTTATTCAATACTCCAACAACAGTCAGTTTTTATCTTCAATAATGTGTGAATGTTCAAGGACAGTCACCTTGTCTTCAAGCTCTCAAGTTCTATCTTTCACTTTGTCTAATCTATTGTATAGATTTTCAACTGAATTTTTCTCTTGATGTATTAAATCTTTCATTTCCAAGTTTTCTATTTGGTACTTTTTCAAAATCCCCATTTCTTTACTAAAATACTCCTCCTTATCCTGTGTTTTCTCCAAAAGTTCATTCCCTGATCTTTTCATTTGTGTCATTTTAATGATCAACTTTTTAATTACTTGTCAAGGATTTTATACATTTTGTTATCTGTATATTCAAGTACTGTGGGGAATAACAAATATTTGAAGGTGTTATATTGGCTTATTTCATTGTCTTTTTGAAAGTTTTTTGTTTACTATCTTTGTGATGGAGTCTTCTTTCATTATGTAAATGTCTTTCAGTGATCAGTTTTCTCTTTACTGTCTATCCTAAGTTGGTACTACATCTTGGTCTCAAAACATCAAATTTCCACAATCAATGTACTATGTTCAACCACCATTACCAATTCAGAGGTGAGAGTAGATACCATTAACAATGGTAACTTAAAAGCTGACCATTTTCTTTATCCATTCATCCATTGAAGCGCACCCAGGTTGGTTCCATAGCTAGATTATTGTGAATTAATCTGCTATAAACATCAATGTGACTGTGTCACTGTAATATGTTGATTTTTAGACCTTTGGATATAGACAGAGGAGTGGAATAACTAGATCAAATGGTGGTTCCATTCCATGTTTTCTAAGGAATCTCCATACTGCTTTCCATAAAGGTTACACCAATTTGCCATCCCACCAGCAATGTATGAGTGTGCCTTTCTCTCCACATCTTCACCAACATTTATTGTTCCTTGTATTCTCTAAAATTTCCATTCTGACTGGAGTGAGATAAAATCTCAGTGTAGTTTTAGTCTACACTTCTCTAATTGCTAGAGATGTTGAACATTTTCATATATTTTTCAACAAAATTCAGCACCCATTAATGTTAAAAACACTGATGAACAGATAAACAATACATGGTGTATATACACAATAGAAAATTACTCAGCCATAAAGAAGAATGAAATACAGGGAGACCAAACTGCGAGTTCTGCCCCCTCCTTACCAGGAAGCAAGTAATGGGCTTGTTAACAATTTCAGAGCAGAATCTCCCTTCAATATCACTGTATTGTTGCAAACAGGTATTGTGCAACTCTAACAGGCACTGCTGGCCAACTCTCTTACCTGAGCAGCCAGTGGACTGATCTAGATGGCACCATGAACTTTGCTTGATAACTTCAATTTGTGTGCTTGTGGAATGTGTGTGGGAAGTGCTCAGGTTATGTAAATGCATCCTCCATAACTTTCTTGGCATTAAGGGAGTTTGTGGGACCCACAAAAAGATGCTTTTAGTAACTATTTTCCACTCAACCCTGAACTGTTCCTGTCCCACTGCCTATTGGCCTCATTATCACAGAGTTAATACTGCCAATTTTAAATGAGAGTTCTCTTCCCTCTTTTTCAGTGTGCAGACTCAGTGACTGGAAACCTTAGCCCCCATCAGAACCCAGAGCTTCCCCAATATCTGTGCCAAAGTCTCACTCATGTGCTTAGATTGACCCACAGCTTGTAGTGAGGCAGTGTTAATTCTCATGTCTAAAGCATATATTTCCATGCTTGCTATATAGCAGATTCTCAACTAGCTTTGAACTAAACACAAAACCTTTTTTGAAGAAGAGGATATAAAGTTTTAATAAATCATATAAGATCTAACAACTAAGTTCAAAACGGATTCCAGGTTTCTTAATCAATACTCCATTCTTTTGTGTTCACCAAGTCTCTCTTATTTTGATCCTTTAGCCTTTACAACAAAATTAAAGTCATAACCATATTTTTAAAATGTCTACTATATACATTTTAATAATGTAGACTATAAAATTAAATACTTTGGCCTGCATTTTTCACAATGGTGGGAAGAATCTAACAACTACACTTATAAGTAATTACCTATAAGGAAGGTCAGAATACAAAGAGTGGTGTAGCCACAAGGAAAAATAGTATGACATTTCCTCAAGAAACTAAAATAGAATTACGATATGATCTGGCAATTCCACTTTGGGATATATATCCAAAGGAATTGAAATCATCATGTCAGGGCTGGGGATGTGGCTCAAGCGGTAGAGCGCTCACCTGGCATGCGTGCGGCCCCGGTTCGATCCTCAGCACCACATACAAACAAAGATGTTGCGTCCGCCGAAAACTAAAAATTAAATATTAAAAGTTCTCTCTCTCTCTCTCTCTCTCTCTCTTTAAAAAAAGAAATCGTCATGTCAAAGAGTTAAATGTACTCCAATATTTATTCTGTCACTATTCACAATAGCCAATACATAGAAACAATCCAAATGTTCATTGGAACATGAATATCTAAAAATGTTATATAGATAAGGATTTGGGGGAGTAGATGGCAGAATAAAGGCACCTAACAATTGCCTGCTCCTCCAAAATATAGGGGAAAAAAAGCAACATGTTTCTCACTGCTTGAAGAAATTACTGGTTGTGTGTAACCACTAGAAATTGACAGTAAAGAAAATAAAACCTTTTGAAATCCAGAGAAAACAAATCAAGAGAAGTGGCTCCAACACCTAGGGCTAGGCACTTCAGTCAGGAGAAGGGAACTCTGCTGTCAAGGGAGCAAAGATGAAAGAAAAAGAGTGAAAACAAGAAGCAAAAGTCCATGCTCTGATTTGTCAGACATGATAGCACATGCCTGTAATACCAGCAGCTCAGTAGGCTGAAACAGTTGGATTGCAAGTTCAAAGCCAGTCTCAGCAATCTAGTGAGGCCAAAGCAACTTAGTGAGACCTTGTCTCAAAATAAAAAAAGAAAAAGTGGGGGGATGTAGCTCAGTTACTAAGCTCCCTCAGGTTCAATTTCCAATACAAAAAAAAATTATTCCTTGCAGACAAAGAGATAAGATAAGTGACCCAGAGTCCACACAAGAAATTTTTTATAGAAAATAAATTTCATTGCATCTCCTAAAAACCTCTCAGAGTACTATAAAAAGGAGTCTTCTTGAGAAGGGTCTTATACATCTGAAAATTTACTGCTCTGAAATTCAGAAAGTCTAACATAACCTGTGGACAGCCCAATACATGGACTGGATAGGTAGTAGCCATAAAAGACACTGTTGAATTGGGACAGTGTCTCTGACAAAAACTTGCTACTGACAGGGAGTGAGGTCTGTGACAGAAAAGGAAGCAGTGGGCAACTAAAAGAAGAGAGAGATTTAAAATTTGATAGTAAACTAGAATTGTTATTTTAATGCCTAAAATGAGACAGTTGTTTTTTTTTTTTTATGTCTTGAGAGTGACCAGAAAGACATTGCAATCTGTCTGAAAGTGTAACTTGATGTTGGAGTACTTTGACTAGGATGCAAAAAGTCCTGGGAATGACACCTTAGGCTCGGGGAAGTGAAAGGTAGTTAAGTCCAATCCTTAAATTTTGACTCCACTATCAATCCCTCCACAGTGAAACCTGCCTAAATGACAAATCTCACAAATTAAGCTGCTGAATTGTTTTGAATCAGAGATTTAACTGCTTCTACCATCCCTCCTCCAAACCCAAGTGCTAAATGAGGGAGAAAGATCCCACCCATTGGGAAATAAACAGCTTACAAAAGCTGGTCAAGTCTCTGAGAGCATAATGGCAAGACCACCATGGTCAGACCCAGCACTGAATAGAAATTAAAGGTCTTATACACAGGCCAGAGATCACAGTGGGATAGACTAAAGTTTGGGACTCCATCATGGCCAGCTTTGGAGTGAGACTTAGGCATAGATCCCACAACCCTGAAACTATGCAAGTCCCTACAGATATGACCTCAGGTACAATGCAGCTTAGTATAAGCCTTGTTTGCCAAGGATCTGTCTTTGCAATTCATCCCCCACCTTTATGCAGCATAGCTATAACCAAGTCATTTCTCAAGAATGGAGCTCTAGAACTTTCCTGGCACCAGAGAGAAACAATTATTACATTGAAACAGTTTTATCTTTTAATCACCAGCTATAGTGTAGGCCTATGTATGCCCTCAAGATTATACAGTTTCCGGGGGCTGTGAGACTCAGGTGTGACCAAATTTAATGACAGCCTAGTAGGCCAAGAGACTGCCTTCACAGACACTACACCAATGACAGGCAGCACAGAGTGGAACAAGACCCTATTAACTAGGGATAGAACAATAAGTGTAGGATTGTGCTGTGGAAATTAGTGATGGGCTGCTGAAACTTAATACTGAGAAGATCCTAATGGTTCCCATCCTAAGGCCTGTGTGCAGATGGAGCCTCTGAAATGGACCTCATGCCGGCAGAAGACAGGTAACTTTAGTCTGTTAGACATTTATTCCTTTCAGTATCTCCTATGGCTGAGTGCAGTGGTCTTGGGCCACTAGTCCATCTTAGAAGTAGGCAGACCATAGCAGTGTGGACTCTGGATCTATACCAGTGCTCCACTTATTTCATGAGGCTGTGGGCTCTAACAGAGCCCTAATTGTACCCTAACAGAATATGACAGTTTGACTGAATCATTAGCCACAGATGTGACATACAAGCCTGAAACTTGTCCATCTATGGTAATTTTCCCCAGAGGTAAGCAAAATCCTATAGTGCTTGACATTTTTTACTTGTCTGGATCTTCCCTGTCCCAGAGTGAGACCTGTGAAGGGGCAGACTACATTCTTTTGTATATTTTTCTGTTTCTTTCTATTAAACACACCAAGTATAGATTTAGAATAAACCTATGTATGGATTGCCCTCTAGTGATAAAAGAGTGGCAAAACACCAACAACCGACTGGGTAAACTTGGACCTGGGCATCATCCAGTGCTGAAATAGTAGAAATGACTACTATTTCAGTGCTGAAATAGTAGAAATGACTGCTTATTCGAAATAAGCAGTTAGCTTAAATTTTTGGAAAGACAGACACAAACAAAACCAGACTAAAACAACTAGAATACACAACTGATCTATCAATGGTGTTGCATTCCAACAAGCATCAAGAGCTTTCAGAAAATCATGACCTCACTTAACACTCAGAATAATGTGCAAGAAATGAGACAGAAAGTAATCAACATAAAAAACTTCTGATATAGAATTTAAAACAACCTTGTTAAGGAACCTGAATGAGTTTGAAGAAACGAGAGAAAATATTCACTGTGCTATTTGAGAAACAACAAAAAGAGGGAAACAGCTAAAACATTTAAACAAAAATTCTTGAGCTGAAAAATATGCTCAATAAAATTAAAAACATGATTGAATGTATCAGTAGCAGGATAGATCAAACAGAAGAAATATTTCTGAACTCAAAGACAGGATATTTGAAAACACACTATCCAAGGGGGAAAAAAGAGAAAACAAAGAATAAAAAAGAACAAAGAAAGCTCAGAGAAACCTTGGGGCAATAGGAAAATTTTGGAGTTTTAAAAGTGACTTGAGAATCCAATGGAGTAGAAAATTTATGCAAAAGAGTAACAGAAAGCTTCTAAAATCTAGAGAAGGATATAAATTAGATGGTACAAAAAGACCAAAACAGTCACATTTAGTTGAAGCAAGCCTACCACAATGTGTAGTACAATGAAACTCTCAAAGGTAAAAGGCAAAGAGAAGATTCAGAAAGCTGCAAAAGAAAAAAGTCAAGTGGGGTGTCCAATTCAGACAGAAGATCAACAAAGAAACAAAAGAGTTAAATTGTACCCTAAAACAATTGAACGTAACACACATATACAAAATATTTCATCCAACTGCTGCCGAATTCACATTTTCTCATAAGCACATGGAACATCCCCTAAGCAAGATCTTGTGATTGGCTACCAAGCAAGACTCAAAAAAATTAAAAAACTGAAATAATATTGAACATCTTTTCCAATCACAATGAAATAAAACTGGAATTCAATAAAAATAAAAATTGACATCTACAAGTACATGAAAATTCCATGGTATCCTCCTGAGCACTCTATGGATCAAGGAAGAAATTTTAAAGTTTTTGACACCAATAAAAATGGAGACACCACATGTCAAAAAAGGGATGTTATGGCAATCAATGTCTACATACAAAAGCAAAATTATTATAAGGAAAGAAACAATAAAGATCACAGGAGAATTAAATGAAACAAAGCCTAAAAAGGCAATAAAGAAAATTAATAAAAGAAAGAATTAGTACTTTGAAAAGATAAACAAAATAGACAAACCCTTAGCTACAGCAACAAAGAAAAATAAAAACCTTAAATAAAAAAAAGACTAGGAGACATTGCAACTGATATTACAGAAATATAAATGATAATTGATATTATTTTCAAAAAGTGTAAGCCAAAAATTTGATAACTTAAATGTACTTGACAAATTCCAGGACATATACATCTCATCAAGATTTAATTATGAAGAAACAGAAAATTCTAACAGAACAATAACAAGAAGTGAGATTGAATCACTAATAAAATGTCTCCTTTTTGATTAAAAAATTCCTACAGGTAAATGAGAACACTGATACAATATATCGAAATCTCTGGGACACTATGAAGACACCACTAAAAGAAAAGTTCATTGCATGGAATTCATTACTTAAAAGAAAAAGTCAACAAATAATTGATCTAACATTACATCTCAAAGTCCTAGAAAAAGAAGAACAAATCAACACCAAAAACAGAGGGAAGACTTCCAAACTCATTCTATGAGGCCAATATCACACTGATTCCAAACCCAGACAAAGACACATCAAAGAAAGAAAACTTCAGACTAATATCTCTAATGAACATAAATGCAAAAAATTATCAGAATATTCTGGCAAATCGAATACAAAACATATCAAAAAAATAGTGCACCACAATCAAGTGGGATTCATTCCAGGGATGCAGGGTTGGTTCAAGATACAGAAATCAATGGATGTAAGTTATCACATCAATAGACTTAAAGATAAGAATCATAATTGTTTCAAAAGATGCAGAGAAAGCATTTGACAAAATACAACACCTTTTCATGTTCAAAACACTAGAAAAAACTAGGGACAGTAGGAACATACCTCAACATTGTAAAAGCTATATATGCTAAACCCAAGGCCAACATCATTCTAAATGGAGAATAATTGGAAGCATTCCCTCTAAAACCTGGAATAAGACAGGGATGCCCTCTTTCACCATTTTCATTTAACATAGTTCTTGAAACTCTAGCCTGAGCAATTAGACAGATGAAAGAAATTAAAGGGGTACATACAGGAAAAGAAAATCTCAAGTTATCACTATCTGTTGACAATATGATTCTATACCTAGACGATCCAAAAAATTCCACCAGAAAACTTCTAGAACTAAACAATGAATTTAGCAAATTATCAGGATATAAAATCAACACCTACAAGTCAAAGACATTTCTGTACATCAGTGACAAATCCTCTGAAAGAGAATCTAGGAAAACTACCCCATTTACAATAGCCTAAAATAAATAAATAAATAAAGTACTCAAGAAGCAACTTAACAAAAGAGGGGAAAAACCTTCACAATGAAAATTACAGAATGCTAAAAAAGAAATTTAAAAAGACTTTAGAAGATAGAAAGATCTCCCTTGTTCTTGAATAGGCAGAATTAATAATGTCAAAATGACCATACTACCAAAAGCAGTGTACCAACTTAAAGCAATCCCACTCAAAATCCCAATGAAATTCCTTATAGAAATAGAAAAAGCAGTCATGAAATTCATCTGGAAAATAAGGACCCAGAATAGCTAAAGCAATGCTCAGCAAGAAAAGTGAACCTACTTGCATCATTATACCAGAACTGAAACTATACTACAGAGCAATAGTAACAAAACAGCATGGTATTGGCACTGAAATAGACTTGTTGACCAATGGTACAGAACAGAGGACACAGAGACTAACCCATGCAAATATAGTTATCTTATATTTGACAAACATTCCAAAAACATACATTGGAGAAAGGAAAGCCTCTTCAACAAATGGTGCTGGGAAAACTGGAAATCCATATGCAACAAAGTGAAATTAAACCACTATCCATTACCATGCACAAAACTCAACTCAAAGTGGATCAAGGACCTAGAAACTAATCCAGAAACCTTGTGCCTAATAGGAGAAAAAGTAGGCCCAAATCTTCATCATGTTGGATTCGGCCCCGACTTCCTTAATAAGACTCCTATAACACAAGAAATAAAATCAAAGATCGATAAATGAGATGGATTCAAACTACAGAGTCTTCTCAGCAAAAGAAACAATGAGTGAGGTTAATAGAGCTTACAGAATGGGAGCAAATTTTGCCACATGCAAATTACCTAGAACATGAATCTCTAGGCTATATAAAGAATTCAAAAAAAATAATAATAACCCAATAATATATAATAATAAATAATAAAATAATAAAAACCCAATCAATAAATGGGCCAAAAAAATAATAATAACCCAATCAATAAATGGGCAAAGGAACTAAACACACACTTCTCAGAAAATGACACACAATCAATCAAAAATATATGACAAAATGTTCAACATCTCTAGTAATTAGAGAAATGCATTCTCTAATTAAGATTTCCTCTCACTCCATTTGGAATGGCAGCTATTAAGAATACAAACAACAATAAGTGTTGGCGAGGTTTAGGGAGAAAGGCACACTCATACATTGCTTGTGGGACTGCAAATTGGTGCAACCAATATGGAAAGCAGTATGGAGATTCGTTGGAAAACTTTGAACCACCATTTGACCCAGCTATCCCACTCCTTGTTTTATACCCAAAGCACTAAAAATCAGTATACTACAGTGGCAAAGCCAAATCAATGTTTATAGCATCTCAATAGCTAAATTGTGAAACCAACCTAGATGTCTGTCAGTAGATGAATGGATAAAGAAACTGTTATATATACAAAATGAAATATTACTCGGCATTAAAAGAGAATAAAATCATGGCATTTGCAGGTAAATGGATGGAGTTGGAGAATATTATGCTAAGTGAAGTAAACTAATCCCCAAAAAACTAAATGCTAAATGTTTTCTCTCATATAAGGATACTGATCCATAATGGGGATGGGGAAGGAAGCATGAGAGGAATGGAAGAACTTTAAATAGGGCAAAGGGGAGGGAGGGGAAGAGACGGGGGTAGGGGGTAGGAAAGATGGTAGAATAAGATAGACATCTTCATCCTATGTACATGTATGAAGACACAAATAGTGTGACTCTATTTTGTAAACAGACATGAAAAATTGTGCTGCATATGTGTATTATGTATTGAAATGCATTCTGTCATATATCACAAATTAGAATAAATAAATAAATTTTAAAAATAAAAAATTAAATGTTTTATTTTGGCTCAGAAATAAAATATCTCCTTTCAAAAATAAAAAATAAAAACCATGACTAGATGGCTTAACTACTCAATTAAAAAAAAATAAAGAACAAAAATAAAAATTCTCTGTAAGTTACTGCAAAAAAATAAAAGAAGAAGCAACACTTAAAAGCACATTCTATTGGACAATACTGCCTTGATACCAGAACAAGAAAAGCACAAAACTCAAAAGAAAATTATAGGCTAATGTCTTTGATTAACAAGAATGCAAAAATCCTCAACAAAATACTAGAAAACTTAATACCCAAGTATATTAAAAATATTATTCACCATGATCAATTGGAATGCATCACAGAGATTCAAAGATGGTTCATCATATATAAAGCAGTAAACACGATACATCAAATCAACAGAATGAAGTACAAAAGCCATATGATCATCTCAATACATGCAGAAACACCATTTGATAAAATTCAACATAACGAATTAGATATAGAGCTAATATGCTGCAAAATAATAAAGACCATTTATAACAAGCTAACAGCTAATTTTATATTGATTAGAGAAAAGCTGAAATTTTCTTTCTAAGATCTGGAACAAGACAAGGATGTCCACTAACACCATATTTATTAAACATAATTCTGGAAGTCCTAGCTAGAGTGATCAGGAAAAAGAAAGAAGTAAACACATCCAAATTTGAAAAGATGTGTTTGAATTGTCAAATAGTACAAAAATTAAAAACTCATCAGGATACTGTTAATAAATGATTCAATAAAGTTTCAGGATAGGAAATCAACATGCAAAAAACAATAGTGCTGCTATATGACAATAACAAATGATCTGAAATAGAAATTAAGAAAGTAACACAATTTATATTACCTAAAAAATACCTAAGAACAAATTTAAACAAAAATGTGAACTGTATCTACAATTAATATTTTAAAACACTGATGAAAGAAGTTGAACAGAACATAAAAAAGTAGAAAGACATTTCACAATCGTGGATTAAAATCAATCATATTGTTAAATGTCCATACTACTTAAATTTATTTACAGATTCAATGCAATCCTAACAAAAGTCAATGACATTCTTCCCATAATTAAAAAAAATCAAAGACTTCCAAAAATCCTAAATAGCCAAAGCAATTTTGAGGGAAAATAACAAAGCAAGACATATTATGTTACCTAACTTCAAAGCCTACTGCAAATTTATAATAAGCAAAATAGAATAGTATTGGCATAAAAACACCCACGTAGAAAAATGCAATTCTTAGACTAATAAAGAGCCCATGCATCTACAGCCAAATGATTTTTTTACAAAGAGCATGCATTGAAAGATGGATAGTCTAAATGATGCTGGGAAAATTAGACATCAACCTGCAGAATGAAACTAGATCACTATCTCTCGCCACTTACAAACGTCAATTGAAAAGTGGTTAAAGGGCTGGGATTGTGGCTCAGCGGTAGAGTGCTTGCTTAGCAGGGGTGGGACCCAGGTTTGATTCTCAGCACCACATAAAAATAAAGTCATTGTCTTGTATCCATCTACAAAAAAAAAAAAAAAAAAAAAAAAGATTTCTCTCTCTCTCTTCCCCTCCCCCCAAAAACTTGAAAAAAAGTGATTAAAGACTTAATTTCATGAAGACTTGAAATGATGAAGGTACTAGAAGAAATTATAGGGGATATTCTTCAAGACATTTGAATAGGAATTTATAAACAGAACTCCCCAAAGCAAAAGTGAGCAAATGGTATTATATAGAACTAAAATGATTCTATATATCAAAGTAAACTGTCAACATAGCAAAGACAACCTACAGAATGATAGAAAGTATTTGAAATGTGCTCATCTGAATAGGGCATTGATATCCAATATAGAAGAGACATCTTCTTTACCTTGTTTATTGCAACACTACAGTCAATAGCCCAAAAAATTGAAACAACGTGTCCATCAACTGATGATGGATAAATAAAATGTAGTTTATGTACACAATGGAATAATCCTCCGACATGAATAATGAATTAAATCCTTTCATTCACAACAGCCTAAATGGAACCATGGAACCGGAGATCACTATACTAAGTGAAATCATTCAGGCACAGAAAGATATTTACCACATTATCTCACTCACATGTGGAATCTAAAAATTTTTACCTCATAGAAGTTGAGAATACACTAGTGGTTACCAGATGCTGGGGAAAGAAGAGAGTGAGGAGGAATGGGAAAAGTTTGACAAATGGGTAGAACATTATAGTTAGACAGGACCAAGACACTTTGGTGTACTACCCATATTGTAGTGACTACAGATGATGACTATGTACTATACATTTCAGAAAGTTAGAAAAAGTATTTTAAAAGTTATTGACACAAAGAACCATAAATGAGGAGATGAAATGTTTCACCTGACTTCAACATTATGTAGTATATGCATGTGTCAAACATTACATGATACCCCATCAACATGTACAATTTGTTTTTATTTATCAGTTAATTTTTTTAAAAAAGTTGAAAAATATTGAAAAAACTGTGCAAGGCAAATTGCTTTGAAAATATAAAGAAATATAACAGTGTATCAGATCTTTAAAATCTTTAAAACATATTGTATATAGTGTTTTGAAGTGACACTGATGTCAGGAGACCTCAAATGTTCTCATTGTTTTCTGGATAGGATGTATGTTTATGGGAACTGATAACTGGAATTCTGGTCCAATTTCATCTGGCTGTGGATCCACAAGTTCCACAGATGAATTTTATGATTAGTTCCATAGTCCCCATGTAATAAGTTGAAATACTCAACAGCTGGTAGAAGCTTGCATTGGTTTCTTTCCAATAAGAAAGCAATACAAAAACGGATGGTTGTATTTGAGTGCTGGAGGATGTAATATACCACAGTTAGAAATCCTGTTTTTACCCATTTATCAAGAGATCAAAAAGGCACAGTTTTGATAACTTGGTGCAATAAGGGAGGGTATTTTATTCTGGTCATGGTGGCTACTGGGTGAGGCTGAGGTTGGGAGGGTTACTTGAGTCCAGCAGTCCTGGGATATGGGGCACTACATCCACTGGTGTTAGTACTAAGTTTGGCTTCAATATGCTGACCTCCCAGGAGCAGGGGTCTACCAGGCTGCCTAACTAGGAGTGAACTGGCCCAGGTTAGTAACAGAGAAAATCAAAACTACTATGCTGATCAGAGGATGTTTTATTTTCCTCCTATTCACTTATTTTGTGAGAAATGCTCTAGGGTTATGGGGCTATCCAAAGACACAACAAACTTGATGCAAGACAAATGACATAAAGTGAAGTTTATTAGTTACATATATTTATAGCCCAGGAGGGAAAGATACCACATGTCCCAGATGGTCACAGCAGAGTAGCACTTGGAAGAGGGGATTAACAATAGAACTGTGGGAAGCAGACTTTATAGTTTCAAGAAAACAAGGTGGCCATAAGTTCCATAAGAAGATGAGATTCGATTGCTTGAACAATTCTGCAGGTTGGAAGAGAACTAAAACCTAACACTCAGCAGTAAGCAAGAACTCTGCCTGATCCGCTTGAGAAGAAGAGTGGCATGGCTAGGATACTCTTAGGGTTTAGACAAGATTAAAAAAAAAAAAAAAAAAACTCATGTGCAAGACAGTGAAAGAATTTTCAGAGATGAAATGAGCTACAGAACTTGTTTGCCCAGATGGATTTTGGCTTCCTTTGGTCCCATCTCTTCTTTTTATGCCCCCTTTTCTTTCATTGGGAATGGAAATGTTTATTCTGTACCATTATACATTGGATATATGTAACTTGCTTTTGACCTTTACAAGGGAAAACATTCATGACTTGATCTTGGGTCAGATGAGATTTTGGACTTTAACTTTGACTTTTGGCTAATTCTGGGGCTGTTAAGACTGAAGGAATTCTTGAAAATGGACCAGATACATTTGTAGTGTGAGATAGGCATGGGATTGGGGGCCAAGAGCAGAATACTATAGTTTGAAATATTTGGATTCTGAGAATTGTCATCTAATCAGTAGATTAATCCACTGATATAAATTAACTGAGTGTTAACTGGGCAAGGTGGAATGTTATTGGAGGAGGTGGGTCATTGGGGCATGACTTTGGGTTTTCTAGTTTCTCTCTGGTAAGCAGTGTTCTCTCTCTCTCTCTCTCTCTCTCTCTCTCTCTCTCTCTCTCTCTCTCTCTCTCTCTCTCTCCTTCCTGATTGTCATGCCCTAAGCTGCTTTCCTCCATCATGATGTTCTGCCTCATCTTAGGCCTGGAGCTATGGAGTTGGCTGAAATACACTGAACTTCAAATATTTCTAAATTGTTCTTGTCAGGACTTTTGGTAACAGTGATGCAAGAACTAATTAAAGCACACATTCTCCATTTTGGAATGGAAATGTTTATTTTGTGCCATTAGAAATTGTGACTTTTGTTTTTTACCTTTACATCTGAGTTTTCCTTGAGTCTCAGACTTAAACTTGGACTTTTGAGCAATATTGTATCTGTTAAGACTATGGGGACTCTTGGAAATACACTGAGTGTATTTTGTATTGTGACATGGGCATTTGGGGGGCCAGGTGTGGAATGTTATCATTTAGATATGAGGTATCCCCAAAAAGCTCATGTGTGAGAAAATGCAAGAATTTTCAGTGGTGAAATGATTAGTTTAGGAGAGGTAGATGAGTTCACTAATAGGATTTAACTAGGTGATAATTGTAGGCATGTAGGGTGTGTCTAGAGCAAGTATGACACTGGGGAATGTCTTTGAGATTTATATTTTTGTCCTGATAAGGGGAAATCACTCTTTGCATTCTGGTTGTCATGTCCTGATCTGCTTCCCTCTGCCATGCCCTTCCATCATGATGTTCTTCCACAACTTGGGCCCAGAGCTATTGAGTAGGCTGACCATTGATTAAACCTCTGAAACCATGAGCCAAAGCATACTTTTCCTCTAAATCATTCTTGTCATGTCTTTTGGTCACAGTGACACAAACCTGACTAAAACAGAGACCCTATCCCTACAGGCAGTATAGGGAGAAGAACTTTGCAGTTAGGTCTTTTGCAGTGTTATAACAGCAAGGACAGTAGCATGTCCATTAACCTAACACACTGTCTTTTGTAGTGATTTTAGATAGTTACCTCATTATAAATTTAAAAGAGGAAAAGAAGGAAAGAGAAATTGTTATCATTTTCTCCAGCATTTAAACTGGATTAAGTTTCCCTTCTTTGTGTCCTATATCACACTATATATGCCTCTATCACTGAAATTCATTCTCCATATTCCTAATATCTGTTTTCTTGATTGTTTGTCATCCTACACTGTGAACATTTTTAGAGTAGTAACTAATATTCATTTACACATCTCCACTTCTTAGCATAGTGCCTGGTATATAGCAATTTTATATGTTTATTTAACCAAATTGCTAAATTATTTATCTCTGAAAAAATCTTTTACCCTTACCTTCAACACACACACTGTACTCCATTTTGGTAAACTACTTCCTGCTTTCTAGACTTTCTGTCTCTTTGCCTTTTCATTTGCAATGTATATATTTAACCAAATGGGCTAGGTTTGAAAAGCTTTACCCAGCCATCACTCTGGTGAATTTTCACTCATCCTAATCATTGTGAGAGAATGTAAGTGATTAAATGCAAGTGCGTGGGTTATGGAGTCACATGCCTTGGCATTTGAATCCCACTTCCAACACTTTAAAACCATGTGATTTTAGGTAAGATATATAACTGCACAGTGGTTGTTTTCTGATCAACAAAATTTTAACCATAATGGTATCTGTCTCACATGGTTGCTAGATTATTCAAAGAGCTAATGCTATAAAACACTTGAAAGCAGTATATATCAAATACTAAATGTTCATTTTGTGTGTCATTATTGAAATTGTTATTCTTTAAATCTAAACCAAAGTTTATAAATTTATTTGGTTGAGCTAACATCATCATGTATCTTTGGAAAATACCCTAAATACTGGGTTTTATTGATTTCTATGGCCTTCTTCAATTTAACTTTCATATTGTTTCTATGTTTCCTTCCCAACTCTAACACCTCTGACTTCTGTATAGAACTAAGCCAGTGGTTTATAACTGGGGGAGATCTTGCTTCAAGAGTGACATTTCACAATATCTAAAGACATTTTGACTGCTAGAATTTTGGGAAGTGGTGCTACTGGCATCTACAATGGAGATGCCATAGTACTGCTAAACATCATGAAATTCTCAGGACAGCCCTCCATAGCAGATTTAGCCTATCTCTCCTAAACTAATCATTTCACCAGTGAACCTGAGGAACACTGACCTATTCCATTTTCAGTGCAGTTTTTAAATTTTTCACTCGATGGTTAACATATTCTCCTTGTATTACTCTCTTAATGACTATTAGTTTGTCTCTAAATTTTAATTGATTTTTTGGGGGGAACCAGGGAATTAATTCAGGAGCATGCAACCACTGAGCCACATCCCCAGCCCTCTTTTTTAAATTTTGTATAGAGACAGAATTCACTGAGTTGCGTAGAACCTCTCTTTTACTGATGCTAGATTTGAATTTGCGATCCTCCTGCCTTAACCTCTGGAGCCACTGAGATTACAGGCATGTGCCATTGCACTCAGCTGAATGTTAATTTATTTCTGTCTATAAGAAATGCTTTTTTGTCCTTCAAGAATAGGATTCTCACTCCCCCACAACTCAGAGCTTGTTGTAAACATTTCCTTAGTCTCCAGTGGCACACAAACCATTATTTTTACTCTTTCATACTAAATCTCTCAACCTTAGGAATATATAACATTTGGCATATAGTACATTCTCATCATTATATGATAGTCTTCTAATAGTTTCTTGTAAACACTACCATATTGAATCAGAAGTTGGGAGACTGGTGTTTTAGGTTACATTTCTTTTTAGTTACTGCCATTTTTCCAATGGTTTTAAACGTACATTTATATTTCCATCCAACACTCAATCCTCAGAGCTTTTTATCTTTTATTACCTTCATAATCTGTATCTTTAAAATCATCCATTTCTGAGGTCACACTGTGGGCCATGTTTTCATCTACTTCAATTTCATCTCTGATATATTACACACTAATATTACACCAGCAAATAATACAACACTCTCTTGGAGTTACTGCTCATATACTTGATATTGACTTTATTGGAGACTACTAATTACTTGAACTTCAATTTTCTCCAACTTAATTAGGTCTCTGTTACTTTCAATTCCTGACAATTAACTTTGCCACCCTCTCACTTAGGCAACATTTTTCACCAATGTCCTCAACTCCCAACTCCTCTTGTCCTTTAACACTGATTGATTAGAAATCAACTTCGAACCATTGTTAAAAAATCTTTGTTCAAGCCTGATACATGAATGTCGAATACTGCTCAGAAAATTCCACAAATCTGCCAGGTATGGTGGTGCAAATCTCAGTAACTTAGCAAGACCCTGTTTCAAAATAAAAACTAAAATGAGTCTATGGATGTAGGTCTACGGTAAAGCATCCTTGAGTTCAATTTCCAGTTCAAAAAAATCAACAAGAAGATCAGTGATACAATTTTAGTTTACAGAAAAAGTTGAGTCATTCATATATTCATTAATTCTTTTGCTGTTAGTTTGTTCTATCTCCCAAATCTTTCAGGAACAATTTTTGAATGATCTTGCTTTCCACTTAAATTTTAAGTAAATTAGTCATGGGACACAAATCAGTTCCTTATTTTTCTGTCTATAAACCGGTTCATACTTAGAACCATATTTTCCTCCTTATGTGTAGTGTTAGAAGTCTTCTTTTTTGTTATTTCAGAGTAATTTCTTTACCCACCAATTGATTCAATCACATCTTACATTATAGCAAGGTTTTTACCATACTTACTTGATCATTCTCCTACTATGTTTTCAGTCTCTTCCTATATGCCTTTTCTATAGCTTACAAACATACATATATCTTTACCATTCCATAAAAAGCCCTCCACTCTTAACTAAATCCTATAACACCCCTTTCTTCCCTTAACAGCTCACTATAGTGTTTTAATTTACATCCTGAATCTTTCTGGCTCCTATCATCTCCTTTTCATTGACATTGCTCATAACTCCTTCATTGCCTAATTCAATAAACACTGTTCACTATTGTTCTCTCTTTCCCATTCAGCAGCATTTCACATTGTAGATAATTTCTTTTTTCATTAAGGGAACATTTTTCAATCTTCTTGGTTTCTGTGATACTCCTTCAATCTCTGTAGTCATGTTTACTTAGATTTTTTTTTCTTTTCAGTTATTTCCCCCATCCAATCATTATCTGACACCATTCCCTGGGATTCTGTTCTCATGTATATTGTTTCTCACAAAAGTATTTCTCATGCATTATCATCTCTCTCATGGATTTAATCACATCTACTATTTTTCTACTTTCAAGTCCTAAACTCAAAGATCTAGACCTTCTTATAATAGCTCCCTCTAAGAGAAATCTATTTTGATATACCACAGACAACCCAAACATAAATTATAAGATTACCAAAGGTAAGATATTTTCTAACTATAGTTATTGTCTTTAGTCCTTAGTATAGAAATAGTACCTGCCACGTTACATATATTTAACATATTTGCAACAAAATTATGTAATAGCTGTTTTTGCCTAATATTATATACGTTTTTCTCCAACTAGACTGTACACTTCTTGATATTACATTCTCTCTCATTTATCTCTGAATTGCCAGTGTTTACTTTTTAAAATACAAAGATATACAATAAATTCATGCTAAATTATTCATAAATGTTGTTTTAGTTATCTATTTCCAAAACTCAGTAACTTAAAAATCAACATTTGACAGGATTGTTTCATGAAGCCAGATAGTATGTAGTTTAAGCGTTGCATGAAGATGATCTTTGTCACAACTACTCAACTCTATCATTGTCTTGTAAATCAATCACACAAAAAAAATGGGTATGTTCCAACAAAACTTTACATAAACAAGCCAATTTGGCCTTTGAGAAACAGTGTGTTGACCTTTGGCTTAAACCCACCAGTTTATTTTGTTTGTGATTTTGTGAGTTAGGAATTAAGGAAATAAATAATGATTATAATTTCTGACATAGAGTAAGTGTTTCTAATTTATTTGATATTCTTGATACTGTTCATATAATTTTCACATTCATGCATGGAATCCCTATTCTGGACAGGAGCAACTCTGCATTTGTCACTGAGCAAGGCTAAGAATCACCTGTGCACAGAGCAATAAAATATTTGGATAGGAATTTTACTCCTTATAGAAAAAAAAGTGTCGAGAAAATGGTTAGTAGATATCACTAAACTTTTCTCTAAAGACATTCATCAAAGAAAATAAGCATTTTGTGTGATGTAGTGATTATGAATTTCCATCAAGCAGCTGTGTGGTTTTGGAAAAATTAGGTAGCCTCCAGAAACCTCAGTCATTTCATCTATAATATAAAGGTAATATTAATATGCACCCAGTTAGTATGATCATTGAGAAAGAAATTCATGTAGACCAATACAGGAAGGAAATAGTAGGCACCTATAAATAATAGCTTAAATGGAAGATTATTATCATGAAGACAGATTAAAAATTATAGAAAATAGAAAAAAATGTAAATTCTTCAATTAGAGAAGTTCTAAGTCACATAAAAGGTAAACACCATTAAATTAACAGCATGTTTCTCAGAAGAAACCCTACAGACAAAGAAGGTTTGGAATGATATATTCCAAGTCCTGAAAGATAATAACTGACAACCAAGATTATCATACCCAGCAAGGATATCCTTCAGAATCACATAGGATACAAAGACCATCCAAGATAAATAAAAAGATAGGGAATTCATGACACTCAGATCAGATGTATAAAAGATGCTTAATGGATTAATTCATACAGAAGGGGAAATATAACTTATCATGATAGCTTGAGAAAATACAAATCCATCTAGAAGAGTAGAAACAAAACTGAGAAATACAGAAGCATCAAACATTACCAATACAATAAGCCATTAAATCACAAAGATGAATAAGAGAAAAAAAGAAAGGCATTCAAAACAACTAGAAGAAAATCATCAAAATGGCAGGCATAAGCCCATACCTCTCAATAATAACTCTGAAATAAAATAACGTTGATTATCCTGTTAATAGACAAGAACTAAGCCTGATGTGATAGCACGCCTGTAATACCAGCATCTTGGGAAGCTGAGGCAAGAGGATCATAAGTTCAAAGCCAGCCTCGGCAACTTAGTGAGGTCCTAAACCACTCAGCAGGACCCTGTCTCTAAATAAAAGAGAAAAAGGGATGGAGATGTGGCTCAATGGTTGAGTGCCCCCTGGGTTCATTTCCCAGTACCAAACACAAAACAACAACAACAAAAAATTAGACATGAACTGGCTGAATGTACACCCAACAATATGCTGGCTATGAGAAATTAACTTCACCAGTAAAGAAACACAGGAACTGAAACTGAAATGATGGAAAGCAGTAACACAAGCAAAAAAATTTTTGAAAGAAAGCAGGACAAAAAAGACTTTAAAACAAAAACAAGAGTGAGAAGATGCTGTTACAAAAAAATAAAAAATAAAAGGAAAAGTGGGTGGCACAGATTACCTATCGCCTTCACCCTTAAATTTTTTCCTGTGCTCATGACTGCTGTATTTGCATACTGATCTGAAATGATGAAAAGGCACCTGTGTTTGGCACCAGTGAGAGATAAGGAGACAATATTTCCCAACCACCCAGAAATTCAAGAGTTTTGATTGGAAATTTGAGCACACAAAGATAATGAGAAGCCAGACAAAAATTCACAGACTATGGTGGCTAAAATGGATTAATAAGAAATGTGTGATTTGACCTATGATACTCCAACACAATGTTCTACAGGTCCAGTTTGGGGATGTTTCATTGGCAAGCCACAACTATGAGACCTAATGGCGGCCCATGTCAAACAGTGTATATTTTTAACAATTTTTTTCACTATACACTACCCCTTCAACGACGCAAGGTTGCATTTATGATAAGAAATTATCATCCAAATATTCACAGAAATTAGAGCATTTATCTTGGTATTCTAAGATCTTGAAGGCCCCCTGCTTTAACTATTCCTAAAGTTCTTTTATCCATTTGTTCACTGCTATGTGCTATGTTCACTGCAGATGACCCTTTAATCCAGAGATTGCATGGATCTATAAAATAGAGAGCGATAAGTACAACAGAATATCTCAGGAGAGGATTTTGAAGCATTCCATGTGATACTACCTTAAAGTCAAAATATCTTGCATTATAGCTGAAATAAACTTTAAATTATTTTTCTTCTTTATTTTTTCTATCCAGCTGCTCCCCTATTAGACCCTCTTTTAACTTTATATTTTGTTTACTTTCCTCTGTTTATTAAATGCTCATCTGAGAAGACTTAAGTTCTTCTAGCTTTTAAAAATTGTAAGGTAGTTAAAAGAGAACAGTTGCCCAAGATTTTGAATCTTAAGAAAAATGGAGCCTCCGTAGTATGTTGTCAATGCATTCACTCTGGCTTGGTTATGAGACCAAATCATTCTTCACTACTCTATCAAAAGAAGCAGTATTATTCTAGCAGCATCCATTTTTGTTTAAGCTTCCCACTGTTAGAGATTTGAGGTTATATGATATATTTATGCTCATTACTAATGTTGATGGAAAATTGGAGTTGAATTTATAGCAACAGCATAAAATAAAATGTGATGTATTTTATGCATGCCAATAAAGAAATGATCTATTCTTGTTCTACAGAGAATGGGAATTGGAAATAAAACAACCTTTGTATTCTAAAATAGGGTCTGAAAATACTTTGCAATTTTCATTTGAATTGTTTAGGTTTGAGTTATTGGTTAATTTATCTTTCAATACACTGTTTAAAGTAAACTTTAATAAATGATGCAAGTTGTCAATGGATAAGTGATTAATAGTTCTGCTAGTAATAGATTTATTTTTTCAATAAAGTTGCATAAACCAAGAAAATAGTAATAAGAGTCAAAGAATGTCATTATATAATTATATCCTTATGCGGTAGCACATTCCTGTAATCTTAGCGGCTCAGGAGGCTGAGGCTAGAGGATCACAAGTTCAAATCCAGCCTCAACAACTTAGCAAGGTGATGAGCAACTCAATAAGACCCTGTCTCTAAAAAGTCAGTAGATGTGGCTCAGTGGTTAAGTGCCTCTGAGTCCAGTCCCTGGTACAAAAAAAAAAAAAAAAAAAAACAGAATGTCACTATATAATTATCAAGGAATCAATGTATCAAAATGTCATAATTATAAATCTATATATGACTGATGTCAGAAAACCAAATTTTATTTTAAAAAACATTATATCAATCAAAAGGAGAAATAAGCTCTAGTATAATAATAATGGGTGATTTCAATACTCCACTCTCACAAAAGCATAGAACATCCTGACAAAACATCAACAAATAAACATCAACTAAATTACACTACAGATCAAATGGTATTAATGGACATTTATAGAACATACCATCCAACAACTGTTTCATAAACATTCTTTTAATCAATGTATAGAATGTTCTCTAGAATAGACCATATTATGGGCCACAAAACAAATTTCAACACATTTTAAAAGCTCAAATTCTACCCTGAATATTCCTGATAATGGTGGAATGAAACAAGATATCAACAGTAAGAGAATCTTTAGAAATTACAAAAACACGTGAAGACTGAAAAACACACTTTTGAACAAACAGTAGATCATTGACAAAGTCATAAGGGAAACTAAAAAATTATTTGAAACAAATAATAGTGGAAATACAACATACCAAAACTTGTGGGATACAATGAAAGACATAGTAAGATAGAAGTTTATAGGAATGATTGCATACATCAAAAAAGATATAAGATTTCAAATAAACTACTTGTGCATCCTCCAAAGCAAAAACAAACTAATCTCTAAATTAGTAAAACTAACATAATAATAAGGGTTAGACAAAAATGAAATAGGGCCTCAAGGAACAAAGGAGAGGATTGATAATATTTTTTAAATTAGTTATTTAAAAGACAGGCAAATGGAAAAACCTGTAGCTAGACTAATGTTAAAATCACATGGAGAATTAAGACCCAGATAAATAAAAATAGAAATGAAAATGAGACACTAAAACTGGGTGGCATAAAATTTAAAAGGTTCTCCAAAGGAAAGGAAAAAATTGAGTGTGAAGACAGAGACAACAAAATAGAAAAAATCATTTGCAATATACTCTTTTGATAGGATGAATATCCAGAATATCCAGAATATATATATATCCAGTGTGTGTGTATATATAAGCAGATACTTCTCAAAAGAAATACAAATGGCCAGTAAATACATTTTTGAAAATGTTTATAAGTAATCAAGGAAATTCAAGTCAAAACTACACAGAGATTTCACCTCACTGCAGTTAGAATACAAATCATGAAGAACACAAATAATAATAAATGCTGTAGATGATTTGGGAGGAAATGAACATTTACACACTATTATTGGGATTGTCAAGGAAATCAGTGTGTATATCCCTTTAAAAGCTAGGAATGCAATCACTGTATGACCTAGCTATCTCACTCCTTGATATTTATACACAAGAAATAATATTAGCATACTATAGTTATACATGCATTTCAAGTTTTTATACCAATGGAATTCACAATAGCCAAGTTATGGAACCAGTTCACTTGTTTGTCAACAGATGAATGGATAAAGAAAACAGGGCATATATACTCAATGGAGTAAAGAAGAACGATATTACAGCATTTCCTGACAAATGGATGGAACTGGAGAACATCATGCTAAGTGAATTAAGCCAGATTTAGAAAGGCAAGGGTTGAATGTTTTCTCTCATATGTGGAAGTCAGAGAGAAAAAAAATGAATAAAAGAGGGACCTCGTGAAAATTCAAGGCAGAACATTTGAGTATCAATAAATAAAGAATAGAAAAATAATAGAGAAAAGCAACAAACCCAAATGTTGAATCATTAAAAAGACCAAAAGGGTGCAGTGGCCCACACCTATAATCCCAGGGACTCCAGAGGCTCAGGAAAGAGGATTGCAAATTTGAGGCTATTCTCAGCAATTTAGTGAGAACCATCGCAAAACAAAAAATAAATAAATGAAAAGGGATAGGGATGCAGTTCAGTTGCACACTGGGTTTAGTCTATATTACTGAAAAAAATGTATTTTTTAAATAAAAATATGAGCAAAATTTAGCTCCATTAACAGAGAAAAATGATCATGACACAGATTACTAAAATTACAAAGAGGAAAAGGGGTAACATAACTACTGAATCTATAGAATTAGGAATGATTAGAAGACAACACTATAAAGAACTGCATGACAACAAATAGATATGTGTGAGCCAGGGTAATTTGACAAGGAAAACAAATGAATGTAAGCAGATGGGGGGGAAATGATTTCTATTTGCATGTTACAGGATAGTGTATATGGAAAAATTCTAAGAAATTCACTGAAAAATAATTGCAACAACAAATGATTTTTAACAGTACTGCAGGATACAAAATTGGTATTTGAAAAATCAATTGTGCTCTGTACAGTAGCAATGAATGAACTGAAAGTAAAATTAAGAAATTCCATACATAACATGAGAAATAATAAAATTATTTACAATATATTCAACAACAGAATTTTTTATCTCCCACTTGAAAATTACAAAACATTCTGGAAGAAATTAAAGATCTAAATAAATGGAAAGAAATTCCTGGTTTCCTGGTTCACATTGTTAATATGGCAACATTCCTTAAATTAAAAAAAAAATCTTTCAAAAATACTGGTTGGCTTTTTGTTGTTATGTTGTAGAAATTGACAATTTTATCCTTACATTAATAGGGAAAGGGAAAGGACTTAGAATAGCCAAAAAATACTGATAAAGAAGAAAAGGTTGAAGGACTCAACCTTTGTGATTGTAAAACCTGCTACAAAATTAAATCAATCCACATCATGTAGTACTGGCATACAGACACACATGTAGATAAAAAGAATGGAATTGAGAGTCTAAAAATAAACCTATTGGGCTGGAGATGTGGCTCAGCGGTAGCGCGCTCACCTGGCATGCGTGCGGCCCAGGTTCGATCCTCAGCACCACATACCAACAAAGATGTTGTGTCCGCGGAGAACTAAAAAATAAATATTAAAAAATTCTCTCTCTCTCTCTCTCTCTCCTCTCTTGCTCTCTCTTTAAAAAATAAATAAATAAATAAACCTATTATGGTTACGGCACATTAATTTAAAACAAGTGTTCCAGAACAATTTAATGGGGAATAATAGTCATTTTAGCAAATAGTTCTCTAACAGCTATATATCCAAATTAGTTGGACATCTAATTTACACCATAAACAAAAATATTCAAAATGTATCATAGCCCATTTTTAGTGTAGCTTTCCCAGTGGGTATGAATTGATATAGCTCATTGTGTTTTTATTTACATTTCCCTAATAACTTATTGATGTTGATCATCTTTTATGCAGTTATCCTTTGTATCCTTATAAACAAAACTAAAATTTTATACCCTTTTTGAAATTGAGAATTTTGTCTTTTTGTTGTTGAGTTGTAATAGTTTTTTTAATATATTCTGGATACTAGACATTTAACAGATAATGATTTGTAAATATTTTACCTTATTATATAGGTTGTCTTTTCACTTTTTAAATTATGTTCTCATATGTACATTTTATTTAATTTTATTTTATATATTTTTTTCTATTTTCTTGCCTGTGCTTTGAGAGTCATATCTAAGAAGGCTTTTCCTAATCAAGTGTCACAAAGAGTTACCCAAATGTTTCCTTTTAAGTGGTTTTTATATTTTTAACTTCTGTTTAGGTCTATGATCCATTTTGAGTAAGCTTTTGGTTTGTTTGTGTCTTTGTTTATGGTGTAAGTTATGTTTCCAACTTCATTCTTTTGTATGTGGATGTTCAGTTGTGTGAAGTTTCAGAAGATAGGGTTTGGGGAAAGTATGGATGTGTCAAATAAAAGACAGATGTAATTGAATCTGCCTCAGCATTGGGGTGAAACATTAGCCAGGGAGAGATGGATTTTATGCTTTAGTGAACGCTGGTATTAATAGAAACTTATGACTAAGTGCCTTCCCCAAATCCTATACTACCCGAGAGGGTGGTGGATAAAATTAGGACAAATTATTAATAAACTGAATTGAACTCTGAAATAACTGAGAAAAGCTAAAAGTGACCTAAGCCTCCCCAAAATTAACAGCAACCTTCTGCCACTAGATGGAAACAAGTCTCAAGTTTTAAATGAGGTTTAATTATTTTAAAAATGACTTTTTTATAATACTTGAATAATGGTTTATGAAAGCCAAAGATGTTGCATAAATTCCTCTAACATAATAGAAAAAATAACCAAAAGAAACTTTACTAAATTTAAATGTTTAATCAGACAATTCATATTTCCCCTTTTCATGAATTATCTTCCTGTCCATTTTGCAACTTAAGAGAATCCAGAGTGGAAAAGCCATCAGAAAAGAGGTGGTCTCGTGAATTCTCCTTAACTGTACCTATTCTATTCTTGAACATCTCCAGACACATGGAAATTCATAATTCAAAGTAATACTTATTCTTATTGGACTGTTCCAACTGTTGACATTTTTAAATTTTTTTTATTTTATTATTTTTAATTTTAATTAATTAATTAATATTAATATTATTTTTAAATGTTAAGCTTAAATTATTTTTTTTTACTTTTTTTGGATCAGAGATTGAACTCAGGGCACTTCACCACTGACTACATCCCCAGCCTTTTTTATGTTTTATTTAGAAACAGGGTCTTGCTAAGTTGCTTAGGTTCTCAATAAGTTGAAGAGGCTGGCTTTAAATGTGCTGTCCTCCTGTGTTGGCCTCCTGATTCAGTAAGATTATAAGCATATGCCACCATACCTGACTTAAATTTATTTTTACCTGATAATAAAACTTACACATATCTAAGGGGTACCATGTATATATATATATATATATATATATATATATATATATATATATATATATGAATGCATATAAAATATATAGTATAATTAGATTTTAAAAATCTATCTCCTTAAATATTTAGTACCTGTTTATGGTGAAAACTTTCAAAATTCTTTCTTTTTAGCATGTCCTCCATATTTATTATTGTTATCTATAGTCAACATAAAGTACAATAACTCATCAGAACATATTGTTCTTATCTAACCGTAATATAAGATCCCTTGTGCAATTTTTCTTCACCCTTCCCTGCCTACTTTTCCTGGCCCTTCTGGTAACCACCATTCTATTCTCAACTTTTTTTAAACAGTACTGGGGATTTAATTCATGATTGCTCTACCACTGAGTTTACACCTGCCACCCCTTTTTATTTTTATTTTTGAGAAACAGTCATAGTAAATTGCTGATGCTGGCCTCAAATTCATGATACTACTGCTTCCTAAAATTCATGATACTACTCAGCTTCCTGGGTCACTGGAAGTACAGGTGTGTGCCATCACACCTGGCTCTGTTCTCAACTTTGATTGGGATCAACTTCTTTAGGTTCCACATATGAGTGAGATCATGGGGTATTTTTCTACCTGTGCCTAGATTATTTCACTTATAATGATGTCTAGTTTCATCCATGTTGTTACAAATGGAATTAGTTTGTTTTTTGTGTGTTTGTGTGTGTGTGTGTCTCTCATGGTATATATATATATATATATATTTTATATATATAAACATTTTCTTTATCAGTTTGTGGGCTTTTAAGTTGATTTTTTTCTGTCTGGGCTATTTTAAGTATTGCTGCAATGAACGAGGAAATGCTGATGTTTCTTTGACACACTGTTTCATCATAGAGTAAATCTAATTTTAATTTTTTAGAACTTCAAATTGTTTTTCAAAATGACTGTAGTAAATTACAATACTACCAACATGAAAGACTTCCCTTTTATCCAATCTTCACAACCTTGTTATAGTTTGTCATTTTGATTATAGTCATACTTACTGACTGAGGCAATACTTCCTTGTGGTTTAATTTGAATTTTCCTGATAAATAGTGATCTTGAACATTTTTTTTTCACATAACAATTGACCTTTTATATTTCTTTCTACTTTTATTTATTTGTTTGTTTTGGTAATAAGTATCAAAACCAGGGCCCTGTGTGAGCTAGGTAACTGCTCTTCAACTGAGCTCTGCGCCAGTCCTGCATATATTATTTTCAATAATGTCTATTTTGATCTATTGGCAATTTTAATTGTTATTTGTATTTTATTGGGTTTTTGAAGTTCTTCATATTCTGGATATCCACCCTTATCAGATGTATAATTGGAAACATTTTCCCACTCCTGTAGCTTATTTATGCAGTCTTTTGATTGTTTTGAGATTTATAGAAATATTTTTACTAAGAAATGATATTATAAGTGATACAAATGAAAGAATATTATAAAGATAAAAACAAAAAAGTACAAGAGAAAATATGCTAATAAGAAAACTCTATATTCACACTTCTTTCCTCCTCTTATTTTCTTAAATTTTTAAAATTTATTTGTTCTAATCAGTTATACATGACAGCAGAATGCTCTTTGATTCATTGTACACAAATGGAGCACAATTTTTCACTTCTCTTTTTGTAAAGTAGGGACACACCATTCGTGCAATCATACATGTACCTAGGGTACCTCTCATTCCACCATCTTTCCTACCCCCATTGCCCTCTCTTCCTCTTTGCCCCAGCCAAAATTCTTCCACTCATCGAATGCCCTCCCCATTATGGATTATCATCTATTTTTCATAGAAAAAATTTAGCCTCTGTTTTTGGGGGGAATTGGCTTACTTCACTTAGCATAATATTTTCCAACTCCATCCATTTACCTGCAAGTGTCATAATTTTACCCTCTTTTGTTGCTGAGTAATATTCCATTGTGTATATGTAGCACAGTTTCTTTATTCATTCATTTATTGAAGGGCATCTATTGAAGGGTTGGTTCCACAGTTTGGCTATTGTGAATTATGCTGCTATGAATGTTAATGTGGCTGTGACACTGTAGTATGTTGTTTCTAAGTCCTTTGGGTTTATACCAAAGGGTGGGATAGCTGAGTCAAATGGTGGTTCTATTCCAGATTTTTGAAGGACTCTCCATAATACTTTCCAGATTGGTTGCACCAATTTGCAGTCCCACTAGCAATGTATGAGTGTGCCTTTTCCCCACATCCTCACCAGCACTTATTGTTGTTTGTATTCTTGATAACTGCCATTCTGACTGAAGAGAGATGAAATCTTAGAGTAGTTTTTATTTGAATTTCTCTAATTACTAGAGATGATTAACATGTAACATTTGTTTTTAGAATGTATATCGTCTGAGAAGTATCTGTTTAGTTCCTTAGCCAATTTAATGATTGGGTTTTTTATTTTGGTGTTGAATTTTTTGAGTTTTTTATATATCCTAGAGATTCATGCTCTATCTGATGCGCATGTGGTAAAAATTTGCTCCCATTTTGTAGTCTGTCTCTTCACCTGATTGTTTCTTTTGATGAAAAGAAGCTTTTTAGTTTGAATCCATCCTATTCATTTATTCTTAATTTTTTATTGCACTTTAAGAGTCTTGTTAAGGAAATCAGAGCCTAATCTGACATGATGAAGATTTGGGTCTACTTTTTCTTTTATTAGGTGTAAGGTCTCTGGTCTAATTCCTAGGTCCTTGATCCACTTTGAGTTGAGTTTTGTGCATGGTGTGAGATAGGAGTTTAGTTTCATTTTGCTGCATTTGGATTTCCAGGTTTCCTAGCACCATTTGTTGAAGAGGCTATCTTTTCTCCAATGTATTTTTTGGCACATTGTCTAGAATGAGATAACTGTATCTATGTGGGTTTGGTCTCCATATCTTGTATTCTGTACCATTGGTGTACATGTCTGTTTTGGTGTCAATAGCATGCCATTTTTGTTACTATTGCTCTGTAGTATAGTTTAAGATCTGATATAGTGATGCCTCCTGCTTCACTCTTCTTACTAAGGATTGCTTTGGCTATTCTAGGACTCTTATTAGTTTTCCAAATGAATTTCATGATTGTTTTTTCTATTTCTATGACATATGATGTTGGGATTTTAAATGGTATCACATTGAATCTGTATACCACTTTTGGTAGTATGGCCATTTTGACAACATTAATTCTGCCTACCCAAGTGAATGGGAAATCTTTTCATCTTATAAGGTCTTCTTCAGTTTTTTTCTATAGAGTTCTGTCGTTTTCCTTGTAGATGTCTTTCACTTCTTTTGTTAAATTGATTCCTAAATATTTTTTGAGGCTATTGTGAATGGGGTGGTTTTCCTAATTTCTCTTTCAGAGCATCTATCACTGCTATATAGAAATAAATGCATTTGATTTATGGGTGTTGATTTTATATCCTGCTACTTTTATGAATTCATTTATTAAATCTAGAAGTTTTCTGGTGGAATTTTTTGGATTCTCTAAGTATAGAATCACATTATTGGAAAATAGTGATAGTTTGAGTTATTCTTTTTCTATTTGTATCCCTTTAATTTCTTTCATTTGTCAATTGCTCTGGCTAGATTTCAATGATTATGTTAAACAGAATTAGTGAAAGAGGGCATCCAGGTCTTATTCCAGTTTTTAGAGAAAATGCTTCCAATTTTTCTCCATTTTGAATGATGTTGGCCTTAGGTTTAGTATATATAGCTTTTACAGTGTTGAGGTATATTTCTACTGTCTCTAGTTTTTCTAGTGCTTTGAACATGAAAGGGTTCTGTATTTTGTCAAAAGCTTTCTCTACATCTATTGATACAATTATGAGTCTTATCTTTGAGACTATTGATGTGGTGAATTACATTTATTGATTTCCATATGTTGAACCAACCTTGCATCCCTGGAATGAAACCCTGATCATGGTGCACTATTTTTTAAATATGCATTTGTATGCAATTTGTCAAAATTTTATTGAGAATTTTTGCATCTATGTTCATTGGTCTGAAATTTTCTTTCCTTGATGTGTCAGTTTGAAGCACTCCCTTTGTCATTTCTTGTAGGACAGGTCTTGGAGAGATATATTCTCAAACTTTTGCTTATTCATGAATGTCTTTATCAATCTTTCACTTCTAAAAGATGGCTTTGTTGGATATAGTAATCTTGGTGGACAGGATTTGGGTTTTTTTCCCCTTCAGATTGTGAAAATGTCTTACAGGTCACAGTCTAGTAAGGTTTCTCCATTCTGCAGAGAATGTGCCATCAGACAAATTGTGACACCTCTTTGTGCTATTGGCTTTTAAAAACTATCCTGCAACCTTAAAAATCTTGTCTTTCCCTTTGAAGCTTAATATAAGATGTCTTGGGGTAGACTTAGGTAAGTTAAATGTGAATGGTGACCTTTGGCCTTCCTCTAACCAGATATATATATTCTTCTCCAGGCTTGGGAAATTTTCTATTATTATTTCTTTGAATAAACGTTTTACCCCTGTGGCATTTTCAAGTCTCTTTAAGCCCCAATAGCTTGAATATTTACTCTTTTAGTATTGTACCAAAGGGTCCCATAAGCATTCTTCATCCCTCTTCCTTCATTTTTTCCTCTAAGTATGTACTTTCCAATAGCCTGTCTTTTAGCTCGCTATTTCTTCTGTTGGATCTATCTTGTTCTTGATATCTTCTAGCATTTTATTAATTTCAATAGGTATATTTTGTTCAGCACAGGAATATCTGTTTGATTTTTTGAAAATTTCTTCCCTGTCTTTTCTTAACATTTTTCTCTGTTAGAGTATAAAACCATTTCTTTGTTTTCTTCAGGCTCACTAAATTTCCTTAAAACAGTTGTTTTGAATTACTGCCCAGGCCAGGGTTGTGGCTCAGCGGTAAAGTGCTTACCTAGCATGAGCAAGGCCCTGAGTTTGATTCTCAGCACCACATAAAAATAAATAAAATAAAAGTATTGTGTCCAACTACAACTAAAAAATAAATATTTAAAGATAAATAAATAAATAACTGCCCACTCAGTTTTGGTGACCTTATTTTGAGTACTAAGTGAGCTCATCATGGTTTTGTGAAAGCTTTTGTTGCTTGTTGGTATTCAATTTTGTGTGCTTATTTAAAGGATTGGGTATTTATTACCATCTTCATAATCTGGCTTTATTAGCACCTGTCTTTCCAGGACTTCTAAGTGGGTTGCTTGCCTTCTCTGGGCCTATAGTCCTTCCACCATAAAAGCACTGGATGACACCCAGGTTCAGATTTACCAGGAGTCTGTTTATGTTGTGCTGACTATTTCTGTACTAGAGGATAAAACACCCAGGTTTTTTTTCCAAGTATACTATTCTAATGTTGTTCAGAAAGAATCATAAGAGTACCTAGAAAATGTGGTTCATTCCCTCAGTCCTCTCCCTGAGGCTGGGGTAAGCCCTTGATACCTTATTGACAGGTATCAGCCTCTGTTCAGGCATTGTGTGATTCTGTCTAGCTCTGGGAAAACTCACTATGGATAAATCAGCCCCAAGCTCTTAATCCACCAATGTCACCAAGATGTGTCTCATCCTGATTCCACAGCTCACAAAACCAGCACAATACTGATGTTGTACCAAGTTCCACAGTGTTATGGGATGCCCATTGCTGATCTGGACTCATGGCCCAAGACTACTGCAGCCAGCCCCAGATTATGCTATAATAAATGTCTGATAGACTAGCATCATGTGGCTTCCTCTGGCACCAGATCTCTTCTAGATGATCCATCCAGGCAGAGCTGATGATAGGGGCTGTTAGGATCTGTGCAGTGTGAGGATTCACCAGTTCAGCACTAAGTTCCTGAGAAAAGTCATATCTTGCACCATGCTATGTTCCCAATGTTGAGTTAGTATTGGTGAAGGCTGTCCTTTGGCTATCCAATCTGGTTCTAGGCTGAATCATGTTGAGGCTCACAGATATAAGCATCTTCACAGTCTGAAGTGCATCAAAGCCCATACCACAGCTTCTGGTGATGAACGCTATTACCCAAGTCTGTCCCACTAGAATGCAGGTCTCTGAATGATCTCAGGGCCATTCTACAGTAACATTGCTAAGTATTGTCCTGGAAACAGCTGTGCTGTCTGAGGTTGTGGAATGGGTGTTGGAGACATCTTTGGCTACTGAGGCTGGCCCTCTGCTAATTTGCATCTCAGTCTCACAGCAACAGATGCTTGCCTAATGTCTGGAGGAGGACACATAAGCCCCAGGCCTACTCCAACACTGTAAATGGTGCAGACTAAAACTTGAGTTTGTCTTACTGAGACCGATGATACCATGTTTGAGTCCTGTTCCCCCAGAGTTGAAGATTAAACACCAGAGAAACACCTAGGCAAGAGCAAAAAAGTTGTTTTTAAAGGATAGAACAAAGAGAGATAGAGACAAAGACTCCTCCACACAGGAGGAGGACCAAGTCAGTGCCCAGGGGAGTTGGAGTGTCCTGCCACTTTTATAGATTTTAGATTTTCTTTGTTCCTCCCATCCTGCCTACAAGACTAAAGGGTGGAGCGATCCAAGCGCTGAAGGAAGCAGCCCAAGGATACAGGCAGGAAGGGAGCCACCCAGGGGAATTCATTAACAACTCTTTGCCGCACAATTCCCTGGAGGCAGGTAACCTTGGCAACAGGTTGAAGGAAGGGGGAGTGCTCTGGAGGTATTAGTATTTTATTGCCTTTGAATCAGCTTCCATCTTCCAAACCCAATCATTCATTATCTATACTGATTGTCCTTTTCCTCTGGCCTCAATTACAGCACACAATTCTCCACCAGTAATATTCTAGAAGTTCTGTCTGTGAACTCTAACCTATATATGAGTCCTTCAGTTTCTACCTGGTGCTGAATCTCACTGCAGTGGGGCTAACACCAAGATGCATGACAAGGCTCTGTGCTATCTTTCATGTCCTGCTCCCCAGAATTTGGGAGTCTAGCTACCCTCTATGGTGGACTGAGCTTGAAAGTAGTGGAAGCAGTCATCTGCCTGGTGAAATGCAGTTCCATCTTAGTCAGCAGGTATTAGTCTGAAAGTAATGGTTTTGGGGGTTTGCCCAGCACTGTTTAAACCATGATGGACTTGGACTGGGTTGTAATTCTCTTAATTCTCTTTCCTTCTCCCAAGTGGGAGATAACTCACTCCATACTGGGCTGCTTGGCATTCGGTGTGAATGTCAAAGGAAAGCAGGGAGCTAAAGCCCTAAGCCTTCATTCTTATGTTCCTATGAAAAAAAAACTAAAGTCAAACACCAATAGTCATTCAAGAGAACTTTATTATGAGTAAAAGTGAGGTGAAAGTAAAGTAAAAGCAAAGTGAGGATAAGCAGAGAGCAATCTCAAAAGATTAGGCTGTCTCTGAGCAAAGAATGGCAAAGAAGACAATGCTTTCTCCAAATATATTACTATTTTATGGTTGACTTGAAAACTGGGGTCTTCCTTGAGCAACCTTTGCCAATCAGGTTTTCAGCTCCTCTTTCGTGTTGGATGGTGTTTTGTAACTTAGTTGGTCCTCTCTAGGACTATTGTGGTGGCCATCCTATTTAGTGGGGCTTCATCTATAAGTCTGTTGGGAAAAGTGTAAACAGCAGCCATACCCCAGAGAGAAACCCCAACATGGCGTCTAAGGACTTCTTCTTCCTACCTTCTTCTTCTCTGCAGTGGCGCGAAAAGTTCCCGCCCTTGTGAATTCTCCCGCGGGCGCTAATTTTAAACCTCGCTGGCAGGAACCTTAGCCCCAATGAGAACTAATTCCTGGGCGCAGGAACTGATATCTGGAAGAGCTTGCCAATAAACGGGTATCCTGCCATTTATCTAAGCCCTACCATCTCCCCTTTAGTTCTATATAAGCACACAGCTTTTTGCAATAAAATTGGAATTCTCCCGGCGAGGTGTCTTTGCGTGGGGATTCCTTTCAAAGTCAATCCCATGTTAATCTGGCACTGGAGTCAAGAGCTGGTCAGAAGTTACCTTAGTGTACCTGCACTACCAAAGGAAACTTCCTTTCCAGACATATGGAGACACTTATAGCTATGATTCCTAATTTTATGTCAACATCAATGGACCCTGTCAAGAGTTATTCCCATTAATCTTTTTCTCTTGATGTGATATCCAACTAGCTCCCTTGCTTTTGTTTATTTTCTACAATTTAACTGCCACCATTTGATCTCTTGTCCACTCTTAAAATATTTTAAAGAATGACCCTAATGTAATGTAGAAAACATTTTGTGTCCTTATCATGCATTTCTTTTTTTTTTTTTTTTTGGATGGTCCTGTGAAGTGGTCAGAAAGAATTTTTTACAAACATTAATTATCCTAGGAAAAAAAAGAAAATTTTCTACCACCACAAATTTGAACATGATGATCAATTTGTTATAATTGCACGGATACTTTATATAAAAGGTTTAGATTAGTAGAATCTCTTATCACTTAACAGGTCTTTTCACCACCCTTAATACTCACAAAATTCCTGTGTTATAGTTGGGGCAAATATTGCTATCCTCTTTTCCAAATAAGTATATTGAAAGAGGAAGCAAAGTATCTTGTCAGGCAGTTAGTGGCTGAGTTGAAACTTTGCTAAAGCATATACCTTCTAATTCTAAAATCTTTACTTTTCCCACATTTCACTGAATGGTTTACTTATGTAACAGGACTGAAACAGTGATGTCTTGATACCACCACAGGACAAAAGCTTCACTAGATTATACAGTTTCTACAGGAATTATTTTTTTTCCTATTTCTCCTTTAAGGTGATGATTCTATAAAATGACTTCTTTGGTTTACAATCTTCATAATTCTTGGTCTCCCTAGCCCCTTCACTGGGTACTCAATTCTCTACCCACTGCATTTATGTTATGCTAAATTGTTCCCTCTCCATCTTCAATATTCTCTTCTTTTAGAAATCACTGTGAAAAATACAAAAATTTGTGTTTAAGATAGTATTGTCAGATAAAATACAGGATTCACAGTTATATTTGAATTTCAAATAAGCAATAAAAAATGTTTAATATTAGTATGTCCCAAATATTGCATGGAGACACATTTTACACTAAAAGGTAAATGCTTGTTTTTTTTCTGAAATTCAAATTTAACTGGATTCCTGTAGGTTTATTTATCTGGCAATCCTGGGTTAACAGCACAGGTTCTGATGTATATGCTTTTATTTGAATACTGACTCCAACTTTGACTAGCTTTATAGTTTCAGGCAATTTTTTTAACTTCTCTGAACTTTAATTTCCTCCTGTCTGAAATAAAAATAATAATATAATTAAACATAATTTTTTAAAGTTTGTTTAAATTAAAGAAGATAATGTGAGCACAGCTTTTAGCGGATGCCTACCATACAACTGATAGTCAAATTCAAAACCATTAGTATCACTGTGTGACAATGACCAATAACAGAATACTCCCTGTTAGGTATACAGGTATTTAATAGGTAATAAAACCTTTGGGTTTCATGCTTTAAGCTCTGTGGTAAAAAAATTAGGAAGCTTTACATAGACAGCAGCTCTCTCAGGACATGGACCCTTCATAACTAAAACTTTAAGGTCTAACTCCTCAGCAACTGAAGCAGAAATAATTGGTTCACTATTAAGCACAAAGAAAATCAGTAGTTTTATGTCTGAGATTACATAATAAGCAGGAATAATACATAGCACAATGTTTAAGATTTTATGTTATTTTTTTGTGGTGCTGGGGATTGAACACAGGGCCTTGTGCATGCAAGGCAAGCACTCTACCAGCTGAGCTATATCCCCAGCCCTATATAGTACAATGTTCAAGGTAATCATTATCCAACACACAAGTTATGATCTTTTCAGAGTATTATGTATCTTGATCACTCAATTTGGTCAATGGAAGTCAAGCAATAATTCCATAAGATAGCCTGTGTCTTTCTAGTTTATCAAAAAAACAAATGGCCCCCGAGAAACAAAAAGCAATAAAGATTCAAAAACAATGCAAGAGAGAATTTAAGATGGTGACTAAAAGTAAGGAAGAACCAATAAAAGACTTGAGGTTCAATAACAGGCCTTCACTTACTAAAGAAACGCAAGAAAATAGAGGGTCCAGGTCTAGGAATAATAGTATTACTGGGTGGGTTTCTGGAACACAAATATCAGTACTGAAGTAGATACAAGCAGAAATGAGAATAAAAATATTTAACTTATAAGGACAAGTACTGTCATAAGTAATATTGGAGTTGGGTCCTAGAGGCTTGTTGTTTTTCTGTTAGTTGTTGGATCATGGGGAGATACAAGGGCCCAGAAGGAGGGGCCAGAGTATGTAGTGTGGTCTTAGGGGGAGGACTTGTAAGGCTAGGAGCAGCATCTTCATAAGAATTGGCATGGGAATATTTCAACATGTTTAGTAACCACTAAAGCCACATTGATTGATACCAACAATAGAACTGTCATTGATACAAGATTCAGGTGACATTATGAAGAGTCCAGGCAGAACTACCAATATAGATTATTTAGAACTCCATGACAATTTTCTCATGGCCTAAAGTTAGATTGTGATGATTTACTATTGCTCTCTGATCCTGTATCAGCGAGGTTGAAAGCTCAGTAAAAAACAGAAACTGGATCAATTTTGTTTAACATTTAGACCTATCACTTACCAAAGTCCTCAACAAATATTTGTTCAATGAATGAAAAGCCAGGCAGTTTTTCCTAATAGCTTGAGTATTCCAAAGAAATGCCTCTCTGGAAGATAGAAAGCTCTAAGAACTAATTCTAATTTTGAAGTTCTAGTCCAGATTCAAGCTGGTCTTATAATCATAAATTCTTATATAGAACATTTATATATTACTTCCTAAGTTTTTGCTAAGGAGAAGACTATAAAGGCGTTCTACAATAATATGGATTCCCTATAGTTCAGTGAATTCTTAAGAGAATGACAGAAGTCCCTGGGATCCTGAAATGGTCCCTAAACTTTTAACATTTTACTTAAATTCTATTTAGCAGAAATTGGTCTAGTGAACAAATGTCAAGAGAAATAAATTTTAGGAAATAACCAACCTTTGAACCTCAATCACTGTCAGATAAAAATAAAGTCTTTGACAATTTATATTTCTCATGATGAACTGCCTCTGTTCATTTGAGGAAGTAAAAACCAGAACAATATTATAGTTCTGTAAGTTACAAGTTTCTCAGTTTTAAATAGAAATAGCAGAAAAATTCTGACTTAACTGCCCATAAAAATAATACAATATTTTTAAGTTGAAGTTATCAACTTCATTATACTTCATAACTTACTTATTATCATATCTTGATTTGGTTCCCATAAATTTTACAGGTATGCTGGGTTTTTAAAATTTTTATTTGTTTATTCTTATGTGGTACTGAGGATCAAATGCAGGGCCTCATGTATATGAGGCAAGCACTCTACCACTGAACTACAATCCCAGACCCAGATATGCTGTTATATATAGTAATTAAAAGGCTATTTTCATAAAATTGTTACAACTGTTTATTTATAATAAATAATAAATATTATGACTTGATATTTTACAGATATGTTATTAAATGTAGTTTTTTAAAGGTTGTTTCCCAAAATCATTGCAACAGCTTATTTATAATGAATACTAAATATTATGTCTTGATTTAATATTTATTAATAAATGCTAAATTTATCTATTAATAAATACTAAATCAAGACATAACAATGTGAACATTTAGAAAATCCCACAGTAATGGTTGAGAATCAAAAGTCCCAAATTGCTCATAGGCATTTTTGATATTTTGAGAAATTTTTTGCCAGCAATTTTTTTCTTTTATTTTTACTATTAAATAATTATTTTATTTTTCATGAATTTTCACATATGCTTAGTCAATTGGCTAATTTTCCATGCAAGTGACTAGTCATGAAAACATTAAATGGCTTTTAATTTAACGTATTGATTTCTTTCTTTCCTGTATTGACTGAAAACAGTTGTACACTTAACTACACAACTAATTCAGTTTATTCCACACAATAATCCTTATCCAACCATTCCTTCACCCTTAATCCAAGTCAGTATCATGTAGTAATGATATATTAACTAAACTTACCTGTTAAAAGAAAGAAAAATTAATTATATTTGGAGATAGATTGATATCCTGCCCCCAAAGCAGAAGCTATATACTTTGGTTTTAATAAGATCCAGACAGTCAGCTTACAACCTTGCTTGTTCCATGTAAGTGGTAGCTCTTGCCATAAGAACCTCATGGAATTTCACTGTATGTATGTATATTCTGCCAAAATACATTCTACTATCATGTATAACTAAAAATAAAAATTAAATTTTATAAAAAAAAAAACCTCATGGAGACTAGCTTCATCTGGAAATTAGTCCACGAGAGGCAGATTAAGTCTAAAAATTCCAAGAATCCAGGGTAGACTCTATTCTTTGAATAGGGTTCAAGTTTCAAGGATTCTCTTGAAAAAAGAATTTACCTCAAATTGGTTCAAACCCTTTCTGGGCCAAAGATGAAATGCAGTTTAAACTGACCAATAAATGCAGGAAGCAACACTGTATTAAGCAACATTCTTAACCTCTTGAACTTCTTCCCTGTGGAAATATGGCAATTCTCTTCAACTGCTGAATCACTAACGTTATTTTAAAAAATACATATTTTTAGTATGTATTTTACCTTTATTTTTCAGTTTACTTTTATGTGGTGCTGAGGATCAAATCCAGTGCCTCACATGTGCGAGACAGTGCTCCATGATGAAGTCATACCCCAGCCCACATTCTCCAATTTTTATAAGCATGAACTAATATTTTCAACTACTGCAGCAGTGAGACAGAAATAAAACCATTATTCCATATATTTCAAATATATTTTTGAAAGAGAAAAGTATAATCATAAATGTGATACATATAGTGAAAAATAGAAAACCCAAACTATGCTAAATTGCAAATTAATATGTGTATTTCATTAAAACATTGAAGTTAACAGGTATAACATCAGACTAAAACATAACACCAAACTCATTATCTTTGCTTATTTGATTATTACAATATATTTTAGCCAATTTTAATCATAGTATTTTTATACAGTAAGCATTTTGATGAAGTTGGAAATAAGTATAGGTAAAAGGAGGATATTTTAAATCTGAGAGCATAAATATGCATTTTAATTAGATATTGGCTCAATACATTTTTATATAGTATTATATAGTCTCAACACTATTTATGAATAGATACATTTCATAAATCAAATATTAACACATGGCACTGTACCTAAGAAAATTATTCAGACCAGAATTATTGACTAACAATATTTAATTCAGTTTAGAAAATATAAATTTTAATACATTCTCATTTTGATAAATCTTGTGCTAAAAATGTACAAATTTAACCAAATAGAAGACAATATACACACAACTCATTTTCAGTATCTATATGAGAGTCAGTTTTTTCAAAACATTTTACCCATTATCATTTCAGAATCAAACATATGAAAAATAGAAATCGAGATTATGTGAAAGAATGAAGGGGAAAAGAGTGATGAAGGGATAAACAGGATAAATCAAAGATGCTTATTATTATATTATAAAAATTTGAAGAAAATGAAAAAAATCTAAGGAACATTTAATGAAAATAATTAGTTATAAGGGTATTTAGGTGACACACTATATATAATATAATCAAAGACAAAAGAGATAATTGGAGGGGAAGGAGTGATTACTAGTGCACAAATATTATTACTATATAATGCAGCCATATAAAACCATAGTGTAAATTCATACCACTATATTTAACAAGCAAAGATGTGTGATAATCACTAAGAGAAGTGTACAGTATTAACTGCAGAGTTTTGTTTACAAGTCTGCAATAAACCATACTATCCCGTAAGGTTAATTTATTTAATTCAGATTCCTAAATTTCAATTCTATGTTGCTGACTTTTATTCTAACCCAAGATACTGTATGTTTTCATTCATCCCATCCATGAAAATAATTAGGAAGAACATACAGATGTACAAAGTTGATGCTTATCCCAGGAAAATTCAAAATATACAGTTTTAAAATAAACAGCACTGACAAAATCACTATTTTTCTTAATACTTTTTTTCATTTTTCTTTCAAATGTTATTTAAATTCAATTTTGTTTAAAGTATTTTTGAATAGACCCCATACTCCAATTTTATATGAAAATTATATATCATGATATATAATTTGTAGTATATATTATTATGATTATGTATAATATATGACATAAATTATAACATAATTTTCCATCTTAAAGGGGAAGTAAATTGTCTTCTGTATCTACAAGTTTGTTTTCCAAACATTTGAGATCTTCTTACATGTTAATGGTTTGCAAAATTTTGTATATTTCTTTTCATTGCATAGGCATTCAAATACACCAAGAAATGAAACATATGATATGTGTGTGTGTGTGTGTGTGTGTGTATGAATATGTGTAAAATTTCACTAGGATATTCTGATTGTCAATGTAAAGGATCCTGGATGTAAGAAATAAAATGAAGGATTTAAGAAATAAATAAAATGAAGGAGTTAAGAAATAAAATGAAAATTTAAGCACTACTAATATGTCTATGAACCTTTTTGTACAGAAATAAATGTCCCATTCTGAATAGCTTTTAGTGGTCCTTTCAGTAGCTTAGAGCAAACACGCACTTCTCATCCCACTTTTGTTGTAAATAAAGTTGATTGACAGTGAGCTGATTGATTTGGTGTGCCAGTGACTACTCTGTAGATAAGCACGTAATCACTAATGATGTCAAAACAGTAAGAAAATATACTCATAAAACTTAGTTATTATAGTTATCTCCTACAACAACTTGAATGTACACTGAGTCAAATCATTTTTTTAAAGCAGCATGATAACCATACCTCAAAAGAGATTTTTTTGTGACATGATAAGCCAGAGAAGATTATTCTTACTGAAGTCTTGCTGAAGTTAATCAAATTAATCTACAGTTGATTCCTACTATAAATGTGATACAAGTTCCCTGCTTGTCTGGTTTGATATTTGTAAGTTAGGAGTGCTAAATTCAGAACTGTTTCCATGGGAAATGTTACGAAGATTACATAGTGTTAAAGAGTGCAGAAGAGCTTCCCGAGCTTTTGATGCCTCTATGTTCTGCTCTTGGGAAATTTGAAGACTAATCTGATTTATATTGTTCATTAGCAGATTGGAAGCTATAAGATTGGTTATGGAGCGACACCTGGTGAGATTTTCTTCCAAAAATTGTTTATAGAGTTCATCGACCTTTTTTTCCATATAGCTATTAAGCATAGAATTGGAGAGAGGCTGCTTATGAAACAGCATACTTTTTTCTCGAATTTCATCTCCATTCAATAACTTTGAGGTGGGTGTTTTCTCCAGAGGCTCAATGATAGGAGAATGGCCCAATGGTATATCTACTGAAAGTAAAAGGGGACCATTAGAAACATCATCGTGTGTGTGTTCAACAAAGCAGCCTGAATCATACATGTTCCCCACATGATCACCTCCAATCTGTAGATCAGGATAATTCTGGCAAATACTGGTACATGACCAGGATCGATATAAATCCACTTGTCTTTCATCATGTTGTTCTCTCTTTGGAATGGTCAATGCAATGGACACAGTTCCTGGAAGAGGTGTATTTTTGCATTTTACCGCAGATAGCTCATCCACAGATTTTATTTTATTTGTATCATTACTTTGTTCATTTAAACTTTCTTTCATAATTTTTTCTTGATTTTCACTCTTAAGGGAGGAAAGTGAATTGTCTTCTATATATAAAAGTTTATTTTTCCAAGTTTCTTTTTCATCATTTGACGTCTTCTTACATGTTACTGGTTTGCAAAATTTTGTATATTTCTGTTCTTTGTAAGGGAGTTCAATTAGGAAGGCTTCTCCAAGCATTTTGTTAAAGAAATTTTCTAAAAGGAAGACTGTAGTATTCCTATAACATAAAAGAACTCATTAAGGCAATGTATATTACAATGTCAAATAAGAATTTATCTCTTATGTGAAGAAAAGATAATTAAAGAAGGCAATATTTCTCAAAGGATAGAGAATAAAGCTAGGAATAAAGAGACTTTAGTTCCAGTACTACCATTGACCACTTTTTATTGGATAATTTATTTCTTACTCACCATTTTTGCATTAGTTAAAGAGTAACATTATTTTCTTTCTTCACAGGTTTATCACCATGATAATACTATTTGTGTGTGGTGCTGGAGATCAAACATGTAAGTTCAAAATGCTAGGAAAGCTAACCAACCCAATAAGGATAATATAATATAGTGCAATGCACGTTTACAAATGTATAATTTTTACATTCAGCTGTCATTTAGAATTAATTTATAATTGACTAAAATGCCCAACAATTTTTCTTCCAAGAGTCTACTTAAAGCCTGCTTTCAAAGATATACCATTGGTTTTACATGTTCTTTTAATTAATATTGTTTGAAGCATAACATTGAAAAATTACTATAACCTAAATTGCATAAGTTGTAGGAAAAATATATATTATTTGAACTCATGCAAACTTCTGATTTAGAATAGAAATACAGCCATTTATTTTTCAATAATATAAATGCAAATAGGTTTCTTAAATTCACTACCATTCTTTTTCCCCCTTTTTCTTTTATCTTTATGCTTCTTTCTAATTTTCATTTTCTTCTTTTAGACTCAAATCTTATAGTAATAAGCAGGTATTTCAATATTTTCATGGTTCTTTAGGGCCACTGGAAGAATTTCTTCGTTTCATATACTTTATTAAGGCATAAAAAGAAAAAGTAGACTTGATTCAAAACACAATTTTCCTTTTTCCAGTCTATAGTGTCTACTATAAATGTTCCCAGGAAATCTACTTTTATTCATACTTAAAAGAGTTTTGGAATAAAATAAAGTAATATGAGCTGGAATATGTTAGAATTTAGACTTACCTTTTCAAAATGTCAATGTACTTTTAGATTTGGTCTTCCAAAGTTCCAACACTCGAAACACAAAAAAGTCGTTGGTTCTCAGCTTCTACTCAACATTTCAGAAAGATAGCTTTAACCACATAAAATGCTTCTGCTTTCCGTTCATACCCCATGACTGAAACAAAGTAATAGGAAAATGATGTGGGTTGATCACATGTCTGGTATGGTAATGATCATATACCAAAAGAGGATCTTGAAAGTGTTTATTCAAGTTGGAAATGAAATTGAGAGTCAGAAAATGTTAACAACAGCTTTCTTCAAGTAAATGAAGGTAGAGGCAAGGTCATTTTCATTTTTTAAATGGAAAAAAAAAAGTGGTACCAGCATGTTTTGTAATAATGAATAATTTGAAATAATCCAAATGTCCATTAATAAGAGCATGATTAAATAAATTATGACACAGCTGAGGAGTGATACTTGTCAAAAAATAGTATTGTTTTGTGCATGTATGAATATGTAATAATAAATTCCATAATTATGTACAACTTTAATGCACCAAAAAATGTGGAAAGAACAAAACAAACAAAAAATAGTTTAAATGGTAGAAAAATCATGATACATCTAGGACATGAAATATTAAACTGCTTTTATTAGTGCAGCATAATTATACATTGAAGTGGGTTCATTTTGACATAATACACACATGCATGGAATACAATTTGTTCCGTTACAGTACTTCCTCTTTCTCTCTACTTCTCCTCCCTCTGTTCCCCTTCCTCTACACTACTGGTCTTCCTTCTAATTATTTACAGTTTTTTAATTGGTACTTTATAGATAAAGTGAAATTCACATGGTGTAGTCATAGCAAAATTTGGTCAGTTTCATTCTACAATTCCTCCCTTTTCTTGTCCCCTCTCCTTCTCCCTTAATAATCTTCCCCTACTCCACTGATGTTCCTTTTATTTTCATGGTGCCCCCTTCTCTTTTTCTCTTATTTTGCTCTAGCTTCTACATATGAAAGAAAACATTCAAACCTTCCCTTTCTGAGTCTGACTTATTTCACTTAGCATAATGTTCTTCAGTTCCATCCATTTACCAGCAAATGCCAAATATCATTCCTCCTTTTGACTGTTCAAATTCCATTTATATATTCCATTCATATATTCCATATGAATTCATATATTTCATAACATTTTCTTTATCCATTCATTTTTTGATAGACACCTGTGTTGGTTCCATAATTTTGCTATTGTGAATTGTACTGCTACAAATATTTATGTGCTTGTATCACTATAGTATGTTAATTTTCATTATTTTCGATAAATATCAAGGAGTGAAATAATGGGGTATTATGGTAGTTCCATTACTAATCTTTTGAGGTAGCTCCATATTGCTTTCCAAACTAGTTGAACCAATCTGCAGTCCCACCAACAATGTCTGAGTGCACCTTTCTCTCCATATCCTTGCCAGAATTTATTTGTATTGTTGATGATTTCTATTCTAACTGGAACGTGATGAAATCTCAGTGTGGCTTTAATTTATATCTGAGAATTTTTAATGATTTAATAGCAAGTATCTATTAAATAATTACTACCAGTTATTCTACATATTATATGTACACTACTTAAACAAGATATTATTATTCCCATTTACAGAAAACAGAGAAAAAGATTATATACTTGCTGAAGGTAATAAACAGGTAAATAACAGAACTAGGATTAGCATCAAGCAATGGATTCATATCCAATGCTGTTAATCACTATACCATATTTCCTAGTTATCTGTATAGAATGCACGTTGCAGAATAGAATATGCAGTATGATTCCATCATGAATTGCTTGTGCTATGTGTCAACACTTACAAATACTTTATACATAATAATTTAATTACCATAATATATATATGAAACAGATATTATTATTTCCATTTTACCTATAAGAAAACAAGCACAGAGAAGTTAGATAACTTGCCCGATATTAGGCAAATGTAAGTGGTAGAGCCTGATATCAAAGCCTGTGTGCTTAACTTCCTTGCTGAGTTGACTTTCTCCCCCTTTTCATTGCCTTAATATATACAACCATTTTGGTGGGAAAGGATAAAAAACAACTGTTGTTCAATGTCAGGAAGCAGGTAAAGTGATATTTTTATTTTTAGACCCTGTATTTCTATATGATTTGAATTATTATATAATGAGCATGTATTCATAATAATTTTGTCACAGGAAAGCAGGGAGCTGGAACTCCAAACCTTGTTTTTTGTATTCCCAGAAAGATAATTTCAAGTCAGACACCAAAAGCCATGCAAGAGAACTTTATTATAAGTGAAAGTGAGGTGAAAGGAAAGTAAGGCTCAAGCAGGGAGCATTCTCAATAGAGAGAATGGGCTGTCTGCAAGCAGAGAATGACATACAACACAATGCTTCTCTAACCTTATTACCGTTTGATGTTTAGGGTCCTCTTCAGCAACCTTCACCAATCAGGTGTTGAACTCCTCCTTCATGTAGGACAGTGGAGATTCTGACCTTAGTTGATCCTCTCTGGAACTGTCATGGTGGCCATCCTATTTAGTGGGCTTCATCTACAAGTCAATCCCATGCTAATGTGGACATTGGAGTCAGTAACTGGTCAGAAGTTACCTATTGCACCCATACAACTAAGGGAATCTTACTTCCCATACAAACAGAAACACCTCTGGCTATAATTCCTAGCTTCACACCAACCTCAAAGATCCTATAAAGAGTTACTCCCATTAATACTTTTATTTTAACACATTTTCCTACTAGCCCCTTTGTTTCTTTTTTTAAAATTTTTTTTTAGTTGTAGTTGGGCACAATACCTTTATTTTATTAATTTTTATGTGGTGCTGTGGATCAAACCCAGGGCCTGGGTGAGTACTCTACCATGAGCCACAACACTGGCCAACTGCTTCTTTTTTTTTTTAACCTGCTATTTGTTTTCAACAAATTAACTGCTATCCTTTGCTTTCTCTTCCACTTTGAAAGTAGTTTACAGATCCTAAAGTAATTTAAAGAACATTTGTGACCTTGCCATGCATTTCACTATTCATTGCTAGCTACTACCCAACAATGTGAATGATTGAAAAAATAAATAATTCACACAAATGACAAGAAAAATATTTGTTATCTCTATTAAGGTTTTCCAAAGCCATAAGTAAATCTAGATATAAAATGCTAAAGTAGACTGAGAAGCATAAAGAAAAATTTTATATAGAATATTTTGGGCTACAATTATAAATATAGCTTTTGTTTAATAGTATTTTATCATTTTAAATAATTATCAAAAAAACATGCTACAGAGTAGGTTACATTTAACTTTGTAGGCCATACCAATCAAATTCTTTATTTTAAGCTGTCAAGTTATTCTCTTACAAGTAATAGTGCATTAATTGGAACCAAGGGAATGGTTTATCTTGAACTGAGGAAATATGTTACAATCCACATGAGAAAGATAATAAAAACAATTTTAAAAATTGATTTCTTACCCATAGTATTACAACGGAATATTAAAAGGAAATGGAGATGTCTAATTCCTCCTACATTATACTCCTTCATTGTTTTTTTGCCTTGCTGACCCCTACATCCAGCTGATCCAAGTTGTACTGGATGTCCTGTCTTTTAAAAGCTCTGCCTTTCACAACTGCCATGATCTTTAGTTCTTGGATTGCTGCAAATGCTTCCAGTCTGGCCCTCTTCTAATCAAATTAACATGTTAAATTGGTCTGCCTTTCATGAAAAACTGCTAAAATTTTCAAAGGCTTCTATCACCCATTGATTAATACAAGTTGATACAACTTATGACATACCTCAAAGTGAAAGATTCTTACAAACATTTTACATTTAATCTTCACAGAAGATCTACAAGTTATGATTATCCATAATTTGACATAACAGGAAACAACTTTGAAAATATTATTAAATAATATAAAAATAAAATGAAACTAAAATCCAACATGAAATCTGAAAACCTCTGTTGATTTTCCCAGTTTACCTCCTCAGCCTCCCTTTTATTTCTCTACTTGCTTCCAAAGCTACAATTGCCATTTTTTTTTCATGACTCCTCTCTCTACCAAAAAGTCCTTTGTTCTTCTAAATTCCCTGCAGACTATATATCCTTCAGGTTGTAGTTTAGCTCTCAATTATTCAGGGCTGCCTGCCTTGACCCACTAGTCTTGGTTAGTTTTCTCTATATTTACCTACTTTTGTTAGGTTTTACTCTGTGAGTTACTTGAAGGCAAAAGTAGGTTTTTTTGTTCACTGATGTGTTCTGAATATGTCTAGCAATTATTATCATCAATAATTATTATTACCATTTTCTGAACTACTATTTAAATGGTGTGCCAAACACTTTCACATACTTAATTCATTTGATCCTGACAAGGATATTGGTAGGTAGGTATGACCATACTCATTTTAACCACAGAGATACTGACAGGAAGTAAGTAATCTGCCCCCAAATCCATAGTAATTAAGTGGAAGAAACATAGAATATGAATTTGCCTAACTCGGAAGCTGGGGCTGAGCAGTTCTTTGGTCCTTTGCTCTTAATTTCCATTATCATCTACCCACTTTTGGGAAACACCCAAAATATCACTACATTCCACTACTGAAAAAAGATTAACTGGAAAATGAGTTAAGAATATATTGAAAAGGAAGCCAACATTTAAGCAAGAGGTCATCTTTTTACAGAAGAGGAAAAGAGAAAAAGTGTTAGGAAAGCCAGGGAATATTGCACCTGGTATTGCACAAACTAAAAATTTGAGTCCCAGAAGCAAAGGGAGGGCTGCAAATCAAGTTCTCAAGAAGGGCGGAGGGCTGGGGCGCGGGGCGGCAGGAGAAAGAAAAGAGGAAGCTCCCTGGGCAAAGAGAAAAGATAATGTTGATATGATGATCACCTCCTGACGAGTACCATTTGTTCTTTCTCTTTAAACTCAAGCAACACAAGTTTTATTTGTGTTCTTTTTTTTTTTTTTTTAACGCAGTACTTTCGGTCTCAGGTGACTCCGTATTTTTTAGAAGCTTTAGTAGCCAACAGAAAAGTTCCCGCTTGCCTAGCCTCCTTTTCCAAGCAGGGCGGAGGGAAAATGGACAGCATGCTGGGCCTGAGAATGCATTTTACACTTCCCGCTCCTCCTCTCCAGGGCCTCTCAAATGAGGAGATAAAAGAGGACTTAGCTAGTGTTTATCACTTCTGGGAGTCCAGCCCTCCTCCCAGCCTGCCGGTGGGGGCTTCCGCTCTCTGGTCACCAGGAACCCGCTTTCCTCAGAATGGGAGCTAGCATGCGCCACAGGGGCGCTTGTTTTCCAGCCAATCCCGAGCCCAAGGGCTACTGGCCCTTAGCAACCCGCATGGAGGAGGGCAGAGCTGGGTGTTCGGACTATTGAAGCCAAGCTGAGCGGAGCGAAGCAGCCGTGAAGTAGTTAACTGCTTATTATTCCTGCAAAAGTACCCTGCGTGGAAACAATGAATTCCATTAAAGTCTATTATACCAGCGTGTCAGGCTCTAGGGAGGTGAGTAGGAAGAAAAGGGCCTCAGCGCCAGGGCGGGAGCGGGAGAGACTAGAGTGAAGACATTCTAGTTGGGAACTTCAAAATTTTGCTAATACTTTACATAACCTTTCTGCCTTTCCTCTCAACTCCATACTCTCTAGGCTTTGGGAGATGGGCGATGCACAGAAGGACAGATAATGTGATTAACTCTCTCATACAGATTGAGCTCTAAGAACTGATTGACATGGGAAGTTACTGGTATCTTGAATTCAACCACCTCAAGGACCTTCAATAATTTTACCTGTATTTCAAATGGTAGAAATAAAGAACTCTGTTTAGGAAAGGAGAGGGAAAATGACAGTGAATGAACACCTAAACTCCTCAGAGAAGAGAACCCAAATGAGACAAACTCATTATTATTATTATTATTATTATTATTATTATTATTATTTGGTACTGGGTATTGAACTCAGGGGTGTTTTACCACTGAGCTGTATCCCCAGTCTTTTTTTTTTTTTTTTGCTTTTTTTTTAATTTGACGCAGGGGCTGGGGTGGTGTCTCAGTGGTAGAGTGCTTGCCTACCATGTGTGAGGCACTGGGTTCGATTCTCAGCACCACATAAAAGTAAACAAATAAAATAAAAGTCTATTGATAACTAAAAAAAATATTTTAAAAAAATTTGAGGCAGAGTTTCACTAAGTTGCTGTGGTTCTCACTAAATTACAGAGACCTCCAATTTGTGACCTCCTGCCTTAGCTTCCCCAGTCGCTGGGACTACAGGGTGCACCACTACACCCTGCCAAAATGTAGACTTCTTATTTTTTTTAAGTTATACATATCAGTAGAGTCCCTTTTAATATAATTATACAAGCATTCAGTATATCTTATTCTAATTAAGACCCCAGACTTGTGGATGTACAAGATGGTGAGATCCACTGTGCAACATTCATATAAGTACATAAGAAAGTTATGTCAGATTCATTCCATTGTCTTCCCCTAAAAACTGTCAATTTCTAATAAGTAGATGTATTTGCATAGATCAGACGTTTATTAGATGAATTGAAATTTAAATGATTTCTTTTAACCAGAATGTAGGAAATATTATAGAAAGGAACTGTGCAACAGAAATATAATGAAAGCCATATATGTAACTTGAAATTTTAGTAGCCATTTAAAAAACAGGTGAGATTAACTTTAATATGTTTAATACAAAATATCCAAATACCATTATTGCAACATGTAATCAATATAAGAAATGCAAATATTATATATTATTTTTTATATTGTCTTCAAATTTACTATGAATTGTGCAAATACTACATATAGTACATCTCATTTTGGAGTAGCCACATTTCATTCCATGATAGTCACATGTGACTAGTGGTTATCACATTAGGCACCACAACTATAGAATGACGGATATATGGCCAAAAACCTCCTTCTCCGATATTTTTAGACAAAAATGAAAACTGAGGAATTTGAAATTGATTATAAATGGTTGGCATAGCTTCACCACAATCACTCTGTGTGTCAAACTCCATATTTGCAGGAGGAATGAGATTGATTCAGTCTTGAAAGAGGAGGCTGATTTTGCATAAAACCTGGTCTGGTAGTTTAGTGTTTTTGCCTGTGTACTAACCCACAACAATAAAAATGAGCAGACTTAAAAAAAGAAACCTGTGGGCTATTTTACTAGGTTTTTCTTTTTAGCATTGTAATTAATGTTGTTGAGTTTAGTAACTGTAAGAGGGAATGATTTGGAGTAAGAACCACAATGAATGCAGTAGATCACCCACTGAACTCTTGTCCCATGACATACTGTAGATTACAATCATCTGGAGGGTTTGTTAAAATAAATTTTTCCTAGGACCCACCCCCAGAAATTCTGACACTGTAGATTTGAGGTGGACTAATGCTGATGCTGCTAGTCTGAATCACACACAGAATAGCACTGCTCTAGGCAACCCTATTCTAATGGGTTCCTCTGAAAAGGTTTTGAAAAATTAATATAAAAATGTGACTCAAAATCTCATATAATATGACTTCTCAGTTTTAAAAACTAATGAGCCTTAGAAATTAGAAATGCTGCATTTTAGAATTTCAGAATTTTCTCCATTATCCATTGGATATAGTCACAGTTTTCTAAGCATGGCAGGATTACCATTTCAAGTCATCAAACAAAAAGCCTACTGACATGCACTTTCATAGAAATCCCACTTGAATAAGCTGGGTTTGGGTTTGTCAGATTGCTTTCACATGTTTTCTTTCATTACAGATTTTATTTGACAAAATTGACCAAGTTTGTCACATGAAAATGTAGTAACCTTAACCTTTACCTAAGATTTATGCTGTAGGTTTTTTTTAATATGGCTATTAAATACATTTAAAGAATAACCAACTTTTGGGGCTGGGATTGTGGCTCAGTGGTAGAGGTCTTGCCTAGCACATGTGAGGCACTGGGTTCGATTCTCAGACTGCATATAAATAAATTTTAAAAAGGTCCATTGACAACTAAAAATATTTTTTAAAAATAAACCAATCAATCAATAAATAAAGCTCCATTAAACAGCTAAAAATATTAAAAAATAACCAACTCTTGAAATTTTACCTATTAGCAGATGATACGAATTTAACAGTTCATATGAAAGGACAGAGTAAGAAGTGAACACCTTGATATACTCACTTACTTGTAAATAGTAATCCGTTCATGTATTTATATTTTCATCCTTTGGATTGCCTCTCTGATTTAGTCTCTGTGATTTGTAACTTGTAGTATGTTTCCCTCAGTTTTAAAAATGTGGTATCATGTCCATTTCCTATCCAGAACTGCCATAGATACCAGTATAAATTAAAGCACTAACGAGTGCAAAAGCCTGCCTCAACTATTAGCAGAATGTTCTTAACGGCTTGAAATACAGTGTGAAATCAATCTGGTAAATATTTACAATCCATAAGAGATTTTCAACCCCCACAGACACTATAATTTTCTTATATACAGTTGACACTTGAACAATTCTGGGAGGCTGGGAGGTGTTAGGAGAGCAGAGATCAGTCTTACCCCCACAGTTGAAAATCTGCAATTTAACTTTTGATTCCTCAAGACCAGAAACCTTACCAATAAACAGTTGAATAGTACACATTTTAAATGTTTGTTGAAAGTACATGAGAACCAGGAAAGATCACTTTTTACTGAATGGTGCAATTAACTGAAGAGAGGAACTGCACATGCAGAGATGATTAGCATCACATAGACTCACCTTAGATTTTAAAGCACATACTCCAAACATAAGAGCTCATTGAAATAGGAACAGTAGATGGCTACAAAATTACTATAGTTGTATGGAATGTATTGTGGCTAATTTTATACAGTTATGATTTAATACTGCATCAGTACACTGTTTACACTTCTGGCAACTGTGAATGGTGCCATGTACAGTCTGTTGCACATCTATCTATGTATATACATATACACAAACATGTGTATACACATGTATACACATGCATATATTAAATGTTTATATGACATATATACTATATTTAATGTGTTTATTTATTTATATATATACACACACATATACATACACATACACACATACAAACATATAAACTTCACAAGAACAATACTTAACTTTGTTTCAAAATATTTACAAGAATCCCTAACTTGTTTCACAATCAGGCTTTGTACCATTAATACCTATTTCTATTCTATAACATAATGGACAAGGAAGGGGAAAAAATATTGGGACCAATTGATTCGACTTATTAACATCTTTTTTACATCTTTTTTTCTATATTTCTATCTAGGTAAAGCAGAGACAAGAAGAAGTTATCAGAATTTTAGATGCTTACAAAGTACAGTATGAATTAATAGATATTTCTATCAGTTTGAAAGTACTTCAAGAAATGAGGATGAAGGTTTCCACACCCAAGGCTCTACCACCTCAAATATTCAATGGCCAAGACTATTGTGGAGTAAGAGTGAATATCCATTTTTATTCTATTTTCATTTCATATCTTAAAGTCATATACAAGAGAAAATGTACATGTACAGGGTAAGAGGGTTAGATTTCCCCAGCTATATAATAATTTAATTAAGTTCCTGAAAGCAAGGCAATTTTTATTTTATGAAGAAAAGATTATTACAAAAGGAAAATATAGCTGGGCATGGTAGCACATGCCTATAATTGCAGCAAATGACCAACAAATATATGAAAATTGTTCAACATTATTAGCAATAAGGGAAAATGCATATCGAAACAACACTGAGGGCTGGGTTGTGGCTCATGTGCTCGCCTACCATGCATAAGGCACTGGGTTCAATCCTCAGCACAACATAAGAATAAAATATTGTGTTCACCTAAATCTAAACAATAAATATTTTAAAAAGCAACACTGAGATTTATCTCACTCCAGTCAGAATGGTAATCATCAAGAAACAAAAATAAAATAACATCTGGGCGGGTGGCGTACACCTGTAATCCCAGCAACTCAGGAGGCTGAGTCAGGAGAATCACAATTTCGAGACCAGTGTCAGTAATGTGGTGAGGCCCTTAGTAATTTAGTGAGACCTTGTCTCAAAATTTAAAAAAGAGTTGGGGCTGTTGCTCAGTTGCTAAGCACCCCTGGATTCAATCACTAGTACTTCCAAAAGAAAACAAGAAAAGAAAATATATCATGAAGCTTGTTTGAAGATAATTATATCAGTATTTTTCATCATACATCATAATATGAAATAAGTCGTATTCTGGAGAAATTTTTCATCTAACTTAACTAGCAGAGGTTTTCAAAGCCTAGGCAGACTTAACGTGGACACTTGAGTTTAATGGGGTCATAATTGAGAATTATTATCACTGATGTTACAAGTTAATTTTATTTTTGTTTTGTTTTGGTTTTAGGATTTTGAAATGTTCCACAAGGCAAAGGAAAACAAAGAGATTCTGAAATTCCTGAAGATGGAATGAACGGGCAGTTATGCTGATATGTTTACAAAGATGGTTCTACATATACTTCATAGATCTGTTTAATTAATCACTTTAATACATGGACTGGTTCCATTTCAAGGGTGCATTAAATAATTTCTTTGTTACTCTGTGAACAATTTATTTAACTATAAAAAATTGAGCTGGGGGTGTGACTCAGTGGTAGAGCACTTGCCTAGCATGTGTGAGGCTCTGGGTTCGATCCTCAGCACCACATATAAATAAATAAAATAAAGGTCCATTGACAACTAACAAATATTTTTAAAAAAAGAAAAAAAATAAGTATCTATTAGCATCAAATTTTAAAGGTCACTAGTAGTTATCCATTTATAAGCATGAAGTAGATTTTAGTACAATTTTCAATTGGCTTTCAACTTTATTTTTAAAATGTTTATCAGTACAATTAGCAAAGGATTATAGACTGTACTGATGTGATTTTTAAAAAAGGAAAAAGGAAAAAAAAAGCACCAAATAATATTCCAAGTCTTCCTAAAAAGAAGTAGAGGAAGTAGGAATTTATATAATTAAAAATATCTTCAAGTGATTATTTTTATACTGGGGATTGAAGACAGGGGAATTTTTTTCACTGAGCTATATTCACAGATATTTTTATTTATATGTATTCATTTTTAGGCAAGATCTTGCTAAGTTTCTGAGGCTGTCCTGCAACTTGTGATTTTTCTGCCCTAGCCTACTGGTTCACTGGGATTATAGGCTTGCACCAGCATTCCTAGCAGATGAATTTTTTACACACTAAAATCTGGCACCAGTACTAAAAACAATTTTAGGTCACCTCCCCTTTGCCCCCACCTCTGCTATAAAATGGCAGATTTTTTTTTTTTTTTTGCAAACTCTTTCTCCTCAAGTAGTTCTTTTCTTGTTGACAGGCAAACCAATCCACTCAAGATCCAACTAAGAAACTTAAATGTCATCCTTAATATCACTCATGCCCTCACTCCATCAACCCTTAGGTGAACTGGTATTAATATTTCAGTTACCTTCCACTTTTCCAGCTGTCTACCCATTTTTTTCATATCTTTATTACTCTTGCCCACATTCTTTTAATGATATCTTAATTAACTCTTATTTCCAGTTTTGTTATTAAAATATCTGCCTTCCACACTACTGCTACATTTGTGCTATTTTTGGCTAAAAATTGGAATCACCTAAGTAATAAAAAATATAATATCTAGATATCACCCTTAGTAATTTTAATGGGCAAATAAGTAGCATTAGAATGATGTTTCTAAAACATAAGCTTAAACGAGTCTACACAGCCTGCAACACGAAGTTTATCATCTGTGATGTAGGAAAACCACATTCCTCACAATCATCTAGGGTGCTTATTAAATATTTATATTCCTGAATTTTCCACAGATTTTTAAAGCTGGAGCAAATATATTTGAATTTCAAATTAACAGCTTCAGGGTGACACTCAAGTACTATAATTTTGAGAATTGCTGATTTATAGGGTAAAATCTAAACTCCATATTTGTTCTTTCAAAGAGGCATATATAGACCATTCTATCCCAGCTCTCAGTTACAACAACTCTCCCTGATTAACCCTACTAAACTCTATAAATCATCAGTTGTGCATTTTCTTACCTTTTATCCACATATTCCTTGCATCCTCCTCCCATCTGCTTAACAAGTAATTACTGATCTTTCACATACAATTCCCCTATGATGTCTTCCTCCCTAATAGAATATAACTCCATTTTTCTTTATGACACAGATGTTACCCATTACCTACTCTATCAGAGCACTAGTAACAGTTTAGAACTAAAGACTCCCTTCAAAGTAGTAATAGCTAACTCTTCTTGAACATTCACTATGTGAAAGGCACTATTATATTCTAAGATGTTTGTGTGAGTTAACCTCATTTAATCTTCACAATGTTATGGAGTGGGTACAATTTATTATAATTTCCATTCTGTGGATGAGGAAAATGAGTTTCTAATTAGTGATCTGCACAAGACTACATAGCTAATAAGTGATCACATCAGAATTTGAACCTATTACAGAAAGTAAATATGAAGCACTTACTAGATAGGGGATAAGAGGATCTGAAAGGAGAGAAAGCAACAGTAAAATGAGTTGGTAGTGAGGTTTCCTAAAAAAATCCACAGGTTAGCCCTTCTTAAGGTCAAAACTTCTAGTGTGATGGGAGAATTGATTCCTTTAAAATGCAAGCTTGTTGTTGGTAAACCAGGAACAGAAAGGACTGCTACCTCTTATTTCCAAAGTCTAGCAAGAGAACTCTGGCAGCCTCTCATTGCAAAACAACTGCAAAATGGCAGTGCCTAATGAGAATTCAGGATAATGGAACTAAAGCCAACCTCACGGAGCCCTACACCTCTATTATGACTGAGAAAGCATGCTCAGATTTCCTTTGCCTGCTATGGAAATACAAGACTACTCACATAAGAGTAATTAAAGCCTATTTATTCAGAGCTTGCTATAGCAAAATCAGCCACCTCGTTTATATTTTGCAGAAACTCAAAGATAGAGGAATGGGAAAACTAGGTAGAAATCAGAGGGAGTATTTTATGTATGCCTTGGATGAAGGCTGTTGGCTGAGGGAAGCTGAAGTTAGGCTAACTTGAAATGGAACATCTTAACTTGAAATGGAACCTCCTTGGTTAGGGGGAACATACTTGGCTTTCTCCTATTGAAGACAGAAATTAGGAAAATGACAGTTATTAATCAAGCCCTAAGTGTTACAGAGACTGTGGTTTGCCCTGGATTGTTTGCTACAGAGGCTATGGTTTGGCTTCATGGGTTTGTTCGGCTTTTAAAACAGAGCTTTATTTTTACATGAGAATTGGCAATTGTCTGCCTGTATATTTAGTCCTTCCATTCCCAGAGAGGCACGAAAGTGTCTCAATGTGAACTGGCATATACAGTAACTTTCAGGTTCAGGAAGTTAATGGTGAGAAATAATTGTGAACAAGGTAACCAGTAAGTAGAGGGATATATATCGACATAATAATCACAGTTTAAAATCAATTTCTCCCTTAAAATAGAGAAAATACATATCATGTGAAAAGTTCCCCCTGCCTTTAGCATCTTATTTTTCCAGTCTTCAGGCATATACTTAGAAAACTGAAGATTGTTACTTAAGAAGAAAACATCAGATTGTTACATAGCAGAATAACATTCACTGGAGCTACCCATAGGATCTTTCATATGAGTAGTACAAAACACTGATTTTTCAGGTACAACATTCTCAATAGCCATCAACTGAGAAGAAAAGTTCCCATAGGTGACCCCCCAAAAAATATGTCTACATCTTAATCCCTGTAACCTATGTATATTACTTTTCTTGGAAAAGGGTTTTGAACATATAATTAAGAATTTTGAGATAAGGAAATCATCCTGAATTGTAGGGGTGAGCTATATATCCAATGAAAAGTATCTTTATAAGAGTGAGGTAGATGGACATTTGAGAGAGAAGTAGGCACTATGATGGTGGAAAAAAAAGACTAAATTGATGTGGTCACTGGCCAAGGACTGCCTGGAAACTGAAATAGGCAAAGAATGTATTTTTCCCTAGAGGTCTATTAACAGTTGCTGACACCTTGGTTTTGAATTTCTGCTCTCCAGAACTGTGTCTGAAGATACAGAATAAATGTCTGTTGTCTTAAGACATTCAGTTTGGGGTACATTTTTACGAGATTTATGGAAAATTCTTATATTCCCAAAATGTAATATCTGAAAATAAAGAAAGAAGGGAATAAAAATACCTGGGATAATGGGTGAGGCCAAAGAAGGAAGAGGTTACCCTTTAGATTAACTACTAAAGGATGGACACTGGGCTCTTTCTCAAATCACAATATGAGTGAGAAAGCTTATAGAATAGGACAAGAGTCACTTGCACATCCCAAGTATCTTTTATAAATTGCTCAAGGCAAAAATTGTGAAAAGAAAGATAGGTACACAATGAAACTAAAGTCCTAATTTTTTGTTTCTGTTCCAAAAGAAATGCAAATGAGAGTTCTTCAAACTTAAAGAAATGATGATTACTAAGAAGAAGGGAGGATGGGCTGGGATTGTGGCTCATCGGTAGAGTGCTCGCTTAGCACGGCTTGGACCCAGGTTCGATTCTCAGCACCACATAAAAATAAAGGCATTGTATTGTGTCCATCTACAAAAAAAAAAAAAAAAAAGATTCATTCCCCCCACCTCTCTCCTTTAAAAAAATTTTTAAAAAAGAAGGGAGGTATAAAACTCATTGGTAAGAATAACTATATGCACAGATTCAGAATGCTCTAATTTCTAAGGCATGGTGCATAAGGCATTCGTATATCTAGTATGAAAACTAAAAAAAAATTAAAATAAGAACTATGTTAATGTGTTTAGATATAGGTAATACAGAAAGATAAAAATGGGGCATCAAAAATCCAAAATATGGTAAGGATTAGAGTATATGTGTAGAATTTTCTTATCGGTACATTTTTTGAGGGTGTACGGGGATTGAACTCAGGGATACTTGACTACTGAGCCATTTACCTAGCTGTATCTTGTATTTTATTTAGAGACAGAGTCTCACTGAGTTGCTTAGTGCCTCACTGTTGCTGAGGCTGGCTTTGAACTTGCGATCTTCCTGTCTTAGCCTCCTAAATTGCTGGGATTACAGATATGCACCACTGTGCCCAGCCCTTATTAGTACATTTTTTTCTCTTTTTTATTTGTTACCATTCTTATCTTTATGATTCTGTTAAGATACCATCATAATTTGTTATTATTGAAAGATGTTTTTATAAGCCTCTTGGTAATCACAAAGCAAAAATCTATGATCAAACTAAAAATAATAAAGAATCAAAGTACTCTAGTAATCAATTAATCACAAATAAAAGACTGAGAGAGAAAGGAACTAAAGGCAGAAAACACATTACAAAATGGATACAGTAACACCTTATCTATCAATAATTAACTTATGTATGAATAATTTGAAATAAATTTTCTAGCAGCTGTAGAATGAAAAAAATAAACAAAACATGCAACTATGTGTACTATATGTTGCTTACAAGAAACTCAGTACATTTATAGGGACACAGAAAGACTGAATATGAAGGAATGAAATAAGATATTCCATATAAATGGAATGAAAAATAAAGCAGGTATAGTCGTGTTTTTATTAGATAAAATAGACTTTAAAGAAAAAGCAGTAAAATGAAACAAGTAAAGTCATTACATAATGATAAAGGGGGCAATCCTGCAAGAAGAAATAACAATACTGAATACATATGCACCTAATATCAGATCACTCAAATATATAAAGAAAATATTAACAGAACTTAAGAGATAGAAAGAAATTCAATAAGACTTGGGGACTTTACATTTTCAGCAGCAGACAAATGATAGAAAATAAAAAAAGAAACAGCAGTGTTAAATTGCATCCTAGACAAAATGAATCTGACAGGCATCTACAGCATATTCCTTCTGACAGCTGCCAAATACTCGTTATTCTCATCAGCACATAGGTCATTCTCCATGATAGATCTTATGATAGGCCACAAAACAAGTCTCAACATATTTTTTAAAATGAAGACATATCAAATATCTTTCCTGACCATAATGAAGAAAAATGAGAAACTAATAACAAGAAAAATGTTTTGAAACTATAAAGGCATGTAAATTAAACAACATACTCTTGAATAACTGATGGATTGAGGAAGAAATCAAGAAAGAAATTTACAATCTTCTTGGAACAAAAGCAAATGGAAGCCCAAATTACCATTATTATTATTATTTTTTGGTGCTGGGGATTGAACTCACGGGCACTTGACCACTGAGCCACATACCCAGCCCTATTTTGTATTTTATTTAGAGATGGTCTCACTGAGTTGCTTAGTGCCTCGCTGTTGCTGAGGCTGGCTCTGAATGCTGGATTCTCCTGTCTCAGCCTCTCAAGCTGCTGGGATTATAGGTGTGCAACACTGTGCCCAGCTTCCAACTTACCAAATCTTATGGGATAGGAGCAAAAGAAGTACAAAGCAGGAGGTACATAGCAATCAACATATACAATTTTAAAATTTTCTTTTAGTTGTAGATGGACACAATACCTTTATTTATCTTTTATTTTATTTATTTATTTTTTGTGGTGCCGAGGATAGAACCCAGTGCCTCGCATGTGCCAGATGAGTGTGCTACCACTGAGCCACATCCCCAGCCCCAACATATACATTTTTAAAAAAGCAGAAAGATTTCAAACAACCTAGCACTGCTTGTCAAGTAACTAGCCAAGTAAGAACAAATAAAACCAAAATTCATAAAGGAAATATAGTAAACATCAGAGTAGAAATAAATGAAATGGAATCTAAAAATTATAAAAGATTCAAAAAAGAGCTACTTCCTCAAAAAGATAAAATATACACTTAGCACTTAGCTAGAATAAGAAAAAAAAAACGAAGAAGACTCAAATCAATTCAGAGATGTAAAGGGAAATATCAGAAATGATTATAAAAAATTGTTAGAAATTGTTATAAACATCTATATGCCAACAATTTGGATAACCTAGAAAAATGAAGAAATTCCTAGACCCAAGCACTTTATAAGATTGAATTATGAAAAAATAGAAACTTGAACAGACTAACAATAGGTTATGAGAAGGAATTAGTGACAAAAGTTCTCTTCTTAAAGAAATGTCCAGGACCAAATGGCTTTACTTATAAATTCTAACAGTCAAAACACTGATATATATTCTTAAATTGTTCCATAAATTGAAGAAAATTTCTCAACTCATTCAACAAGGCCAGCATGACCCTGATGTCAAAATCACAAAAAGACAAACAACAAAAAGAAAACTACAAACAAATATCCTTGATGAACATGGATTTAAAAATCATCAGTGAAATACAAGCAATGCAAATCAAACAACACATCTAAAATATTATTTACTGTGATCAAGTGGAGTTAATTCCAGAAATGCACAGAAGGTTCAGCAGACACAAATCATGAATGATACACTACATCAGCAGAATTAGGGACACAAAAGCATGAACATCTCAATAGATGCACCAAAGCCACTTGATAAAATTTAATATCCTTTCATGGTAAAAATTCTGAACTAATTAGTTGTACAAGGAAATTACCTCCATATAATACAGAACATTTATGATAAACCTATAGTTAACATTCTATTCAATGAGGAAATACTGAAATTTTTCTCTCAAGAAATGGAAGAAGACAGAAATGCCCTGTTCACTACTTTTAGTCAACTTAGTTCTGAAATTTCTAGACAGAGTAATTAACCTAGAGAAAGGAATAAAGGGTATCCAAAATCAGAAAAAAAAGAAGCCAAATTGTCACTGTTTGCAGATGACATGATCTTATATAAGAAACCCCCCAAATTCCACCAAAAAAACCTATTAGACCTAATAAATGAATTCAGCAAAATTGCAGGATACAAAATCAGCATGCATTCAATAGCATCAATATATGCTAAAAGTGTGTCATCTGAAACAGTTCTCAGAAAGCAATCTCAGTTACAACACCTCCAAAATAAGATTTAAACATTTAGGAATAAATTTAATCAAAGAAGTGAAATATATGTACAATGAAAACTATGAAACTTTGATGAAAGAAATTGAAAAGACACAAACATTTGGAATGACATTTCATGCTCGTGTATTGGAAGAATCAATGTTGATAAAATGCCTAGTCACATGCAAAGTAATCAATAGATTCAATGAACTCCCAATCAAAATTCCAATGTTCTTCACAGAAATAGAAAAAACAATATTAAAATTTGTGTGGAAATACAGAAACTGAACAACCAAGTCATGTTAAGCAAACAGTATAAAGTAGGAAACATTATATTACCTGCCTTCAAAATACACTGCTATGAAACTATAGTAAACAAAACAGCATGACATTGGAATACAAACAGACAAACTGAACAATAGAGAACAATAGAGAGAGAGAACAACATAGAAATCCTAGAAGTATACCCACACATCTACAGCCAAATAATTTTTGATAAGGTGCTAGGAACACACAATAAAGGACATTCTTTTCGATAAACGGTGCTGGCAAAAGTTGATATCTATATGCAGAAAAATGTCAATAGACCCCAGTATCTCAACAATTTCAGAAATTACCTCAAAATGGATTAAAGACTTACACATAGGACTTGAAATTATGAAACTCGTAAAAGGAAAAAAAAAGGGGAAATGTTTCAAGACATTGGAATAGGCAGGGATTATTTTGGAAAAGATACTCAAAGCACTTTAAATAAGAGCACACATAGAAAATAGGGTTATTGTACAACTAAAAAGCTTTTATACATCAAGGGAAACAAATATCAGGGTGAAAATACAACACTTGGACTGGAAAAAAATTATTTGCAATGTATATATCTATAAAGATTTGATATCCAAAATATATCAGGAACTGCAGATCTTGGTCACATGAACAAAAATTTGATTAAAAATGGACAATAGATCTAAATACCGAATGTTTTCTCTGATATAAGAAGGCTGATTCATAGTGGGGTAGGGAGCAGAAGCATGGGAGGAATAGACAAATTCTAGATAGGGCAAAGGGAAGAGAGGGGGCTTGGGGGTAGAAATGATGGTGGAATGAGATGGACATCATTACCCTAAGTACATGTATGAAGACACAAATGGTGTGACTCTACTTTGTATACAACCAACGATAGGAAAAATGTGCTCTATATGTGTAATATGAATTGTAATGCATTTGCTGTCATATATAAAAAATTATAAGAAAAAAATTAAAAAGTAAAAAAAAAAGATCTAAATAGGTATTCTCAAAAAAGCCATAAAAATCGTCAGTAGTATACATGAAAACGTTCTCATCACTACTCATCAGAAAAATGCAAAATGAGATATCACCTTACCCCTTTAAAAATAGCTATAATCAAAAAGAAGGATAAATAACAAGTGCTGGCAAGGGTGTGGGGAAAAGGAAACCTTTGCAGTCTGTTGGAATGTAGATTATTAAAACTACTATGGAAAACATTGTGGAGATTCTTCAAAAAATTAAAAATAGAACTTCCATATGACCCAACAGTCTCACTAGGGGTATATACACAAAGGAAATTAAATCAGTATGTTGAAGAGACAACTTCATAATCTAATTTATTGGAGCACTATCCTCAATAGCCAAAAAATGTGAACAACCTAAAGGTCCATCAACTGATGGATAGATAAAAGTGATACATATACACAAAGGAATAGTATCCAGTCATAAAGCAGGAATTAGCAACAAGGTAGATGGAACTGGGGAAACAAAATACAAGTATCATATGAGTTCACTCATATGTGGTAGGTAAAAAAAAATGATTTCATAGAAGTTGATGACAGAATGAATTGGGAAGAATGAATGGGAAGGGAGTTAAATGGAGACATGGATCAAAGTGTATTAAGTTGTAGTTAGGAGTAAGAAGTTCTCCTGTGGTATTGTACAGTAGTGTTTCTATAGATAGTGATAATATATCATATATTTCAAAAAAACTAAACAAAGTATTTGTCAAGATTTTACCATAAAGACATGAGGATATAAGTACGGTTATACTGACTTAAACATTATACAATGCATATATGTACCAAAATATTGCATGGTACCCCCAAAATGTATGAATTTTATTTTATGTACTATTCTAAAATTAATTTTAAAAAATAAACAACTAAAAAAACAAAATCAGGTGCAGGTGCACATGCCTGTAATTCTAGCTACTTGGGATGCTGATGCAGGAGGATTGCAAGTTGAAGGCCAGCCTGGGCAACTTAGCTAGACCCTTTAAAAAAATGTTCTGGACACCTATAATCATAGAGACTCGAAGAGACTGAGACAATCTTAGTATGGCCATGTATAACTTAGTATGGCCCTGTATCAAAATAAAAATAGAAAATATCTGGAGATGTAGCTCAGTGGTAAAGTGATCCTGGGCTCATTCCCTAACACCCCAGCAAATACATACATACATATATACAGATGGGAAGACATGTATATATGTATATACAGATATTGATGAAGATAAGAATGCATATCCATGTTTATGCATATTTACTTGGTCATGTTTTAAAATTCCATTCTCACTAGAGATCATGACAGAAAACTTGAAGAAAATTATTCAAACCTAAATTTAGGGTTTCTTTACATCCTTACAGACTGTGTGTTACATGGGAAGTTACTGACTAAACATTTGGGACCTAACTAGTTCTATCTCCCTCTCTTCAATAAAGGTATATAATACTGAGTTTAGAGCTTATTGAAGGTTAGTGTTAAAAGAATAGAAGCACTATATGTAACAAATCCAATGAAGAATTACTTTAATTGGAATATTGCAAAGGATAGGTACAACATATTTTCACAATCTGACCTACTTATACAGAAAATCTCCTACAGGAGTATTTGCCTGATTTAATTATCAAACAAGAATTCTGCTAATTAAGTACATTAAAATATGAGTCACTAGTTTCATTTATATTAAAAGATGAGCCATTAATTTCATATATGTATGAAATACATATATATGAATATATGTATATATGTATGTATACATATATATATGTAAAAATACGCATATGTATGTATATACATATATATGTGTGGATATATAGATATCCATCCAGTTAATTGGGATAATTTGTGGGGAAATTGAAACATGTCCATGAATCTTTATGTTTAAAGGAAAGTTGTTTTTTTCTGAGATGGTAAAATATTTTAAATAGTGAATACATAAAAACAATTAGTTCCTTAGCTAGAAATATTTGTTCCTCAAGTGCAGTTGCTTTCATATTATTCTTAGTGACCCCTGGAGTTAGTTGGTATATTTAATCTGAAAAGCTTCATTTTCATATTGTTATGGTTTAGATATGAGGTAGCTCCCAAAAGCTTCTGAGTCAGATAATGCAAGAAAAGTTCAGAGGTGAAATGATTGAGGTGGGACAGCCTAAACCTAATAAGTGCATTGATTTACTCATAGGGATTAACTGGGCCATAACTTGTAGGCAAATAGGGTATGATTAGAGGGGATAGGTCACTGGGGGTGTGCCTTTAAGGCATATATTTTGTCCCTGATAAGCAGAGCTCTGTCTGCTTCCTTGTTGCCATGACCTAAGCTTTTTCTTTCATCATGCAGTTCTGCCTCACCTCTAACACAGAAAGGAGTTGGCCCTATCTCTATTGAAACTTCTAAAACTGGGGCACAAATAAACTTTCCCTCCTATAAAATTGTTCTTGTCAGGTCTTTTGGTCACAGTGGCAAAATAAAGGTGACTAAAATGTATGTCTTCCACAATAGACTTCTCTGTATATTTTGAAGAAACAAATTCATTTTAAACCAATCAAATGATTTACTCCAGAACACAAAGCTGCTTAGTTGCAAAGCAAGAGTAAGTTACCAGTTGGCTCATCTTGTACTATTTGTACTATACTCTTTTAAGGACTTTCAAAAAGAGGTATTTTGTGAAGTAACAGGAAAATCATAGTGTACTCATTAGTTGTTGTTTTTAATATCCATTTCCATTTTCAAGAGTGAGCCCCAGGTTCTGAAGCAACCACTGGTTAGTGGTTTTTAAGCCTGATTGTGTGTTTTTTTTTAATCTTTATTTATTTTTACGTGGTGTTGAGGATTGAACTGAGTGCCTCACATGTGCTAGGTAAGTGCTCTACCACTGAGCTACAACTCAAGCCCCTATAGAGACATCTATCTATATGTAGCTATAGCTTTCTACATATACACAGATATCTGCATCTACTGATAAATAAGGCTCTATATATAATTAACTATATATAGCTACATCTAGGTTGATAGATATATAAATATCTATAAAAAGTATTTTCTAGATAGTTATTTTATAGAGAGAGATTTTAGGAATTTAAAAGATTTATTTTAAGGAATTGGCTCACACAATTGTAGGAACTATCAAGTCTGAAATTTACAGAGAATGGGGCAGCCTCAAAATCCAGAAGAAGGTAGAGGTTATAGCCTTCATTCTCAGGAAAGTCTGAAGACAAAATTCCTTCTTCCTTAAAATATTCCAACCGGGCTGGGGATGTGGCTCAAGCGGTAGCGCACTCGCCTGGCATGCGTGCGGCCCGGTTTGATCCTCAGCACCACATACAAATGAAGATGTTGTGTCCGCCGAAAACTAAAAAATAAATATTAAAAAAAAATATTCCAACCTTTTTTTCTTAAGCCCTTCAGTTGACTGATGGGGTCTGTCCACGTTTATGGAAGGTACTGCCTCTTGCTCAGTTTACTGATTTATATATTAATCAGCTCTTTAAAATACATTTATAGAAGCATTAGAGCTGATGTCTAATCAAACTACTAGGAATGATAGCTTATCCTAATAAATATGTAAAAGTAAACATTACACCTACTTCTTAGAGCTATTGTGAATTAACTTAGGCAAAACCCATAGTAGAGTGTCCAGAGTACATGCACAGGCCTTCACCATGCCCCAGCACAATCTCAAAATCAGTAGGACTTACATTAAAAAAAATTGAAAAAGCACTACATATATGGGGCTCTGGAGTCACTATACTTTATTGAAAAGGTGAGGAAACAAAATAATGTTGTGAAAAATAGGTGCCTATTACTATTTTTCTGTACTACCACAGTAATGCAAAATAACTGAAGATTAAAAAAAATCTCAGTTGTTAAAACTTTTGAATTATGGAGGATGAAAAATAGTCATACTATTCTTTTGTTAATGGTACAGTGAGAAGGATGGCAGACCTTGCCCCAACAGAACAATTTAATTGAAGAAAAGTTAAAATTATTTAAAAAGTAAGTTAAAGAATTTGGAAATTGTTCTAGGGCATACAGCAGTACTAAGGGAAGGAAATGACACTAGGTGGTAACTCAATTCCAAAAGAAGTAATAAAATGAATTGAAATGGTAAATAAGGTTAAAAACATATTTTTAAAAGCTCTTATATTTGTATTCTCTTTCATAGCCTCTTTAAAAGACATAAAATTTTATAGTTAGAATGAAAAAAATATACTACTGGATTTATAATGGATACAGATGTAATATGTGTATCAATAATAGAACAAAAAAGTGGAAGACAGAATATACCTACATGGAGATAAAGTTTCTTAGTGGAATTAATTTAGTATGGATCTGAATGCAATTTTGATAAATTAAAATGCATACTGTAAGAACTAGGGCTCAGTGGTAGAGTGCTTGCTTAGCATGGGTTCAAGTCTTAACACCGCATATAAATAAATAAATAAGTTAATTAATTAAATAAAGATCCTTTCACAACTAAAAATGTATTTTTAAAAATGCATATAGTAAGACCTTAAACAAAACTCAATTCAAAGTGAATTAAGGACCTAGGAATTAGACCAGAGAACCTGTGCCTAATAGAAGAAAAAGTAGGCCCAAATCTTCATCATGTCAGCTGAGGACCTGACTTCATCAACAAGAGTCCTAAAGCACAAGAAATAAAGTCAAGAATCAATAAATGGGTTTGATTCAAACTAAAAAGCTTCTTCTAAGCAAAGGAAACAATCAATAAAGTGAAGAGAGAACCTACAGAATGGGAGAAAATCTATACCAAACACACATCAGATAGAGCACTAATCTCCAGGATATACAAAGAACTCAAAAACTTAACACCAAAAAAAATTAATAATTGGGCTAAGGAACTGTACAAACACTTCACAGAAGAAGATATAAAATAAATCAACAAATATATGAAAAATGTTCAACATCTCTAGTAATTAAATTAATGCAAATCAAAACTACTCTAAATTTCATCTCACTCCAGTCAGAATAGCAATTATCAAGAACACAAGCAACGATCAATGTTGTCGAGGATGTGGGGAAAAAGATACTCTCATTCACTGCTAGTGGGACTGCAAATTGGTGTAACCAATATGAAAAGCATAATGGAGATTCCTTGGAAAACTTGGAATAGAACCATCATTTGATCCAGCTATCCCACTCCTTGTTTCATACCCAAAGGACTAAACTTCAGATACTATAGGGACACAGCCACATCAATGTTTATAGCAGCTCAATTCAAAATAGCTAAACTGTAGATCCAACCTAGATGCTCCTCAGCAGATGAATGGATAAACTGTGGTATATATACACAATGGAATATTACTTAGCATTAAAGGAGAATAAAATTATGGCATTTTCATGTAAATGGATAGATTTGGAGAATATCATGCTAAGTGAAGTAAGTCAATCCCCCCAAATTAAATGTTTTTTCTGGTAAGTGGATGCCAATCCCTGTTAGGAGGCGGCAAGGGAAGAATGGAAGAACTTTGGATTGTGCACAGGGGAGTGAGGGGAGTGAAGAGGATAGGGGGGAAAGACGGTGGAATGAGAGCTGGGGTTGTGGCTCAGTGTTAGAGCAATTGCCCAGCATATGTGAGGCACTAGGTTTGATTCTCAGCACCACATATAAATAAATAAATAAATGTCCATCAACAATAAAATATTTTTAAAAATGGTGGAATGAGACAGACATTATTACCCTATGTATGTGCATGATTGCTCAAATGATGTGATTCTGCATCGTGTACAACCAGAGAAATGAAAAGTTGTGCTCCATTTGTGTACAATAAATTGAAATGCATTCTGCTGTCATGTATAACTAATTAGAACAAATATAAAAAGTAGACAGATAAAAGAAAGTAACTAAAAACAATTTAAAAATTATCAAAGGGATCAAAATAATCACATTAGAAAATATCCAATTACTTAAAAAAGAGAGAGTAAAAGAGGGGTAGAGGAACAAAAAAAAAATGACCAGTGTCAGTTCAACTTAATTCAAGTATATAAACAATAATATTAATGACAACAGATTAAACAACCCAATCTAAAGGCAGATAACACCAAATTGGATAAAAAATAAGATTTGGTTTTATACTTCCTATGGGACACACACTTTAAAGATAATTGATTGAAAGTCAAAGGATGGAAAAGCACCATGAGGAGTGACTATACTAATATCACATACAATAGACTTAAAAATTTGATTAGAAAAAATATTTTATAATGTTTAAATGGTCAATTTATGAAAAAGACATAGAGATCCCCCAAATAAGTAAAACAAAAAAACTGAGAGAATTGGGCTGGGGTTGTGGCTCAGTGGTAGAGTGCTCGCCTAGCATGCATGAGGCACTGGTTTCAATGATCAGCACCACATAAAAATAAAATAAAGATATTTTGTCCATCTAAAATTAAAAACTAAATATCTAAAAAAACTGAGAGAATTGAATTGAGAATTACCATTGAGCAATAAAAACGACTTTATAACCCAATTAGTCATCTTTAGAATACTTCAGCAATCAGTACCAAGGTACTCATTCATCATTTGTAAATACACATGAAATAATCTAGATAGAACATACATTAGACAGTAAAGATCTCAATCAGTTAAATGATTTATGTTAAACCTTAAATTTATGGAGGGTGAAGACAATCATACTGTGCTTTGTAATGATACAGAAGAGTCTGAAATCATATATTCTACTCAACAACAGAATGCAATTAGAAACAAAGAACAGAAGGAAATTTGGTAGACTCCCAAATTGTGGTAATTTGAAAGCTTACTGCTAACCAAATATCAAAGAAAAAAATCACAAAGAAAAAAAATTAGCAAATATTTGCAAATAAACAAAAATGAAGAAACAACATGTCAAAATTCATAGGATGTAGTTTAACCAGGGCTTAGTGAAAATTTTATAGCTATACTACTTTGAAAAAAAGTTGATCAGAAAATTAACCTTCCACTCAAGCAACTAGAAGAACTAACTAAACCCAAGCAAGATAAAAGTTAAAGTGTAAATTAATGCAATGGAAAATAGAAATACAATACAGAAAATGAAAAACATAGTTATTTGAAAGATCAACAAAAATGACAAATATTTAGATAGACTGACCAGGAAAAAAGAAAGAACATCAAATTACTAAAATCAGAAATGAAAAAGGGAACATCACTACTGACTATATAGAAATAAGTATGATTAATAAAGGAATGGGGTGAATAACTGTATTTGAACAGATTAATAAAATCAAAACACATTAAAAAGAAATAGAATAAACAAGACTATAACATGTGAAGATGCTGAATTAGTAACCCAGTGACTTTCCCATAGAGAAAAAATTAGGATAAAAATCCTCTTCTAGTAAATTCTACAAAGCATTTAAAGAATTCACATCAAATTCTTCCAAAAAGCTTCCAAAAAATGAAGAGGAGGACAAAGTTCACACCAGATTCTGTGAGGCCAATACTACACTGATACCAAAGCTAAACAGACATCACAAAAAATGACAAATAACCCTTATAAATATGGGTACAAACATCTTGAAAAATACTACTAGTAAACCAAATCCACAAAACATATAAAAGGAATTATGCACTCTCCCCAAGTGGGACTTATTCCAGGAATGCAAGGTTTACAAAACATGAAAATGAATTAACACAAACTTTAACTATATTAATTAAACAAATATAAAACATGATTATTTCTATAAATGCAGAAAAAAATATGACAAAATACAAGACCCTTTCAATTCAATACAGTAGAAACTAACCCCAAACCAACATTTTATTTAATGGCAAAAGACTGAATGCTTTCCTTTTAAATCAAGACCAAGACAAAGAATTTTCTTCTAGAAACTCCCTTTCAACACTGTACTGGAACTTCTAGCCAGGTCAATTAGGCAAGCTGGGTATGGTGGCACATGCCTGTAATCCCGGCAACTAGGAGGCTGAGGCAGAAGGATACCAAGTTCAACAGCCTCAGAAATGTGGTGAGGCTATAAGCAACTTAGCAAGACTGTGTCTCAAAAATAAAAAATAAAAATGGCTTATGATGTGGCTGAGTCGAAAAGTGCCTCTGAGTTCAATCCCCAGTGTCAAAGAAAAAATAATTAGGCAAGAAAAATAATATGTGAATAATCTGAAAATGGAATTAAGAAATTAGTTCTTTTATAATAACAAAAAAGAATAAAATGTTGAAGAATAAACTTAATAAACAAAAGTGCAAAGTACATACTCTGATACTGAAAACTCTATTGCTGAACACAGCGTAAAAAGAATTTAAAAGGAGATTTCAAGTAGCTTGGATTACAGGCATGCATTACTGCACCTGACCTTTCCATATTTTAAGACAGGAAGACTTAATATTGTTTCCCAAACTGAACTCAAGATTCAACAAAATCTCTATCAAAACTTTTGCAAGCAAGCCTGTAATCTCAGATACCTGTGAGGCTGAGTCAGAGGATCACAGACTTGAGCTGATTTGGGCAACTCTGTCAGATCCTGTGTCAAAATAAAAATAAAAAGTTAAAAATAAAAAGATTTAGATATGTAGCTAAGAGGAAGAATACTCACCAAACATGCCTAAAGTCTGGAATTCCATTTCAGTATTATAAAGAAAAAAAATTCATATATAAAGCTGTTCCTATGATTCACATGGAAGTGCAAAAAAACACCCAGAGAAGGAAAAATAATTGAAAGGGGGTAACAAAGTTGGAAGACTCACACTGTCAAGTTTCAAAATATAATAAAACACTAGACATTAAACTGTGTCATACTGTCATATTGATAACACAAATACAATTGGGTTTTCAGAAATAACCCTAACATGCAGACATGCAGAATTATTTATAATAGCCAAATAACAGAGTTAACCAAAGTATTCAGCAATGAATGAATGGATAAAGAGAATACAGTTTACACACACACACACACACACACACACACACACACACACACACCATGGAATACCATTCAACTTCAAAAAGAAGAAAATTCTACCATTTGCAACAATATGGATAAAACATGTTAAAATAAGTGAAATAAGTCAAACACAGAAAAACATATAATGCATGTTCTCACTTACACGTGGGATCTGATGCAATCAAACTTGCAGAAGCACTTAGTACAATGATAGTTACCAGGGCTGGGAGGTGAAGAGAGTGAGACATAATGGTCAAATGGTACAAAGTTATAGTTAGGAGAAAGAAATAAGTTTTTAAGGTGATGAATATGTTAACTTGTGGAGACAAGTGCATGGAGTACTGCATACATGGCATACGTTACTGGCATCTGAGTGGCAGGCCACTCCTCTCATGGTAGGCGCGTGAGCGGCAGACTGCTTACTCCACAGGCACAGCCCTGGTAGTGAGGCCATGTGTTGCAGTCCCTATGCTTGCTCCACGGCCCACTCCTCAATTGGTCACTGCAAGGACAGTTGGCAAGAAATTGTATTGGTAGCTGCCTATAATCTGCTTAGCTACTGCCTTAGTATATATATGTGGTAACTGTGCAATAAAATCATGACCTGCTTCCAACTTGGTCTCCGGAGGTCTTAATTAGTGACTCCGCAGCCAAACTCTCCTCTACCCTTTTCCATGGACACACTCTCCTCTACTCTGTTCTGTGTACACACTCTTCTCTACCCTGTTCTGTGGACCTCCTCACTGGACGAGAGAGCCCACACTTCAACTGGATTGATTCATTCATGCCACACTGTATAAATATAATATTACATCACTTTATGTGCCTAAATTATATACGAATATAATTTGTTAAAAAAGAATTATACCCTTACATTTATGGTTATCTGATTTTTGAGAAATGTGCCAGGAAAATTCAATAGGGATAAAATGGTACTTTCAGTAAATTAGATATCCACGTGCAAAAGAATGAACTTTAATCCTTACACTATACCGTACATAAAATGTAACTCGAAATAGATCACATATATAAATATATAAGAGTATATATTTGGAGTAAATATTCATGACCTTGAATTAGGCAAATTTTTCCTAGCTATGACAAAAAAAAAACGTAAGCAATAATAGAAAGATATAAGTCCACTGTCAAAATTAAAAACTTTGGTAATTCAAAGAACTTCAAGAAAATGAAGACAAACCACTGACTGTAAGAACATATTTCTAAATCACATATATGACAGAGTAGTAATGAAAATATATAAGGAACTATTACAACTCAACAATAATAAGACAAAATTCAATTTAAAATGGAGAAAGGGTTTGAAAAGACATTTCTCCAAACAAGATATAGAGATGGTCATAATCATATCGAAAGATGCATCACCTATTTAGACATCAGAGAAATGTAAATCACAATTACAGGGAGATAAAATAGTCACTAGAATGGGTATAATCAAAAATATTTTAAAAAATTGCAGGAATTAAGAGAAATCATTCAAACAGTGTTAGTGGTATATAAAATAGTAAAGCAAATTTGGCGAAATTTGACATTTACTCAATTTATTAAACAGAGAATAACTTTGTGATCCACTCCTACTATATACTCAAAAAAATTTGAAACAGGTGTTCAAACAAAAAATGTACACTTGTATTTATAGCAGCATTAGCAGTAACAATCGAAAAGTGCAAACAACCAAAATATCCACCAAATAATTACTGGAGAAACTAAAAAGCATGATTCTATCTACATGATGGAATATTGTTTGACAATAAAAAAGCGTAAGTACTGACATGGATGAAACTAAACTATGTGGAAACTGGGGGATACCTATCAGCAAAGACAAGGTATTTTTATGATTCCATTTATATGACATGTCCGTAATAGTAAACCCATATTGACAAAAACTAAGTTACTGGGTGCATAGGGCTGAGAGAGTGGGGAGATAAGGAGAGCTAATGGGTATAGAGTTTATTTGTTGGGTAATGGAATGTTCTAAAGGGTTGCACAATTCTGTGAATATAACTAAAACCCACTGAACTGTACATTTTAAGTTTGGGATTTTATAGTATATTAATTATATCAAATGAAGATGTTTAAAAGGCTATCATGGTAAAATAACAATTTTATTAACAGAATGGTTACTATTTACATAGGAATTCAAAATTATATTTGCTAAATAAAGGGATGACTGATAATATTCAGTGACAGGAGTGGTGGGATGGGGCAGAAGATCAGAAGATTCAAATTAATCAAATATAAATATCTCTTAATAAATTTTATTTGATTCTTCAAAAGAAATTTATTTTACAGAGCAAAAGATTAGATCAATTTCAATCTTCCTATATTTTAACATCTATGACTGAGTAATGAAATTTATGTGAACCTTCCATTTTACTTTTTGCTGAATGAATAGAATATCTAAATGAAACCTGGCATCACCAAAATTCTCTGAATTTAGACTTTCCAAGCATTAATTAACAATCTTTGCTTTAAAATTCTCTTTCCCCCTACACTTACATTCCCAAAGAAGTCTTGACATTTAACAATACAATCAACAACCAATTTGCATTGTTTGGTGAAAATGGAATCTTTACTGAAGGTCAGATATTTTAAAGACCAAATCAGCTCTAAAATACAAAATTAGCAAATTTTTAGATCTGATTTACAAATATAAATATACCAAACATAAAATAAAAAGTAGCAGGGATTATTTTCCCAAATACTGTGAAAAATTTTTATAAAATGCACCTTAATATTCAGAATTGTATTTGCTTTTCTTTTATTGTATCTGCCAGACATACATTTCTCAGAGTTCCATTTAGGAAGACTCAATTTAACCTTTTACTTTAAATCCACAGAAACATTAATTATAGGGTACTGCTAATACACATAAACACCTTAAAATACATCTATTTTTGAATAATTATTGTTTATAACAGTGTTAAATTTCTTGATACAAAATTAAAGGTAAACTCTTTCCATGAAGAATATTCCAAATATCATCTGCAGTACTTAATAAAGCTTAGAAAAAGACAAGCTAACTTTTAGGACTTCCCAAAATCCATTATAAAACACCCTACTTTCTAGAGATCTATGCAGCTTTTTTGTAAGCAATAATCAAGATAGTTTGACTCTGGTGTATATTCCAAATTCAGGACAAAAAAAAAAAAAGGCAAATACTGAATGTTTTCTCTGATATAAGGTGACTGACTCATAGTGGGGTAGGGAGGGGGAACATGGGAAGAATTAGCCGAATAGGGCAGAGGGGTGGGAGGGGAAGGTAGGGGGAAGGGGGTTAACAATGATGGTGGAATGTGATGGACATCATTATCTAAAGTACATGTATGAAGACATGAATTGGTGTGAACATACTTTATATACAAACAGAGATATGAAAAATTGTGCCCTATATGTATAATAAGAATTGTACTGCATTCTGCTGTCATGTATTTATAAAATAAAATCAATTAAACAAAGAAAACTTAGAAATTTCATTCAAATTGTTTTCTTTCCATTATTTTCTCTTTTATTCCCTTCCCAACCCTCTAAAAAAGATAAGGACTCACCTAAAATTAAATTATATTAAATAAAATTTATATTACTTAGAAACTCCAGGAACACACACATCATGTTTCTAAAAGTAGTGAGTTTATTTCAAAGCATCACATTAAATTTGAATCTCAGTCAACAAAGCCATGTCTTCTTATATGTTGATTTTTGCAAAGAGTACAGACTTGCAAACAACAGATATGATAAAGTATTTTAACGTAAAAGGTGTTTGTTTTTTGTAGAAATAAAGTAGTATGGAACTAGCATACAATGTGAATATCTTCTTGGTAAGTGATTTAGGCCATGATTCTCATCTTTTAAAGTTGTTAAAAATATTTTAAATGTTGCTCTGCTTATTTGATACTTGTACTTTTTGATAGAACCATAGGAAAAATCTCTCTACTTAGATTAATGTACTCACATACTATATGCCTAAATTGAAACATAAAAGTTATATATCAAGAGATAGTGACCTTCATGATTAAAAAGTTTTGTTAAAGGGAGAAAAATCACTAATTTTTTTTTTATCAAAACCCTAAACAATCAAATCTTGGGCAATAAGTACCAACATATTTTATAAGAGTTAAGGAAGTATCTAAGCTCTTTGTAAGAGGATGCCATTTTAAATTTATTTGTCATCCCACTTCCATGACAAACACATAAACATTCCACTGAAGCAAGCAACTTAGAAATGTGGTTCCATAACTGTGTAGTTAAAGAAGAAACTTGCCAACTAAAAGCATTTATTATTTTCTTGTTTGGCTTCGATTTTGTGGGAAGTCACCTATTCTGATCTCCTAATATGCAATGAAAGTCTACATTTATAAGCTTGGAAAACTTGTGGTTCAGTACATAGAAATTTCTTCTACAAAAGAATGGGAATGTTTTGATTGCCAGGAAATTACATTGTTTAACATATCACAAACATTACCTGTAAGTACTTTGAATCACAATAAAATCACATTAAAAAGGTACACATTCTTGTTCACCAAAATTAATGAGGCAATTTGGGAACAAGAGACAGATTCTCTCAATGTTAAGCTTTAGATATTCTTAACCTGCAATAAAAAATAGTTTAAAAAGAAGTGTGTTTTCTGTAAAAATCAGTGAAGCACATAAATGCCTTGGCACAATACAATATTATCCTATGATACCTACTTCAAAATGTATGTTCATCTCCCATTCTCCTCACCATCATTTTCACATTTTAATTATGCTTTCCTTTTGATTGCTTGCATGCAAGAACACCAACTAAACTATTTATTTCAACATTAAGCCTGTTTCTTTTGAAGCCAAGATTTTTTTTTTTTTTTTTTTTTATTTAACAAACGCAATGGAGACTCATTTTTCAAGACGCTTAAGGCAGAATGGCTTAAGGTTCATGCTTGCTGCTTTGCCTGGGCTTCTGCTTCCTGAAATGAAAAACAAAACGAATATGTTTGAACATAAAGTGATATCCATGTGTATTTTTGTTACACTACCAAGGATATTCAAAAACAGTCATTACTCCCCCAAAATTAATACTTTAAAAAATTACTAATAGAAAAAATATAAAGTGGAAATAGCTTTCTGGAAATACATAAAAACTATCTAATCATTACTACTGGTTTGGAAAAATTCCATAACAGTAAGTGATTTACAGTTTATAATTGATATTTTATTTAAGAAGAGTCAGCTGGTTCTTTTTTTATGATTTTTCACAATAGCTGAGTTTTCAAAAAATTATTAACTAAAGTTTTGTTAAGTTTTGTTTAATTAAGGATTAAATTACTTAGAAAATGTGGTTATCCACTCAAGGATTGTGATTTTTATGTTTCATGACAGTAGGCAGAAGAGATCAGATTGTTTTCCTTCTCTTCTAGACAGTGGGTAATCTAGCATAAGGAACTCTAAACCAAACTACATACGTTTTCTAGCTCAACAAAATAAATTTCAAGTTTTTTGAACTACAGATTTGTGGCAAGGGGCTGGGGTTGTGGCTCAGCGGTAGAGTGCTCGCCTAGCACGTGTGAGGCTTCCAGTTTGATACTTAACACCACATAAAAATAAATAAACAAAAAAAATAGGTATTATGTCCAACTACAACAACAAAATAAAATATTTTTTTTAAAAAAAGGTTTGTATGCCCTTCAATAGATGAATGGATAAAAAAAATGTGGCATTTATACACCATGGAGTATTACTCTGCACTAAAAAATGACAAAATCATGGAATTTGCAGGGAAATGGATGGCATAGAGCAGATTATGCTAAGTGAAGCTAGCCAATCCCTTAAAAATAAATGCCAAATGTCTTCATTGATATAAGGAGAGCAACTAAGAACAGAATAGAGAAGAAGAGCATGAGAAGAAGATCACCACTAAACAGATACGAGAGGTGGGAGGGAAAGAGAGAGAGAAGGGAAATTGCATGGTAAAGGAAGGAGACCCTCATTGTTATACAAAATTACATATAAGAGGAAGTGAGGGGAAAGGGAGAAAAAAACAAGAGAGAAAAATGAATTACAGTAGATGGGGTAGGGAGAGAAGAAGGGAAGGAAGGGGAGGGGAGGAGAGGGAAGTGGAGGGGAGGGGGGATAGTAGAGGATAGGAAAGGCAGCAGAATACAACATACACCAGTATGGCAGTAGGTAAAAAAGTGGATGTGTAACCGATGTGAATCTGCAATATGCATATAGGGTAAAAATGGGAGTTCATAATCCGCTTGAATCAAATGTATAAAATATGATATGTCAAGAACTTTGTAATGTTTTGAACAATTAATAAAAAAAAGAATAAAAAGGGTGGGGGGGAGAATCCCTGGTCCAAGTGTTGGTATATTTTCATTAATTTTTAGTTATCCCTTTACTTCTATATACACAATTCTTTATTTATTGTATTAAAGTTACTTTATTATTTAAAAAAAAAAGGTTTGTGGCAAAAGTAGCTTTGGCAAAAGTAACATCAGTCTTAGGTTGCAGAAATCAAGTATACCAGACAACAATCCTGAAAAATCTGTCATTAATTTAATATGAGTTGATCTAAGGTGGAAACAGGAGCAGCTGAATATTTCAAAATGAACCTAGAAGGGGGAAAAGCAAAAATAAATGATGGGCTTTTACACCCTTCCAAAAAAAGCAAAACAGAAGAAGAAAGGTCACCATAGATTTTTTTTTTTTTTTTTGTGGTGCTAAGGATTGAACCCAGGAACTTGTGAACGCAAGGCAAGCACTCTACCAACAAAGCTATATCGCCAGCCCAATCATCCTTAATACATCTTTAAAAAAACAGATGAAATATACTACTGATCACTTTCTAAAATGTCTAGTCAGAATTAAGAAAGGGAAGTTTCTAACTTCAAAAAAGAATAGATCTTCTATTCACATTATATGCCTTGTTTCATTTTATAGAACAAGTTTCAACAATGTCCCAGCAGAAAACAAATTTTACACCAAGATTCATCAAATGCCTAAAATATATAGCATGGGAGCAGTTGTATAAGCAGTTATATAATAATAATATAAGTCTTTCTTCCTATGAGCATGAAATACCTCTGAGTAACCAGTATTTTAGACCAGTTTAGCCTCTTAAAGTTATATCAATCTTTGCTATAATTCGTCATAAATTCCACAGCTCTTCAATTTTACTTCTTAATTACAAATTACTAAAAGGCAAATCACATTCTTTGTAATTAGTCTTAAGAATAAATCATAAATTATTTACTTTTCTACTTACATTTTATTAATAAAACATGTAAATTGATTCAAATTTTATTATTCCTTGAAAGAAAGTAGTCAATATTTATGGAATCACAAGTCAACCAAACAACCAGCAATCTTTAGAAACAAGAATATGAGGTGCACTCTCCCCTATTCCTAATGTAAATATCAGACCATGGTTTTGAGTCAGGTAATCCCGGATTCAAATTCTTATACTGCTACTCAATTATTATGTATCTATGGACAAATTTAATGATTGGAGTTTCATTTTTCTCCTGTGTAGAATGGTATTAGTGTCACTTAATTCTTAGGGTTAATATAAGGATAGAATGAGATGTGTGTTAAGTGTAGCTAAATGCTCACCCCATTACAAGCATCCATTCCTCCTTTTTCCCTCTATTTTTTCCCCTAGTAACCCAATCCAAGTCCTTAGCTAGCATTATCTGTCTTGAAGAGGCAGTAAGAATATGATGAATTAAGCAGAAATAGGATTGCCTTCAAATTTCACAGCAGAGGCAACACTCCATGGTCCCTCCCTAGAGCATGATGATACAACCAAAGCTAATGAGAACATTTCTCTTAACGAGCACTCTCTATTCCCTGAACACACTGGTAAACATACTTCTTCAAGGTAGTCATTTTCTTTTCAGCACAAATATCACTAGGTTTGTTTTTTAGCAAAAATATCAATTATTTTATTTCATATCTCAAAACCATAACCTTCACTGCAAAACAAGAAACTTCAGTGCTAAGATTTTTTTGAATTAATAAAAGAGTAATTTATAGTATTTATGTAACTTTTAAAAACATCAAATATACAAATGTATGTAAAAATATTTTGTCTTCTAGAGAAAAATCCTTGTTTTATGAAAATATTTCTCAGAAAGAGTTTTTATTTATTTTATTAAATTATTTATTCTAATCTGTTATGCATCATGGCAGAATGTAATTCATTTCATATTACACATATAGAGCACAATTTTTCAAGTCACTGATTGTATACAAAGTATTTTCACACAATTCATGTCTTCGTACATGTACTTAGGGTAATAATATCAAACTCTCAAGCACAATAGTTTTTAAAAATATTTAAATGTAAAGAGTATGCATATTAATTATTTGGAAATAAAGAATGAGAGAAAAAGATGCATATGGGCTAAGGTTCCTTTAAATCACACCTTTTGTCCTATTTATAGGCTATAAATTCAACTAGAAAATTATACTATAGAAATTATTCTTGAACTAATTTTAATATTTTTTCCCTCAAACTACTCTTGTTTCCTCTTATTCATATAGGACACACTTCAAGACTCCCAGTAGGTGCCTGAAACCACAGAGTACCACACTCCCCTATACTATGATTATATATATTCCTATACAACCATATCTTCAATAAAGCTTAACTTATAATAAATTAGTCACAGAGATTAACATCCATAATAATAGAACAATGATAACAATATACTATAATATGTTATGAATGTAGTCCCTCTGTCTACTGACATGGGGGTAAGGTAGTGCATACAGAGTGGATGAGTTGGACAAAGGGATGACTCATTTCCTGGGTGGGATGAAGTGAGATGGTGAGTGATTTTATCACAGTATTCTGAGCAGCAATTTATAATTAATGAATTACATCTGGAATTTTCCAGTACTATTTTCAGATCACAACTGCTGTAGGTTAACTAAAACTAGAAAATGAGATTGTAGGTAAAGAGGGACTAGTGCATATATTTTTAAAAAAATGACAGCATGTGTTCATTGAGTAGATTTAAGTATCTTGTTGACCCTATATTTTTGATAGTTAACTAGTTTCCAAAGTTCAAAATATATATAGCACTTTTTATTCATATTTTTATCCACAAAGTTCATTTAGGTGGTGCTATGGTTTAGATCTAGAAAGTCCCCCAAACTATTTTGGTTAAAGGTTTGATCCCTTAATGCAGCAATATTCAGAGATGGGTCTTTTGGGAAGTAATTCATTTATGAGGGATTCAATATCATTGATGGATTAATCCACTGATATATTTTAAATGGAATGGACCTTTTAGAGGTGGAGGAAACTATGCTATAGGAGATGTGCTCTGGAAGTTTATATTGTGTTCCCAGCTCCATCCTTGCTTTCTCTCTTTCTTGACCTGCATTAGGTAAGCCAATATGCTTTACCACCTGCTCCCCACCATAATGTGCTGCTTCACCAAAGGCACAAAGCAATGGGAACAAGTGGTCATGGACTGAAACATCCAAAACAATAAGTCAAAATAAATCTGTCCTTTACTAAGATGTTTTTTCTCAAGTATTAGAATTTTGGTGGATTAATTTGGTTGTCCCTTCTGTTAAACATGTAACTTGCTAAGTTTTACATGTTGATTTGTGGTTTTATCCATAAGATTTTCCTACATTCATTAGACTATAATACCCAATGTGAAATCATTAAAGTGTGATTTAGTCAGCTTTTTGTCACTGTTACAGGAATAAGGCAGAGGAGGATAAGTTTATTTTGGCTCATGGTATCAAAGGTTCAATTCATAGATAGCCTATTCTATACCTTGGGCCCAAGGTGAGAACATCATGACAGAAGGGAATGGCAGAGGAAAGCAGCTCAGAAATCGGCAACAGGAAGGGGAGAGAGAGAGAGGGAGAGGGAGGGAGGGAGGAGAGGGGGGGGGGAGAGAGAGAGAGAGAGAGAGAGAGAGAGAGAATGAATCTCTGCTTACCATAGACAAAATATAAACCCTAAAGATAGCACCCCCCCACCCCAGACCTACTTCTTCCAGCCAAACTCCACCCACCTACAGTTACCACCAAATTAATCTATATTGGTGGACTGAACTGCTTATTAGGTTACATACCTAATCATCTAATGATTTCACATCTGAACATTTCTTGTACTGTCTCATACATAAACTTCTGACAAGACCTCATGATCTAAACCATAGAAGAATATAAACATTTTTGAAGTATTTGATATGTATTTTGCCCTTCTGTTTTTTCTAAATGGCACCCACAAATTTTTACTACCTCCAGTACTGAATTGAATATTTGTTTCAATGAACTCTTCTCAGCACAGATTATTATCATTTTGTTTTAATTTTGCTGATTTCATAGAAGACAACTGCATTTCATTTTACCACATTTCTTTTACTTTCAGAATACTTTTCCAATGTGGGCTATTACTTGTATTTCCTACTTAGCATACTTTATGTTCAGACAGTTATTTCTTGAAGGCTCATTGTCCTGTTCAATGCGGAGGACTTTTAAAATTGAGCTAAAGAATGGAAAATGATATTCTGATATAAAACTTATCACTTTTAGTCTTGACAAAACATATTAAATATTTTTAAAATATTTTGGTTATAGATGGACACAATATCTTTATTTGATTTTATGTGGTGCTGAGGATCGAACCCAGTGCCTCACACATTCTAGGCAAGCACTCTACCACTGAGCTACAACCCCCATCCAATGTATTAAATACTAACATTTGAAATCTCCCTATTATCAATCCAACCTTTATGTCCATTGTCAATTCTAGACCTGCTGTTATTAACCCAAGATATAAACTCCCTTTTTTTTTTTCTTTTGTATTGGGGATTGAACACAGGGGCACTTAAGCTCTGAGCCACATCTCCAGCCCTTTTTTATATTTTTATTTAGAGATGAGTCTCACTGAGTTGCTTAGGTCCTTTCTAAATTGCTGAGGCTGGCTGTGAAATCACATCTTCCTGCCTCAGCCTCCTGAGCTGCTAGGATTATAGGTCTGCACCACTGCACCTGGCATCAGCTTCCTTTTATCTAATCCTTTATAACATACCCTGTTGTTCTCCTCTATTCCTACTCCCAGGTTTAAACTATGATAGACAACAAACAAACAAACAAACAAACAAACAAAAACTATCACCAAGCTGACTGGCTCATGGGTTCATCAATTTTAATTTTCACTGGGCCCTCGTTCAGTTATTTCTATATTTGCCTATCCTCAACAAGAGAATTCTTTCATTCTTTTCAAAATTCTAATGTTGCAAATTTCCCCTCACTCCTAACAGGTAGCTTCTCTTCCTGCTTCACACTGAAGTTAGAATACTTTCAAACCTAAACTTTCCTGACCTTCCCACATATTAAAATTTCTCTTTTTAATACACCTCTTCTCATTCCTTTCAATCTCTGCAGAACATCACATGTTCTCTCCCAAGACTCTCCCTCTCCCTCTCCCTCTCTCTCTCTTCCTTAATGGCTTTTGTTTCATTTCCCAGTCACCACACTGGTAGCTTCAAACCCTTCCAATTCTTATATACACAACCATCTCAATTATTGCTAAAATACTGAAATAATAACATCACTGCTTTCTCCAATTCCTTTTGGATACACAGAGGTAAAAGTGAAACTACCTAGTATAGCAATCATAATCTGGCCCCAATCTACCTAGCCAGTCTCACCTTCTCTATTTAATATTACCTATTGTGAAGTTATATTGTACTACACTCTGCTTCCTCAACATATTCTCATGTGAAACTACACCCCCAATTCAGTGGTTTCTATTGTTAACCCTGTGAATGGTGCCTTCATTATTTTGGAATCACCAGTAGTTAACATGACATCCTCCTCTGTGAAAACTTCCCTAATCTCCTTAGTAGAAATTTATGATTATTTCTTCTTAACTCCTACAATAATCTGTCATATCAATCTTAGACAATCATGTATCTTTTTTCTTTTTCTTTTCTCTTTATTTTTTGCAGTATTGACAATTGAACCCTAAGGGTATTCAACCTCTGAGCTATGTCTCCAGCACCTATTTTTTTTTTTTTATTTTGATGCAGCATCTCACTTAATTTCTGAGACTAGTCTCAAACTTGTTATCCTTCTGCATCAGTCTCCCAAGTTGTGGGATTACAGGCATGGACCACCATGCCTGGCACAATATGCTTTGAATTGAAATTATTGTTACACAATCTTTGTTACATAATTATTTGCACATATCCCCACTTGATTATAAACACTTAGGATGAGGTACTATGCTGTGTTCTATGTCTATGTCCCACCATTAATGTCCATGCTTGACACTCAATAAATACTTGTTGCATGAATGAGTGAATGACAAATTTAACTGAAGGAGAGAAAGTTAACCACCACAGAAAACATTATGTTTTCTTTTATTCTTCCTTTCTCTGCACTAACACAACAACTTAACCTGGGTCTTATTAATTTAATTAAGCCAAAGTGCCTTACCTAAAGTTTGTTATGACTGAAAGTATACAAAGCCTAAAATGTGACATTTTATTCATGGGAAAATAAAGTTTGTCAAGGAAACAATTTCACAGTAATACAAAATGCTAATAAAATGATATCTAGTGAACACACAGACAATAACATAAGATCAAAATTGGAGAAGGAGCTGAAGTTTAAATAACCTTTTTAACATGAAATCCATTGCTAAGAGCATAAGTCAGATTGATAAAATAGGGGCTTTATATTTTGATTAAACTAATTTGTGTACAGAAGGCCCTATTGCAAAGGCAAAGGTATATTTAGAATTCATAGCTTCAAGACATTTCATTAGATAGGCGATTTCCTTTTTGTTTTCTTTATTTGGTCTCTCCTGGGAACACTGCCACTGGAAAAGTCAATTTGTTTTGGCAGGAAAAATATCCCAAATTTAGCCAGCAATTTAGTGAACAGTTTTGTAACTCAAAAGTCTTACTTAACTTGAACAAGTAAATATCATTAGCTCTCACACAAATATAATGAGTCCACTAAGGAGAGAGCTTACCATTACAACTAAGACATGTTGTTCTTGTAGACAGTTGGATTAGTAGGAATTTTAGCAACTGCTAATCACTTATTTTTGAATGGTTAATGATAAAATTGGTCTTGGGTAGCTTGATAGGGAGGTCACTCCACCTACCATATACTTTTTACACAAACATTTTATAGCTTTATGTGTATGATTACACACATTTGTCCTACTAAGGCTTCATTGAATGCAGAATAGGGACTTTTAGCAATGATGCAATGCCTTTGACTCAATCTGCATGCTTAATAAATATCAGAATATTACTAATTTAAAAAATCCTAGCAACAATAAAATGATCTATAAAGCAGGGAAAATCAAATCATACCTTTGAACCAGGTGGTGCTGTCAAGCCTAAAAAGGCATAGACTGCATTATTTTCTCGAGCTTCAAAGAAGGCATCATAGTCCTTGGTGAAAAGAAGGCAATAATAATTAGCACCGTGAAACTAACAAAGGAAAGAGATTAATTCATAACAACCTAACTGTTTGATTAATTGTGTCATGGGGGGCAGACAGGCTAACTTCCATAAAGATAGAATTCTGGAAGGAATAGTAAAGAGACAGGTTTTTCAATCTCTAGTCTTTGGGGCCGAAACTGCAGAATGTTTTTTTTTTTTCTATATCACTTAGAATTTATATCTGCTTGCAGCTTCCTCCACTACCCAAAGTAGTTAACTATTTGCCAGTAAGAGAATATTTCTGGTGGGAGATTGTTGTGCCAGTACTCCAAACTTCTCTTCCATTATTCATTGAGATGAAGATTTTTTCTGATTCTACACTAGACCAAATATTATCTTTAAATGCCAAAGACCAGAAGAATGGTGAGTCCGTGCCATATTTTGGGGAGGGGAATGAGATGTTCATGAAATATGACCACAAGAGCAACAAAAACACTAAGAGGATTCTGCCTTTGGGATCCAAGAGAAGCCTCATGCAACTGAGTTTGGTTAGGCTTCCCACTACCACCCTGTAAAATACCAAACTAATTTCTCCAAAATTAATAAGCAGACTTGCCTAAATTTGACGATGACTTATAATCAATAGCAAAAATACTCAGAAACAGTCATTGTCTGCATCTGGACAATTGGATATTTAAGCATATAGAAAGAAGCCTGGAATTTTAGCTGATTTATTAAAGCTTAAAAAATTTCATTATTTGCTGGTTTCTCTAGAGAGTGCCTCACCAATAGATTACCAAATGTAAAGTTAATTCTAAGTACTTTTTATTTTTTCTGGGCATTTGGAGGATCTGAGAAGTTCAGAGCTTCTCAAGCCAATGACACCCCTTAAACGTTTGGACCTTACTCCAAGAAACCATCAGAGAGTAATTTTCCTCATATTCAGAATTTCTTTCAGAACAATCAGAATTTCTTTAAAAATGTTTTATGAAAATCACTGCTGAGAGAATAAAAAGATGAGTTACAGGTAGGAAAATATTCGCAAAATGCATACATAGGAAAAAAACTGTATCCAGAATAAATAAAACTCACAAATTTGAACAGTAATAAAATAAATAGCCCATTTCAAAGTAAGTGAATTAAATGAACAGACACTTAACAGGCTATAAGGATGGAAATAAGCCCTTGAATGGATGCTCAATACCATAAACCATTAAGCAAAATGCAAATTAAACCACATCAATGTTTACAGCAATACAATTCACAATAGCTAAGCTATGGAACCAACTGAGGTGCCTTTTAACAGATGAATGGATTAAGAAAATGTAGGATATATATATATATACACAATGGAGTACTACTCAGCCATAAAGAAGAATGATTTCATGACATTTGCTGGTGAATGGATGGAACTAGAGACTATCATGCTAATTAAAATAAGCCAGTTCCAAAAAGACAAATGTTGAATATTTTCTCTGATAAAATGGACACTAATTCAAAATAAGGGGGATGGAAACAAAAGAATAAAAAGAAAGATCCATGGAGCAGAAGAGGGGAATGAAGGAAAGGGAGGAGGGATTGAATAGGGAAAGACAGTGGAATGAATCTGACATAACATTCCTATGTATGTGTGTGTGTGTGTGTGTGTGTGTGTGTGGTGTATGTGTGTGTGTGTGTGTGTGTGTATCACAGTGAATCTTACCATAAAGTATATCTAAAAGATACTAATTTTAAAAATAACTATAAGTAAACAGCAGAATCATCAGTAGAATAGAGGGAAGGGAACAGGGGGAGGAAAATCAGGGGAGGGGAAGGGGAAGTACTGGGGACTGAATTAGAACAAGTTATATTCCATGCTTTTATAATTATATCAAAATAAATTCTATTGTCATGTATAACTAAAAAGAACCAATAAATAAAAAAGTGGACTTCAAGGCTGGGATGTGGCTTAGTGGTGGAGTATCTGACTGGCATGCATACGGCCCTGGGTTTGATATTGAGCACGGGTAGGAAAAAAAGGATCCCAAAACTTACCTTTATGATTCTTCATAAGAGGTATTCATATTATTCATCTTGGCTGCTCAACATAATTATTTTGATATGTATATCCTAGAAATATGAAAATAAATCCTACCTGTTCGTGGCAATTATTATGGGTTTTATTTATTTTTACTTTTTTTTTTTTTGGTACGAGGGATTGAACTCAGGGGTTCACTGAGCTGCATCCCAATTTTGTATTTTATTTAGAGACAGGGTCTCACTGAGTTACTTATCACCTTGCCATTGCTGAGATTGGCTTTGAACTCATGATCCTCCTGCCTGAGCCTCCTAAGTTGCTGGGATTACAGGTATGCACCACCATGCCTGGCTAACTTTTTAAAATGTAATTACAATGGTTTTGGCTTTCAGGTCAAACTATTTTCACATAGAAATAGTAATATCCTATCAATTCTTTAAAGAATTGTAACCTAAAATAAATAATACTATATTTTAGCTACTGTTTTTTTATGTTCTTGAACAATTGAGGCAGCTCAAGATTACTTCTCTCCAACTCCTAAGCAACTAATGAAATGCTACCACTATTTGTTATATGCGAATCAAATATTAAAATGTTTAAGCCTTTATTTTTTAAAAATATATATTTTTTAGTTGTAGATGGACACAATACATTTATTTTATTTTTTTATTTTTATGTGGTGCTGAGGATTGAACCCAGGGCCTCACATATGCTAGGCAAATGCTCTACCACTGAGACACAACTCCAGCCCCTGTTTTAAGTCTTTAAATGCCTATAATTATCTCTATTACAGATATATGCCTTTGGTGGCAAAAATAAAAATAAATCAATTAAAGTGATTTAATTGCAAAAAAAATTTCAAGAGACACCAAGACATATCTTTTGATTTAAAAAAATGATAATAGTGATGGAAATGTAGCTCAGTGAGATAGCATTTGTCTAATATGTATAAGGCCTTCAGTTTGATCCTCAGTACTGAAAACAACAAAACAACAAAAACTCTGACAAAACCAAATACTGAGAGTATTACCGAGTATCAGGAATGATCATACGTGAGAATGCAAAATGGCTCAGACAATCTGAAATCATTTTGACAGTTTTAAAATTTAAAAATGCAATTACCATATGAGGCAGATTCCTTGGAATTTACCCTTGACAAATGAAAATCAGTATTCATACAAAAATGTCAAGCATGTGGTACATGTTTATAATCCCAGTGACTTGGGAGGCTGAGCAGAAGGATCACAAGTTCAAAATCAGCCTCAGCAATATACTGAGGTTCTAAGCAACTTAGCAAGACCCTGTCTCAAAATAAAAACTAAAAAGGTCTGGAAATGTTTCTCAGTGGTTAAGGACTCCTGGATTCAATCCCTGATATCCCCTACAAAAAAGAATGCAAATGTTTAATGCAGCTGTAGTCATAATTGCCCAAATCTGAAAGTAGTGGTAAAATTAACTATGGTAAATGTGTAAAATGATATGCTAGTCAGCAATATAAAGGAAAAAAAACTATTAATAAATGTAACAACTTAGATGGATCTCAGATGTACTAAATTGACTGCAAGGGGCCATTCTCAAATACACATTTTATGAATCCATTTATTGTGGAGAGTGGTGATTTGATTCATGACCTCTGATTCGCTCCTGGCTGCATTGTGCTGGGAGCTGCTTGTGCAAAAGCGCAGGTCAAGATGGCTCAGTTGCTATGGTGATGCTGGTACAGGGAGGCTATGTGCAAAGGCACATAGCAGTTGTCAGCTGAGGCCTTGAGTTCAGATAACAATTCCCAGGAATAGAGAATTCTGAGCAAAACAAGATGACCCTAATATCTTGTCAATCCTGCATCTTTCAGATTGCCTGCTTTGCTGGAAATTTCTCACAAATTACCATTTGATGAAACCTATATAATAAACGTGCTGAGCTAGCTCTGGGTCTTCCCATTTACTTTCTATGTGTGTCTATTTGTCTTTTCTTCAGCCCCAATTGTGAACAAGGGTCTGGTTTCTGAATTAATGAATGGCCCAGGAGTGAGTCCTGGGCAATTTATGACCTTGTTAAAAGGATAAAATTATAGTGATGGGAATATATCAGTGTTTGCCAGGGGTTAGGAGTGAGCAAAGTATATAACTTTTATAAAGGGATGACATTAGAGAGTTTGGATAATGATTCTATATCCTGATTAGAACACAGTTTATACAAACCCATGCATGTGTTAAAATTCATAGAAAACTTTAAACCAAAAGCCAACTCTATTAACTGTAATTTAAATATTAATTTAAAGTGACACAAGCAATGCATTCATTTTAGGGACTATGGTAAGCATAAATACACACACACACACACACACACACACAAACTGCATGATCAACAAAAGTGACATTTGGGCTGGGGATGTGGCTCAAGCGGTAACACGCTCACCTAGCATGTGCAGGGCGCTGGGTTTGATCCTCAGCACCACATAAAAATAAAATAAAGGTGTTGTGTCCACCAAAAACTAAAAATTAAATATTAAAAAATTTTCTCTCTCTCTCTTTAAAAAAATAAGTGACTTTCAATGTTTTCAACAGAAATAAATGATAGTTGATTGAGGAGAAAGAGATGTATGCCCTAGTTTATTGTGACATAATGCATACTATGTATCAAAAATCTCATATGGTACCCCATAAATATGTACAAATTTACATGTAAATTTTTAAAAAATATATTAAAATTTAAAAAATGGAGAGGTCAAGACAACTAGTTGGCTTGGATTGGACTGGATGAACTCTGAAGCCTCTTCTAGTTCCTGAATTTCAATGATTTGCAGAAATTTCAAAAAAAATATTCAAAATGTATATTCATATTGAACATATATATAAATTTCATTATACAACAGAATATTCTAAGTGCCATCACTATCTGTAGAGTATATCTTTGTAGCTAGGCTCTCTTTTATAGCAGCAAATGAAATTCCCATGCTACTTTTAGAACTGACAAATTCACTAACAAAGAAAATACTTTGCAAAAATGAATTTTTCCATTTTTGTCATATTCCTCATCTATATGCTCTGAAGTGGCACACAAAAGTCTCTCTACCAAAAGTGTCATTCTCAGTCATATCTAAGAAGTAGAAGATTTGGACTGGTGTCTCTAAAAACATTTGTTCCTCAGACATGCTAAAAATGAGTACCTAGCAACATAAACATTTCTTTAATGCAAGTTCCTATAACCCTTTTATATGTTTTTGTACCATGCCATTACTTGTATGTGGCTTCATAACCATTACAATTTTTTGGTTTTTGCATTTTTTTTTCCACATTCTACTCCCCAAAAACTCCTCAAAAAAAGAAACTATTTTATTTATACTTGTACTTGCCACAGTGCCTAGAATGGCTATAGGCTATGGAAAATAGTTAAATTCATAGGGAACGAGAAAATAAAGTGGAATACAACTACTCTGTGTTTAATGTGAAAAATAAATGAGATGATATACTTCAAAGTCTGAAAAAGAGCAAAAACTCAATATTTTGCTTTTCTCATTCCTTGTATGATTTCAATGAACTTATTTAAAATTTTAAGCAAATCCATTAATGATAAAAATGGCAAGCATTACCAGCTTTAAGCAGAAAAAAGATATTTCTCTTTCCAACTAATTTTAATCTAAATAAATAAAGCAGCTAACTTCTTTTCAAAGACATTGCCATAGACACACCAGAAACAATATAATTGTTTTGGCTGGAATTAAGATGAAGAAATATAAAGCTACCTGGGAGTGGTGGCACATGCCTGAATCCCAGTGGCTTGGGAGGCTGTGGCAGGAGAAGTGTGAGTTCAAAGCCAGACTCAACAAAAGCAAGATGCTAAGCAACTTAGTGAGACCCTGTCTCTAAATAAAATACAAAATAAGGGTGGGGAGGTGGCTCAGTGGCCAAGTACCCCAGAGTTCAATATCAGTAACCCTCCCCCTCAAAAAAAGATTGCAGAAATATAAAGTCAATTGTATGTCTAAAGTTTCTATTTTCTGTGGATGATTCAAACATTTGCTTCTTACTAGAAGTCATAATAATACAGTTGCTTAGTATTAATATAGTGGGCAAATGACTACATGCGAGAGAAATGACTATACACACGCAGATTTGGAGATGATGGTGAAAGGAATAGTATAGATTTTAGGTGATCTATTTTAATAAACAATAATTTAAATTGTTTCATTACCCCACGGTACTGGCTTTCATTGAAAATCTGAGGTGGCAGGGGGTATCCTGTGGCTGGTCGACTATTTTCAGGTACATTTTCTCTCATCCACTTCCGATTCTCTTCATTGGCCGCAATATCTTTTTCTTCAAATCCTATTTTGTTGGCTTCTAAGAAACCAAGCACATCTTGCTGTTTCTTCTTAATCTAGGACACAAAGGACAAGAAATCATACTTCTGAGCAAATAGTTTTTGTAGTTTTTATTTTTCTAATTTGACAAAAGTTGGTTTGTGAAATAGCAGAAATGAATTCAAACATGGACCAAAATTTATGATTTCACAGAAAATATGGTTTTCCCTTTTTATTTAGTAGTTTTGCTGTGGTTTCTTTTTTTTTTTCCCTTGGGTACTGGGGATTGAACCCAGGGGTACTTAACCACTAAGCCATATTCCCAGCCCTCTTTTGTATATTTTTAAATCTAGAAACAGTGTCTTGCTGAGCTGCTCAGGGTCTTTCTAAATTGGTGAGGCTGGCTTTGAACTAGCAATCCTCCTGCCTCAGCCTCCTGAGTTGCTAGGATTATAGATATGTGCCACTGCACCCCGCTTTATTTACTGTTTTTGTTAATGATATCTCACAAGTGGCTTGAGTACCTTTTAGCAGGTCATTTCATTAGTTTCACTTTCTTTTTCCCACTGAAAATTCCCATAACAATGCTAAAACATATATAGCTGGTACATATCAATAACTGTAAGAAGTACAGTTGATTCAAAAGTGTGTGTAGTGGGAAGCTATATTTTCTCATTTTCTACAAGCATTTTTTAGTTTTAGCCCTTGTCAAAAGTCTACAAAAAATAACCTCAGTTTACTTACCATCTTAACAAGCATCATATACTCATCAGAAATGAATCTTTCCTTGAGAATAACGCAAACCTCAGAGTTATCTAAGTCTCATTTTATTGTGCAGAACAGAAATAAAATAAGAAATATAAGAATTAAGCCTGCCTGTAGACTAAGTTTGGAACACACCCATGCCACTAATTAGCCAAATGGGCTGCTAAGATAACTTTCATATTTATCTGTGTTATTTCTTTAACTGAAAAATACCTAGGAAAGAATTTTCAAAATAGTAAAATCAATTCTTTTTAGTTAGGTTTCTCTTTTGATGTCCATTCATGGAGAACCTGGATTCACCTATATATGATAGTTTGCCCATATTAAAAATCCTTACTTAAAATTATCAAGACACAGAGAACAATCAGTAAGTTTCTTCATGGAGTCACACAAAAGACACATGAGATAGAAGCATCAAAAATCAATGTAAACCCAGCATGGTGTGCACATCTGTAATCCCAGAAACTCAGGAGGCTGAGGTAAGAGAATCACTAGTTCAAAGCCAGCCTCAGCAAGGCCTTAGGAAGACCCTGTCTCAAAATAAAAAAATAAGAAGGTCTGGGTTTGTGGTTCAGTGGTTAAGTACCCCTGGGTTCAATCCTTGGTACAAAAAAAAAATTAAATTATATATAAAGAATTGGTCCTGTCAATTGGAATCAAAATGCAAAATTAAAAAGCTCACAGGTGCCAGGTGTGTGGTAGCACAGGCCTATAATTCTAATGACTCAGGAGGCTGAGACAGGAGAATTTCAAGTTTAAGGCCAGCCTCATAAATTTAGCAAGAGTCTTTCTTTAAAAAGAAAAAAAGCTGTGGGTGTAGCTTAGGAGCAGAGCACCTCTGGGTTCAATCAAGAGTACTGAAGAAAAGAAGAATGAATGAAATTCACAGTCAAGTCCCCTCTCTACGATTTACACCTCCCACTCCCCCCACACATGTATATGTGCACATAGAGGTTGTATTTTTGTACAAGTTGCATGTGATTGTGGATAATTAGTCTCTTTCTCATCTCATAACACCAGGTTAAAAAAATTCTCAAATTCTTCCAACAGAAACTGGAATTTCTAAAGATTATTTGGATAAGAATACTGAATAACCTTCTTTAAAAATAAGCCAATCCCCCCAAACCAAAGGCCAAATGTTCTCTCTGATATGCAGATCCCAACACAAAATGAGGGCCAATATAAGTTCATTGGATTAGAAAAAGGGGAATGAAGGGAAGGGAGAAAGTATGGGAATAGGAAAGACAGAAGAATGAATCACATATAACATTCCTATGTTCATATATGAATAAAGTGGCAGTGTAACTCCATGTCATATTCAACCACAAGAATGGGATCCTAAAGAATAAGTTATACTCCATGAATATTGAATGTCTAAATACATTCCACTGTCATCTATATCTTAAAAAAATAAAAAGGAAAAAAGATAAGCAATAATTCATCATAATTTACTACTAGGTAATATTCTTAATGGGAATGTTATCTCCTCACTGGCGTATATAAATGAAAGTAAACTTTCATTCCTAAATATAACATATATTTTCTTTTGCACTTTGAAGAAAGTCAGTGTAAAGAATCAGTATCCACTGAACTAGTATACTTGATGAAAGGTTCAGTTAAATTGGTGATTTTCAACCTTAAGAGCAGGAGAATTCAGTCTATGTAATATGTCAAGTAATTTTCAATTATCAGTATATTTACAAATTTGAGTAGATATAAAGATGTCCCATTAATGTGATACACTCAGGAACCCAACATTCCAACAGATTTTTAGGAGGATTAAGAGTTAAGATAGCTAAAGTGCTAAGAATTCTATATGAACCTGGGAGAATACCATCTGTCATGTTTATGTGAAGAAAGGGCAAAAGGCCTTTAAGATAATAAATGACCCTTTGAGGCCTTTCCCACTTTATTCAATGCTTGCTATGTTGAGAATATGGTGTTAAGATGGTGGCCTAACCTGGTATCATAAGCATGATTATATACCTTCTCTGTTATCTTTACCTTCCATCCATAAGCTCTGTACCACAGGTATTTCTCCTATGCTCTGAGATTGTCTGATTACAATAACACATGCTTACTAAAGTACTCTAAATCTCTCTAGGCTGAACAGAATATGCCATAATCATAATTTGTTAATATGTCTGCCATGGCAAACATGAACATTTGTTCAGCTTCGACTCTTCATAGAATGTTAAAAAACAAACAACTGTTTCTTAACTTAATCATATATGTAAGTACAAAATTTCACAAATTTATTTTTTCCAAGAAGGGTTATTCTATCTATAAAGACTTACTGCACAGTGGCACACTCCTGTAATCCCAGCAACTCGGGAGGCTAAGGCAGGAGGATCACAAACTCAAGGCCAGACTCAGCAGAAGTGAGGTGCTAAGCATCTCAGTGAGACCCTGTCTCTAAATAAAATAGAAAATAGGGCTGGGGATGTGGCTCAGTGGTCGAGTGCCCCTGAGTTTAGTCCCTGGTACCGCCCCCACAACCCCCAAAAGATGCTGCCTCTTTGCTACATCTATAGATATATGTTTTCCACAAAACTCCCGTAGACAGGAGGCATCTATTGATGCTAAGTAGTTGTCTAATTTCTGTAATGGAACTTGAAATAAAATATACAATGAACAGATATGAATAAAAACTAAATGTTGCCATGAAGAATAAAAATGGATGCCATAAGGGTTAGCTAAGGAATAATTTAAATTTCCTACAAAAATAACTTTGGCTTATTTCACTTAGTATAAATTAAAAAAAAGACAGGGGAATAAATCTGACACAACTTCCCTATATACATATATAAATACACCACAATGAATCTCTATATCATGTACAACCACAAGACTGGGATCCCAATTAGAATAAGATATACTCTGTTTGTATAAATATGTCAAACTTTACTGTCATGTGTATCTAAAAAGAATGAGTAAAAAATGATTTTAGAGTAAAAGGCTTTTGATAAACTTTTTAGCATACAAATGCATTTTAAAGTGTACAATGGCACTGTCCAGGAATCTAAGGCAATCTTTTTTCAAAGAGTAAACCACACTCCTTACCTCCACCCAAAGTATGTCAAGTCATTTCTATATACATGTCAGATTTGAAATTCAAAGTATTCTCCCCTCTAAAACTTTAGATAAGGCAAAAGGGAGGGAGGGGAAAGGAAGGGGCATGGGGGTAGAAAAGATGGTGGAATGAGATGGAAAAAAACCATTTTTCTTTCCTCCAAAGATAAAGAGCTGGGATATTGAAAAATTGTTGCTTGAATGAAACAACTACCATCCAATAAGCTTCAATAAGATCTGTGTCTTTCATGCCAAGGGTCAAGTTTCTTTTAAAGATAAGAGACTGACAAGGTTTCTGCTTCAGAAGGGTACTGGTATTAATGTTCCAAATACTAAAGGAAGAAAAAAAAGTTACTATAATACTTCAAAGGAAAAAAGAAGAGATAATTTGCATGAAAGAAAAGTGCTAACCTACCACAAAACAAATCAAAGTGAGGATTTTGCCTTGTTTTATAATCTACCTGTTATATTTCTCTACTGACACTTTAATAAATAATGACAGAGGTTATGACTATTCTCTAAATGATAGTCAGAAATTATACTTAGTAGTTAACAATATTTCTTGGGTGCTTTTTTGGTGGTACCCCAAAATTTTTACTAGGTACCCTGTAATGTCTAAAGAAAAATATCAGTTATATCTCCCCAATATTACAATGTGGTGGGTAAGATTAGACTAAGACATATTTAAAAGTTCAATTACAACATGGTATTTAAAATTGTAGCTAAGGTAACAATAATAGATAATTAAATAAGAGGGGCCCAATGAAGAACAAAGCCAATGAGAGAACTGAGAGCAAGTATTTATTGCTGTTAGCAATGCGACTTAGACTAAGCTTAGAAATGATGGCACAAATGCTTAATCCTCCACCCATGTTGCAAGTAATCTATACTTTAAGTGAAAGGTAAATATGTTCAGTAAAGATTAATACCCAGCTACCCAGAAGGCTAAGGCAAAAAGATGCAAATTTAAAAGTCACCCTGGGAAACAGAGAAACTTTGTGTCAAAACTAAATTTTAAAGAAAGGGCTAGGGGTATAGCTAGGTGATAGAGAACATGCTTAGCATGCACCATGTACTAGGTTCAATGCCTAGCACCCCCTGGCTACACACATAGCTTACTAAAACTGCTCAAATGTGAATACTGAGCTCATAAAGGTGACAGCATAAGGTACTAGAACAATAATGTGTAGTTTTCCAAAATAAAGTTGGAAAGTTTCTAAATTGATGTTCATAATCTCTGCTACTAAACTCATCACATATAATTGAAATCTATAAATTAATAAATGATTATATGGGTCTATATTTTTTTCTTTGAACAGGTTATAATTTGTGACTCAACTTCCTCAAGGAGATATGCAGATATACAGACTTCCTGTTGTTGTTTCTGTTTATTTCAAATGCTACCCTGAAAGGGCCCATTTTACTTTTTAGAAAAATAATAGGTCTATTTTTGTCTAGCTTGTGCCTAAGGATTTAACAGCAGGGTGAAAGAAGATTGAACAAACAGCACGTAAAGCTGCCCTTTCAGTCTTTTAATAAGCCACTTACAAAGAGCACCTAAAAGGAAAATTAAATCTAAAAACCTATTTAGTATGTCTGGCACTAGACCAGTAAAATGTTGCCACTTGTGAAGCCCTCTAGTAGTCAGAGAGATTTAAATAAAAACTACCCTGAATCCTTAAGTCACTGACTTCCTATTTTTAATCTATATACATAACTACAGTAAAGACACTTATTTTCAGTTTGTCTGTTCAGAAGCATTTTCTAAAGTGTTTTAGTCACAATAAGCCACACAAACATGTAACTCATACCTCCTTACAAGCAGGTCTGAGTTAAGATGACTATTCAGAATTTTCCTACTCATCTCCCACCTTCACTTATAAATCTCTGGAAATTTCCTGATGGATGTTCCAAGGTGAGGCAGCATGAGAACAACTAAGGTTCACTATTTTATTTCCACAAAAAGAAAAATGATTCCCCATTATTGTTACCTATTTTTTAACTGCACTTCTACCAAAGTCATATCTGCAATACCACTTCTAAATAGATGTTAATGGCTAAGTAATTTCAAAAATATGTTCTAGTATAGAAAGAAAAAATAAAGGAGAGCTGGGTCTTAGAGTGGTCATATTAAAGAAAGTACGGTTATGTGCAGTTTCTGGGATTAAAAGGCTTTTCTTAACTATGACAGATCAGTTATGAAATAATTTAATCATCCAGCTGTTTCTTATTTGGAACTCACATCTGTACATGCTTTTTTCCAGAATCAGAATGCACTTTACTCCACCTCTCATTCCTTCCAAAGTGGAGATTATATATATATATATATATATATATATATATATATATATTCATTCATACACACACATACACAGTGAAATAAGGAACATTTAGAGTACCATTCTGCCCTAAAATACCTAAAATGCCTGAAGCCAGAAGTTCTAACCATTACTGATTCAGTGCTTTGGAGTTCACACAAAGGGCGGAGTATGGAAGGAGGGCTGCCTAGAGAGAAACAGGTAAGGAAGACAGTGAAGTTTTTTGTCTACTATTAAGATTTTGCCTAAAATTGTTCCTACGTACATTTTAAAATAAGAACATATAATAAAGGGATAGAAAGAGCCTCCCCAGAAAATCCCAAGAGGAAATTTCCAAAATTTATGTTAGTACTGACTAAGCTTTGTATAGAATAAAGATGTTTGTTTAAGGGGAAAGGATGACTAATGCTGTACCTCTCTCCACTAGTGCCATTCTAATCTATTCATCCAGGTCTGTTCCTTCTATGATATCCTTAGTGACCACTCCATCTTCTCCCTCCAATGTCTTGTGTTTGGATTTTAATCAAATAACAAAACAGCAACCACTTAACCACAGGAGATATGTTCGAAGGTCCCCAGTGGGTGACTAAAATTGCAGATAGTATCAAACCATACAGACAGACAGACAGACAGACACACACATACACATAGTTTTTTTTCTTATACATATGAAATTATAATAGAGTTTAGCCTACAAATCAGGTAAAGTTAGAGATTAACAACAGTAATAATACTGTTGAACAATTACAGCAATATCCTGAAATAAAAGACATGTGAATATGTTCTCTCTCTCTTTTGACTGTCATGGGCAGGTAGTACTTACAACATGTATGTGCAGAACAAAGGAATAATTTACATCCTGGATAGGATAAGCAGAATGTCATGAGATTTCATCACAGTACAGAATGGCAATTTAAAACTTATGAATCATTTCTATGATTTTTCCATTAACATTTTGGACTACAGCTGACCACAGGTAATTAAAACCATGGAAAATAAAAATGAGGATAAGAAAAGACTACAGGTAACAATGTTTGCCAATGATTGCACATGCCAAAGTTGCATCTCTTCAGTTTGTTCATAAACCACCCGGATATAGGGGCCATACTTTTTAGGCTTCTGCCTTTCCACAGAGCTTGACACAAAGTAAATAGTTAATACTTACCAAGTACCCAATTTTGTTTTAAATTTAGTGCCACTAAACTTCTTATTTAGCTTTTAATTTTTTTTTTAAAGAGAGAGTGAGAGAGGAGAGGGAGAGAGAGAATTTTTAATATTTTTATTTCTTAGTTCTCGGCGGACACAACATCTTTGTTGGTATGTGGTGCTGGGGATCGAACCCGGGCCGCACGCATGCCAGGCGAGCGCGCTACCGCTTGAGCCACATCCCCAGCCCTAATTTAGCTTTTAATTTGAATAAATGTTAACTTTGGAATAAGTTTTGATCTACAGAAAATTTGCAAATACAATTCAGAGTTCCCAAATATCCCTTACCCAGTTTTCCCTATTGACATATTACCTCCCAGTGGTACAACTGTCAAAACAATGAAATCAACATTGGTATAATACTATTAACTAAACCTCAGCCTATTCAAATTTCACAAGTTTTTCCAACATTTCTCCTTTTTGTTCCCTTTCAGGATACCATATTACTTTTAGTCATCATGTCTCCTTAGTTTCATCTGGTCTGTGACAGTATCTCAGACTTGTTTTCCATGACCCTGACACTTTGAGGAGTACTGGTAAGGTATTTTATAATGCCTCTCTAGTCAGGCTTGTCAGTTTTTCTGATGATTTGGAGTAGGGTTGTGTACTTGTGGGATAAATACCAGAAAGCAAAATAAGTGCCTTTCTCATCATATCAGAGAGCGTATGATAGCAACATGAGTTATTAATGATGATATTAAGCTTGTCTACTTCGTAAGGGGAATATCTATCATGTTTCTGTATTGTTTCTCCCCTTTCCACATAGTATATTTGGGAGTAAGTCAGTATGTCTTGCCTACACTCAACAAAATGGCTGTTTTGCAAAGGAAACAATCAAGAACATAAAGAGAGAGCCTACAGAATGAGAAAAAATCTTTTTTATCTGCACCTCAGAGCATTAATCTCCAGGATATATAAAGTACTCAAAAAATTAACACCAAAAAATCCCCACAAATTACCCAATCAATAAATGGGCAAAGGAACTGAGCAGGTACTTGACAGAAGAAGACATACAATCGATCAACAAATATAGGAAAAAATGCTGAGCATCTCTAGTAATTAGATAAATGCAAATTAAAACTACACTGAGATTTTATCTCATTCCAGTCAGAATGCCAATTATCAAAAATACAAGTAACAATAAATATTGGCAAGAATGAGGGGGAAAGGTATACTCTTACATTGCTAGTGGGACTACAAATTGGGGCAACCATTATGGAAAGCAGTATGGAGATGCCTCAGAAAACTTGGAGTGGAACAACCATTTGACCGAGTTATCCCATTCCTCGGCATATATCCAAAGGACTTAAAATTAGCATACTATCGTGACGCAGCCACATCAGTGTTTATAGCAGGGCTGGTGGTTGTAGCACAGTGGTAGAGCACTTACCTACCATGTGTGAGGCACTGGGTTCAATCCTCAACATCACAAATAAATAAAATAAAGGTTTATCAACAACCAAAAGAAATATTTAAAAATACTTATAGCAGCTCAATTCACAAATGGTTAAGCTATGCAACCAACTTAGGTGCTCTCCAATAGATGAATAGATAAAGAAAATGTGGTATATATACAAAATGTAATATTAATCAGCTATAAAGAAAAATGAAATTATGGCATTTGCTGGTAAATGATGGAACTAGAGACTGCTAAGTAAAATAAGGCAATCCCAAAAAACCAAAGGCCCAATGTTCTCTCTGATATGTGGATGCTAACACACAATAAGGGAGGGGAGAGGGAAGAATATAAGTTCACTGGATTAGACAAAGGGGAATGAAGAAGACAGAGGGAGGATGGGAAAAGGAAAGTCAGTAGAATGAATTGTACATTAACTTTTCTATTTTCATGATGAATATGTGAGCAGTGTAACTCCACATCGTGTACAACCACAAGAATGAGAAGCTATACTCCATGCATGTATAATATGTCAAAATAAATTCTACTTTCATGTATAAATAAAAAGAACAAATAAAACATTTAAAAAGAAAAGGGCTATTTTTAGAACTCCTACTTTATACTATGAATCTGAAAATACTTTTAATTTAGAGTTCCTAGGAAATTTGAGAAAAGTCAGATGGCTATAATCAGCCTCCTATGGGGATTTTTCTTTTAAAAAAAGAGAGAGTGAGAGAGGGAGAGAGAGAGAATTTTTTTTTAAAAGAGAGAGAGAGAGAGAGAGAGAGAGAGAGAGAGAGAGAGAGAGAGAGAATTTTCAATATTTATTTCTTAGTTCTCGGCGGACACAACATCTTTGTTGGTATGTGGTGCTGGGGATCGAACCCGGGCCGCACGCATGCCAGGCGAGCGCGCTACCGCTTGAGCCACATCCCCAGCCCCAAGAGAGAGAATTTTAATATTTATTTTTTTTTAGTTTTCCGCGGACACAACATCTTTGTTTGTATGTGGTGCTGAGGATCGAACCCGGGCCACACGCATGCCAGGCGAGCGCGCTACCGCCTGAGCCACATCCCCAGCCCCTATGGGGATTTTTTAAAGTAATATACATCTATCTCTGAGGCTAACTTGGCTGGATTTCTCATAGTTCAACCTTCATTTGGAAATATGTCTTCAAAAGAATTTCCCTGAGTTAAAAACCTCATGTATCAAATTATATTGATGGATTCTCCAAACTAGATTAGAGAAAACTCTCTTTATTAGAGAGGCTTAGTTATGTTTTAGCCAGAAGTTTAGTTATATTCCTGCCACTCCTAAGGTATTAATGCCTGTAGAATGTATACTCTGCCTACATACATTTCTTTTACCTAGCATTTGAATTCAGGCCAATGGTGTTAATGATTGTTTGCACAGATGTTTTCATGCATCCCCTTATCTTCCTAAATAACACTTGTAAATCCTAGAACAAAGCAGATCAAAAATAGAGCACTCAGACATCTCCACAACTCTACTGGGTACCTAAATGCTAGCTTATTCAATAACAGGGAGATAGCACCTGCTCTAAGCAAAACACAGAAGAATGAAGCTCAAGGTTTTCACAAGTTACGGAGCTCTGTATCTTACAGAAGTTATTGCTCACCCCAAATAAAAGACACTTTGGAGTATTAGAAAGTGCTCAGTAAATTATTTCCAAATTCATGGAACCCTTACATTCCAGTTGTGTTCTGAAAAGACTGGGAGTCAAATATTGCCCTTACCATTCATTTCCATAATAGGTATCATTTGCATATACCAACTAAGTGACAGTAGCTATAGTTAGTGCATTACATATATCATTTCAGTTAATATTCATAAGTCCTATAAATTATATTACTTCCATTTTAAAAATTAGAATACTGAGACTCAGATAGGTTAAGGAAATTTACTCAGTCACAAAACTAATTCTTCTTCTTTCATCTTCTAAAAGAAGAATTCTCTGAAAGAGACCACAGGAGAGCCCAGCATGTCCATACCCCCCTCATCTCATCCCAACACTAGTGGGTAGAAGGGCTGAAATTCAAATTTGGATATTCCTACCTTCATATTTTATTCATTCCACTACATTTCCCAGTGTAGCCTCATAATAATTCTATGGATTTTTTTTCCTTAAGATTTTTTTTAATATAAGGCCAATGACCTCTTACAAAGAGGAATATTGCCAAGTGTGGTGGCACATGCCTATAGTTCCAGCTACTCAGGAGGTTGAGGTAAGAAGGTCATTTGAACCCAGATGTTTGACACCAACCTGGGCATCACAGTGAAAATTCCATATCAAAAGGAAAAAAAAAGTACTATAACATCACTGTTTGGTGTGTTCTTGCTATGATTTTACTTCCTTTATTATCCAAATAAGTATGTACAGAATTGAATGTCCATGTCATATGAAGACAAAATAACTGATATTCACAATTCAAAATCTAGACTCCTCTGTTGCTAGGAAAGTATCAGTGCTCAACTGCTGTCTTATAATACCATTCAATAAAGAATTAGTTCCTTAGTACGAACTGGGCTTCAATGTCACTGTTCTTATACCAATACAAGTAAAAATAAATATATTGTGTATGGGCTCATGGAACATATAATTCTAGGGTTGTAAATGCCAAACTAGTAGATAATTAAAATGATGGGAGCTAATGAAATCCTAATCTAAGTCTGGTCTCTTCTTGGTGCAGGGAATTATGTGGATTAGAGCTGGAATAATAAAAAACATGGGCAAAGACCCATGGAGTGTGCTAACAATGGGATACGGAATCCTATATGTACTAGGTTCTTTTTGCAGTGCACTATATGTAATCACACTGTAAATTATAATGTAATAATTATTATTTATTAAGTTCTCCCTATGTGCTAAGTTCTTTATTTGCCTATTTTATTGAATTCTCACAATAATCTTATGAGAAAGATGCTAATATTTTCATTCCAGATTTGCAAAGGAACTAATACTCAGACGGATTAGAAAACATATTCCAAATCACACACTTAATACTGGGGATATGACTCAGTTAGTAGAGTGCTAGCCTCACATGCACAAGGCCCTGGGTTTAATCTCTAGCACCACCACCACCAAAAAACAAAAAAGCTACCAAATCATGCATGTGCCCAAGTTCTGTTGGAGTAAAAAGCACCACTTAAACACTAAGCATGAAGAATAACAAAATAATGTACTACCATATGGGTTGTCCCATGCTAATAGAATGTCAACTTAATGAAGTCTTCTTAAGTGAAGATATGATTCAAGATGTTCTTGCACCATTCTTAAATCCAAAGTCTAGCAAGAAATCTTGTTGACTTAAGAGTTTTATACATAGAGTAGAAGGTTTTCTTAGATGATTCCTTCTTTCCTGAGTCCAACATTCTGTGATGATGAAATAAACATGCCCAAATTAGTAGAAGCCTCATGGAACTTTAAGAAAAAGTTGTGAAAAATAATAATTCATATGAATTACACAGACTTTATAAAAAAGTTATGTATTTGAAGTGGTTTTAATGTATTCAGACAAACCAAAGTATAGAATCTGAAATGCTTTTAACTTAGATGAAAAAAAAGTATAAAATTAAGAACATTGCAAAGTGCTTTCATAATAGTGTCAGTGGCTTTTGACCACAACTGGCAACAGGAAATGAGTGCTAAAAAGAAAACAGGGTAACTCAGGCTGCCCTGACAGCTTTGGAAATGCCCATGAAGAAAAAGACTATTCACAATAGCTAAGCTATGAAACCAAAGTAGGCGCTCTTTGACAGGTGAATGGATAATGAAAATGTGCCATATATACAAAATGGAATATTACTCAGCCAAAAATGACTTTTATGACAATTGCCTGTAAATGGATGAATTTAAAGACTATTGTGCTAAGTGAAATAAGCCAATACCCCAAAACCAAAGGTCAAATATTCTCTCTGATATCTGAATGCTAAGATACAACAAGGGGGTGGGGAGGAAAAGAATAGAAGTTCAGTGGATTAGACAAAGGGGAATGAAGAGAGGGCAGGAGGGATGGGATAGGGAAAGACAGTAGAATAAATCTGACATAACTTTTCTGTACATATATGAATATATCATAGTGCATCTCCACATCATGTACAACTACAAGACTAGGATCCTAATTAGAAAAAGATATACTGCATGTTTGTATAAACATATGTCAAAATATAGCCTGCCATGTATAACTAAAAAGAACAAATAAAAAAGTTAAAAAAAGAAAAAGATTTCCTTGAAACAATTCACACTTTTACAAATCAAGTTCCACAGCAAAATATTTGTGACAAGAGCTAGTCTAACATATGCAGAATTTCCGTTTTCAAAGTTCCAATCAGAGCCTGGTGCAGAGGTGCAGGCCTTTAATTCCAGATATTTTGGAGGCTGAGACAGGAGGATCACAAGTTTCAGCCCGGCCTGGACAACTTAGTGAGATGCTGTCTCAAAAGAAAACTGGCTGGAGGGGCTGGGTTGTGGCTCAGTGGTAGTGTGCTTGCCTTGCACATGTGAGATACTGAGTTCAATCCTCAGCACCACCTATAAATAAATAAATAAAGGTATTGTGTCCATTTACAACTACATTTTTTAAAAAATGGCTAGAGATATAGCTCAATGGTAGATACCAATGGGTTCAATCCCCAGTATTACAAAAAAAGTTTTTGAAAAAAAAGTTATACTAAGAATTTAAAAATAAGCCAATACATTCAAGCCCCCACCTCCTTGCTGCAATCACTGTTATTATTAACATAGAATGATGAGGTTTTCATAGATTGCAATAATGTTTGGAAAAACTTTGTCATAATAGAATCAAGGGGAATTCACTATTCAGACCATTAAAAACTATAAAATGTTTGTGATTTTATAATCAATAAACATGCTTTCCAACCACTACCTTCTTTATGCAACACATTCTGACAGGAAACTTAAACAAACCATGTCCGAAAGTCACACTTCCTGCAAATGCTACAGGGCTTCTAATTCCGGTCAGACAGATTCTCTAGGCTGTCTTCCCATATAAGGATAGGCAAAAACACACAAATCTTCAACAGGCTGAAGTGAGGTCACAGGGCAGGCATATGAGAACCAAATATGGTAACTAAATTCTCCAGCTCACAACAGATACGTTTTTTTTAAAAAAAAAAAAAAGGAAGGCTGTAACCACCAACTCTAAACTCTCAGTTCTTGAATCACAAGAAAAGCAATGAGCAATTAATCTGTTCTCATTGGTATTCACCAGATGACAAATATTAGGCAGTCTGCTGTATGTTACAATAGTCCTGCCTTTTTATCCCTTTTCCTTTTCTACATCAGAAAAAAAAAAAAAAAACTAGTGAAACATGCTGCTAATGTAACAGCAGTGTATTGCAAAGGAAATGGATTTCCCAAGTGTCCCACAAGAATAGCCTTTGCCTCATTGAAGAAAAGGCACACTGTGACCTAGAAAAATATCCAGATATAACATTTAGTAAGAAGGAAAAACCCAGATGAGATCTGTGCCCTTTACTTGAACTACAGGGTAGAAGTAGAAATGCTGAGGGTTGGCCCATGGTCATAAAGAGAACATAATTTCCCCCACTTCTCTCTATGAAAAACCCAGAGTGTTATGAGAAGATAAAGATACTGTCTTTATTCTCGTGTTCATACAGTTCCTGCTAGTATTATCGTATGCCTTGGCAATTTTGCTGGTTGTTAATTGAGTTAAAATCAGAAGCAATTTCATAGTGCGCAGCAAGAGCCATGAAAACATATAAAGTCCTTGATCTAGTAATTTCAATTCTAGATTCCTATTTTAAGTAAATAGTCCACATTAGAGCAGAATTATGTGTTTGAAGAGGTTATGCAACATTTTAGTGTGTTTGTTGTTGATTCGTTTTTCAGTACCTCATTGAAGTTTTTAATGGCCTGTATAATGAAATTCCCTTGATTCTATTATGACAAAGTTTTTCCAAACAAGATTGCAATCTATAAAAACCTCATCATACTGTGTTAATAATAATAGTGACTGCATTCCCATTTGGCTAAAAAAATATGTGATGTGTCCATCTGAAAAAAATAAGTACACACTGAAACTGTCATAAGACTATGTAGCAACAAGGAAAATTGTTTAAGACCTCAAAAGCAGAAAAGGAAGTCTATAGAATCATGTATTTTCTCTTATTTCAACTTTGAAAAGGAGAAGCCTAATTTTAAAAGACTAATAGGAATTTGAACACAACAAATTTAAAGACAACAGAAATGAGTATTTAGTACCTTGCTCAACAGACCAACTGAGCTGTACTAAGATCATGAGATTATGGGAATTTTACCCTTAAACTTTCTAGTAGTAATATATTGCTTTATAACTAAAAAATAAATTCATACATATTAAGCTCTTACTAGAGACAGCATGTTATAGTGGAAAAGAATCTGAACTGTAGAATCTGTGGCAAACTCTAATGTGACCCCTCCCCATGGTCCCTACCTCTTGGTATTTACTTCCTTGTGTAATCTCACTTTGTGTGTAGGACCTGTTTCTTGGTTACAACCAATATAATATGACAAAGGTTATGGTATGCCATTCTAATGATGGTATTATGTTATATAACAATTTTTGTTTTGCAAAGACTCATGCTAGAACCTTTCTCTCCTATGTTTACTAAGAAGCAAGTTGCTACAAGTACCAGAATCTGAGGAAAAGGAATTCTGTCAACAACCACTTCAAAATATATATTTTTGATAGAGGAGCATCCAGGTAAGAAGTCAGTCCCAATAGACATGCTGATACCCATCTTTTAGAAAATTCAGTTAAGTTATGCCAGGACCCCTGACCCACAGACACAAATATAAAAGATGTGTGTTGTTTCAAGCAACAAAAAATTTAGTAATTTATAAAAAGCATAGAAAACTAATGCAGAACCAAATGGACTGGGATTTAAATCTCACATCTTTCACTTATTATGTGTGAATGAGCCAGTTGATGAACCTCTGAGTCTCAAATTCATCATCTATTAGTGGAGAAAAATAATACCCACCTAATTACAGCACAGAAAATTATAGATAACCAATACGCTTATTGTACTGCCTTTCACAAAATAGGCTAGGTTGTAAATTATAAGCTCCCTCATGGCTGAATTCTTTTCAGTCTTTCTCATTATGCTAATTTGTGCTTACTATCATTTGACCGATAGCAAGTATTCTATAAATACGTACAGAATGAACAAATCAATTAAAATACTCTCCACTAGTGTAAATATACATAAAGAAATTATAGATATACATAATTGAGAGAAAATCCCTGCCCACAAGTTATTAAAAACAATGAACAACACTATAGCGTGTCAACCACAACACAGAAAAACTTTTCTGGAGCAGCTTGAGGCGTAAGGTATGTATGTAGATGAGGAAACAGACTTTGGAATCAAACATAATAAAATGGTTCTGTGCATAATTCAATATAACCTGTCTTATCTACTATCACTATAAATACTAACCACACATCAGGGTGATAAGGTTTTTCAAGAAAACAATGCAGTTACCAGAAAGTAACTATAAGAAAAGTGGTTTGTAATATATTGAGCTGATGCTTGAGCATTCAAAAAGCACAGTGACTTTCCTTGCTCACATCATGGGCCTCTGAGAAACAAAATGGGCTTCTAATACATTCAGTAAATGTCCAAAGAACAACTAGGAAACCAGAAATTTCTCTCTGAAAAATTTAGGAAGACACAACTATTTAATGCATTATAGTAAACCATCATCAGTGCTGTGCTCAGAAAAAGAGATGACCAAAGTAAGAAACTGTATCATAATAACCGTCCATAATAAGTTACTTCTAATGTAAAAGAGTTCTACCAGAAATATGACTGGCAGTTAAATATTATCAAACAATACAATTCTTGAATTTCATAGTCATTTGCATAAAAATCCAGCCACATTATAAAATTGTTATTTTTCTTAAATTGGCTACATTATTTGTCATTTATTTGTTTCAAGAGCAAAAGAATTGCTACTCCTAGAATATAGATAAATCTGAAGCAGTAGAAAAAATTCCAAAATTAAGTTAATCTGAACCTTAATCCTTATACTAAAAAAAATAAAGTATTCAGCTCATCTTCACTACAGAAATTGGCCATTTGTTTCTGAGAAAAAGGGAAAACCAAAACTTTTATGAAACAATAAGGAGTAAGGAAATCATGGACTTAACCACTGAAAGTCCCTCAAATCATTCCATGAATAAGACCAGCAACAACCAAAGACATGTGTATATTCTCAGAAATGCAATTCTTAATGATTTTAGATTGAAAGAAAATTATTTATCCACTTCCCTTCATGTTTTTCATGGGAAAAGGAAGCTGTTTTTACACGTCTTGCTGTAGCATTTTTAGCCTAGTAAAATGTCTCTTTGTTAAGAACATATTTTTCCTCAATACAATAAAAATATTTTAAGGTGATGGCTTTTTGAAACTTGAGAGTGATATTATAGTGGCAACAGAAAAAGAGGAAAACAGAGAATGTTTCAGGAAGATTTATCTATTAACTAAGGATACTACTGAATTCAGTAGTATCCTTAGTAATAGGTAAGTCTTCTTGAAAGTCTTCACATCCACTGTGAAGCAAATAATCAAATGCAGAAAAGAATCATAGTCTCTAGGCATACTGATCCAACTCAAGGAAATTAGTAAACAATGCCCCAATTCAACTTATTTAAATCCAGTAAATATATCTACTCTTAATTATTACTATTCTATTAAATGTACAAATAATGAGATATATAAAATTTTATATACATTATATAACTGAGTAATTTTCACAGATGATTCTTTCACATTTCTAGATTAAGGGTTTAGTCTTCTAAACAATGAAAACTTAGTCTAACTAAAAAGCATGCTTTATTAACTTCATATAGAGAGACAATAGGTCTGGCTTTATTTTTTGCATACTGAAAAATTAAAGCCTCCAAATTCAAAATTCATCCTCAGAAACAGTTTATTCAAGGTAAAGAAGTTCAAATGGAATTGGCTTACTTCACTTAGCATGATATTTCCAGGTAAATAGATGGAGTTGGAGAATATCATGCTAAGTGAAGTAAGCCAATCCCCCAAAACAAAGGCTGAATGTTCTCTCTGATAAGTGGATGCTGATCCATAAAGGGAGTGGGGAGGCATGGGAAAAATAGAGGAACTTTGATTGGGCAAAGGGGAGGGAGGGTAGAGAGGGTCCATGAGGGCAGGAAAGATGGTGGAATGAGATGGGCATCATTACCCTACCTAGGTACATGTTATGAATGCACATACAGTATGACACTACTTCGTGTACAACTAGAGAAGTGAAAAGTTGTGCTGCAATTGTGTACAATGAATCAAAATGCATTTTTCTGCCATATATACCTAATTAAAATAAATAAATTAATAAAAACTGAGATACTAATATTAGTACAATACCATTAAAAAAGAATTTCAAATGGTTTTATGCAAGCATATGATTAATTATAATTGGTTTTGATTTTTAAAGTAATTTGTAAGAAATTTCCACAAACATATATTAACAAAGACTGCTTAAAATCCTAAAAATGTTTCTTTCAATTATTTTTTAATATTACACAGTCTCAGTTGTGATAATTCTTGGTCCAGTCACTTTCACACACACAAAATATAAATCCTTGGTCATTCTCTCTAGGCCTTTCTAGAAAGTAACTGTTGAACATATCCTGCCAATGGTGGGTCCATATCATAATCTTCAAACCTGAAAGGATGCCCATGACTACAAAAGATACATACAAAAAATTACTATATTTTCATACTACCTTCATTATAGTAATGTTTTGCTTTTCCTCTAGTTAGTAAGGTGTTAAGATTTCATTACAAAGAAAATTAAACACTTGCCTTTTAAGAGAACATGATAACTCTGAAAATTCTGCATCCTGGCAAAAAAAAAAAAATCCATTTTTCCACAGGAAAAAGAACTCTTCTGAAGCCTTAGCTGAGCAATGTGCCCCAGATAAAATTCCAAAGAATGCTACAAATGTACTCCCAGACTCAAACCAATAAAGAATGCTCTAAACTGTTCAGCTGAAAACAATCACCATATATTACCTAATTAGTTGAATAAGACTGGAAGCAAATGGGCCAGGAATTTAATCAACTAGTAAACAAAGATTACAAAATCAAAATAGACTTGAGTTATGTAATTACAAATTTCTGTTCAATTTAATTGGTACCACAGTTACTTGGATGATACCAATTAAAAACAACAGCATGTCAACTCTAAAGAATGTTGAGGAATCTTGAGATTTTATCCTGCTTGTAAACTAACAAGTTTTTTGCCACTGTTTTAAGGATGCTGGCAGAAAACGTGGAACTCTCAGGCCATAGACACAGCAGTAGTCAGAGTCTTAGAATTTTCTTGTACTGATTCCCTGACCCTCAATTTCTATAGGGTAACAAAGGGTCAGTCCACAGACAATGAATCTTTTATACTGGGAAATAATCAAACATGTGCTTTTCTCTGGAGGGACACACTGAATCTTTCAAGGCTGTTTGTATCTTTGTAAACATAATTTACAACAAAGGCAGTCAGCACATTTACTTACAAGATAAGCACAATGTGAGACACCAATAGAAATTGTCTGTCAACATCTAGCATTTACAACACATTTTGGCTCTTATATAGCTCCTAGCTTTCATCTTACAGGTTTATAAAAGCAAATCTGAGCAAAAAACACAGTATTGGGTGATGAAAGCTTATAATTTTATCCCCTGGTTGAACCAAAAAACCATGGAAGTTAAGGTGTAGAGCAAACTCAATTAAAAACATAAGTCATGGATTCTTCAAGAATGCATCAAGCCAGACTGAACTCTTCTACCTCGAGTCATAACAAATTTATTAAACAGTTCCTTAAGAGGTGGGTTGTTTATTTGTGAAATCAATTCTTTTCTTTTTGTTAGTTATAGTTGGACATAATATTTTATTATTTATTTTTATGTGGTGCTCAGGATCGAACCCAGGGCCTCACACGTGATACGCGAGCACTCTACCACTAAGCCCCAGCCCCAGCCCGTGGAATTAATGTGGAATTAATTCTTATGATCAATGTTACAACTTTAACTTCTCTCACTTATGAATAAAATGTTCATGTGTGTGCCAAAGTCAAAAGGTAAATCATGACCTCATTTTAAAACTTAGACAAGTTACAAAGCATTTATTCTAACTAGAAAAATGCTTTTGCCTTAAGCATTTTGATCCTGATTCAGGGAATGGTTTATTGAAATTAATCTAACTCTATTCAAGTTTTAAAAAGAGAAAAAAAAAAAAACAGCTGGCAGTTATCACCACACAATCCTCATTGCAAATACAGAATGTGAAAGAAGGATATTTATATCTGGTGTTAGTATGAAGACATTATGAAAACAGAATTGATGTTTTTATCAATATTAAGAGTCAGCATATCATAGGGAATAAAATTGCAGATAATAAAATATTCATTTTACCTCATAATTTTTATAAGTGCAAATGTGGCAAAATCTGTTTTGGATTCAATGGGAGTCCTTATATCAAAAAGTAAGGCTCAATTATAGGCCAGTTTTTTAAGAAAGCTAGTAAGATACATTCTCAATTAAGATGATATGTTCAGCCGGACACAGTGGCACACGTCTAAATCCCAGCATCTCAGGAGGCTGACGCAGGAGGATTGTGAGTTCAAAGCCAGCCTCAGCAAAAGTGAGGTGCTAAACAACTCAGTGAGACCCCCATCTCTAACTAAAATACAAAACAGGGTTGGGGATGTGGCTTAGTGGTTGAATGCCCCTAAATTCAATCCCCATTACCCCCCCCCCAAAGATGATATGTTCATGAATACAAGGGGAATCATTATTTCTAAGTCATAAGCTGGTGATCCAGGGATAGATAATTTATTGAGATATACCAAATTGCCCTGATCACCTGACTCCCTGGCTAGCAAAGACTTATATCACAAATTGATCTTGTTTATCAAAGTTTGAATGTTACTGATATGCTCTATGAAACCTACCACAGCATTAACATCCCAGAAATGGTTCTGTTTGTTTGTAAATACACAGTTTACTTAAGCATTTATGGATAAAAATATCTGCATGTAAATATTTGTTAATGGTTATTCATCATAGATTCCTCCAACTTTTTAACACTTAACACTTCGTTGACTAACTTAGGGTAAAGGGAGAAAGCACTAAGTATTTCAAGTCTTTCAGAATGTGTGTAATTCCTTATAACTAATTATATTTTACTTGATGTAGTATTTAAAAATAATTTGAAGAGGTTTTTTGCTATAATAAAGTGAAACAAAACTTTGAAAATAATAATCTTTTAAATTTTCTTCAGTTAATGTTTATATGAAATATCCAAGAAAGAAATCACCCACCCAATCCTGTAGGTAAGTTTTTATTCCACAGCCTAGGCCTTCAATGAGCATAAAAGAATAAAATGCAATTTCTTTTTAGGAATGTTTAAAATTTAGGACACTAAAATTCAATTTTTCACAGTTAAGTAAAATATTTATGGTATTTATATATTTTTAAATACTGATATCGGTTTAATTGATGAAATTTAAAAAAAAAAACAGTTTGCACAATAGTTCAATAATTCCCATGTTCAAGAGGACACAGCTAGAACATGGTAGAAGAGAGAATTCAAGTACAGAAGATCAACTCTGAACCCACAATCTTTACTGTCAAATTATATAAATAAAAATTAATTGTAAATAAGGAAATAATGCTAGCAATTTTTAAACAATTAGTAATTTTTCATACTAAGGGATTTTCTTTCTTTTTCTGTTTTTATTTCTTCTTCTCAGGAACCACAAGTGCTCTACACTGTGCTACATCCTCAGCCCTTTTTATATTTTTAAAATTTTGAGACAAGATCTCTCTATGTTGCTGAGACTGGACTCAAACTTTTAGTTCTCCTGCCTCATCCACTGGAGTGGCTGGGTTTATAGGCATGTATCACCATACCCAGATCATAATAAGGATTGTGAAAGGGGAAGATAAACAGTTAAGACAATGAAAAAAAACCTGTGGCTTTAAACTGAGAAAAATAAAACTACTGTAGGATTAAAATAAAATTATCTTCGTTTAAGGTTCAGAAAACACACTATAGCTATTTCCATTTTAATATATATTTTTGGCAAACACATTCTTTCAGCTTTCGCTCCTTTTCAAGTTCAGAAATGAAACTAAAAATGTATCTAAATTTCTATTAAATAAAATTCATCAAAAAAGAAGTAATATTCATGTTTAAGGTTGCCCAAGTCACATTATGACAATTAGGAGAATAGGAAAGAAGAGACCTAAGTATCTCAATTTCTTTAATTATGTATTGTTCATTAAAAATCAGCAGGCTGGGCTGGGGATGTGGCTCAAGTGGGAGTGCGCTCGCCTGGCATGCGTGCGGCCCGGGTTCGATCCTCAGCACCACATACCAACAAAGATGTTGTGTCCGCCGAGAACTAAAAAATAAATATTAAAAATTCTCTCTCTCTCTCTCTCTCTCTCTCTCTCTCTCTCTCTCTCTCTCTCTCCCTCTCTCTCAAAAAAAAAAATCAGCAGGCTTTTAAAAAATATATCAGAAACACAAGGTTTAGGTTTTTTTTCCCAGTACTGAGGATTAAACCCAAGGATGCTTTACCACTGAACTACATTCCCAGCCCTTTTGGATTCTTTTTTTGAGACAGGGTCTCACTAAGTTGCTGAGGCTGACTTCAAACTTGTGATCCTCCTGCCTCAAACTTCCAAGCAGCTGAGATTATAGGTGTACAATGCCATGCATATGGTATAATCAAACAGTACTTTTTTCCCTAAACTTTACCTGGTGGTAAATTATTAAATATATTTTCCTTAAGACTATAATGAATACATTCATTTCCCAAATAAACAACACAGTTGTTTCAAGAGTTCAAAGAATGATCCTTTCACCATAACTGGTCAACATGATTGTGGGATTCATTTACTTGCAGGTATGATCAGTAATGATCTAGAAATTCTGATCCTTTTTATTGCACTACTGTGTAGCCAATTTGGCCAAAAGTTAGGACTGAAATATTTCTTGTAACTATTACATGTGCAGTCAGATCAAATTTATTTTCACTGTTAAAATTTTCCATTTAAAGGCAGCTGCAATTATTTTGCCCTATATTTGACAAAATACATTTTCTATCAAGATGTCTGATGTATTAGAGTAATTTTCCCATCTACCTTAGTACAATAGAGGGAACTTCTTTCTCAGAGCTTAGAACTTACTTCCACAAAGTGGTCTGATTTTGAAAGGAGATACCGATGGTCTGTGCTTTTTCATCAGGACATCAGATAAGATAATGAATATCTCAAGCTGTTTCATCAAACAGAAAAAAGGGGCAATTTTGGAAACATATGATGCAGGCCTATTGCCAATAAAGCTACTAATATAATTGAAAATGAACATGTTTACTTACTGTTTGTAAATGCTATTGACTGAGAAAAAGGAAGGATTAAGGTCTAAATTCTGCATTTAAATAAATTCACATATGACTCCCCTATTGAGAACAAGAATTTGGCTCTGAGTTTTTTCGGAAAGATTAAAAATAGAAGTTGGTAGGCTTTATATAAATCAGTCTAGTGCACACCAATGAATGAATACTTTCTCCATCTATAATGAATGATTCACTTTTAAAAAGCAGGGGAAAAAAGATTGGAACACAAAATCAAACTTGGGTTATAATAAAGTATTAGTGTCTTTGTAAAGAGAAATAATCAACTATCATTAAAATTGAGACCATTTTAAGTAAGAAAAAGCAATCTCATAACTATGTAACATGGAAACCAGAAGCCACTTGATCTTCTAAGTAAAAATAAAGCAAAACAAAAACAGAAGGCTGGGGTTGTAGCTTAGCAGTGGACCATTTGACTAGCACATGTGAGGCAATGTGTTAGATTCTCAGCACCACATAAAAATAAATAAATAAATAAAAGGTGTCTACCTACAACTATAAAAAAACAAACAGAGTTAAAACTTCCAGGATGGCAATTTAGCTCAGTTGGTAGAGTGCTTGCCTTTCATGCACAAGGCCTTGGGTTCAATCCCCAGTACCATAAAAAAAATGTCCATTACATTAAAATTATATATTGTGAAACTTATGCTTTTTTGTTTTACTGTAGAACTTTGAAAAATGCAGATATGTAACCACTAGCATAAGCAAACTATAAAGATATAAAACACTCCCCCCAAATTCCCTTTTGCTATCCATAGCATTAATTAGTCTTTATGACTAAAATTTCAGCTCAGTGCTATTCTTTTTTTTTTCATGTCTTCATAAATGTACTTTGGATAATGATGTTCATCACATTCTTCCACCATTTCTAAGCCCCTTCACCCTCCCTTTCCCTCTCACCCCTCTGCTATAAGAGTTGGTCTATTCCTCCCATGCTCCCCCTTCCTACCCCACTATGAATCAGCCTCCTTATAGCAGAGAAATCATTCAGCATTTTTTTTTTGGGGGGTGGAATTGGCTAACTTCACTTAGCATTATCTTCTCCAACACCATCCATTTACCTGTAAATGCCATTATTTTATTCTTTTTTATTGCTGAGTATCATTCCATTGTATAAATATACCACATTTTTTAATCCATTAAAAACAAATAACCCAATCAATAAATGGGCCAAGGACCTGAACAGACACTTCTCAGAAGAGGATATACAGTCAATCAACAAATATATGAAAAAATGTTCATCATCTCTAGCAATTAGAAAAATGCAAATCGAAACTACTCTTAAGTTTCTTGTGTCAGTATGGCAGCTATTATGAAGACAAACAACAGAAAGTGTTGGTGAGGATGTGGGGTAAAAGGGCCACTCATACATTGCTAGTGAGACTGCAAATTGGTGCAGCCCATATGAAAAGCAGTATGGAGATTACTTGAAAACTGGGAATGGAACCACTATTTGACCCAGCTATCCCTCTCCTTGGTCTATACCCAAAGGATATTCTTCCTTTTAAGAAGGAGATTCGTAATTGTATTCAGTGGCACTTTATTACTGAGCCAATTTCAAGTCCTTTTCACATTTTGAGACTGGGATCTTGCTCTAAGTTGCTGAGGGGTTTGGTAAATTGCTGAGGCTGGACTTGAACTTGTGAGCTGCCTGACTAAGCCTCAGGAATCTCTGGGATTACAGGCATAAGCCACCAAGATGCTTGGCATTGATATTAACTGTTATTGCAATTACTTGTTTGTTTCTCTCAGGTACTTTGCAGAATAAGTGCTTATTTTTTTCATAGAAACACAAATGAACAAGGGTCTATATATCAGGATAGAAAGTATGTTATTAAGCATTAGTTCTGGGCCCACCATTGTGCTATATACCCTGGAAACTACTGGATAAAAGTACTACATTTGAATGGAGACTATAGGCTCGTGAAAATGCAGAAATACAAGACATTCTCTAATGGAATGATTAATTGCAAGATTTATACTATAAAAGGAGTTTTTAACTAAAGATCTAGGAGCCCCCTAAAATGTCTATGGGAAAAAGAGCTTTCAAGAGCCAAATTCTTGAGCTTTCATCAGGTTATAAGGCTTGCTACAGTGGAAGGTCTGAAGCTAGTAAAAAATAATAAGAATGGAGAGATAAGGGTGGAAAATATTTCCCGGCATTCTTGTGATTTGATTCAATAAGCAGCAGGAAGACTTAAGCTTCAACATACATGGCACTTTATGCTTTTACATCCTTTTCTTATATTTGAACCAAGAACCATTCTAAGAAGGTTCTTTTTTTATTTCCTCATTTTAATTGGTGCATTATAGTTGTACATATTAATGAGATTTGTTGTTATATATTTGTACATGCACACAATTTAACTATGTAATTTGGCCAATAGCAGTCCCCAGCATTTCCCCTTCCCTCTCTGTCTCTCATCCCTTGGTCCCTTTCCTCTACTGATTTTCCTTTGATTTCCATGTGATCCACCTCCACCTTTCTTTACTGTTTTCCTCTCTAGCTTCTGCATATGAGAGAAAATATTGGCCTTCTGACTTTGGTTTAGTTCATTTAATATGATGATCTCTAGTTCCATCCATTTTCCTGCAAATGCAATAATTACATTTTTCTTTATGGCTGAATAAAACTCCATTGTGTATATAAACCACACTGAAGAAGGATATATATATATAACTTTATTTTATTTTTTGTATGTGATGCTGAGGATCGAACCCAGGGCCTCGCACGTGCTAGGCAAGTGCTCTACCACTGAGCCACAACCCCAGCCCTGGAGAAGTGTTTTAAAAAATGAAAACAGACCAGAGAAACACTGATGGAAATTATAAAAGGAATAGTACGTAAGATGGGTTAAAAACAGATTATAACTTAGAAACTACTGCTTAACTGAGGTCTGAAAGAACAAGAGGTAAGAGGAAAATATGACTGATAAAATTGCAGATTAAGTAGGCGATCGAAGGGTCATTGTTAATAGAAAAACTGACCAGATTTGTTGATGGATTGATAATTGAGAAAGATTAAAAATTAGGATTTATTCAATTAATTATCCACTTTAAAAGTAATTCTTCAGCTGAGCCTTATTTTGTTCCTCACACTTGTCCTAGATATCAGAGAAAGAATAATAAAGTCAGACAACGAAGGTCCCTAACCCCGTGGAGCACATAATATGGTAAGAAAACAAAAAACTAGAAAACAAATTAATAGACAAAATCACTTCTAATTTTAATTAATTTGTGAGTGTTATCATGTATGAGGGAACTACATATGTGCTAATTTATAGACTAGGGTTTTTATAGCAAAATATTTAATTTAACTGGCAGCAACAGGATTTAGGAAAGTGAAGTTTCTAAATGTAAAAATACTGTGTAATGTGTGTTAAGGGGTATGCTTAAGATGGGAAGGATGGTGAGTAAAGGGACAGCAGGTAAAGATGTTGAGTTAAGTTAAATGTAATTCTGGAGAAAAATCAATGGATGAGTATGACAACGGATGGTACTTTCTACATATTCAATTTAATTCTCATCAAAATACCAATGGCATACTCCACAGAAGAGAAAAAAAATCCTAAAATTCATATGGAAGAACAAAAGACTCAAAATTGCCAAAGAAATCCCAAGCAAAAAGAATAATTCTGGAGGTACTGCAATCCCCTATTTCAAAATATACTACAGAGCAACAGAAAAAATAACGGTATGATACTGGCACAAAAACAGACGTGTACAGAGTAAAAGACACAGAAATAAAAGCACACAGTCATAGCCACCTGATTCTTGACAAAGGTCCTAAAAACTTAACTTGGAAAAAAGACAGCCACTTTTAGAAATGACACTGAGAAAACTGGATATCCATATGTAGAAAAATGATTCCTATTTCTCACCCTCTACAAAGTCAATTCAAAATGAATCAAAGATATAAGTGTAAAATCTGTAACTCTGGAACTACTATAGGAAAACATAATGGAAGCACTTTAAGATACAAGCACAAGCAACAACTTCCAGAACAAGACTCTAATAGTTCAAGAAATAATAGCAAGAATCAAGAACTGGGACTGCATCAAATTAAAAAAAAAACTTCAGTATAAAAGGAAAAACAGAGTGAAAAGAGAAACTACAGAATGGTACAAAATGTTTGCCAGCTACTCTGTCATCAGAGGATTAATATTCCGAATAAATAAAGAACTTAAAAAAACTCAATACCCCAAACAATCCAATCAATAAGTGGACAAATGAATGGAACGGTTACTCCTCAAAAGAAGTGCAAATGGCCAATAACTATATGGAAAAATTTTCAGTATATTTAGCCATCAGGGAAATGCAAAATAAAACTGCATTGAGATTTAATCTCACCCTAGTAAGAATGGCTATCATCAAAAATTTTTTAAAAATAAATACTGGTGAGGATACAGGGGAAAAAGAAACTTTTACACACTATTGTTGAGAATATAAATAAAAACACTATAGAATTCATAGAGGTCCCTCAAAATACTAAAAATAGAACTTCTGTGTGATCCAGCTATACCATTCTTTGGTGTATATATAAAAAATTTAAAGTCAATATATTATTGAGATACTTACATGCCCATAATTATTGCAGCACAATTCACAATAGCCAAGTTATAGAATCAACCTAGGTGTCAACAGATGAATTGACAAAGAAAATATTGGATATACACAGAAGAGGGTGTAAAATAAGCCACACTCAGAAAGACAAATACATGTTTTATCTCACACGTAGAACTTAGAACAACAACAAAAAAAAAGATGATACAAAAGTAAAAAGGAGACTGAGATGAAAAAGGAATGGGGGAGGAGGAAGGGGTAAGGGTATGATAATCAGGGATGGAAATATTCAAAATATATGCATATACAGTATGCCACAGTACTGAATAATAAATATACACTAAGGAAAAACATAACAAACTACATTGGTACAGCGAAACAAGTTGATTCAGTAAATTCTGTCTTCACAAGTGTAATAATCAACATTAGATGTTATATACAACAAGACATAAACAGTTGGTAAGCTGATATGTTTCTCTCTGGCTTTCTATCATACAGTTAATTTGGTGTAAGCGCTCATGCCTTTATAGAGCTCTTATCACATTAGGGCAGGCTTGCCGTATCTAGCCCATGTGTAGAAAGGAATAACTCTAAAAATATATAACTGCCTCAAGAACAGATCCTATATCTGATTTATATTTGTGTCATTCAGAATACAAATGACTGGCTTATACATTCTATGTACTCTCTCTCTCTCTCTCTCTCTACACACACACACACACACACACAAACACCAGGTATTGAATCCAGGGGTTCTAAACCACTGAGCACCTTTTTATTTTTTGAGACAGGGTCTTGCTAGGTTGCTTAGGGCCTTGCTAAGTTGTTGAGGCTGGCTTTGAACTTGCGATCCTCCTGCCTCAGCCTTCAGTGCCACTGAGCAGCATGTGCCACCATGCCAAGCTATACACAGTAAGCACTTAATTAACGCTAGTTGTTGTTATTATTATTATTATTGCTACTATAGGTGAGGGAGGCAGTTTTGAAGCAATTGTAATAATATCGGACTGAGTCAGAAAACTGGATTTAAAATTATCTATTTCACTTAATAGAAATATGATCATATGAATATCATTTACATTTTCTGGGACCCAATTTCCTACTGTCCAAAAGAGGAGCATGAGTACTTACCATGATAAGTTATTATGAATATTAGTACAAATATATCAGAATAGATACAATTAAGGATTATATTCAATAAAACCACTTGATATTTACTCTATCATCATTTCACTTGAATCTAATTTTTACAGTTCCAAATTACCAGGCCACGTATGCTTTCTTCCAGGGGTCCCCTAGAACTTTGAAATTATATCAGAGCCTCTTTGCATTGTCATTTAAATTCTCTCTCTCCCCCACCACCTCTCCCCATACACATTAACACACACTACAAAACTTACTAGACTTCAGATCAATTTCTTTCCTTTTCTCCTTAAAAATTATGTACTATATCTCAAGTGGTTCCCTAAACTGAGACTAATTCCAAACATTTTCACTTCTTTTAGAAAGTCAGTATCCATTCTCCAAACTCTAGTTTTTAGCCCTTTAAGAAAGACACTGAATGAATCTGACATACTATGTACATATATTTGAATACACTATAGTGAATCTCACCATCCTGTAAATCCTCAAGAAGTTAATTAGGAAATAATAACAATGGGCAAATGGCAGAAAGGTCAATAAATCGAAGGGAGCAGGGGTTGGGAGAGGAAAGGTACAATAAGATATGCTTGGATAATTATGTCAAAATGTATTCTACTGTTATGTATAACTAAAAAGAACTAATAAAAGAGACGTGGCTTGGTCTTCCAATGTTCTTAGCTCTGTATCCTCAGTTATATATATAACTACTTGATTTTGTTATATTTGCACTGTCATTTTATATTCTTTCTCTGGCAGCCATGTCAGAATCAGAACTTGATGGTGCACCTGAGTTCAAAATGCAAATAGCTGAGTCACATTCCCATGGATTCAACAGGTCTAGAACATCCATGAATAAAATTTTGAACAGGCACCCTCTAAGATTTCTGAAGCAGGCGATCTTGATACTACAACCATTAAAAACAATGGACACCCATAGCACAAGAGTTAATAACAAGAATCAACAAATGGGACTTACTTAAACTAAAAAGTTTTTTCTCAGCAAGAGAAACAATAAGAGAGGTAAATAGGGAGCCTATATCATGGGAACAAATTTTTACTCCTCACAATTCAGATAGAGCCCCAATATCCAGAGTATACAAAGAACTCAAAAAATTAGACAATAAGATAACAAATAACCCAATCAACAAATGGTCCAAGGACCTGAACAGACACTTCTCAGAGCAGGACATACAATCAATCAACAAGTACATGAAAAAATGCTCACCATCTCTAGCAGTCAGAGAAATGCAAATCAAAACCACCCTAAGATACCATCTCACTCCAGTGAGATTGGCAGCCACTATGACAACAACAAGTGCTGGCGAGGATGTGGAGAAAAGGGTACTCTTGTACGTTGCTGGTGGGACTGCAAATTGGTGCGGCCAATTTGAAAAGCAGTATGGAGATTCCTGGGAAAGCTGGGAATGGAATCACCATTTGACCCTACTATTGCCCTTCTCGGACTATTCCCTGAAGACCTTAAAAGAGCATGCTACAGAGATACCGCCACATCGATGTTCATAGCAGCACAATTCACAATAGCTAGACTGTGGAACCAACCCAGATGCCCTTCAATAGATGAATGGATTAAAAAAATGTGGCATTTATACACCATGGAGTATTACTCTGCACTAAAAAATGACAAAATCATGGAATTTGCAGGGAAATGGATGGCACTAGAGCAGATTATGCTTAGTGAAGCTAGCCAATCCCTAAAAATACTAAATGTCTTCTTTGATATAATGAGAGCAACTATGAACAGAGCAGGGAGGAAGAGCAGGAAGAAAAGATTAACATTAAACAGAGACATGAGATGGGAGGGAAAGGGAGAGAAAAGGGAAATTGCATGGAAATGAAGGGAGACCCTCATTGCTATACAAAATTACATATAAGAGGTTGTGAGGGGAATGGGAAAATAAACAAGGAGAGAAATGAATTACAGTACATGGGGTAGAGAGAGAAGATGTGAGGGAAGGGGAGGGGGGATAGTAGGGGATAGGAAAGGTAGCAGAATACAACAGTTACTAATAGGGCATTATGTAAAATTGTGGATGTGTAACTGACGTGATTCTGCAATCTGCATTTGGGGTAAAATTGGGAGTTCATAACCCACTTCAGTCTAATGTATGAAACATGATATGTCAAGTGCTTTGTAATGTTGTGAACAACCAATAAAAAAAAAACAATGGAAAGTTAATAGGATGCCTAACACTTATCACTCCACTAGTCATATATTTGTTCTTATTATTACTGGTGTCAAGAATTCACCTTCCCTTCACTATGGTAATGAAAATATTGTGCAATTTTCAGATTCAGCTTCAGTGTAGCCTACTATCCCATTTCTCCCACACCCAGCATATGCTGTGCTCTTTTGTACAGAACAAAACATGGAATGTTATCGTCTCTAGAGTATAGGAAGTACTAAATGATTCTAGAGTCTTTAGGCTTTATGCCTCCGAGATTGTGCTGTTATGTTTAAACTTAAATTTTCAGCTTTAGCTTCGGTGTAGCCTCCTAGCCCATTTCTACCACACCCAGCATATGCTGTGCTCTTTTGTACAGAACAAAACATAGAATGTCATCGTCTCTAGAGTATAGGAAGTACTGAATGATTCTAGAGTCTTTAGGCTTTTTGCTTCCGAGTTTGTGCTGTTAAGTTTAAACTTAAACTTAGGCTCTAAATTTAATACATTAATAAAAAGGAAACAATACTGGGCACCTTTTTGGTAAGGGAAGTAACTCAGACCACATACAAACTGGAGAGAAGAACTGGCAGTCATGTCAGAACCAGAGACTGAGAAGAAGTCAAAAATAGTTTTGAACTAGAAAACTGTACAAGTTTAGGAAGGGGTAGTTGGAGATAATGCTCCACTGGTATAAAGGCAAACAGTAGCTGGTCCCACAACTACTTAACTGAATATAGACTGTGGGTTACATAATAAGAAAGAAAAAAAGTAAGGAGAAAGAGAGGCAAGACCAGATTAGGCTACGATACATGAGAACAGGAGCTTTGGCTCAGGTAATAAGAAGCAAAATAATGATTTGAACCTATTTTCAATACACCAATAGATTTTTAAACCCTAGTGTGATAAGGAATATAATTCAAGAAGTATGATCCTGTTATTAAGAATATGCATTTTACAACACTTCTCCAGGTCTAGGAAGGTAATCTATAAATCATATCTGAAAAAGTGAAATGCTTCCCACTGTTCATTTGAGGTAATGTTTTTCTCCCCTATCCTTATATTCTATAACTCCTATCAACTGAAGTAAGTTTCCATGTCAGCCTTTAAGATAGACAACTACCTAGCAAGCCCAAGCATCTAAAGGACAAATTCTATGCCTCTTTCTTTTTTCCACATCATGACAAGCTCTGGAAAAAAAAAACTAGAAACTCCCCTAAAACTTCCCAAAAGAAACAGTTCTGTGGGACATACTGGATCCTAAACCCTCAAGATTATACACTCATTTACTTGGCTAAAGTTAAATGTCCTATCCATTATAGTGATGTTAGCCTTACATTTATTGAGTGTCTACTATGCACTAACATATTGTGAAGCATGTCAAATTATCTCTCAGTTCTTAAAAGAAATCTATAAGGTTTGTATTATTATCTTTATCTGATAGATAAAGAAAGAGTCTCTGGGAGAGAAAAGTTAAGTAATCTGCTTAAGATAACCACTAGTAAATAGCAGTTTAAACCATTGCATAGGATTTGTATCCATGCAGTCTGAATCCAATGTCTGTCCTCTTAATTACTCAACTCTACAAGCTGTGGAAACCCAGATGTCCCATGATCACTTGCCAGCTCATAAATATCCACAATAACAACTGTCATGAGTCTAAGACACCACAATAAAAATCTAAAAGGTAGGGCAAAGAGACATAGCTCAAAACCCAGAATTACAATCTTTCATTATATTTGAATAAGCCTTATGAACCTGTACGACCAGGCACATACAATCTTGGTCAAGTAGTACATATGCCTCAAGACTTAGAGAGCTTTAACGATTTTAAAGGAGACAGAATTGCAAAAATAAAGTGTTCCAGTAAAGCCTCATCTAAGAACTTTGCAATTTCTTTGTAGTTAACTGCTTTTCAATATCATATATCCTTTCACAACGGAAAAAAGGTTTTACATGTTATAAGGAAAAAAATCAAGAGAATATTTTTCTTTTTTTTTTTAAAGAGAGTGAGAAAGGAGAGAGAGAGAGAGAGAGAGAGAGAGAGAGAGAGAGAGAGAGGAGAGAGAATTTTTAATATTTATTTTTTAGTTCTCGGCGGACACAACATCTTTGTATGTGGTGCTGAGGATCGAACCCGGGCCACACGCATGCCAGGCATGGCGCGCTACCGCTTGAGCCACATCCCCAGCCCGAGAATATTTTTCTGTAACATAAATCATAAAGCAATGTAATTTACTTTACCTAGTGGTCATATCTGGATGTAAAATAATCATACTATAACTGAAAGAAAATAATTATTAAATTCTTAAAAATGAAAAGTTTCACCAAACTGTTCATAAAGGCACTTTGTAAAACTCATAAAAAACAACTAAAGAGAAAATGAGGAAATCATTTATTCATCTATTTTATCAATGCATAATGCAGGAATAAATTTATGATGTTTGTCTTATTATTTCAAGCAAAAGAGTAAATTAAGGTACTTCTCAATAGGTGCAGTGCCTTTTTAATAGAACCTACTTCTTCAAATGTAATTGGAAGAATTTAGAAAAGCCAGTCAAGGGACCACATGTGTCTTTTGCAACCTGCTTGACATGGACTATGGAAAATATATTTGGGAACATGTAAGGTATCTAATGAGTAGATATACATTATTAATAAACTGAATGAAATATGAAATAATTTGCTACATTATGGGCTGAGGAAAAGAGAAGCTTTCTCAACAGGATATTCAAAATATTGAGGCAATTAGGATGAGTCTGCCAAATGAGGAAATACATAAGTAAGCAACTTCTCCAATTAGTGTGCACAATAGACTCACCAGTTCAATTTTATCAGCATTAACAGTGGCAGACTTCTGCCATTCTTATTGGAATGATGACAGTGTAAAATCCTGGATATGGATCCTGGCTCTGCTGTGACTAGCAGAAACCTTAAATCAAAGGCTCTGAGATTTGGTTTTCTTGTATGTGAAATGGGCATAATACAGGTACTTCACAGAGATGGAAAGACTACATAAGAGGAAAAATGCAAAGTACATGGTTTCAGTCTGGCACCCATAACACAATCAGTAAACAGAAGCCATTCCACTCTCATTTCTTTTATCCTAGTCATTCTTCAAACAGAAGACAAAGTCCTATCTTCTCTAGAACACATTTTAGGCACACTGATTTTCCTTATATCTGAATTCTTACAACAGTGGTCTCTTCCTTTTTTTTTCACACATGGATTTTTATTCAGTGCTTATTGGTCTTGCTTTACAACTTGGTCTTATTTATTTCTTTTGAAATCTATTTAAAATATTAATTTATTTTAATATCTAATAATATATTTTGTTTAAAATGAAACAATTAGAGAAATACAACAGTGGTTTCTAATAGAACAGTGATCCAGAGAACTCTGTGAGGAGGAAAAGAGAGGAAGGAACAAAGGGGCCTATAAAACACCATGTGTTCAAAACACTGTCTTCAGAATGAATAAATTTTGTACTTAAGCATACAACTATTTTTTCTAATATGTGTAGATGTTATATATAAACTAAAATACAAATTTTAAAGTGTTACCAAATTCATGGTGTCTTTTGTTACTATTTACCCTTTCAATTTGTGTTTAGTAAAAATTCAACTTCTAGGGGTTGGGTTGTGGCTCAGTGGTAGCACGCTTGCCTAGCATGTGTGAGGCACTGGGTTTCATTCTCAGAACCATATACAAATAAATAAAATAAAGGTCCATTAACAACTAATTTAAAAAAATCAACTTATATTGTGGGAAATTTTACTCATACTCAGAAAAAGTGGATCCCACTTTTACAAGTGGTTCTATAGTTGTACAATGGTCTCCAGTGAGAGGAGTGAGGCAGTACTTTTGAGCACAAAATATCAGAGGGCACAAAAAGCTCAGTAATAAAGTTTAAAAAAACATTTTAAACAATTGTCTTAGCCTGTTCTGTGCTCAGAAGCAGCACAGTCTGTGCTCAGTATGTGCCTCAGACTGAATAATTTTTGAACAATAGAAATTTATTTTTCCATAGTTCTGGATATGAGGAAGTCCAAGATCAAGGTGCTGGCATCTGGTGAGGACCTTCTTGCTGCTTCTACATCATTCTATTGCAGAAAACATAACATCAAAGCAAGGAAGAACCATCAGACAAAAGGAGGCCAAATTCATCTTTTTATAAGGAATCCATTCCCACAATAATAGATCCATTAACCCAGCAATAATGGTATTAATCCATTCATAAGCATAGAGTTCTAGGGGCCTCTTAAAGGTCCCAGTTCTTAATAATGTCATAATGGTAATTAAATTTCAACAAGTATTTGGGAGAAGACAAATATTCAACTCACAGCAGAAATAGTTTTAAATTAAAAATTAAAGAAAAACTATCTGAAGAACAAAATAACAAAATCTTAAATAAAGACAAGATCTGACAGACCAGGATTAGGGTGAGGCTATCAGTCAATCACACAAGTGCAGGGTTCTATCCTGATTTATAAGCTCATTAAGAATTTGATCTTGCATGCCTAAAGAGGGAAATTCTGGGTCATATTTCACAATGCAAACACGTTTCATTAAAATATATAGCCAGACCTCCAAAACAGTAAGGTAATCTATGGCACAGATGCTCTCACAAAGAAAAAATTACCTTTGGCAGGCAAGGGTGAGAATGAGAGTGAGGATGACAACCAGAAAGGGTGGGGGGAGTATCAGGAAGGAGAGCAAATATATGCATGTTTAAAGTCTGAATTTCATAATAATAGCAGTTCAGACTCAGTATTAACTAAGTAGTAAAATCTTGTTTTTAAGAAAGGCTGACAAGCATATTATCTTCTTTATCATTGTCATCATCACTGTTATTTATTGATTGCTTACTTGTATGCCAAGAACTACACAGAACTTATCTTCTTTAATTATCACAAAAAACCTGTGATGAATATGTACTACTGTTGTCTATATTTTATTAATTGCATTTCATAGGGAATTAAATGACTTGTATAAGATGCTATATCCAGTACAAGATTTCAGGGAAAATAATAATGTATTCAGATATATGTATAATAATAATAACAAAAACAACAATGATATTAAATAGCATTATTGAAGTGTTACTATTATAATCACGGTGCTAAGCATATTATCTCATTTAAATTTTTTACAGTCAGGCAAAGTATTCCCCTCATTTTTACCAAGGCTTAGAGTTGTGTGTGTAGAACATATACAGAGAAAAATATACATAGATAAGCATGCATCCATAATTTATGTAGCATCTACTACTTTACAGGGATTATGCTATGTACCATATGCATTATGTTGTTTAATTTCACTTGAGAGATCCCAGAGAATATTACTACCATCACCTTTATACTCAAACCTCCTAGTTTTACAATTAGGATCTTCTCACAGATTGACATTAGTCTTTCTCTGACTGAAGTGCATACACTATAAGGCTCTGGCAAAGTTATCTTCAAAAATATCACCACTATAGCATTCGGAAGTTACTAAAGCAACATAACCAGAAATGAAGAACACTATTTGAATTTCAAGAGATAATGCATTTTATTTTCTTATTAGAGTATTATAGGTATACATAGTAGTTGGGTTCATTCTGACAAAATCATACATAAATGGAATTTGATTTCAGTTCACATTTGCCTGTTTTCCCTCCCCTCCTACCTCCCTATAAAATACATTTTAATCTCAAAGCAAAATGATCGGCATGGTTGTGTGGTTTTAACTGAATGTGTTATTTTTCCAAACAACCAATTCTCCATTCTCTGCCACTACCTGGATAGATTCAACAATTCATATCTGACATTATTTACCTGGAGTCACCATCAGATAACACAAGCTTAAAGGCTCAGTCCTAAAAGACTGTATCCCCACTTAGGACACCAGCCCAGCCAATAGTGGGATCCCCTTGCAACACACACTTCTGCTTTGTCTACTACAAACCAACAGTTTCTATGGCTCCCCACTCCCCAGATTGATAATTCCTAGAATAACACGTAGAATTTAGGAAAATGTTCTACTTACTATTTCAGTTTGCTATGAAGGATACAAATCAAAAACCATATGAATAGGTACAGAAGACTAGGTCTGGATGGGTCCCACACATAGGAGCCTGTAGAGTCATGGTGTACCACCCTCTTGACATGTGTATACATTCACCTAGCACAAAAGATCTCCAAACTTGGTATTTAGGGATTTCCATGAGGTTTCCCTTCTGCAGACTAGCCTCTATCCTCAAGCTATCTAACTCCACCCCCACCCCCAAGAGTCATTAGAATAAACTTTGGTGCAACTGAAAGAAACACTGCTCAATACTATCACTCTGTCAATTCCAAGAGTTTTAGTTACTCTGTGCTAATAGCCAGGCACAAAGACCAAATACATACATACATACATACATACTAAAATATACTACTTTGTTTAGATCCCTAAGTGCAAGTGAAATTGATTACAAAAAGACTGTCCAAAACTAGTATACTTATTTTCAAGTTGAAGTCATGATGATTAGTAGAATTGAAAGAACCTGTAACAATGGTATGAATGATGGAACTGAAACTCAACCACTGAACTTTCAAACCCAGCCCAGAGCTCTTTCTACTACACTACGACTAGAATCTCACTAACTACAAGTAACTTTGTGTCATTTAATCACAGACACCTTCTCTATTATCCATGGCAGTGAATTCTAGGCAGCATAGATGAATACAGATTACAGATTTCCTTTAAAAAATTACCCAGTCAGTAAGGAACTTTGGATTGTATAGAGGGGAGGAAAGGAGGGGTGGGGCTGTGGAGATGGGAAGGAAGGTAGAGTGAAAGACATTATTACTCTCTCTCTATATATATATGTATGTATGATTACACTACTGGTGTGACTCTACACCATGTACAGCCAGAGGAATGAGAACTTGTGCTCCATTTGTGTGTGATGTGTCAAAATGCATTCTACTGTGATGTATAACTTAGTGGAACAAATTTTAAAAAATAGAAGGGAAACCAGTAGAATAGAAGGAGGTCAGGGGGATGGAAGGGAGGGGAAGGTGAGGTAGTGGGGAATGAAATTGATCAAATTATATGTTTTATTGTGTGCACATATGAATATATTATAGCAAATCCCAGTGTTATATATAATTATAACACACCTGTAAAAAGGAAAAAATAAAATAAAAAGTACCCAATGGTCTGTGCTATTCTCAAAAAATGATGCAAATCTATGCAGGCCACACAAGATTCTCAAACTTCAGTAATAACTGTAACCATGACCTCAAGCTTCTCTACATAACTTACAAGCTAGAACTCTTGTGGTATATCCATAAAGCATCAGTTGCCACGAGGCTCGTAATATTATTCTTTTGAGAAGTGGAACTTAGATAGTATACCCAAAACATATGGACAAAATAACACAGATGTATTATACACTTAAACTACTCTTCCATGGAAATACCTTAATGCCAACAATCACTGGGAAAGACCTATACATATTTATACATAGCCATTATACTAATATTTTCTAGATTTCTAGATATCTAAAATTCTTTACTTTCTATAGCAAGTAGTAGTTGCGAATATAAGAAGCCACATGTAATAATTTATTTTGTAATAACTTTTGTAAATTTGCTAGAGGATATATAAATCCATGAAAGAAAGGAAGTGTTTTGTCATATGAGTTAGAATGCTTCGCGCACTCTTGGCTTAGGCTATTTATCAGTATGTCCATCTTTCAAGAATTAAAAAACAGGGGCTGAGGCTGGGGCTCAGCAGTAGAGTGCTCACCTCGCACGTGCAAGGCCCTGGGTTTGATCCCTCAGCACCACATAAAAATAAATAAATAAAATAAATAAAAGAATTTAAAAAACAACAACAATAAATATTAATATATAAAATGATATGACTCAAAAATATTTATAAGTAACAGGTTATTATCATTTAAAGATTAAAATGCAAATGAAATCATTGTCTTTTAGAGACTTATCAAAATATCCTACATCATGTACAATCACAAAAATGGGAAGTTATACTCCATGTGTATATGATATGTCAAAATAAAATCTACTGTCATGTATAACTAAAAAGATACAAATATAAAACAATAGCAAGTAAAAAAAAAGTCTAAAGCAAAAATAAAAACACAGACAACTGGTTTCCTTAAGTCTAGGAATCTTTCAGCATGCCCATCTGGTAGTCTGTTCTAAAATTTTAGTGCATTCTTCACATAGACTCCAACCCCAAGGGTTTTGCAAGCAATAAGACACTGTGTTCTGAATTAGGCCCTGCAGAATAATAGGGCATATGAAGTGGGAAACGTGTAAAAGAGAAGATTTGGGTTGTTTTTAAGCAGAAAAATTAAATAGAACTCTTAATTGAGAGGCTTACTGATTGGTTTAGCAGTGACTCTGGTTATCTCCTTCAGATCAAAATAAAATGTGTCACTTTTAAATCTATGAAATAACTGAAAAATTTCTATAATGCTTATAGTATCTAATAACTCAGACTAATATTTGGTCATGGACACTATATTTTTCACTATGACAACATTTTTTTGAATAGCCCAAGATATTTATTTCAGGTACAACTTTACCAATTTCTTCATGACAGTCTTGAAATCTGTTAACATAGACAATGTAAATTCCAATATTAGTTAAGGGGAAAAATGTGACAAAGGAACAAATGTGACTGTTAAGTGAACTGACCAAGGATACATAAGTTATCAATGACAGAGCTAGTAAATCTATTATGGTTCCTATAGCCACCATAGCAAGTTACCACAAATCTAGCAGCTTAAAATAACACAAACTTATTCCATTACAATTCTGGAAGTCAGAGTTCCTTTTGCAAGTTCTAAGGGAGATTCCATTGTTTTTTTCTTTTTTAGTTTCTAAAGACCACCTACATTCCTTGGCTCATGATCCCTTACACACATCACTCTACTCTTTTATGTCCATTACACAAATCTCCCTCTGCATCTCTCTTATAAGAACATTTTTATTACATTTTGGGCCCATCCAGATAAGGTATTGTTGAATCTTGTCATATAAGGAAGAGTTTCCATAGATTGGGACCTGGATGCTTAATCTAGAAATAGGTCTGAATCCATACACATTCATGATTCATCCACTAAGCCAAGAGTGATTCACCAACAGTGTGATAGCAGTTATGACTATATGTTATTACTGGATTTTTATGTGACTGGAATTCTTAAAAAAGAAATAGTTCATTCTCTCTCTCTCTCTCTCTTTCTCTCTCTCTCTCTCTCTCTCTCTCTCTCTCTCTCTCACACACACACACACACAGTTAAAGCAGAGTATTTATGTGACTTTAAAAAGTTGTATTTGGAAAAACATACTAATAATGAAAATATGGGAAAAGATGTATTTGAGTAAATTTGCAATAGATGAAAATGTTTTCACAGCAAAAAAATAATAATTTTTGAATTCTAGCTTCAATATGGCCATCATAAACCAAGACAGAGTAAAAGCTAAGGATAAGCCCATATACTAAAAAGTGAAGAGCGGGTCTGGTAATTATCTAGTGAATTCACTTATTGCAACTTACAAAAATCTATATAAACCAAATAATTACATTTCCCTAACCCACTGCACCCTCCAAATATCTTTAACTCTGTATATAAAATAATTCTAGACATTTTGACTGAATTATGAAGATTAGTTTTCATATCAGGAATTTATGTGAAACTGCATATTCTCCCCATAGTGTTGTGTGACATTGATAAAGTCCTTTCTCTCTGAACCTCAATTTTATGTATGATGAGTTCAGTAGAAAATGATATTAAAAGTTCCTTTCAGACTGAAGTTATTACTATGAATGACATAAATCATCAAGGAATAAATTTCCTTATTGTAATGTAAGAAAACACAATCTAATTATATTTATTTAAATCAGCAAAATTCTAATCCTCATTCTGCTACTACAAGTAGAATTCCAAGACCAGTCATTTAATATCTGCCATTCACTGAAGTTCAACTACCTTCATATAAACTAAATTTCCCATGACTTATGTTCTTCATAAAACTTTGAGAGGACTTAAGAAGACAATTATTACTTAGCATGCTAATTGCCTCACATATGTCAGGTATGACACATGATTTTATTCACAAAGATATTAGGTATAAAAAAGCAAAACTTGCTTAAACTTTCCTTTGAGGCAGAAATACATTAAGATTAAACTTTCAGGGAAACTTGTGTTTTGTCCCTCCTGCCAAGATGTCTCTGGAAAAATATTTATAAGGAGATTAAGTGATACTGACAATCTACAAAATACTGACTGCCTATTGTGATGTGTCTCACAAAAACAGGCAGACAGGCACAACTGTTGTGATACCAGATTAGATATTTCAGAGCTTTGATCACAGTTCCATACAGACAACTACAAAATAAGTGGATCATTGGAAAAATTCTCATTTGTTTCCTACAGGAATCCCATAATTCCCCTTCATTACTAGTAATATTCTACAACCTCCGGTTTGCAAATTCCCTGTAGTATGTCAGAGAAATTTATGCTAATCTGAATGTTCATGTATTAGTTCCCTATTGTTTCTACAACAAATCACCACAAACTTAGTGTCTTAAAACAACAAAAATTTATCTTCTTAAGGTCAGAAGCCCATTATGGGTCTCACTGTGCTAAAATCAATGTATTGGCAGGAATGGATTGTTTTCTAGAGGCTCTAGGGGAAGATATTTTCCTTGTTCTTTACAGTTTCTAAAGCTATCAATATCTTGGCTCATGGTCTCCTTCGTCCATCTTCAGAGCAGAAATGTCTACAGAATCGTTATCATAGAGTATCACTCTGACAATGACACTCCCCTCTCCATCTTGAACTTATAATGAATCTTGTGATGACATGGAACAGTCCTGAGTAATCCAAAATAGACTCTCATCTAAAACTCCATTTAATCATATGGGAAAAATTCCTTTTGCCATGCAAATTAATATAATCACAAACAGGCTCCAGGAATTAGGATATGGACATCTTTAGAAGGTCATGATTCTGCCTACCACAATTGGACCCAACACTAATAAGGAATCTACTGAAATTTATTCAATAAATTCACCAATGAATGCAGCCAGAGTAGTCAGTGATCACGAAAACTATCCCTTCCCAATTTGTCATAATAGAGAGTTGGGGTTTGAAAATCATTTTTTTTCATTTAACTATAAAAAAGAAGCATAGTTCTTCACTAATATGTTTATTCCAGGTGTTACTAACATCATAGTCTCTCTCAATCATAAGGAAAATGCAAGTACAGCATTTGTCTTCATATGATTTTATATTCTCAGAAACTTCTCCCCCTTTCCACGTGCGTGCAACAATACGGTAAGAATTCCTTTTGAAAGACACAAACAATAATGAGTTTACAGGTAGAAAGAATGACATTATGTGAAGATATCAGGAAAGTTTTCATCACTGAATAGAGTTTAACAATGGATAAGACCAAGGCCTATAGAATAGGGGGAGTGGGGATAATCCATTTAGAACAGAATCTGTCAGCAAAACAACAGAGATGTGTATGTACCTGGCATATGAAAAAGAAGTAAACCCAACATCTGGACCAAAGAGTGCATCTAGTGCTTTGAGAGATGGCACATAAGGTAATCATTAGTACATGACTGAACACTTTTATTTAATTGAATATGTTTATGCTAATGTATAATAGAAAATAGGCAATTAGTTCATAAAATCTATGATTTCACAGATATTAGGATTTAGGATTAATCAAGTAATTTAACTCATGTACACATCCCTGATCCCAGAATCATGTATTCATTACATACTTACTGAGAACTAGGTAATGTGTTGCAGTCTGAGGATAAAACAGAAGTTAACAAAACACAATCCATGACCTCTAAAAGTTTACGGTCTAGTGGGGAAGACATAATAAGCAAAAAATTATGTTCAATGACAAAAGGGAAAAAAGCAAAGATGTTACTGAAGTATAAAAAAGAATCTAGGTTAGGGAATTTTCTGGAGGTGATTAAAGTATTATAGGAAGATTTATATGGTTATTCTAGGGAAAATGGATTTTAGGAAGAGAATTCAGAAAATGGTTCAATTAAGTACCAATTTAATTCAGCTGGGATTCAGCCTATACTTCTCAGAAGGATAAGCCTTGCCTTCCTACTTCTTAAATTTAACATTATCAATATAAACCCACTCATTATTTTTTTAAAAATATTAACTATGAGAGGAGCAACATTCTAATTTTTGCAAAACCAGTCCAACTGAATATTGATGCCTTCACTGTTTACAACATAACTGGTAGTTACCCATAATATTAAACACTTTGACCAATATCATTGTGTTTCCTTAGTTTTAATTGTATAAAATTTATAGAACTTTTTTAAATTTAAAAATAAAATTATTAGAATTAATACTTTAGGATGCAGAACTTACCTCAGGCTTGGAAGGCTTGAAAGAAGGCCTGAGTGTTGAATGAAATATAATCTCAACTTGTACAGGGGTTTTATGAAGAAGCCAGTTTTTCTTAGCTTTGGATATCATTCATCAGGCCATTATCTGATCTATCATCTTCTTTAGAAAAGAGTGAAGTTGAGTCGACTATAAATCAGCAATCTACAGGAAGAGACTGTAATAATACCCACTGACAGTTTTTCTAGTAAGGACTCTTGTTTAATAGCTTTGTTCCTGCCAGGCATGGTGGTGAATGCTTTGAATACCAGCAGTTAAAGAGGCTAAGGTAGGAGGATCATAAGTGCAAAGCCAGCCTCAGCAACTCAGTGAGACCCAGTCTCAAAATAAAAATTAAATAAATAAAAAGGGCTAGGGATGTAGCTCAGTATTTAAGCACTCTGGTTTAATCCCTGGTACAAAAAAAATGTTTCTAATTCTAGAGTTGAGTGAAAAAGGGAAAAAGACTGTTGACAAAAAAATGACTGAACAAAGGATGAATAGTGGTCAGTTTATAATTTTATGTCATAAAATGGAGTTTAAGCAACTTGCAGTGGGATCATAATTCAGACTCCTAATAACACTTTTTGTATAAAATTAAGTAGTAAATACAAGCCATCCTAATCTTGCAGCTTAACTGTAATCTTATATAATGTGGTTATATAATGTCTTTTAATATCTATCTTTGATTCATTATCAGTCTTGTCTCTAACTATGTGGTTTTGGTTAAGCATATAACTTGTGTCTCCATTTGCCTTCTTGGTTTATACATGAAAGAAACCATGGCCTTTGGGGTATAACTTAGTGGTATAGTTCTTGCCTAGCACATGCAAGGTTCTGGGTTTAATTCCCAGCATGAGGGTAGAAAAGCCATATTTAGGGTATATACATTAAGGATTCACAAAATTAATTTATAATTTTAGGATGGTCTAGAGATTCACACCTATTGCAAATATGCTTGAAATAGTTGATAAGTATTCAACAAGAGCAGAATTTTTAATATTTCAGAGACAAAACACTAACGAATTGATTCAGGAGAAACCGAGGATAGCAAAGAAATCATCTATAAAAAGACTAATAATGCAAAAAATAATAGTACATGTATAATGGCATAAATTGTTGTGAACATACTTTATATACAGAGATACGAAAAATTGTGCTCTATATGTGTAATAATAATTGTAATGCATTCCACTGTTGTCATGTATTAAAAAACAATAAAATCAATAAAAAAGACTAGTAATGAAAATAATATAGTTATTTTCAATAGTATAGGATTCTTTTTTCCAGAAAACAACAGACAACAATTTTTATATATGATAACTCTAATTTAGAAATGTGAACGTCACAAGCAGCAGAGCAGCCTATTTTCTGAAATTGCAGTTTCTGTTTTTAGTATGTTTTTCCTGCTTAAAATATAATGTTTTTGGAGGACAAACTTGTTATTAAATGTCACACTGTAAACTGGAAATTACAATATATTCTTACAAGGGTACAGAAAAGAACCAGAGTAAGAGAGAAAGAGGCAATAAGAAAGGATAATGAAGTAAAAGAGACAGACACAAAGGAATGAACCTAAGAATCTATAGTATTTCACCTTAGGAGAAGTTCATTTTCAATGGAAAAGGAATAACCAGACTCTTTTCTGTGCCAAAGAAAATATAAAGCTGAGGTTCCCTTGAAACTGCATCTAAAACTACTAAAAGCAAGCACAATTTTATAAAGAGCAGTAGGAAGGATATTCCATTGTAAGGAGCAGAAATAACATGTTCTCTGGGACTACTAATGAAAAACAGTAAAGTTTTAATAAATTATTTTGGAATGCCAATGGAAGATTCCTTTCTTTTAAAGGAACTCAAAGTACTGGCTATTGATCAAATTTTTAAAAACCTAACACTCCTAGGAAGGAGGGATAAGGTTATTTCTTCTATTACATAGAAGCAGGTAGCAGAAAGGCTAAATCACTTCCTTAAGGTCCTTTATGCCCCAATCCAGAGCTCCCTGGTTTATTAGTACACTGATGATGGGAAGGATTCCTAACAAATTATCATTAAACAACATTAAGTAGTCGTAGACTTCAGTTTAGAGTTCTTAAACAGCTGCATTTTCTCTACAACACCAAGCAGTTAATTGAAATTTGTATGACTTGTCTTTCCTGGACACTGAACCTGTTAAAGGCACTGTACTGGGTCTTCAGTGAGCCATGTCAAGTGATTTTCTTCATTAAAAACTCCATCAACTATAATAAATAAACTATGCCCAATACTCAGCTTTAGGGAATTATTGATTTTAAAATATTTAAAACACTGAGTTAAAATGTTTTTAAGTTCAATAAATTACAAATCTCATGAAATAAGCAACAGCATATGGGAATATTCTCTTATGGGAGTATCTTATGGAATACTGACTCACAGGAATGAGGAATACCTAGAATGTTTCCTAAATAGACAAAAAAGACAGAAGAGCTAAAAATCATCAGACTTACTTTAAGTTCTCCAAAATAGATATTGTAAGCTCTTTCAGGACAAAGGATTTGTCCCCTACAGAATTTAGTATTTTATCAATGGGTACATAAGAAATATATGTTAGATCAACACCTGGTAACTCTGTAAATATTGCATAGTGCTTTACTTCCTCTGCTTTCACAGTTTCAATCTGATCTCCCTCTTCCACCACATAAAAAGAGATAAAAAATATCCTTCATTGTTTACCCAGATTTCCACAGTCTTAGTCCAGAGTCTCGGACAATAAGGAACAGAAAGTAGTACTATAGGATATTACCAAGGGTGAGTGGGTATTTCCTTTTTGGAGAATTTACTAAGAGAAACCTGATTATAAACAATTAACAGTTAATAGGTAGTTGTTAATGTTGATGGAGAAGATGGCATCTCATGGTCCCTTCTAACTATATGCTTTTAAAATTTTACTTCCGTTGTGAGGGGAATTGGAAGGAAAAACAAGGAGAGAAATGAATTACAGTAGATGGGATAGAAAGAGAAGATGGGGTGGGGGAGGGGGATAGTAGAGGATAGGAAAGGTAGCAGAATACAACAGTTACTAGTATGGCATTATGTAAAAAGGTGAATGTGTAACCGATGTGATTCTGCAATCTGTATTTGGGGTAAAAATGGGAGTTCATAACTCACTTGAAACTAATGTTTGAAATATGATATGTCAAGAGCTTTGTAAGGTTTTGAACAACCAATAAAAAAAATAAAATAAAATAAAATTTTACTTCCTGTATGTTTGATGCTGATTAAAAACTACAAAAGAGACTGAAAGTTAATTTCTATACAAAGGGGACAAGACTTTCAGTGTTATGTTTAAGGTTTCTTAGTAACAAGTGATATAATATCAAAAATAATTTTAATACATGACCATTATCACTGTTTTAGTCCACCTAAAGTATGATCATAAAAAATTTGGAAGCAGTAATGCCATGTTAAAAAGAATAACCTGGGTGATGGGAGAAAATTTATCCAGTAGAACAACCAAGTGCAACTGGATATTGATGCTTATTAACCATTTTTGTCAGAATTCAAATGTCTGTTGTAGTCAAAAAATATGTTAGGGGATAGGGTAAGGGGAAAGGAGGAAGGAGGAACTAAAATTACCTTTACTTACCTAGTTATTTGGTGGAAATCTAAAAAAATATAAATTATCTCAGCATTTTTCTTTTTTGCAATTTAGGTCAAAGGCAAACATACCTAACAGTCCCCACACTGGAAATTCTGGTTCACGAGGTGATCCTTATCAAATTTAATTGTACCAGTGGTATGAACTAAATGAGAAGTAAATAAAGCAGACTGATATGCTGAACCCTGAACTAAACTTCAAACAAAAAGTTAGGAAATCCTACAACACTTGAAAAAGAGAAGGAAAGAGCCAAGAAGAGCAGGAAGTGTCAAACATAAGATAGCTGGAGTGTTATTAATAATGAAGTTAATGAATACACCTTAAATTTTTGTAAGGAATAACTTTTTTTAGCTGTAGATAGACACAATACCTTTACTTATTTATTTTTAAGTGATGCTGAGGATCAAACCCAGGGCCCTGCACCTGCTAGGCGAGCACTCTTCCACTGAGCCACAAGCTGAGCCACAACCGCAGCCCAAAGGAATAACTTTTTACACAAAAGATCAAGGCCATGCTGATCCCATGATGAAAGGATTATAGATAAGCCTAAAAGGCATTTTTCAGATAATGAAAAAAGTGTTTAGTAAGTGTTTTTTTTTTCCCAGAATCCCATGGTAACTGGTGAAAATACCTAGGCAGTGCTACAAATCTTTGACTTGAAATTACTACATTTGTGTCTAACCAGAAATGTATAATAATTATGCCTCAGTGTATGTTCAAGTAGTGAAAAATGTACAAATTGAGCTTCAGAATTACTACCCATACTTCTCTCTAGTGAAACAGCAGAAAACTGGGTAAAGGTTCAATTAGGTAATAAATTTTTATTGTTTCCAGAATTGTTGCTTAAGGAGATCATTGCCAAAGTCTATGGAAAGGGTACGCAAAACATATGTGGATATCTGCTGGATGTCAGGAGAATGCTTACTTCCATGAGACAGTTTACTAACATGCAAGTGGTTCTTAGTGGTTCTTAGTCCTAAAGTATCTCTTGTCTTTGAACCCTTCCATAGCTGACTCTTTATTTTAAGACCATATCATTTAACCCCCAAACTAACATTTCCATACTTTCTCTCTAAAACTGGCTCAGGATTAAGGCTGAGGAATCTCTAATCCCTTATTGCCTTTGAAAACCTAGGTCCAGAAGCTAGTCCACTGACTGGCAGTAAGTATTTTCTGAAGGAATGAGTGAATTTGCATGTGCAATTAAGAGAATCCACAGCACAAATCATAGATCCAGTATCAGGAGGAACCTGATCTCTATAAACTGTTCAAGTTTTTCCCTCTGTACAAGATTCTTCAATTGAACATTTCTGTCAATTATTTATATGGCATTGTATGTGTGTGCATATACCATCAGGTTAGTTCAATGCAGAAGTATTAAACGAGAGCTCCATAAAATCTTTTTTTTTTTCATTTTTTAAAATTTGTTCTAATTAGTTATATATGACAGCAGAATGCATTTCAATTCATTATACAAATGGAGCACAAATTTTCATTTCTCTGGTTGTACACAATGTAGAATTGCACCATTTGTGCAATTGTACATATACCTAGGGTAATGATGTCCATCTCATTCTTCCATCTTTCCTGCCCTCATGCCCTTCGCCTCCCTCCATAAAACTCTTTAATCTGGAATTTGATAATTTTATTTATACACAGCTCCAATTTTCTAATTTAATTCCATTTATCTTTGTCTTCTTTCTTGAATTGCAATCAACAAATACCAAATCAGCCCCAAAATCTTAAGGATGATTATCTGACTAAAACATCCTGGTCTTCTGAAAGCTAGATTATAGAGGGAAGGAGGAGTAAATGTAAAAAGACTGAACAAGATTACATTAGCTATACTTTCTTGGGACTAAAATAAATCCATTTCATAGCACAAAGTTGAAGTGTGGAAAACGTTTTTTTTTTTTTTTCCTAAAAAATCAAATTGCCCTTTACTGAAGTGTGTCAAGAAGGGGTAATGGAAACTGTACAGCTGCTCATACTGCATATAAAAGAACTATGAATTTCCTGTTTATTTTCTTACAAGAGTTACTTAAATTTACCACTAAAAATAACGACATTTTGCTACATGGTCAACACAGATTTATGCAGTAACTAAAATAAGTAAATGTTTTTATACTTTAAAGACAGAATCTTCTGACAATACTTGCATATGTCTTGATAATAGTTATTCATTGGACATCTCAAATAGAATAATACAGAGCTATTTATTTCATTATTTTATATCATAAATACTGTTCTTCAGTAACAGTTTGCAAAATAATTTCCAAAACAATTTCCAAAATTTTGAACATTTCAGCCACTAGTTTTTGAGTTAGTTTTAAGTAGACTGACTATATGGTAAAATGAGGATTGAATCCTAGGCCTTGCATATGCAAGGCATATGCTCTGCCACTGAGCTACAACCTAAGACCAGTTTTGTTATTTTTTAACAGCTCTCAAATAACACTATTTTAATTCTTTTTGGGGGGAGGGTACCAGGGATTGAACTCAGGGGCACTCGACCACTGAGCCACATCCCCAGCCCTATTTTATTTAGAGACAGGGTCTCAATGAGTTGCTTAGCGCCTCACCATTGCTGAGCCTGGCTTTGAACTCGATCCTCCTGCCTCAATCCCCCAAGCTGCTGGGATTACAGACGTGCACCACTGCATCCGCCTCCATTTTAATTCTTTTTAATTATCTTCCTCACTATGCACTGTATTTCTTGACCCTTCCAACTGGGCTATTGTCTTCACCATACCACTGGAACTGCTATTACTAAGGTCATTTATAATTTCCTTATTTTGAATTTGATGACCTTTCATGAATTTTCATGATGCCTATATGGCACTAACAAACAATGTTCATCCAATCTGAAAATTTCTCTAACGTGGTTCCCATTAAATGACACTACTCTGATCTTTTTAAATGAATCTTCCTGTTTCCTTCTGCTCCTATTTATTCTATACCCTTCTAAATGTGAACATTCACCAAAGTCCTGACCTTGTCCTCAGTGCTCTTCTCATCCCATTCTATATTTAAGCCCTCTGAGTGAACTTATTATTTGGCATAGTTTCAAGTACTCTATGAGAATGATTCCCATGTTTTATTACTTTCTAGCCATCATTTTCTCAAACTCTTAGTCACACTTTTGCACTAGAATTCAAACATAATATCCACTCATGCACCAAAAATATTTATTTATTTAAAAAGCCACTACATTATAACTTTATTCTGGATAGTAAGAATTAGAGAAGGTAGATAAATTATTACCCATTGCTTTGTATAAATTTTGAAATAGTTCTATTCTAAAACGGAGCTGTAAAAGTATCTTTGACTTCTGACAGGTCCATCAATAAGTGAGGGGGGCAATTTAGAAATAAAACTGTAAATATTTCAACTTGGCCTCAAAAATCCATCCTGTTAGATACAGAAATCTTACTTATATGACCTTAAACAGTTACTATAGTAGGGACAATCTCTGTAGCTTGAGAAATGTTTAAAAAAAAGTTCAATGATATTATCTAGAACATGCCATCTGTCCTTTCATCATAAGCTTTTAACAAAGAATGATGACTCACCATCAATCACAAGAAACAAAATTGCAATATGCTTTTGCTAAATCATAGACAAAAATTAATAATTAACATCCAACTTCAAATATTTCCGTAAAATCTTATAACATCAAATTGTGGTCCTTTTTGAAAGTATGCATATAGAATTCAGCCAGTTACCTCAAATCCTGCAAGAGAATCTAAATACTTTTCCTCATAATTTTTTTCAGAGAAGTCTAAGTTTTCATAATCCAAGGAGTCAGATTTTGCTTTTTTCCTTCTATAATCTTTTCTCTTAGAGCTATTTCACAATGTGGCATCTCATTTTTTGTGCCAATAGCCCCTTTTTGGATGCACTTTCTCTATTCTAAGCAATAGACTTACACAATTTCTCCGTTTTTTCTTCATTAACCTTAAAGTATACTTCTAAGACTTCTCTATGGAACCATATTATTCAAGGAAATAAAAATCAAATCCATCTCTGTAAATAAGAATAATTATTTTCAATGAATAATTAGATACTGATTTATGACATCTAGACATGAATTATTTATACAACATTGTATTAGATGCTTTGAGTTTTCATAAAACCTAGGAGTGACTGACTTTTGAAAGTTCATACCTGCCATGTGACTGGTACAACTTCTCTCAAGCGGTCTCTGATAATTGGACAATGTTAAGGATCCCCTGGGATGCAGAGCTTAGTTCTCAAGTTCAACTTTTTGGTAGAGACAAATTAAATCCCAAGTGAGATATATACTTCTCTCTTAAGGTCCCCATATGGAGCTTAATCACAGCCACACAATTTCAAAATGGATACAACAATACACCAAATGAAACTCATTCTTTAATTTCCACTTAAAAATTAAATCATATGTCATAATCAGACTGGACAATAAGTAAATGCTTTGTCACATTTCTTCATGATATTTTTATATCTGCCTTTCAACATCCTTTAAAAAAACATAACATGAATTCAAAGTCTGGTATATGTTTGGTCTTACTCTCAGTGTTGGCACACTTCATATTTATTCCTTTTAAAACTCATCAGGTTCCATAATTTTCAGTAATGAATTTTATGACAATACTTGTAGAAGTTTCCTTCTATTACACCATTCATATTGTCTGATATGGTTTGGATATTAGATATCCCACAAAAGCTCATGTGTGAGACAAAGCAAGAAAGTTCAGAAGTGAAATGATTGAGTTATGAGAACATTAACTTAATCAGTGTATCAATCCCTGATATGGAATACCTGGGTGATACCTGTATATAGGTAGGATATGGTTAGAGGATGTGGGTCAATGGAGGCATGCCTTTGGCATACATATTTTGTCCTCGTTGAGGAAAGCTAGTTCTCTCTGTTTTCTGGTACCATGTCCCCAGCTGCTTTCCTCTGCCATACACTTCTGGCATGATGTCCTGCCTCACCTCAGTCCCCAAAGAATGGAGTAGGCTATCTATGTATAGACTAAGACATCTGAAACACTGAGCCCCCAAATAAACTTCTCCTCCTATAATTGTTCTTGTCAGGTCTTTTGGTAACAACAGGAAAAAAAAAGTGACTGAAACAATTCATTTATATTTGGCTTATGAGAATGATGAAATGCAAGTAAAGCTTTTAGTGAGCTACTCAAAGTACAAGGGCAAGAGCCAATAATACATACCTCCTCCTTAAAGGTATATGCTTTGCTTAAAATTCCTTCTAAAAACAACCTGTCCTACCTTCTTTTTGTTAGATTATCTTACAGGATCAATTATATTGGGATAAAGGTGCATGTTCTGCATTCTAACTACTAGTATATACTGAACTATCATAATTTTGATTTTCTTTTATGAGGAAGGGGTACCAGGGATTGAACTCAGGAGCATTCAACCACTGAACCATATCCCCAGCCCCATTTTGTTATTTAGTTAGACATAGGATCTCACTGAGTTGCTTAATATCTCATTTTTGCTGAGGCTGGCTTTGAACTCGCAATCCTACAGCTTCAGCCTCCCAAGCAGCTGGGATTACAGGCATGGACCACCATGATCAGCATAACTTTGATTTTCTGCACTGAAGAATTCTAAGTTCTGTACTTGATATAACAGACCACTAGAATTATCCTTGGTATGGGTGAAAAATCAGCTAATAAAGAAATATTTTACATGATTTTCCAAGTTTGTCAGAAAAGCAGTATTGCAATTACTTAAAAATTAGTTTTAGAACCACATTCAAAGTAGGTAATCATTAAATATCAAATCAATAGGTAAGCTAGCATAGAGGTTAAGATCATGAGCTGCAGAATCAAGACAAATGTGGAATAAAGTGTTTCACTAACTTTGTGACCTTTTTACCCTTCTTAGCTTGCTTAGTATTAATAAAAAGGGATAGTAAGAATACTGACTTCATTAAATTGTCAGAATTCAATGGCAAAATATGTGGATAGCTCTTGTAAGTACCCCATGTATGATAGCTCTTAAAAATTATTATCAACTAAAGCTAACAAATTATTGGCATGAGAAATTAAAGTGACATGATTTACCATATTAATTAATTATCCTTGCATTTCTTTTAAATCATGTATCACACTGGAAAAAATGGTTTCCAGTACCATGTAACTACTATTAAATATGTATTTATTATTATAAATTCTTTCCTTGAGATTACGGGGCCTCATGCATGCCAACCTAACACTTTACCACTGAGCTATATCGCCATCTCTTACTATTGTAATTTTAACATTTAGAAATATGCCACACATGTGATAAACAACTGTGTGAAAGGTGATGATGAAATAGGCAAAAATTTATCATGTAGCAATTGTTACTTGGATGAATATTCTCTGGTTTTTAAAAGGTAAAGTTCTGTTTGTCTTGACTCATTGTTGGAAATCCCCCAAGCAGAAATGTTTGACTCCATCTCAACTCTTTAAAAGGGTGTTATTTCCAGGAAGGACTAAGTAAAAGAAACAGATCTCAAAGACTAGAGTCTAAAACCAGAGTTTATAAGTTACAGCAGTAACACCTTCCAATTTAGAAGATTTATAGAATCATAAAAAGCTTTCTTTAAATCATGTTGATATAGAGCCACAGAAAGACACTTTTTAGAGAAACAAATGAAAGTCATAAAAGTTCCATATGCAGCAAAGGCAACCAAAAAAAAAGGAAAGGGGCTGAGGTTGTGGCTCAGCAGTAGAGTGTTCACCTAGCATGTGTGGGGCCCTGGGTTTGATCCTCAGTACCAATAAAAATAAATAAACAAAATAAAGGTATGTGTCCAACTACAACTAAAAAATAAATATTTTAAAAAGGACAAGGCTGGGATTGTGGCTCAGTGGTAGAGCGCTCACCTAGCACGTGCAAGGCCCTGAGTTCGATCCTCAGCACCACATAAAAACAAATAAATAAAATAAAGATTTTTTTAAAAAAGGACAAAGATTACTTAAATTTATGACCTTCGTAAAGTCATTTTATATGTTAAAAAACTAGGTTATAAATGCAAATGGTGTTATTAACTTCCTTATTCCCCCCACCTCACTCTCAAATATAGATTATAGTTTGAGAACACATTTGCAGATTTAAGTATCATTCCAAGGTAAATGGCAGTTGTATTTCCAATTACCTGAAGACATTTAATGTCTTAGTCTGACTAGAGTACATAATTAAGTTCCAGATTTAAAAGAACTCTTGGTGGATAGCAAAGTAGAACTAAAAGCAAATAGATGGTCAGATAGTTACTATCAGATTCTCTCTTAAATCTATTTATCAGGAAGAAATGGAATACATAATTCACCTATCATAATTCAGTTAAAGCAGAAAATATTCCTACAAAGATACATAGCTGATTGTGTAATACATTTTTTTTTTAGAAAAGATGTTAGAGATTAGCCACAAAGGATTAGAACTTTCAATCTCATTGTGTCAGAGCTTTTATTTTTCCCCAAGCCAATCTAGGGGGAGGGTTCACCCTAAGGTTTATTGATCACAGCCCTTTGTCAACAAAGTAACTAATATTTTGCTAGAGATTAATCTACTTTACCCTTTTCTCCTACAGATTAGGAATATTTTACTATACTACTACAATACATTTTTCCCTAGAGCCATTTGACTTTTAAACATTTTTTTCAATGCCCAATAATAACTATCATTGATACCAGTGTTTCCCAAGAGTCTTTAAATTGGGTTACATTATTCAAGTGGTTCTGCCATTGTTAATATGAAATATAGGAATTCAACCATCAACAATGGGCACCAAACTGAAGGTACTGATCTTCAGTCTGATTTGTCACAGGCAAGCTATCATTCTCCACTATCTGAGGCATGCAAAAACTATGTCTATTCATTTGGTAAAACATTTCTTATTTTGGTCTTCTTAGTAATTTATGAATACCTTTATATAGCATTCAAACAAAGCTTTGCAGCTATGACAAAAACCAAAGCACACGCAAATGAATCACTGATCAATTTATAAAAACAGAGACAGAACAACAAAACATTATGTCCCCTAAGACACAACTTCTTGAGAATCACATAATGAAAAACTATGACTTCCTGTTCTATAACCATATTACTCAAATGAAGAAAATGATGACTAGTGACTCACAATTCTATGATTAAGTGCGTTCATTTTTATTCAATTTTTTAATAATTTGTGCATCATAGAAGAAAATTATTTGTTTAATGTAACATATGGACTATCAAGCTACAGCTAGATTTTGTTTTATCAGTTACAAAATAGATCATCTACTCCATAAATACAATCCTCTGAAATGATCTATCTACCACAATCTTAAAATTTCCATACCAAGTCACACATAGAAAGCATAGACATAAGTTAGAGATCATTATGCATCTAGATGAAAGAAGGATGGGAGAAAAAAACTCCAAGGCCAATAAAATTCTTCAATACATCATCACTCCAGTAATCCTAACCAAAGGTCAGTGTTGGTTTTTGCTAAAAGTTACAACAGTTTATTAAGTTACATAGGCATTGGGCTTTCTATTCCTTTCCCCTTAAAGTATAAATTTACAAGGCATTAAAATCTCAAAATTACAGGGGCTGTGGCTGTGGCTCAGTGGTAGAGCTCTTGCCTTGCACATGTGAGGCACTGGAGTTGATCCTCGGTACCACATAAAAATAAATGAATAAAGATATTGAAAAATATGTTATTTTTAAAAAATAACAAAATACAAATTGGGACATATACTACTACTGTGTACAGTCAAATATAAACATGAACAATTTGGAACAGGCAGAAATCACTTCACATGGACAGACAACTTGAGAACTACACTCCTGCTAAATGGTTCCCATCAAGAGAAACACCATTAAGGCTTGAATTTTCACATCTAAAATTATAAAATACCAGTTTAGGTTTTCCAAAGAATTCATGTCTTTTCTATCTTCTTGGCTTTGAGTGAACAGCTGTTTACCCCCACCCTCACCCTCACTTACTTGCATTCACCTTTAGACACACTATCCCTCCTGTATACTAGCTCCCATTTTACCATTTCCCTGTATGAATAGGCCTACACCACCCTTCTCCCTATAGGCTTACTCCTTCCCTTACCTCTTATCTCATGCTCACATTTATCTCCTCATGCCTACTACCTGCCACATATTTATGATGTGTAAGCACATGCTCTTTGGATTCAAACAGCTTGCATTTTAATCAATCTTTGTGACTTATAAGCTGTATGATGTTGAGAAAGTTGTTTAACCTCTCTGAAGCTGCATTTCCTTCTTGGAAAAATAGAGATAATCATAAGACTACTGTCAATAAAATACAATATGTGCCCAACACACAAGTGTTCCAACTGGATATTGTTATTATCTATCAAGAATTAATTGCAAAGACCAATGTACTTACATTCATTTCTAAACTTCTGATAAGTACTACTCCTCTCTACTGGGGCAGAATCAGGTACATGTTTGAAAAATTGTTCTATTTTTCACACTGGGCTATGAGGTACAGGAAGTCTTGGGCTACCACTCAAATTAAGTTAATATCATCTTATTAATTACCACAGATCCATATTTACCTGTGCTCAATTAAAGATATAATATTGGTTATTTTATGACATCCAGCAGGAAGAGTTAGAGAACAATCAGATATTAACAATCCATAGCTAAAAGACTATTAAATATTCTTCAGACAACTACACTCAGTCACTTATAGGAGTATCTCATTTTATGCAATTATTTTGTTCCACCAGGATATTTGCCTCAAATTTTCCAAGTCATTTGTTAAAAACAGCAATGTCTCAATCTTAAAGAAAACTTCAGTATTGCAAAATGAGGAATCTCTTTCTGAAGTAAATAATCAACATTCCATTTATGTTTATGTACATTTTAGTATAATTTAATAGTTCTGTAAGATTATAACAAAGCAATGATTATTTTGGCAATATGCAATATAATTTTGATAGCAAGTTCACATTAACTGTAATTAGAGCAAAATGAACAAATATTTAATTATCCATGAGAAAAATAAAGAACTAAACACAAACAACAAAAACTATCTTTTGCGTACTCCTCTAGAAAGGAGTCCAATAAAGGAAATTTAAGTGTCAGTCACTTCTAAGGCTCTCAGACATTTAAAACTTAAGAAAGAGACAGTTGTTCTTATTTGAAATGAAATTCTGAAAACACTTTCTTCCTCAATCTACTTCTGAGGGAGGGGTAGAAGAGAGAGAAAACAAAGAAGAAATAGCATTGTTGAAGCTGTATGACCCCAGACTAACTGCCTGATCTGCTCAATCTAATTAGGGATTAACTAAAGGCATTAAGCTGGTCTAATTATTCTATTAGATTGAGACTCTAAGCAATTCAAATTTTACTTTACAATACCAGTAAAGCAAGAGGCTTCTAAAATGGGTACAAAGGAAATACAAAATTTTCTTTTTATTCGCCTGAACCTTGCTCAAAATATATGATTAAGTTTTCTGATATTTCAAAACTATCTAAACACACCCACACATAGTAGCTGGAGATGACAAAGTTCAAGGTTCTTGGATTCTACATATCCTTCAGTTCTATTCAGCCTCCTTTAGATATTAATATATACAGAACAAAAACCAAATAATCACAACTCAGAATCAAACAGTTGCTCTAAAGCTCAAGGAGAGGGAGAAGTTACCTACCTCCTACATCCAGAATCCCCATATCTGCTACTCCCACTTTTGGCTTTTCTCTTGAGTTACAAAAAAGAGAGACATTCTTTTAATGTGCATAAATATTCAGCTTTCCTCTTATTTTAGACTGTTCTTCCCAGAGCTGCTGAAAGTTGTTATTCTAAGTAATTAGCAAATGGATTTTGGGGAAATATCATATCATCTGAAAGGCAGCAACTCAGCTTGCCACTTCAGAAGAAGCCACTTGTTAGTTCCATTTCCAGTTCTGAATATATTTAAAGCAGTTATGAAATATTAGATATATAATCTTTTGAAAGAAAAAAAAGTCAAAACAAGAAACAATATTGGACATCATGTTCCATGTCACATTGATGTGGGGAGGAAGAGAAGTATGGGAGGATAGGGAGATGGGCTTCCTGGGCAGTAGAGCACAAAGAGCACCTTCAGATGTTTGCTAAGAAACTTACCAAAAGGCTTTCTAAAGAAGAAAAAATGCCTGACTGATGTTTTGATTGGACTAGAGGATGCAAGAATGCCTCATGGACACTGAATATCTCACCCAGGATTGGGTAGGGGGCAGACTTTCTTAAACCTATATATCTATATAAACCCATAGACAATAGCCACTCTTAGGTATTCCATTCTTGGGACCCCCTCCCTTTTTGTGAACTCTGCTATCACTCTAATCAATCCTGTTACTTTGCTCTCACCCTTGTGTTCCATGGATTTTATTGTTCAAATTCATAAGACAAGGGACCCAACTCCATGCTCCGTTTTTTTTTAAGTTAAAAAATAAACAACTTTGTATTATTGTCCCCAACTGCCTCCCCCATTTTGTCTAATTCTAGCAGGCCTTAAAGTGAAGTTAAATATCCTCTACACACTCTCAAAATAACTCTATTATAGGGGTCTCACTCTCAAAATAATCCTAATGTCTCCATAGGCCTCCATTCAATCCCCATCATTAACAGCATATGTACCCCCATCCTTTACAGAGCTGCAGTCCTACCCTTGTCTTAGTACCATATTTGTTAAATATCTCATGCCTGAAACTCATGAGTGTGATTTCACTTGACTTCTTTGCCTAATCCTAAAGACCCTATACCACCATATCTCCCATTTCCAAAACTCGGTCGGTTTCTTTCTTTCTTTCTTTTTTTTTTTTTTTTTTTTTTAAGAGGAGAAATGTAGCCCCAACGCAAACAAAGCTGAACTCCACGGAAAAATGAAGTCGATGCAACAAAGGAAGAAATGGAAGAAGGGGGGGGGGTGAGATGGGGGATGCGTGTGTCTTCCAAAGGAGAAGCTGCCTGAAGAACTTCTGCAATTTAACGGTTCTGGGGCAGAAGAGGTCTGGTGTGTAAGAAAACAAGAAAGGTGGGTTCCCCACTCTCCTTACCGCCGTAGAGCCAGAAGAAGATGCAATGTATACACGAATCACCATCCTGGGAACAGCGGCTGGCGGTTGTTTGGGTCCTGGAATGAGCTGCGGAGCAGCTGCAGCAAAGGCTGAAATCCAGCTAGGGGCCAAACAGAGGTTGAAAGAGGAGGGTGGGGGAAGGTGGAAGGGGAATTCGACAGAGCCCCGCCTCCACCCTTAGCTGCTTTCAATGGGCTCAGAGCACTGCTGTCCCAGCCCCAAACCCCGGAAGGCACGCCGTTCGCCTCATTTCTATTTTTTTTTTTAAATAGGGAATCTCGAATAGCACCGCGAGATCTGTCGAAACCATTGTTGCTGGGGTTTTTGTTTGTTTGTTTGTTTGTTTTTTGGTTTTTTACTATTCCCTCTCCGCGAAGAGGGGAGAAGAAAGAGAGAGAAAAAAAAAGGAACAGAAAAAGGGATCACTTGAATTCCACGAAAATGAAGGACGTTTTCCTGTGAAGACTAAAAGTTTTACGCGTAACTTCCTGCTCAGAAATGTACGCAAATCAGAAGGTAGATCTTCCTTAAGAAAGTAAGCTGTGTTGAATCCAAACACTAGTAAGAAAATCCATGCTCTCAAAGGTTTGCTGATTTTAAAACTTCTATCATGTAGTGATTTGTTTTTGTTGTTAGCTGGTTGCAGGTATTGGGCACTGAAGTACTTGGACGATGTCCACAGAGGGTTAAAGAGAAGTTTCAGTTTTCTTAAGCCCGGGAAAAGCAGGATTGGTTTCCTTTTTCAGTTTTGTGTTTTGTAAAAAATAGGGGATCTTGTGGGAATTTGCAGGAGGCTTGATTGGCAAACCCCCAAACAAAGGAGTAAATTGCAAAACTAAAAAAAAAAAAAAAAAAAGGAAAGAAAATAATGTGTAAGAAAGTGTTTTGTTTTACTTTTCAATTGACTAATGAAAAAGAATTTGAAGCATATATTGATGGAGATGCTGAAATGGTGAAGAGAGATGGTTATTTGTATCTCTAGGGAAATGAGCAAACAATTGCTAACATCCAAGGAGGATGGTAAAAAATATAGTTTTGAATTCCCAGATTATGTCTAATGAAGAAAGAAATGTGCAAGATGAATTACAGTGGAGAGAGGTAATCAGTCACCTGTCCTAATTTTTTTTTTACTTTTTCTTTGCAATTTTTTCTTCCTGTCCATTCTAGTGGTATACCACCTTTTGCCAGGCTCAAAAATTGCAGTAGCTCTGGGGACAGAACTCAGTTGGTACAGTGCATGCCTTGCATGCACAAGGCCCTTGGTTCAATCCCCAGCTCCAAAAAAAAAAAAAAAAAAAAAAAAAAAAAGAAAGGAAAAAAATTGTAGTCGCTTCTTAGCTTCTTAACTGTTCCCTTCCACTGGTTCTTCCTTCTCCATACTACTTAAAATATTAATTCCACATTAATGTTTACATATGGTCCATATCAAAACCTTGAGAGATAGGTACTATTTTATTAATTTTAGAGTTAAGAAACCGAAACTCAGGAAAACAATTTACTTTTCCAGAGTCATATATCTGGCAACTCCAACTCATTGTCACACACTGCCTGGAACAAGAAAAGTATTCAAAACATTTTAGCATATTTTCTTCCTAAAATACAACTTTTATATATCTCAGAAAACAATGTACGTTGGACTACTTAATATTGCTCTCCAGTGAATAACAAAACCTAAATTGTATTTTGAGAGAGCTCCTATCATAATCTGACACTACACTATTCACAAAACCTTACCCACTGCTCACACAAATCTTTCTTATATAATCATTGTTGACCTTTTACTATAATCATCTTTCTCATTTTCACTTTCATGCACTTACTGTCTATCCTTTTATTTATCTCCTTCATCTTCTCATACCCTCATAACCTTTTCTGACCTCTCCACCTATCCACCTCAACCTTTTTTAGACATAATTCAAAATCTTTATAATCAGACAATTCAGGGTACTATAATCACCCTCCTCATTGCTTCCTAGCCCACAAGACAGGAAAATCTTCCTTCTGGTTTTAAATTGGCAAAATAGACATAATTTGTCTGATGCTACCACATTACAACCTGACTCCCTTCAATGGACCACATGTGCTCTCTTTGGACCTGTAGTCTCTTTTAAAGATGAAAAAATAGAGAAAGAAAGAAAACTCTTTCTATTAATTCTACAAACTACAACATGAAATTATATTCAGAGAATTGAATGGCAGAATTAGCAGGGAGTCTGGTAGGCCATGCCTGGGTCATTGAGGAATGGGAAGATGATTTCTGAATTTTTCTTTTCTTTCCTTTTATTTATTTATTTTTCCATGGGGAATTGAACCCAGGGACACTCAACCACTGAGCCACATCCCAAGCGATTTTTATTTTTTTATTTTGTGACAGGGTCTTGCTAAGTTGCTTAGTGCCTCATTAAGTTGCTCAGGGTGACTTTGAACTTGTGATCCTCCTGACTCAGCCTCCCAAATTGCTGGGATTACAGACATGCACTACCATGCCTGGCATGAATATATTTCTTTTAAATAAAGATGTATGAATCTAAGTGAATAGTCCCCAATAAATTGATTTATAAATTATTATTATTAAATTATTAATTAAATTATTATTAAATTATTATTGATTTATAAATTATTATTAATTTATAAAGTTTGGTGGTCCTTGTTAATAGACTTGGAAAGCAGTTTGTTCAAAGGAACTTTACCAATATGTCTATCCTAGATGTTGACAATATGCAACAGTGGTCCACTTTACCTACCCATCATTACTTACTTTTGAAAAAATATTTATTTTCTAGTTGTATGTGGACACAATATATTTTTATTTATTTATTTATTCATTTATTTGTATGTTGTGCTGAGGATCGAACACAGGACCTTGCACATACTAGGCAAGAAATTTCTCTGTTTAAACTTATGAGAAAATAAAAATTGTATTTATCTCACAATACAAAAAGACTACAAGATTACAATTAAGAAATGTTTAATGAAATATCTACAAAACATTACCATGTCAACTTCATAAGATACTAAATTTAGTATTCACAAACATTTCATTTAATTTAAAAAAAAAATTAGATTTAAAACTTTAAAACTTTGTTTCCACATCAGCAGTATTCCCAGGTACCCATAATGGCTGTAGAGAAATCACTGTTAAGCATTATTTAAGTGAATTGCTATGTCTGAATAATTTTAAATTGAAAAACGAAATTATAAAAATGTTAATAATGTTAATAAATGTTAACAACTTACTATTTATATTTAAGTAAGATTGTGAGCATATTTGCATTTTCTTATGTTTATACACTGTGGAGTGGTAATTCCAAACATGAATGCCTGGAGTCTTGATCCTCTTCAGAGCCTTGATTGTTGGATGAGCCACCAAAAATCTCAGTCAATGATTCCCTGGTTCCTACCTTTCTTCTTTCTCTGACAGACTGTAGATAAGGAATATAACACAAAACACATTAACATATAGGTATCTAAATTATACACACTTAAAATATACTGCATTTTGAAACCTTCCTTTTGTTCATCCCAAGAGTCAACAGAAAGGCATTATCTGTGATGGACCTAGTGTAAACTAAATACCAGAAAGTCGTGCTTAAGAGTTCTCACCCTGTCTCTGTTACCTGCTATATGGTAAAGTGCATCAGAAAGAAGCAACTTTAGGATTCTGTGCCAGAAGATATCTTACAAGTATGGTGTTCTGAGTTCTGATCATATCCAAAGCTCTGTGTTCATTGTTAAGGCCACTAGAGGGTACAATTCACCCATGGAAAATAAATTGCTGTGTTTGACAAAGCAAGACAGGAATTTTAACAGTTCTGTACAGAATACCAACAGAGGAATAAAATGTCATTTCGTACGTTATCCCTGATAAGTTCTAATATCTCAGGGAATAATGACTATTTATAAAATCTTCTGGTGCTTAGAGTAAGGGCCTTGACCCACTTTTCTTTCTTTAGGTATCACTGATTACAGAAAAAGAGTGAGTAAATTCAGTTCTAGTTAGGAAAAGATGAAATGGGGCTATGGTGAAAGAAAATTTCTTGGGTATTATTTCTTTCCAACAAAGGTTTGTTTTGAGACCTCTTTCTCAAATACATACACACACATGCACACATGATAAACCAAAAGGTACCTAAAAGGTCATTCCATCTAACCATTTAATTTTCCACAAAACCCTACCAATAATAACACCATCAAGTGGGCATCCAAAGATAAATACCAGGCTGGGGTTGTGGCTTAGTGGTAGAGTGCTCACCTAGCACATGTGAGACACTGGCTTCAATCCTTAGCACCATATAAAAATAAATAAGTAAAATAAAGGTGTTATGTCCATCTACAACTAAAAAATATTTTTAAAAAAGTTAATACCTGAGGCTAGGGCTGGGGCTTAGCGGTAGTACACTTGCCTGGCATGTGTGAGCACTGGGTTTGATTCTCAGCACTGCATATAAATAAGTAAAATAAAGATCTATCAACAACAACCAAAAGAAATTTTTTAAAGTTAATGCCTGAGAACACCTCCAGTTACACTCAACTCACAATTTCTGAGGCATTTGTGCTCCATTTTTTAAAATCAGATCTAAATATGTGAAAAGGTTTTCCTAAAGTTAAGCTGAGATCTATTTCCTTATGTCTTTTTGATACTAATAATTCCTAGTTATAACTTATCTCTATATTTGTGTGGGAAACTTCTGGGCTCCAATTTAAAATTTCCAGCTTCTCTATTTTTCAGATGTGTTTATATCTACAGATCTTTCTTCTCAATATGTTTCAGTTTTTACTTTTCTCTCTTCTACAAGGTGTGGTCCCTAGAAATATAGTGTGACTAGCATCATGTATGGGATTCTCTCTCTAAGTCTTGTGCTTCTCTTTTAGCACCCCATTTGGTGTGGAATAGTATTTCTTTGTGATTTTATTTTATATTTCCCTAATCATCAAAAATCTGTGCACATTTTCTTTTTTCCTTCAATCATATTTTTTTTGTTGTTGTTGTTGTTGTTTCACAACAGAGTCTCACTAACTTGTGTAGGGCCTCACTAAATTGCTGAGGCTGGTCTTGAACTTATGATCCTCCTGTCTAATTATATATTTTAAAAGTTTTATTGGCAAGCATTAGTTGAGCATATTAATTGTGTTCAGTGTGATATTCCAATACATGTATATAGCATACACTGATCAAATTCAAACATCATTTTCACAACTTCCCCCCAACAACTTTTCCAATTTCCAGTAATCCCCATTCTACTTATAAGTTGACTTTTTTAGCTTCTACATATGAAAGGAAATGTGGTACTATAATGATCAGTAGTATCATACATTTTGCTGCAAATGACAGGATTCCATTCTTATTTATAGTTGAAAAATACCCCACTGGTGTATAAATACCACACATTCTTTATCCATTCATCCATTAATGGGCACCTAGTCTGATTCACATCCTAGCTATTGTGAATAGCTGCAGAAAAAAAAAAACATGGGCATAGAGATCTTTGGTATGCTGATTTCATTTCTTTGCATATATACACACAAGTAGGATAAGTGGTATGTTCATTAGATTTTTGTCACTGTGACAAAATGCATGATAAAAACAACCTAAATGAGGTAAGATTTTATCTATTTTGGCTCAAGATTTCAGAGGTTTCAGTTCAGGTCAGCTGGTTCCATTGCCTGGGGTCTGAAATGAGGCAGAAAGGAATGGTGGAAGAAAGCTGCTCACTTCATCACTGAGAGGAAGGGAGAGTCCTGGGATAGAACATATACTTCTAGGCATGTCCCCCAGTCACCTACTTCTCACAACTAGACACCCACCTTTATAATTTCCACCACCATAATGCCATTAATCCATTGATGAGGTCAGAACCCTCATGATCCAATCACTTCCTAAGAGCCCCACCTTTGAACATTGCTGCATTTGGGACCAACACTTCAACAAATGAGCCTATGGTGTATATTCCAAGTCCAAACCATAATAACTTTATCATAAATTAGATCTAGTTTTAGTTTTGACGACCCTCCATATACACTGTTCTCTCTAATAGCAGTAATGATTTATATTACCATCAGTAGTAAAGAAGAGTTCCTTTTTCTCCAAATCCTCATCAGAATTTTTAAAATAATAGTCATTCTTACTGTAGTAAGTATTGTGATTTGATTTGAATTATCCTGATGGGTAATTATATTGAGATTTTTTTCATATATTTGTTGTCCACTTGCATTTCTTTTGAGAAATATCTATCCAGGTCATATGCCTTTTTTAAAAAATATTATTTTAGTTCTCAATATACCTTTATTTTATTTATTTATATGTGGTGCTGAGAATTGAACCCATTGCCTCACACATTCTAGGCAAGCACTCTGCCACTGAGCCACAACCCCAGCCCCATCTGCCCATTTTTAATTGGATTACTTTATCATTGTTATTAATTTTTTTGAGTTATTTATATATTCTGGATATTATCCCACTGTTGGATGACCAGTTGACAGATATTTTTTCCCATTCCATAGGTTATCTCTTTATTCTGCTAATATTTTAGTTTGATGTAATCCCATTTTCAACTTTTGTTTTGTTTTCTGTGCTTTTGGCGGTCTTATAAAAAATCATGTCTGTACCAATATCACAAACATTGTAACTAAAATAGCATGGTATTATAGAATAAACAGACACATAGACCAAATGACATAGGGCAGAGATCCCAGAAAAATACCCATGTATCTTTAGCAAACTGATATTCCTTCAATTTCTTTATTTTTCTTTCTTTCTGTCTATTTTTTTTTTTTTTTGGTGCTGGGAATAGAACTCAGGACCTTACACCTTACACATGCTAGGCAAGTGCTCTACCACTAAGCCACATCCCTAGACCTAGCCAACTAATTTTCAACAAAAGGACTGGAAACATGCATTTGAGAATGAATAGTCAATAAATGATGCCTAGAAAATTGTATATCTATTTGGAGAAGATTGAAATGACTGCTATCTTTCACCAAACACAAAAAAAAATCAACTTAAAATGGATCAAAAGCCTAAATGTAAAGCCCGATGTTCCGAAACTACTAGAAGAAAGCATTGAGGATATATTTCAAGATATTAGTACATGCAATGTGCACCTTTTCACTCATATACACACATACATATTTTTGTTTGAATATTTTCTTTTTTAGAATATTGTCTCAGAACTCTTTGTGTATTTTTCTATTTGTTGTCTTTCTTCATCTCCATTCCTAATAGAGGCCTTTTCTCATTTATGTGCTTCAGGTAAGTTCTTCAAGCCTCAGGTTGGTCCTCATACTTTTTTAATGAAATCATTTTACGAATGGTGGTTCTTAATTTCAGAATAGTTAAATATATAAATCTTTTCCATTATGATTAGTTCCTTTTGTGAATTGTTTAAAATGTCTTTCCAGACTCTGAAGATATGAAGATATTTTATTTATATTCTTTCATAAAAGTTTTATTGTGGTACTTTTTATTTTGAGATCTGCAATCCATCTACAATTGATTTCTGTGTAAGATTTGAAATATGGGTCAAGCTCTGTTTTGTTTTATCCAAGTAGATACTCCATTATTTTAGCACTAGTAATTGAAAGAAAAATCCATTTCTCACTACTTTGCAATACCCTCTCTGTCAGAATGAAGTGATTATACATGCATAAGTCTCTTTCTGGCTTCTGCTCTGTTCTATTTGTCTATGTATCTATTTTTCTGCCATTGCCACACTATAGTAATTACCACAAATTTAAATATCTTGAAATCTGTTACAGAAAATTCCAATACTTTGTTATGTTTCATAAAGTGTCATGACTGTTCATACTCTTTGTAGTTCCTTTTAAAAAGTCAGTATGTGGGCTGGAGTTGTGGCTCAGTGGTAGAGCGCTTGCCTAGCACATGTGAGGCCCTAGGTTAAATCCTAAGCACCACATAAAAATAAATAAATGAATAAATAAATAAAGTTCGTATTTTTTAAAGTTAGTATATAAAACTTCAATATACAAATATTATTAATTTTTAGAGTGACCTTGTATCAGCGATTTTCTAAACTCATGTTAATACTAATAATTTATTATATATTCTTTAGTATTTTCTATTTACAGTTACATTTCTCACAAAAAATGGCAGTTCTGTTTTTTTCATTTTGAACATCATACCTTTTATTTATTTTAATTTCTTTGTTATAGTAACACCTGCAGAACAATTATTCCTCTTACTATTGTTGTGTACAAACAATTCCAAAGCTTAGTGGAATGAAATAACAATATTATTATGTTCCAGATTATGTGATTCAGTAATTCAGCCAGGGCACAATAGTAACCATTTGACTTGTCTCTACTGTAAGTAGGACCTCAGCTGGAAAACCTTCAAAGCCTAATAGCTGGAGGTTGAAACCTTCTGTAGACTCATTTATTCATGTATCTGGTGCCTGTGCTGAGATATTTTAAACAGTAAGCTCAGCTGTAAATGTTGACTGGAGTGCCCACATGTAGTCTTACTATGTCACTTAGGCTTTCTTATGACATAATAGCCTCTGATATCTTTTCTTCTCATATCTCAGCTCAGAGCCCAGCACACAAGACAGAAACTGTTTTTATGACTCTACCTCAGTAATATCATAGCATCACTTCTCCAAAGAGCTATACTGAAGAAACAAGGGAAACAAGACTTAAAGAGACCACAAAGTTACTTTTAAGATGATGTAGGATTGCTTCAAAGGCAAAGGTAATTTATTATTGAAATAAGATAACATCATTTGAAGTCTCATTGTGAGTACAGTAGTTACATCTTGATTCAGCCACTCAATCCAAAATAATCTTATTTATTTCACTTAGCATGATAATCTCATGAGATTATCCCTTATAGATTATCCATTATATAAGTCCCTTATATATTAATATGAAATTTGAGAGATTATCATGCTAAGTGATATAAGCCAATCCCAAAAAACTAAAGGTCAACTGTTCTCTCTGATATGTGGATGCTAACACACAACAAGGGTGCGGGGAGAGGAGGAACAGAAATTCAGTGGATTAATCTGATTCAAATATATGATATGTCAAGATCATTGTACTGTCTGTCATGTGTAACTAATTAAAACAAATTAAAAAAGAAATTCAGTGGATTAGACAAAGGGGAATTAAGGGAAGGGAGAAGGGAAAGAATAAGAAAGACAGTGCAATGAATGTGACATAACTTTCTTATGTATATATATAAATACACCACAGTGAATCTCAATATTGGGTACATCCACAGGACTGGGATTCCAATTCAAATAAGATGTATTCCATGTTTGTAAAATATATCAAAATAGACTCTACTGTCATGTATAAACTACAAAGAACAAATTAAAAAAGAAAAAAGCTTAAAGGAAAAAAAGTTTTTTTAAAAAGAAGTTAATTTCCTACTATCCTAATATTATTTTATCTTATAGATTTTATATAGTATAAAATAATTATTGGCAGGGGTGTGGTACACAACTATAATCCCAGAGGCTCAGGATGCTGAGACAGAAGGATCAGAAGTTCAAAGCCAACCTCAGCAACTTAGAGAGGCCCTAAGGACTTAGTTAGACCCAGTCTCAAACTAGAAATAGTATAAAAAAGGCTGGGGATGTAGCCCAGGGGTTAAGCACCTCTGGGTCCAATCCATGATACCAAAAAAAAATTATAATAATAATTACAGGTTTGATCTACATGTGTATATTTTGTGTAAATTACATGTTGCCTTTTATAATTGTCCATTCATTTCAAAGGACCATGCCCTTCAAAATACATGAGTCATGCAGATATCACAGTTCTTGGCTAATTTTGATATTTATATTAGAAAAATGTTGTTGAGTTTACTGTGTAACATTAAATATAAAATAGTCTCCTTTAAACATCCTATTTAAAGGAGAAAAGATGTGAATGAAAATAGTTAAAAAACAGCTAAGATACGTTTGGGCTAGGTGGCTTATGCCTGTAATCCCAGCAGTTTGAGAGATTGAGATAGGAAGAACACAAATTTGAGGCCATAATCAGCAACTTAGGAATACCTCATTTCAAATTTAAAAAATTAAAAAGTGATGAGGATTTAGCTCAGTGGTACAGTGCCCCTAGGTCCAGTCTCCAGTATAGAAAACAATAAAACTAAACCAGCCCAAATATACATATTACCATCAGAGGAGCACAAATAGTATTACTGCTTACTAATTAGAAAAAAGGAGATAGAGACCATAGAAAGCTAATGTCAATTTGCTGAAAGAGACAGTTAATCAACATAGAGTCTAAAGCCAACACAAAAGTTCCTTATATATTAATATGAAATAAAGAGATGCTGAATTTTTAGTTCAGTGGTAGAGCACTTGCCTAGTGTATGTGAGGCACTGAGTTTGATCCTCAGTACCACTTAAAAATAAATAAGTAAAGGTATTGCATCCATCTACAATTAAAAATATTTTTTCAAACAATTAAGTCATTTTCAGGGCTGGGGCTAGGGCTCCGTAGTAGAGCGTTTGCCTAGGATGTATGAGGAACTGAGTTCGATTCTCAACACAACATATAAATAAATGAAGGCCCATCAACAACTAATAAAATATTTTAAAAAAAGAAAAGACATTTTCAGATAAACAACACAGAATTTTTCACTATAACTCCCACACGAATTGAAATAGTAAAGGAAGCATTTCATGGAAAATAAAGATTATAAATGAAAGCTGAGATGCGGCAAGTACTGAAGAGCCAACAGAATTATAAATATTTCAATAAATCTGAAGTGAAGAATGACTTTGTAAAACAATGATAATATCTTGCAGCTTTAAATATGTATACAACTAACAGAATTGATAAAAATTATAAGTTATATGTGTAATGACAACCTTCCCATGAAGTAAACCATAGACCCAGATTATTTCTTTGAAAAATTCTACAAAATGTTTATGGAATAAATAATAACAATTTTGCCCATATTCTTTCAGATAATAGAAGAGAGATAGTTCCCAATCACTTCAAAATCAGCTTAATATTAATTCTAAAGTTTAATGAATATATTACAAGAAAAGGAATCCAGGACAGTGGTACTCTTGAAAAACAGAAGCAAAGTTGCTAAACAAAATACTATCAAACCAAATTCAATAATGTGTGAAGGGTAATTCTTTCTGAGCAAGTTTAATTATTCTAAATGTTAAGCCGAGCACTGTGCACCAGTTACTAATCCCAGGGGAGGACTCTAATAATTTATGCCCACTTTATCTTTATTTTGAAGTCAACAAGGAAAATTCAATGCAGTCAAGCATAGAAGAAACAAAGATCAGCTTCAATGTGTGTTTGTTCCCCCCATGGCTAGCATATCCTCCCCAGCCTAAATAGGATAGTTGGTTAAGTACATACTTTTGTGCCTCAGAGGAAGAAGGACAACCCAGGAGTCTGAATGACCATACTGAAAGCTGGAGGCATGCCTGAAGACCATTGATACATATATTTAGCAGAACAAAGGAACATTCATTGAGTATGAGACAGGGAAACATTGCCATACCAGGCAATAAACTTGACACAGGCCATGTGGTCACTTTATCTCTAAGTAAGGAAATACTTTCTCCTCAAGATCCATATTTTTTTAAATTATTTGTTCTTTTAATTATATATAACAAGAGAATTTATTCTGAAACATTCTAAAAGCATGGAGTGTAACTTCCTATTCTTGTGGTTGTACATGATATAGAGTTACACTGGTCATGTATTCATATATGAACATGGGATAAAGTAATGTCTGATTCATTCTACTGTCAAGACTCATTTTTATTAACTGAATGGGGGGGTCAAAAGATTGCAGAAAAGTGATTGTCTTTTCCAAAACTAATAATTTATGGTTGGTTCAATATTTAAAAGTATCATTGTCTCATTAACCAAAGGAAGGAGAAAAATCATATGATCATCTCAATAGGAGAAATATAATTTGATAAATCCAACAACCCTTCAAGATTAAAAAATAGCAAGCTAGAAATAAAATAGACCTGCTTTAATATGATCAAAGATGTGTACAAAGACCTAAAGTGAACACAATACTGCATTTTTTTTGTTGTTTCTGAGAATAGAACATGAACACCTACTATTACCTCTTCTATTTAATATTGTGCTAGCTATTCCAAACAGTACAAGAATATTAACATAAAAGAAAGTAAAAAAGGCATAGTGATTGGAAGGGAAGAAATTTCATTATATTTATGCACATACAAATACAAAAATCTCTAGATAAACTATTTTAAATAATATTTTAATATTATTTTTTAAAATATTATTCAAATAATAAATTTAATAACAACTGTAAACAGTACTGTTGTATTATTAAATTTATTATTTAAAATAGTTAAAAGGTTCTCCAACACATAATGGATATAGAAAATCTTTTAAAAACTTAATCATATTTAAAATAACATAAAAACCATATTGAAGGAGAAGAACAAAGCTGGCAGACTAACACTACACAATTCCAAGACTTATGATAAACTACAGTAATCAATACAGTGTGGTATTTGTGAAAGAGTAGACTACTAGATTAATGGAACAGAATAGAGACCATAGAAATATACCCAAATAAGCACCATCAACTGTGTCAAAGGAGCAAGGTGAATACAATGGAGAAGACTGTCTTTTCTACAAAATGTGCTGGAACAATTAGACTTCCACATTAAAAAAAAATCCAGACACAGATGCTATACCCCTCACAAAAATTAACTTAAAATGGATCACAAACCAAGATGCAAAACACAAAAGTACAAAACTGCTAAATGATAAGAGAAAGTCAAGAACACCTCAGATTTGGTGATAACTTTTTATATACACCACCAAAGGCACAATCCATGTAAGAAAAAATTGATATTCTGGGCATGATTTAAAAAAACACTGTTAAGGGACAAAAAAGAATCCACAGACTGGGAGAAATATTTGCAATAGACATATCCTATAAAGGACTGTTATTTACACAAAATATAAAAAACAACTCTTAAAATCTAACAATAAAACACAATTCACTTTAAAAATTGCCCAAATATCTTAACAGACCCCTCACCAAACAAATATATAGAGATAGCAAATAAGCATATGAAAAGATGTCCCAGGACATATGTCATCAGATGCAAATAAAAACAATGAGACATTACCACACACCTATTAGAATGACCAAATCCAATACCAATTACTGGTGAGGATGAGGAAAAACAGGAACTGTCATTCATTGTGTGTGGGAGTAAAAAATGAATGGTACAGCTACTTTGGAAAACAGTGGACATTTTCTTAAAAATAAGACACACTCAACATATGATCCAGCAATCATGCTCCTTGCAATTTACCTAAACTTATATCCACAGAAACCTGCACATGGATGTTTATAGAAGTTTTAGTCATAGTTTCCAGCACTTAAAAGCTACCAAGATGTCTTTCAGTATGTCAATGGATAAACTGCAGTGCATCTGGAAGTAGAATATTACTAGCACTGAAGAGAAATGAGGAATTGAGCCATGAAAAAACATGGAAGAAACTTAAATTCATGATATGAAGTAAAGAAGCCAGTATGAAAAAGGTACATACTGCATGATGACAACTATAACATTTGGGAAAAGGCAAAACTATGTTTATGGTCAGTGGCTTCCAAGGATTAGAGGGGAGGGGAGGATGAATGGGAGGAACAAAAAGAACTTTTAGAGCAGCAAAACTACTATGGCTTATACTATTATGGTAGACATATATAATTATAAATCTGTTGAAACCCAAGAAGGTACAACACTAGAGAACCCTAGTGAAAAATGTGTACTTTGGATGATAACACATCAATGTAGATTCATCAATTTTAACAAATGTGCTTTTCTGGTGTGTGCTGATAATAATGAGGAGATATATATATATATATATATATATATATATATATATATATATATATTATAAGGGATAAATCTCCATAACCTCTGCTATATTTTGCTGTGAACTGAAAACTGCCCTAAAATAAGGCATATAAAAATAACAAAAAATATTTGCTATAGTTTGAAACTTAGTCAGTGGCTTCCAGGGCCCCCAAAGGCCATGTGTTAAAGTTTTGGTGCCCATTCCATGGAGTTATGTTGGGAAATGATAGAACCATTAGGAGGTGAGGCCTAGTAAAAGAAATTTAGGATATTTGGGTCATGCCCTTGCAGGAGGTGTTGGGAACCCATTTCCTTCCTCTCCATCTCTTTGCTTCCTGGCTAGCATTAGGTGAAAGCTTAATGTGATCCTGCCATAATGTACTGCCTCATCACAGACCCAAAAGCAATCAGCCAAGAAATCATGTATTAAAACCTCAAAAACCTTAGGGCTAGGGCTGTGGCACTATGTTAGATCACTCCTCTAGCATGGGTTCAATCCTCAGTACCACATAAAGATAAATATATAAAGGTATTTTGTCCATCTACAACTACAAATTTTTTTTAAAAAAAAAACTCCAAAACTGTGATCTGAAATAAACCTTTTATCACTATAATTATCTCAAGTGTTTTGTCACAGTGGTAGAAAGCGCCAACACAATATCAAATACATAAAAATAAATGTATTTTTTAATGTCAGTACTAGTTACATAGGTGTGTTTACTTCATGACAAATTATTGAACTGTATCGATGATTTGCAAACATTTTGTATATGTTATATATAGATGTTATATACTTTAATAAAACATTTCTTTTATAATAATAAGCCCAGAGACATATAAAATGAATGAATCTTAACAATATAATGTTAAGTGAAAATTATAAGTCATAGAAGATATATATAGCCATGAATCCTTTGTATAAAGTTAAAAATGCCTAATATTGTGTGTGTGTGTGTGTCCATGTAACAATATATTCTTAAATGCAATAATGCTAAATAAAACAGGAAGCCAGGGCATGATAAATGATTCGGAGTAGGTGAGCTTGAAGAATGGAATTGTGGGAGGAAATATGTGGTTAAATTTGAAATTTCTATCGAGGACTAGATTTTCTTTTAAGTGTAGATTTACATGTATTTGTTACATTGTAAAAATTGATTTAGAAAACACATAACTAGTAGTGTAGTTCACACATAAGATCATGTTGGGCATAGTGGCACATGCCTATAATCCCACCAGGTTGGGAGGCTAAGTCAGGAGGGTCACGAGTTCAAAGCCAGCCTCAGCAACTTACTGAGGACCTAAGCAACTTAGCAAGACCCCATATTAGTTTTGTGTAGTGCTGATAACCCACACAATTATTCAGTGTTCAAATATATTTTAAAAGGATGCAATTCATTATACCCTATTGAAAAAAATATACTTTGGTGTACTGAAATCTCTGCTAATTTCTGCAGAAGAGATATGTGATGATATATATTTAACTTTGCTTAATCTCATGATTTCAATTTTATTTAGTCATAAAACACATTTTCCTATTAACATTCAACACATCAATGTTTATAGCAGCTCAATTCACAATAGCCAAGCTATAGAAACAACTTAGGTGTCCTTCAAAAGAGGAATGGATAACGAAAATGTGGTATATACACACAATGGAATATTACTCTGCCGTAAAGCAGAATGAAATTATGGCATTTGCTGGTAAATAGATGGAACTGGAGAATATCATGCTAAGTGAAATAAGCCATTCCCCAAAAAACAAAGGCTGATTATTCTCTCTGATATGTAGATACTAACCCACAACAAGGAAGAGTAGGAAGAGGAAGAATAGAAGTCCACTGGATTAGACAAAGGGGAATGAAGGGAGGAGGAGCAGAATAGGAATAGAATTAATCAGACATAACTTTCCTATCCTTGTATGTGAATACATATCCAGGGTAACTCCACATCATGTACAACCACAAGAATAGGAACCTAATTAGAGTAAATTATATTTGATGTATGTACAATATGCCAAAAGGCACTCTACTGTCATGCATATCTAAAAAGAACAACAACAACAACAAAATAGCATTCAACATTCTGAGGGACACCAGTTTAGGTAACACTGTTCTAGCTTGATACATTCCTAGTGAATACATACTGACTTTTTATGATCACCATATCCATTCAAAGGTGTCTTAATATATTTAGAATCTTTCTTAGGATTCCATTGTTTCATTAAAATAAATAAATGATACTTTTCATTATTTGTTTTATGGAATCAGTTTTATTCTTATTAAGATTACTATTAATTATTCATAAATTTTATTTGCTAATTTTCTTACTCTTCTAAGAAATTGTTCCCCCTTGCCTTGTAGAGCCTGAGAATTAGTCTAAGAGTACCATGTGTGAATACAGTTTATCTGTTAAGTATGTGAAATGGGGTCATATACCATACAAAGATAAATTACTATTTTACAAAAAGATATATTATAGAAAAGAACATTTCTAATCCTACACTGCAAGATGATAAACATTTTTGCCAATTTTATTATGTCCCAAGTTGTATGTAATTCATTGTCATTGAAATAGCTTTTAATATCCATACTTGACAGAGCATAAAAAAGGGCATAATATTTAAGTAACTTGCTCAAGGCCATGTAAGTAGTAAAGAGAGAAGCAATGTTCCAAATATGATATATTTAAATCTATATATTTTAACTGCTATACTATACTGCCTCCCTGAGGACAAAGATCATATTTAACTAATTTCTTAGTTCCTTAGAAAGCCTAAGATAGTAGTTTCTCAAAAACTGCTGAATGAATGAATGAATGAATGAATGAATACATTTCACTTGGGCCAAAGGGTTTTCATGCATTGAAATAATTTATGAGCTTTTGGAAAATATCTCTATCAGTCTTAGAATTTGATTCCTGTTTATTAATGCTGTTCTACATTTATCAGTTCATGAAAATAGGTATAAATACCATTAATGTCTTTCATAATTAATCCTTAAAATTCTGGAAATTAAACAAAAGGAGATTTTAAAAACAGCTTAACAGATTTCTACATACCCTTGAATAAAGGACTATATGGTGTGAGGTCTGTATGGATAAATCCATCCATGTGACCAACAAAGTCATTTTTAAGGTTTGATTTTCTAATGAGAATCTATTAATTTACTAGAGAGTGATCATCTTAGATATGATAGTATTGGCACTATTTGCTAAATTAGAAGGGAACTACGGAAAATTACTTCTAACTTTTCTTTGTCAATTTACCAACCATAGAATACCTACCGTATTTCCAGGAGTTTAAATGTCACAAGACAAAACAAATCTAAGTAAATATATGTAACACATGTTTGTGATAAATGCAGTAAAATAAAAATAAACAAGAATCTGATATGTGGATGCTAACACAAAGGAGGAGAGAAGGGGAAGAATAAAAGTTCATTGGATTAGACAAAGAGGAATGAGGGAAGGGAGGGGGGATAGGAATAGGAAAGTCAGTGGAATGAATCAGACATAACTTTCTTATATACACATATGAACCACAGTGAATCTCCACATTATGTTTAACCATAAGACTGGGATCCCAACTAGAATAAGATATACTCCATATTTATATGAATTTGTCAAAATATACTCTATTGTCATATATAACTAAAAAGAACAAATAAAAATAATATGGTAAAAATAGAATTTATGGGAAGAGATTTATTAAGACAAGATGGATCTGGTAAAGTTACTTTCATTCAAAAGACAATTTACTGGTGAATTACCACATGTCAGGCATTATGCTGGTTATGAGAAAGACAGGAATGCATTTACACAGGACTTCCACAGTTAAGAGGTTCAAAGTTTGGAGGAAAGACTGATGAGGGCTGGGTTTGTAGCTCAGTGATAGAATGCTTGCCTTGCACGTATGAGGCCCTGGGTTTAATCCTCAGCACCACATAAAAATAAATGAATAAATAAATAAATAAATAAAATTAAAGAGATTTTTAAAAAGACTGATGAGAAAAAATATATAGTGCTAATTGAAAAGTGTTATAGAGAACAGTATATATCAAATGGGTAAAATAGTGTGGGAGTACAGTAAAAGTAAAAAACAAGTCTTGGGAAAATTGGGAGAAGTTTGCTGAGACACTAACTTGTTTCTCTTAAAATGATATTTGTATTGTTTTGAACATGTAATCACATTGTTCAAAATAAAGCAATATAACTAGGTTTATATTGAGTCGTGTTCCTATCCCTTCCTTCCATATACTACTAGACTATTAACTGCTTTTATCCTCTATTTAGGATACTTAGAGTATTTCTTTATGTAAATACAACAAAATGAAGGTCTGTCGTTATCATTTCCCTCATTCCTTCATTTGTTCAAAGGTAGCATACTTTAAGATACTCTTCTGTTTTCACTTGATTTTATATCTTGGAATCTTTCCATGTCCTCATTTTTTGTTTATTAAAGAGACGTACAGCACTCCACTGAAAGGATGAACCATAATTTTTAACAGAGTGATAGACATTTGAATTATTTACAGTATTGTATTGGTACAAACAGTGCACCAATAAATGGCTTTATATACATATGTAGGTATAGCTCTAAATACACATTCTCAGTAGAATTGCTGAGTCAAAGGAAAAATTCAATTTTTTTATTGCCAAATTGCATTTTATGAGAATTGTAATAACAAAATATATGACTATTTCCTGATGTTGATTGGTTAAAGTTCACTCTCACTGTAGTTTTTTAAAGGTTTTTTTTTTTAGTTGTAGATGCACACAATACCTTTATTTTTATGTGGTGCTGAGGATCAAACCCAGAGCCTCATATGTGCCAGGTAAGTGCTCTACCATTGAGCTACAACTCCAGGCACTATAGTTTAGTGTGTATTTCCCTTTTTATGATTAATGTTGCATTTATCACACATATGAGGAATTTGTACCTTATTTGGGTGAACTGTGGTTTCATGATCTTTGCACATTTTTTCTTAGATTGCTTGTCTTTTCCTTATCAATTTCTATAATTCCTATACAAACAATGAAATTAGCTCTTGTCTGTGATTCTAGTTGCAAGTATTTTTCCAGTTTTTGTTTTGTCATAAAAAATTATGATGGCAGTTTTTTGTCATGCAGATGATTTTATTATTCTAAAATAAGTTAACATTATCAATGTTTTCTTTCATCTGAAGTTTAAACCATTATGAAAAGGCTTTTCTTATCCCTCTATTATAAAGAAATTCATTGGTGTTTTCTCCATGTTCTTTAATAGCTTTATTTTTTAAATTTTGGTGTTCATTCTGTGTATACAGTATATATTACAATAATCTCTTTACATCTACTCCTGTCTTTGCTTTTTACTGGAATATTTTAAAGGAAATTGCAAACATCATACCAGTTTATTCTTTATTACTGCAGTATGCTTATCTGACTAAGAGGAACTGTTTTTTCACATGATTGCCACATCATTATCATACCCCAAACCGACAATAATTCCTTAATACAATCTAACAGACTAGGTTAAATTTTTCATAGTTATCTCAAAGATGTGTTTTTCACAACATTTTTATTATTGTATGGAAACAAGGTCTACATATCACTGATTTGGTTGATATATCTCAATTTTTTCTTTATCTAATTGTTTCTCTCTATTATTTACAAAAATTTAAGAAGTAGACATAGGATAGCAGTGTCACTGTTTCAAATTGGATTTAAAGCCTTCTTAAATTTTTTGCTAAAATAAAAAAGATTTATACAAACAATAGCATTTAGGTTAGCCCAGAATATCAAGATGTGATTCATAAAAAAGTAATTTTTTGATAAATATGAACTTGATGGCATTAATCTTAGGAACTTCAAATAGTTCCTTGTGAACATACTTATCTGTTCTCATTTTGTATACTTATTGTTATGTTGGAAATATTTTCTTAAAGGAGAACAAACTCATTTTGGGAATTTGCCATATTTTAAGTACAGTATGTACAGTGCCCCTGAACCAATGTGTCTGAAATGCAGTGATCAAAGCTTGGAGTACTTGAGATAAAGTTCAAAAAGGAAGGCAGATGCTGTATATCCAAAGGATTTAAAATCAGCATGCCACAGTGACACTGTGAAATCAGTGTTTATAAGCATTTCACTTTACAGTAACTGAGCTGTGAGGCAAACCTGGGTGTCATTCAACAGATGAATGGATCAAAAATAGGGAGATATATATATATATATATATATATATATATATATATATATATCTTATCCATAAAGAAGAATGACTTTATGACATTTACTAGTAAATGGATGGTTCTGGAGACTATCATGCTAAGTGAAATAAGCCAATCTCAAAAGATCAAAGGTTGAATGTTTTTGATGATATGGGGAAGCCAAACCATAATAAGGGTGCAGGTGAAGAAGTTCAGTTCATTTGACAAAGGAGAATGGACAGAAGGGAGGGGAGACAGGAATAGGAAAGACAGTGGAATGAATCTAACATAATTTTTCCTATGTAAATATATTTTTGTAAAAACCTAAGTGAATCCCACCATCATGTACATCCACAAGAATGGGGTCCTAATTAATATATTAATTTGCATGTATAATTTTATCAAAACAGATTTTACTGTCATGTATAACTAAAAAATCAAAAAAAAGAAAGCAGATGCTAAACCATGCAAGGCTTCCTAGGGACAGTAAAGATTAATGTTTCATCCTGATAACAAAGGAAGTCATTGAAAAGTTTTAATTTTGCAGTTATACACCTTGAACTCAAAAATTATGAATATTTCTATGTGTAATTAAGCAGCTTACATAAAATACATATAATATTTGGTTCTCATCCACTAATATGTGAGTTACACTGAGTGAATTTTTTGAAAACTAAATAAATTTTGTTGTCAAGGAAGGAAATATGCTGTTACCTTTCTGTCCACATTTCCACTAACTCCCAAAACTTACTCAGAACTAGAACTGACTTGCTACCTGACATATAATCATTCAGGATTCAAAAATTTCTACTTGAAGAAAATGTTGTATTTTGAAAAAAGAAAATTAATGCAGTCATTATCATTTCAGATGTTATTTTCAGTGCCATTCATTTGCCTTCCTACTTACACAAGATGTGTATTTTCTCTGTGATGAAAGCTGCAATTTCATTCTTGTTGATCTATTTTTAGAATTCCATTTCCTCATATGCTGATCTCCAACGTGCATTTTATCATTTAATAATCACCAAATGAGAATTAACGAGCTTATAGTAGACAAATTAGATGTTAAAATAAAAGTAGATTTCTAGTGAATCACATTAATGATGTGCTATTCTTGTGGCAGCTGTATACATTTTTCCATGGTTGTTTCAATTGCTCAAAATCAACCTTCTTCAAGCATGTTGAAACAGAGAGAATACCAGAATTGAAGTCAACCAGAATAGAATTGCAAACTCAATTCTGCTATGCATTTGTAGTATATCGCAGAGAGCCAGCTTCTCAGAACCATCTATAAAATGTAAACAGTTGTGCCTAATATATAGAGTTTCAGTTAGCATGAGTGAGATCACTTATCAAAACACAAATGACTTGTTCAGTATAATTATGATGCTCTAATGTGTTTTTTTAAAGAGAGAGAGAGAAGAGAGAGATAATTTTTTTAATATTTATTTTTCAATTTTCAGTGGACACAACATCCTTATTTTTTTATTTTAAGTGGTGCTGAGGATCGAACCCAGTGCCCCGCGCATGCCAGGCGAGCACATTACTACTTGAGCCACATCCCCAGCCCCTATTGTGGTTTTTAATACACTATTAATGGTACATTTGAGAAATTTGAGATATATTAGCATTTCTCAGTATATATTTGCAGTTTGTTGATAATCAACTTTTCATTGATAATTAATATAGGTCATCAGTGATATATCTCAGTGATAATCTCTCATTGATAGTATTTGAGAGATCATTGATTTTATTATTTGTGCCCTTAGTGAATCCACATATATTTTTATAAATTACATAATCAAAATTTCTAGACAAAGTGATCATGTCTAGTTTTGCGTCATTCTAATATATTCTGTTCTTTTTCTGCTATATATTTATTTTATACTTAAAAACAATATTACCATAAATGATTTTCATTTCTCAGGCAACACCATCATGAATGCAATTGAGTTATGCTAACAATCATCAAATAATATTTCTATTAAGGTGGACACACTTGCTCTAAGAAATTAATGCCTGCTTTGTTTCACTGCACTCATGGACCCAGTGCATCACAACAGGTTTGAGAGTACTAAGGTAGCATTTCTCAGATGCTATGTGAACCAGTTCTCTTAGATGCTACATGATTTCTCTTATTTTTTCCCTCTATTTAATGTAGAAATGCCTTCTATGCCAAAAGAAGGCATAGGATCCACTGCCTCTTAAGTTACCACTTACTACTCATGATTGATGTTTCTTGCTGCTAGTAGTACTTCTAGACATTTTAATATTAAGGCTGCTGATGTCCTTGCCTGGGAGAGCTATATGGACTGAAGATGCCATCTCCCACCTGAGATTACTAGTATTCATGCTCTTGATAAATCTGTGTCAGGTTTGAACACTTAATATTTCCTGAAAACATTGGTGTGGGCTGGGGCTGTAGCTCAATGGTAGAGTACTTGCCTAGCACGTTTGAGGCACTGGGTTTGATGCTCAGACCACATAAAAAATAAACAAAGGAATTGTGTCCATCTTCAACTAAAAATATTAAAAAAGAACATTGGTGAAACGGTTCATTACATTTTCCTCTTTCTTCACTCCTTTTCTTTTGTGTTATCTCTTTATTATTAAAATATAAGTCCCTATGAATGAGCTAAGGTACTAAATAATCTAACTGGGTGATATACACCTATGCTATAACTGGAATCACCCTAATGGGACTGACCTATAATCTTTGAACTTATCTTGAATTTTTGACATTTCCTTCCCTAAGGAAGAATCAATTTCCAGAGTTTTCTTTTTACATTTTATTGTGGTATTTAATGCATTATTAATGGTACATTTGAAGAATTTGAGATATATTAGCATTTCTCAGTATATATTACCAGTTAGTTGATAATCAGCCCTTCAGGTAGCTAGGCCCTGGCACTGCTTGTCTATCCCACCAAATCTCTAAGTATGCTCACACATATCAAAAACCTAAATGGAATAGACCTTGGGGGCATGCTGAGGCCCCCCCTGAAACTTTATCTTCTTTTTTTTAAAAAAAACTTTGTAGTATGTACTATCTTTTGTATCTTCACTGAGGAATCAATTATTGGAGGAATAGGAAAATAAGCAGTTCTTTATCTAAGCACTCTTAAGTTTGATTCAAAAGCCCAAATTGTCACATAACAAATAGCCCAGAACTATGTGACATCCTCCCCTGGCACAACTAGGGTAATAGGACGAATTTGGGATATTATCTAGATTTCAAGTTAGTTCTTTTGGGAATTAGCACTCTTGTTTAAGATGAGGATTTTTCCTTCAATTCCTGCTCCCTCTCACTTCAAAGAAGTAGACATCCAGCCTCTCTAAAGGTGACATGTTCAAATACCACTGTTCATTCACTGTGCATTATTAAAGCCTCAAGCTTACAGTATATAAGTGAAAAAAAGCTTATTTTACCTTTCTTACAATAATTTATTTCAGAGTGAAGATAAAACTTTAATGTGTACTACAAAGATTTTTACAAGGTCGTTAAGCCTCAATTACAAAGCACCAGGCTCACATAATTAGGAAAATATTTCCCAAATCCATCTATGGGCAAGGTCTTATATACATAAACCTTACATATTAGATGAATCCCATTTTCTGTTGGGTCCTTTTATGCAGGCAGTGGCCTCAGACTTTAGTCCCAGTAAATGGGGTATAAATGTGCATTTGTTATTCATTTTACACTGAATGGGATGTCCAAGGTCTATTAGTGTACTCATTTTAAAGTCCATGGAACCAGGCTTCAATACTGACAATACTGCTGTCTGACACAGTATTATTTCATCTGGGCATTCCCTGTAGTTTCTCACTTTCATACAGCCAAATGTTATGCCAAACTTATTGTGTATCCATTCTCAACAGCCACTCCAAATTTGCGGTCTGTGGACAACCAGTGTTCTTACATGCTAAGAATGTCATGTCCTGGTTCTACTGACTTTTTGCCCTGTCAATACTCCTTGTATACTACTAGATTCAGCAATATCCAGTAAAATCTTTTACATTGTGAATATCATGAGAGTCTAGTTGGGGTGGTTCTGGATTTTTATGTGCACCATCACCTTGTGTACTTTGTATAATAGTCCATATATAGAGGTTACCTGGAATACCTTGCATAATAGCCTATATAAAGAGACATATTTATTCCATAAAATCTAGGTAAATATGATGAGAACCCTTTAATGGGGCACAGTGAATGAAAGAATTGGTTTCTAGGAATCTGTTACCATGAGTTCTGCTATCTGGTTTTACAAACAAGAAGTCTCTGTTCATTAATTCTATGGAGTTGCCATTAAGGTTTGTTTCCAAATATGCTGCCAGTTTGGAGGTTTTATGCAGTATGCAGAAGTTTTACAGTGAATTTAATGTCTTCTATTACTTTTGGCAAATAGAAAAAAAAGAAAGGAAGGAAGGAAGGAAGGAAAGAAAGGAGGGAGGGAGAGGAAAGGAGAAAAGAAGAGAGGAAATGAAACACAGTTCCAAATTCTAGATTCTTTTCTTTTTTTATAGTCACAGTTATAGTTGAATGATCTCACTAATACATGCTGATATATTCTGAAAAAATCAAATGTTTCTATTTCCTTTACACCGACTAGTGAAAAGCCTGACACAATACCTGATTTACTACTTCCAAATTATGTCATTCTTAAGATAAAATCTAATCACTGGAAAAATATTTTAAAGCTTCAGACAATAAAACATTGTTATGAAATCAATTCTGTGGGTCATTATAAAATGATGTATAAAGGATAGAATAAGAAATAAAATAATATCTGCCATTTGTAAAAGAAAAATAATTGTTTTATGAACCCATTCTGAGTTACATACTTATGTGTGTACACATATGTGTGTTTGCTTCTATGTTTATTGATTAGAACCATAAAATATATTCTATCTATGGATAGTAGTAAAAACACTTTTGAAATGCACTAACATAGAAGAGTCAACAATCCCAAAGATATAGAAAACCCTTTCTTTTAGCTCATCATACTCTATTCGCCACATGTTGAGGCAGCAAGGATTTACAAAAGGCAACATAGTTGACAGATACTATAGATAATGTCTATAGGTAGGCCTATGTTTTCAAACATTTTTGCCTTCTCAGAGTACGTGGGAATTCCAAATAAACCTAATTTTACCCATAGGATAGTTTCCATAACCTTTTGGTGGCAGACTGGAGATGACATACATATATATTTGTTGTTGATATTGACCATGTAGCATTTATTTAAGCCACTAAATTATAATCAGAAATCATCCCTACCAACTCATTCCTAGTCACATTTAATCTGAAAATTATATTCAATTCCCTCTCCAAGAAGCAATTGAAGACCACGGCATATGATATCCTGGAACTAAATGGCAGCAATGATACAGACATGGTTATTTGGAACTTTGTTGGCAATATAGTTGGGCTGACTGAGCTATATTGTTCTGACTGAGGCCAAGAACATGTGAGCCTTTGTCTGGACTTCTCTGAAGTCTTTTGCATGTATCTTTCTTGAATATATTTACCATGGAAGTAGTATATAGATCTTTTCAAATTGGCTATATGTAGGTAACTTGAGACTTTAGTCACTATTTATATTCTTCCATTGCCCTGACAAAGGCAATACTGTCATTTAGGACTACTACTACCTTTAAGAAAGTTCATACAACCTGTTGCCTTTACATTAGGTATAATGAAGTAGAAATTCTTGTTTTCCTCTGAAGTATACTTTTTTTGAGACCTGGTGTTGAACCCAGGAGCACTTATCCTATGAGCCACATCCCCAGCCCTTTTTTCCGTATTTTATTTAGAGACAGGGTCTCACTGAATTGCTTAGGGCCTTGCTTAGTTGCTGAGTCTAGCTTTGAACTCTTGATCCTCCTGTCTTAGCCTCCCAAGCTGCTGGGATTATAGGCCTGCACCACTGCACCCAGCTTGAAGTTTAGTTTTAAACTAATAAAGATCATTCTTTTCTTTCATCTATTTCAGTTCTTACAATTTGGTGATTCATGTTCTATAAATATAATGTAGTTATTACTAGCTTTTTTGACAAGCCATACTGTACATCTTCTATCTGGTCACTGTGAGTATAATCCATGTCCATTCAAACTTTTCTGAATATTTTTATTCATTCCCACAATAAGTGACATATATGGGTTGAAGGCTTAGAAATAATATAATACAATTTTTAATATGAGTTCTTAGATTGCCAATCTATGATAATGAACTGCTCTTAAATCAGTGGGTATCAAATGAGAGCAATCTTTCCACTGAAGAGACATTTAGCAATGTCTGCAAAATATTTGTCACAACTGGGATGATGATGCTACTGGCATTGAGTGGATAGAGGTCAAGGATGCTGGTAAACATCATACAATGTACGGGTCAGTTTTCACCTCTCCTACCTGGCAGAATTATTTGACCCAAAATGTTAATGGTGTTAATATTGGAAAAAAATCCATATTATCTTTTGATACTGACACTTAAGTCATTCACACTTACAGTGAACTCTTCCTTTTATATATGCCTCTATTTATATGGAGACTGCACCATGGACCTAACCCTGATATTTTTTCTCAACTTCATATTCTACTGCTCAGAGCTTGGAAAGACCCAAAACTTAAAATTTAGTTAACTTAGGTCTTAAGTTTGGAATTTTCTGGAATGATGCTCACAAGGAAGGAATAGAGATTGAGAATTGTTTATTTCTAACTTCTGGTGAGATAGTATATAGAAAAAAGTAAGATAAATTTTGTTAAGGACTTATCATCAGTCTGCTGCAGGAAATATTATACTAAGACTTAAGAAGGCTAAAATTATCCTCAATCAATGTTATATACACCACATCAAGGTTGATTCAGATCATCTCAATGACTGATATGCAGGAAATATAATGAGTTCAATTTCAAATATGATGAGTTTTAGCTGCCCGTGACTCATTCAAGCAGAGATGTCAAGTAGGTAATTGAATATATGGAATTAGAGGTAGAAATAGAAATTTGGGCATCATCAGCTTATAGCTGATTCAGTACACGGGAGTGTACTGAATCAGCAAAGGAAAAAAGTACAGGCTTAAGAGAAAGAAGTCCACATTGAAATTTTAGGTAACTCTAACATTTGATGTCAGATGAAAGATCAATCCAAACCAGTGATTTTCCACAATATCAAGCTATCCCACAGACAGAAAGTGAGTTGCTTTTAATAATTCAATAAAAATTTGTATTAAGCACCCATGATATGTCAGGGAGTACTGTAGACACTTGGGCCACGCCAGTAAACAAAACTGACAAAAATTCCAGACCTTAGAAGAGCTTATAGTCTAGTGTATTTCTTTGTAATGAAACAATGCCACACTTCAATAGCTTGACTGGTCAATTGGAATTTAGGGGTTATATAACTAAACAGTTGCCAGAAGTCTTCCCTTCAATAAAGCCTCTGGTTCTTCCAAGACCTCAAATGCACTACCTTTAATATTATAATTAAAACCTAGATGTCACTTTATTATCCCACTTCCCATACTCTAGCTTCTTTGTCCAGTGTCACATGTGACTTTAGTTTTCACCTTGAATAAGTGAAATAAAAAAAATAGAGCAATCCAGAAATTAGGGAGGCAGTGACCTTGGGCCAAAGTAAGGAGAAAGAATGTCACAGTAAAAGGAACGAGAAGCATTCACAATGAAATAAATAACATTATAGGCTCAAGATAAGTGGACAAAGTAATCTCAGTCCTAGATTAACAAAATATAAAAGAGAGGGGACAATATAGCTACACAATGTTGAAGGGAGTAAGGGCCCTGGTTGTAAAATGCCAGCATGCACTAGGAAAGGAAGAATTAGAAGGGAGATAAACTCACACAGTCATCCTTCAGATTCTGCATCTTTCATCTTGTCTTATCTTGGACTTAGTTGTACTCCCAACATGTAACAAATTGATGTGAGTCAGACCACATAATAAAAACATTCAGCTAAAATTTGGTAATAAAATTTAGACTTGTTCAGCACTTTTGAAAAAGTTTGTTATTTGAGTGGAAGTGGATCACTGATGTTTTAAGAGCCAGTAACACTTTAAAGACAACTTGTCTGTTATTCCCTAATGTAGCTTTGATTATATTTGGCCTCTATCTGCTGTTGTATATCCCTGATATTTTATACTGACCTAAGGGCCACTTTTAAGCAGTTGTTAAACACAAAAGTTTTATTGTCAAACCAAGTATACTTGTGAAATAATTTCAGTTCCTAAAGCTTTCCTTAGTTCTTTTCAATGTCCTTGGATGATGAGAATTGGAAATCTGTACAAAATCCTGTCTCGGGTCTTAGGAGGATATTAGCTTACTGATCAGCAAATCTCAAATGGAGACCTCATAACAATCTCCAGGATTTACGTCCTTCTTCAAAAAACACATTCCCCTCTCCAATCCCTTGCAGATAATAATACATATTCCTCTTCTTTCCCCTAAGATCACCACTATAGTGAAGCACTGTTATTTATTAGAAATGGTTTAAAAACTTAGGGCATTCTAGAAAGGTAGAGATTTTGAAAAAGACTGAAATATTTGGCATTTTAAATATATTAATCAGATACATCTTTCTGAAAAACTGCCAGTCAAGCAACAATGAGTTTTCCATAGCAAAACAACTTTCAAACTAAAACAAAATCAACCAAAATCTAAAAATGGTATTCCTCTGCCAGTGCCATCTAATAGTACATTCTACTTGTCTGGCTAGAACCTAATTTAGGAATAAAAGGTACTGGTTATCATTTGCCACTCCAGTCGCTATTTCTATATAACTCACCACCGAAATATAGTGACATACAACAACTGATTTGTTCTGAATTAGGGAATTTATTCCAGTGACTAGGGCCTCATCTGGAAAGACTCAAAATCTAAATGATAGTGTTATCTCCCTCCCATGTCTGTCAGTTGATGCTGACTATTAGCTATGACCTCAGCTAGACCTGTCAGGTAGAATATGTGCATGTGCCCTTTACAAGTAGCTACTTGGAACATCTTACAGCATAGCAACTAGTTTTCATAAGCAAGTGTCCAAAGAATCATGATGTGGAAGCTTTATTATCGTTTATGAGTCAGAAAGTACATAGTATCACTTAGCCATTATCACAATTGCCCTACAATTGAAGAAGGAACATACACAACTTCTTGATGAATGAAATGTCAAGATCTTAGTTTAAGAAGCAGGTGTAGTATTGGATATATGGTTTTTGTCATCCCAGAAAATACAACCTGCCACAATCTGTGCACTGGATAAAAATATAAGACCCTTCCCTTATGCAAAATAAAACCTAAAGTTCAAAGATATTATGACAGCAGTCCAATTGACAGATCCCATTATCTAAATGGGGTCCAAGTATAGATGAAGATCCTAAAGTTTAATTCTTTGAGTATAGTTCTTTGAGCCGATCTTGACCTGTAGACAAACTAAAGCTACATCTGATCTCTATACATTCAACATACAACTGTAGAGGAAAGTCTAGAATAACTGCTATAAACTCCCCCATGGAAAGCAGGATGGAGGCACGGAAAGAAGGCAGTATTTACTGGTTCATAACAATTCTGAAATCTAACTAAGCACATGTTGACAGTTCCTTGTTCTGTTCTACTGCTTGAGAGTTATTCTCCATCATTTCTTACTCTGCCTATAATATCTTTGTCTCACCCTCTGACTCATAATTTTTCACTAAAAACATAGCTCATATTTGCAGTTGAGTAGTTTCCTCAGCCTGCTTTCTCCAGGAATGGTCTGAAGTCCAAAGTATTCCATTTTTTAAAATCTATATTTCTTTCAGTCTAACCTAGTATATAAAATTCCTTGGAAACCTTTGTGGGCCTTCTGTGTACCAATTTATAATCTACTCCACTACACAAAAGCCATAAGGAAAGTAGAGTTCTATAGGTTTCATTAGCTTGGGTTCCCTAAGCAATTGCTGTGGGATAATTCCCCTTAAACTTTTTAGAAGCCCCACTATTTAGCAAAATTACCTGAAATTTAAGTGCTTAAATCCTTAGAAGGCTTTCTGCATGTCTGAAAGGTTTCAGGAGGAACTGGCTTACATCCTTTTAAGGTTTTAATAATGAAGTTTAGTAGGTACATATCCTCTTTTCCATGTTACTACAAAAATGCATTACTGGATTTCTACTCCTACAGTGACAGAGACTCTCTGAAGAGCTTCCAATTTCCCTTAAATTTCTTTAATCGCTCACCAACAGCCTCTTTGAGGCCCTGCAGTCCTTTTCTGTTCTCTTCCATCTTCCATCTGCTGCCAGGTCCTAAAGTCAATGGCATATTTGCAGGCTTTGTTATAGCAGCACTCTACTTCCATTCTATTCCAGTTAATTATTACTGGGTGACACAACTTTCCAAACTTAGAGGCACAAAACAACAACCATTTTATGCTCACAGATTCTGTGGGTTACAAATTTGGAAAGGACACAACAGAATTTTCTTGTTTTTGTTCCAAAATATCTAAGACCTAAGCTGGAAATACTCAAATGCATAGTAAAACCATTTGAAGGCTTATTCATTCATATATCTGGAAGTTGATGCAAGTCATTGGCTGGGGCTTTGGCTGGGACTGGCTTTGGCTAGATTCAGCAAGGGCTGTTGTCCAGAACTCATATGTGGCTTCTCTATATGGCTTCATAGGTACATATTTTCATTTAGAGAGATTAGACTGAGAGCAACTTTTATTCTGTATCCAAGGGATCAGTCATCACAATATAGAATAATTAGTCCAATCCAAAAACATGGCTCATGTCTGATGCAATGGACATTATTCTTGTGGCAATTCAAGTTCAAAATATACATGTAGTCAGAAACTCTGAGTGGGCATATTGTCATGCAAGTCTGGAAGAAATTGAGTGGCTGGAGCCTTGTAAACTCAAGAGAACCTCTACCTTGGAAAAGTTAAAGTTCCATCAGCAGTAGGAAATAAGTAATTAGATATGAATAAATAGCAATAGTTACATATAACCTTATGTGAAGCATAATGTGAAAGACACCAAAATTGCAGTCTCAACAGAAAACCCATTCTACAGAATGATTAGCTGGAGTTGTCAGCAGAAAAACTCTATACACAAGTTATTTCTCCTAAGATGCTGCACACGGCCATCTAAAATCACTGATAGTAAATTTTATAAGATTTCTATTGATCTCTTATCTGAAATAATGTTCTTCAGTAACTACAAATATTCTTAAATCAGGAAAACTCAGACAACTCCCAAAGATGTTGTCTTTAACAAGGTTGATATATGATTGAGAGTTGAAATCATACTATAAAAACAATTTTCTTTCTTTTTTTTTTTTGGTACTGGGGATTGAACTCAGGGCTACTCTACCACTGAGCCACATCCCAAGCCTTATTATATTTTATTTAGAGACTGGATTTTACTGAGTTGCTTAGCACCTCACTTTTGCTGAGGCTGGCTTTGAACTTGCAGTCCTCCTGTCTCAGCCTCTTGAGCCACTGGGATTAGAGGTGTATGCCACTACATCCAGAAAAAACAATTTCCAATGAGTTCTCTCAATCTATGACTATATCAGAAGCATTTTCTACATAATTGTATTGTCTTCATAGCTGGAAGTATTCAAATTCAATGGTTCCCATACAGTCCATGAAGGTTAGTTTGCATAAAACATATCCTAGTGACAAAATACTCAAGTATACTGATAAATTATGTTTACATTTCAAATCTATATAAACAATTATATTTGAAGCAAAGGAAAAGTCTCACTTTTTTCAAAATGTTAGAAGTTGTGCCTTTATCATAAATATGTTTATTAAAAACTGCTAAAATTTCACAGGTGACTTAAATAGTAACCAAGAGAGACAAAATTATTCTGATATAGCACTTAATTATGTGGCTACTGTTTGAATTTTCATTCTGGATCAGGTCACCCTTGGCCCATCCTATTACCTACAGTCTTCTACATAGAATTCTACCTAACTCTGAATAGCCTAGTGTAGAACATGAGAATCATATTATGAAACCCGTAAAACTTTCAGAAGCATTATACATATGGACATAGATGAGCTAGTATCAATCCTGCAGTCCTTTCATTAAGATATTACTACAAGGGGTTGTAACTGAGTTGTAAATTGCCTGCTTTGTATGTGGAAGACCCTGGGTTTGATCCCCAATTCACACCCCAAAGACATTATTGAAATCAAGTTAAAAATATTTAGAAAACTGTTGTATTCTACTACCTTTCCTATCCTGCTACCTTTCCTATTAGTAACAACAGTTACTAATATGGCATTATGTAAAAATGTGGATGTGTAACCGATTTGATTCTGTAATCTGTATTTGGGGTAAAAATGGGAGTTCATAACCCACTTGAATCTAATGTATGAAATATGATATGTCAAGAGCTTTGTAATGTTTTGAACAACCAATAAAAAAATCAAAAAAAGAACAGGATAGAGTTTTTAACTCATAAAAAAATATTTAGAAAAACTATTGGCTCTGTAATCAATGGTCTTACACCTACATTTCCAGGCACCACATATGCATATTTGTTCAAGTACTTAATGCTTTTCAAAAACATTTCCTTTATCAGGGTCAGTTGTTGACTTCTTTATATTTTGTCATGGACATTCAATCCTCACACTTCTGGACAAGGAATAACAGATATCATATATAATTGAAAAGGTACAGATATGTGTCATTCTGCACATGGTTTCCTATGCCAAACCTATGTTGTATCCGTACTAGTAATTCATAGTGTAAGTAACTTCATATTCATGAACAAATACCAATACTTTCAAGGCAGGAGATAGACACTGTACAAGAGTTCCAGTTGTTAGAAAGAATGTGCTATAGAATGATGCTACCCTAAACATGACATTCCAAAAATGGTTTTTCACAGGAAATACTGATGTAGACAGCCAACACTGGCAGCCTGGGACCTACATGTATAGCTAAAAGGCTACATTGACATTGGGACCCATCATCTAGCCACTGTATTTTAGTCTAGCACCAGCCATGACTCAGTAAATACACCAACATAAAATACCTTATTGTAAAGTGTTCAACCATTTGATGTATAAGACTGCCAGCAAGAAATAGTTCAGCTAGGGACTGGGGATGTGGCTCAAGCGGTAACACACTCGCCTGGCATGCACTGGGCGCTGGGTTCGATCATCAGCACCACATAAAAATAAAACAAAGGTGTTGTGTCCACCAAAAAATGAAAAATAAATATTAAAAATTCTCTCTCTCTCCTCCCTCCCTCCCCCTCCCCCCCTAAAAAAAAGAAAGAAATAATTCAGCTACCCAATAATGGCAAAAATAAGACAGGCTTTTCTCCCTTCTTTTAGCTTTATCTTAACTTAAATGAATCTTAGTTCCCTTTATACCCTGCCTATATAGCCACACAGAGACAGATTTCAGGGCATTGGGAAACTTAATACTGGTTCAATTGACCTAGACTCATTCCAAGCCTCTGCCAGACTTAGTTAGCATTTGTAATAGCAAACTGCTGCTAAGAGAGCTAAACTATAGAACCAGCCTAGGTGTCCTTCAATAGATGAATAGATAAATGAAATGTGATAAATATAATGGAATACTACTTATCCATAAAGAAAAATGAAATCAGGGCATTTTTTTCACTAAATGAATGGAACTGGAGACTATCATGCTAAGTAAAATAAACAAATCCTCCCCCCACTGCAGAAAAAACAACGGCCAAATGTTCTCTCTGATATGTAGATGTGAACTCATAATAAACTGGTGGGATAGGGAAGAACAAAAATACTTTGGATTGGACAAAGGGGAATGAAGGGAAGCACGGGGGAATGGGAAAAGAAAAGACAGTAGAATGAATCAGACATTACTCTTCTATGTATAAATATATTAACATGACCAATGTAATTCTACATCATATACAATGAGAAGAAAGAGAAGTTATATTCTATATATGTATAATGTGTCAAAATGCATTCTACTGTCATGTATAACTAAAAAACAAATAAAAATAGGAAATAAACTTTAAAAAATAACTGACAAAGGGGATTGCATCCAATTAAAAAACTTCTACACAGCAAAGGAAACAATGAACAGAGTGAAGAGACAACCTGAACAATGGGTGAAAAACTTTTCCAGAAATTCATTCATTTGACAGAAGATTAATATCCAGAATATATTAGGAACTCATAAAGCTTAACAAGAAGAAGAAGAACAACAACAGCAACAAAACAAGTAATGTTTTGACATTATAGGGTAGAGAGGGTAGACATGGTCAATACATGGGTGTGTAGAACTGTCATAGTGAAACCCATTAATCTGTACCCCTCAAGTGTACTAATAAAAAAGAAAACATAAGAAAAGACAGTATGGGTTATCCTGTGCCAACAATAAACTCCCAAATCTCAGTGACTTAACACTGAAAAAAAAAAGAGTCACCATTCATAATAACTTAGTATAAGGAATTAGATGGAGCTTGCACACTTATGTTGATACTTGAACTCAATTGTTCTAAATACATGGCTGAACTATTATCAAAGAGCATCCCAAAATATGAGCTTGATGTTGGCCTACTGACAATATTGATGATTTTATGTTATTAAGCTGTGACTGCTTTGTCAACCCCACTGACATACAGAGTGCCAGATGAGAATTCAATCTACTGAAAGACCTTATTTGAACAAAAGGCAAGAAATTAAATACGTAATTATTGAGCACTTTCTTTGACGTAGAGCACCTGCCATGCAAACATTAATCCTTATTCCATGGAGCATCCATTCTAGAGAAGGAGACAGAAAATGAATCAAATAAATAAATTAATTAAATAGTATATTAGAAAGTTATAGATTCTAAGGAAATAAAGCAAGAAAAGGAGATAAGAAGATAAGTTTTAAATATGATCATCAGGAAAGGTCTCACTGAAAATTTGATATTTAACAAAAGACTTGAAGGAACTTGGGGGAAGGGGAAAACAGGTATAGAAAGAGGGACTCAGAATTTTGAATTTCAACTCTTGATTTAAATTTTGGAGTGTTGCTTCATCATTGCTATTAAAAAAAGAAGGAACCAGCATGATGGTAGCTGTCGCTGATATGTGTTAGCACTGACTTTATCACTTCTGGATATCCCTTGACTTATCCTAATATAGATTGACATTCACATAGTACACATATCTGCTTTGAATACTACAGTGGAGGCAAACTTACTGCGGAAAGATACCAGCCATTCAACTATGATTATTTAATTCCTGGGGGGGGGTTATATTTCAGTGAGTATTCTTTAGAGGAGAAGTTGACCCAACTACAGTTCACAGAACAAATGTCATCCACTGTATATTTTTAACTGAATTTTTGTTGAGAATTATAGATTCACATGAGATATGTGAAATAATAAAGAACTGGTGTAGCCTTAACCAGTTTCCCCTAAGGGAATTCTCTCAAAATTATATCATAAACAAGCTATTGGTATTATACAATCCATTGATTTTATTTGAATTTCCCCAAAATTTTATTCACTCGTGTGTGTGTGTGTGTGTGTGTGTGTGTGTGTATTAAATTATATGCACTTTTATCACATGTCTAGGTTTGTGTATAGTAGTTGCTACTTATCTGCCTGGGATTACATCCCCATTGGATGCCTGAAACCACAGATTGTATTGAGCCCATTATGTTCTATAATTTTTTCTATACATACGTATACAAATGAATGCCTTTTTTCCCAAAAAGCCTTCTTCATCTTAACAAAACATTTATCATTCACTATGGCTGTAACTTTTGGAGTTTGAGGTGTGACTGCAAAAATAGCAGAAATGTATTTTTCCTTCTTCACATTACAATTTCTTACTGTAGATCTTATAAATTGCAACATATTTTTTTTCTTTATTAAGTCAAAAGTTTCACCTTTTCATTTCAAAAAAGCACTTTGTAGTTTCTCTTTAGCATATTCAACTTTCCAGCATCACCAATCTTGCATTTTGTGACCATTAAGTAAAATAAAAGTTACTTAAATACAAACACTGGAATACCACTACAGTTCATATGATACCAAGATGGTGATACAGTGTTGATATGTTAGACAAAGGGTTGGTTCATGTCCTGGGTAGGAGAGAACAGGACAGCCCAAGACTTCATCATAATACTCAGAATGATAGGCAACTAAAACCTTAAGAATTGTTTATTTCCAGAATTTTTAATTGAAAAATTTTAGACCTCAGTTGACTACAAGTAACTGAAGTCATAACAAATAAAGCCACAGATAACTAGGGACTACTATACTGTTTCGTTTGTCTATTTTTCATGACTTTCTGTCCAGTAGTTTTATCAGTTGTTAATAAGAGCATGCATGCGATTCTGCAACCTGTACAATCAGAAAAATGAGAAATTATATCCCATTTGATTCAAATGTATGAATTGTCAGGATCATTGTACTGTCATGTGTAACTAATAAAAAAATTAAATTAAATTTAAAAAATAAGAACATGCAGAAAGCCTCAACTCTACTTGAGATTTGTGTCTTCTCCCATAGCTCTATTAGGTATTACTTCATGTTTTTATTTTGGGGCTGTTTGGTTTGATGCATTTAGAATCATTATGTCTTCCTGGTGAATTAATCCTTTTATTATTATTTAATGTGCTTCTATCTTTAGTAATTTATTTGCTCTGGACTCTATTGCAGTAATGCCTACTTTTGGAAATTAATATTTTCATGATATTTTTCTTTTAAAAAACATTTATTTTTTAGTTGTAGATTGGATACAATACCTTTATTTTATTTTTATGTAGTGCTGAGGATCAAACCCAGAGCCTCACACATGGTAGGGGAATACTCTTCCTCTGAGCCACAGTCTCAGCCCTGATATATCTCTTTTGGGTTTTATTTGATTTAATTTGTTGCTTATGTTGTAAAGAAGTTGTTCAGTTTCATTTGTTTACATGTGGATATTCATTTTCCAGTGCTACTTCTTGAAAAGAGTACATTTTTCCTATTGAATTCTTTCTTCATCCTTCTTGAAAACCATGTTACAATAAATGTAATGGTTTCTGAAATCACAATTCTGTTCCATTGATCTATATGTCAATCTTTATGCCACTGTTATAATTAATATCATTTTGAAATGAGTTTTAAAATTGGAAACTGTGAATCCTTCAACCTTATTTTTGTTTTCCAAAATTACTTTGGCTACTCTGGGTCCTTTAATTTCTGTATGAATTCAGAAATTGTGTTGAATGTGCAGATCAATTGGTGGAGGAAATTAAGGGAGAATGGGGAAAGACTGCTAATGGATAATGGTTTTCTTTGGGGAATGATTTAAATGCTCTAAATTTGATTTATGATGGTTGTACAATTCTGTAAATTAAAAAAAATGAATTATACACTTGAAATGCATTAATTGCATGGTTTATGAATTATATCTCAATATAGTTTTTAGTGAAATAAAAATAAATCTAGTGAAGAAATGTGGAGTTCTAATATCAAAAAATTAAAATAATTAAATTATTAACAAAGTCAATTTTTTAAAAAATTGTTGGTTCTTTTTATATATACATGACAGTATAGTGTATTTTGACATATTATACATACATGGACTATAACTTATTCTATAACTTATTCTAATTTGTCCCATTCTTCTTGTTGTACATGATGTGGGATTTTACTAATCATGTATTCATATATGAACATTGGAAAGTTATGTCTGATTCCTTTTACTGTCTTCCCTATTGTGATTCTCCTTCCCTTCCCTTCTTTCACTTTGTCTAATCCAATGAACTTGTATTCTTCCCTTCCCACCTTACTGTGTGTCGGTATACATATATCAGAGAGAACACTGAGCCTTTGGTTTTGGGGATTGGCTTATTTCACTTAGCATGATAGTCTCCATTCCATCCATTAACCAGCAAATGCCATAACTTAATTCTTCTTTATCGCTGAATAATATTTCATTGTGTATATATACTATATTTTATTTATCCATTCATCTGTTGAAAGGCATCTAGGTTGGTTCTATAGCTTAGCTATTGTGAATGGAGCTGCTATAAATTTGTATGTGGCTGTGTCACTGTAGTATGCTGATTTTAAGTCCTTTGGGCATATACTGAGGATTGGGATAACTGAGTCAAATGGTGGTTCCATTCCAAGTTTCCTGAGGAACCTTCATACTGAAGAATCCAAAACTTATTACCACATTCAAGTTCAATACAAAATCAAATGATGGTGTGCAAACACTTAGGAAAGTTCCCTAATGGGCTGTAATAAATGCTTATAATCAAAGAGCAAAATAACACAGTTGAAAACAGAAATATAGCATATCACATAACATGATTTCTAACAGGTTTCTGAAGTTCAATATGTAGTCAGATTTTTTTGTTTATATTGGACAAGTTTTGTAACATGCATAAACAACTATGTTTTTTCAGTGTCACTATTTTTTGTTAAATGTGAATCCACTCAGATTCATCATTGATAGCTTTATTCATCTTGATACTCATTAAAAGCAAACATGTATTTTCATGCTCATTATAATAAAAATGTTATGGAAATTATATTTATAAAAATTACAAACCTTTTTGTATTTAAAATTGTTACTGAAACATTGATGTGAATTGAAAATTAAAGCAAAAAGAGCAGTACTAAGTTAAAAATGTAATGATTATCTTTTCATATATCAGTAAAATTATGTGGTATAAATATAACATTATACATGCCACATATTTTCAGTCTCACCTGTGAGAAATGCATAATACAAATGGGTAACAAATTCTTCACTTATGTAAATGTGCCCAGCAGCAGCACTGAGCCCTAAGAACAATGCTAGTGGCACTAATAGAGTAATGTTTTTCAAAGTATGGTCGCAACACCACTGTTGGTTCACAAGAAAATTTAGGAGGGTAAGCTGGCAAGTTTGTCATTAGTTATGCATTTGTCTTCATGTGTATTATAAAAATAACTATCACATCAAAACTGTCTTAACAAATATTACTTTTTACAATGAGTAAAATGTATAGAATTATTAATAATTTCTTTACTTGGAATTCCTAGATTTCTTATTTTGTCTTTACTTCCTCAGTAAATCCTTCCCTGACCCCACTCCTAGATAACAATAGCTGTATCTTGCTCTTTGTTCCATAGTATTTTGCACATGTATCTATTATATCACAATTTAGATTGATTACAATTTTTGTAGGCATGCCCATATCTACTAGACTGTGAACTCCTCAAGAATCAGTGTCAAATTTTGTATTTCAGTGCTTAATGCAATGGCTGGGCTATGATAAGTGCTCATTGAATACTTATGGAATGAATGGAAATGAATTACAACTGTGGTCAGGATAATTACATTCTATAAGCATTGATCTAGTAGCTATTTCTCAGTTGGAGGCAAGATGGCACTGTGTCCTAGAGAGAACTAAAATTTTAAAACTGCTAGACAGGAAACCAAACATAATTAATTCTCTATCAAATTAATTATGTTAGCAAAGTTTTATATGCTCAATATTCTAATAATAATGGATTTCTGAAGTAAGATTCAAAGGCAGACATACTGAAAAAAATTAAAAGAACTGAAATGTAATTAAAAGTGCAGACTTTCTGGAGTGAAACCTATGTGAGTTTCAATTGTTTCAACAATTACCAGCTGGATCATCTATAAACTGAGGACCAGAGGTAATTCATGTAAAGTTTAATATAGTACCTGACACATAGTAAGCTCCTGACAAATGGATGCTATCATTATTAATTTAATCAGATGAAAACTAGGAAGTACAACACTAATAATTTTCTAGTAATGATTGTGTAAGGTCTGACATAAGAGAAAAATACAATGAAATCTAGTTTTCCCCTCTTACCTCATTCCCATTCTTATCTCAACTCCCTCTTATGAGAGCATTATGATCATTACCTTCGCAATTTATGCCAAAAAACAGCCTAAAGCACAGCTGGTCTCTCCCTCTCTCTCAAGTTCCTAGTATAGATCTTTTCAATACAAGGAAATAAATCATTTTTTAATTCACACTTTTCTGGTGGCAAGCAGATAATTGTTTATAATTAAAAAGCTTTTTCATCCAATTTCTACTGGGTTAGAGTAAGTCACAATGCTGTCAAACCAGGAAAGTACTTAATTAAGCAGAAAAAGTGACAATGAGTCAGTGTACTTTGCTGAAAAATTACAGGCCAAAAGTTGAAGTAAGAGACCCAATTTCTAGCCTCAATGCTGCTAATAACTCTTCATTGGCCTCATTGCTTTAGGCCTCAATTTCTTCACCTGTAGATGATAAGCTCTATGCTGAGATATTAGCTCATATTTTGCAAAAAAAAATGAAGATGTATCCCCACTACTCCTTAAATAGGTTTTCTAAAGGACTGAACACACATTTAATTATGAAAAGTGAAACTATAATTTCCACAGAGAAGTGTGAATGGATGTGTATGCTTTTGGAATGGTGAAATTCTTGTAGGAGAAAATGCAACACAAAAATCATAAAGAAAAAGTTTACCATGTAAATATATATAAAGATCATATGTGAGTTAAAAATCTTACAAAGCTTAAAAGATGAAGGGGAAAAAATCAAATAGAAAAATAAAGGATATGGTCAAATAATTGACACAAATGAAACAAATGGCCATAAAACTTTAGAAAATAGTACTACTTTTCACTCATAATTAATACATGTATATTACAAGAAGACATCTTAACTCATTCAATTCATAAAACATAATACATTTAAAAATACTGAATGTTGACTAAGGTAAGGAAAGTGGACATGCTTCTAAATTGGTAAATTCGTGCTGCTTACTAGTGCTGGTTCTTTCCACCTGTCTATGAGTCACTTCTGTTCCACCTTCAAACATGACCTTTTCATATTGTTCTTATTATATGATTTGTCATCACACATCCACATTTTACTCTAGGATGCTATGTGCAAATAGGAACAATAGTCTCACCATTCCAACCCCAGTCCCCTCTTCTGCCTTATGGAAAAGAATGCTCCAAGTATCTTTCAGTATGGCTATTTTTTTCTATTCCTTGGAGACATCCCCCATCCCAATAATGGGGATTGTCCCTCCAGCCATACAAATGAAAGGTAGTGAGTGATATTCCCTGGTCCTGCCTCCATTCTTTGATACTTTAGTTCCCCAAATTCCAGAAACCTGGGCATTATAATTTTCCCCAACAATAACTGACTGAGGGGAAAAAAACAAAGACTTATACAAATTCTTGAAATGTAAACAAAATATATAATGTGTAAGAAATCATCCTGCCACAGTTATTTTAAGGAAGAAATTAAGATGACCAAAAATAAAAATACACTATCTTTTAAAATGAGCAAAAATTAGCATAAACTCATGAAATAATGTTTTTGTTTTCAAACACTACTCAATTATTAAAATTTTTTACAAAACAAAACATACATCATGGAGCAAAATAGTAAACACCATTTATATTTATTCCTTTTTAAAAATTTCCAGCATAGGCCTTATCCAGGAGAAATTAAATGATGAATGAAATCTAATCTTAAATAAATTTAGAAGTGAACTAGAACATAAAAACAAAAAGGAAACTGAAGGAGTAATTATAACGTTGCAACAACCTGAGTCAACCAAGTTTGCATATATGAAGTAGACTATAAAGAAACAATTAAACTATTTAATGAGCATATTTAAAAAATATTGTCATATTTCCATTTATGCAATTTAACCCTGAAACCAAAGAAGTAATTCCAAAGACATGCTTAGTTTGCTGAAAATAATGAAAATGTACAGATGCAGATTTATATTATTGTCATTAAAATGTTTAAAATTGAGTATGTACCTTTGTTTGAATAGTTACTCATTTCAACACAAAATATAATTTATTTTCCAATTTTTAAGTACGTGGAAAATGAAGTATCTCAACTATATTTAACAAAGGAATTGAACATGAAATGATTTTTTAAAAATAAGACAAAATAAACAAAAAATGATTTCTTGAAAGATAATAATGTTTTCTGTTGTGTTTTTAGAATGTAAGAACACAGGAATGCATATATATGATCCTCCATAAAATGATTAGTAATTCTTCCCTGGGGAAATCTTCCTTTCTATCTTCCTGTACTCTTCCTATGAACACTGGAGTATTTTAAGATTTAACACATTTGTTAAACAGCTGTTTGTCTGTTTATCCTCTTGAATTAACAGACAATCAGTGTTAAAAATAGCATAGATTGCCAATTTCCCCAAAAAGAATTTGCTTATCTTCTACTACTTTCTTCAGAGTGTTCATATCTATAGTTTAAGTATTGAAGAAAGGTAGTTTTAACCTTGTCTTATTTTAAGCATATCTAAATTAAAATAATCTTCAAATGATAACCACTGTGTTTCAAGTAATATAAAAATATTATTTGAATAATAATAAAATAAAAAGTTTGTATGGGTACACAGAGCTTAATATAAAATGACCAGATAAGTTAAGCTCTAAGTGAGTGGGTGAAAGCCAAATACTGAAAAAAGGAAAAAACAAAATTCTAGCATGATACATGTGAAGATTGAATATTTTTTCAGTGAGGACACTGGTTTCAAACACAATTTATTTCAACAGTTGATACTATTTTCTCAGTGGATAATGCCTGTATCTTGTTATTCTTCCAAGGTGGAGGACTGAACCCAGGGCCTTGAGACAAGTGCTCTTCCACTAGGCTAAATCCCCACCCCCGAGGATGTACCTAACCAACTTTCACAGATGGACAGTTGAACTACTTGGAAAAACGGATTTTTCCTTGAAAATAGGACCTAGTCTTACCTAGGAAGCCTGGGCCATTTTTCAATTCTTGTTCTGTTTTGTCTTTAGAAGAGTAACCAGCATTAGTAAGCTTTTTAAGGACATTGAAAAAGCCTGGAGCATTAAAGCACATTAAAATACATAAAGCCAAAATATAATTACTTTAAATTAAAGATGCCATTATCTCGGTGCAGCACAGTATTCACATGACTTATAAAAGTGTTCCAATCTACATCTTACTATTTTATAAGCCAGGGATTAATATCTGTGCTTTTGTGAGATAAGGCTTAAAGTAAAACATAAAAATATATAGATTTAAAAAGTTTAGTATTTCATGCAGAAACATAGGCATGAACTGTACCAAAATTACAAATTAAATTTAATAGGCAGAATTTAGTAAATGTACTGGATATTTGCTAAGAAAATAGATGTGCATCCAACAAAAAAGTAACTATTTTATTGATGGAGTGCTAATTTGCTTGACTATAGTAATAATGTCACTGTGTGTGTACACATACAAATATCATGTATGCCTTAAACATATGACTATTTTTTAGTTTGAAAGAATAATTATGCATTTAAAATAAATGAAAAAAACTTAAGGGACGCAGAAGTCCTCATAGCTAAAGTGAAAGAGTTTGAAATGCTTTTCAAGTAAATGAGGACACCTACTGAAATTCAGAGATCTTTAAATAACTTATGGCCAATGAGAACACCTCTTTTATTTGAACACCTCTCTGTTGGCAAACACAGAAAAAGATAGGCAAGTATTTGACAATGTCAAGCTTAAAAACCCTCATTCACTTGCCTTAGACCAAATGAAAATTTTGAATGTGAAGCTTCTCTTCTATAAATTTTCTATTTCTTGAGATAGTTAATATTACAAGAGGATTCTAGTTTAAGATCTTAGATGAAAGGAAGATATATATGAAGTGGGTTGATGGTCAAAGTTTGCTCTGGAGTTTCAATCACTAAAATTGAAAAAAAAATTGTTTACCAAATATGCCATACAGTTATTAAATTTTTCTTTAAGTTATCTAATTGTTAAGATCTTAACCATAGCTGAAAATTTTAATATAAAAATGAAAAAATTGCTCCACTTTTAATACATGATCCTGGACAAATTATTTAAACTCTGTGGTGTTGAGTTTATTCATCTGTATTCTGAGGTTATTGAACTAGGCATTATCCAGTATCTCCTCTAAATTTTAATGTTTGAGATTCTAAACACAGCATTCTTTTAAATTACTACTTTAAACGTAGGTAGAAATTTTGCAATTTGAAACATAAAATTTATTGTGTACCTTTTACCTCTAGAAAGCAGTCTCATTTTTTAAACATACCTTACAGACCCATCATATCAGGGGTCACTCATAATTCAATATTTTATTACTCTCAGGCCTGCTGTGAATAAACATAAGATATTTGAAACTTTGGGTTCTCCAGATTAAAGTTTTTCAAGAGTCAGTTTCAGCTAAGTGCCATTATCAATCTAAGTAACTTCCTCATATCAATCACCTGTGAGGTTCAGAAATAAGCACATTGATGTATTTGGCTCATTATAGACTGTCTAGTATCTTTTTTTCTCATAAGCACATAACCTTAATAATTTGTGTCCTTTATATCAAACATTTTAATGTAGATACATTTAATCTATAATTTTTTTACATCTTCATGTGTCATTTCCTACCAGTTACTGAATGGATATGCTACAGATCCTGTAAATTTTGAGAGTTGCAGTGTATAAGCTTAACAGCCAGGGGAAATTAGCAAATCCTGTGGAGAACTGTCAGGCAATCAACATTCATAGTTATTAATAAGTAAAAGAGAAACAAACCAATGTAATTTTAGAAAAAAAATGATCTAGTGAAAAGTATCTATTTGGCAATTATACAAAAATGAAACTCTTACTTTGAAATAATTTATCAATTTTAGAAAAAAATAATTTGTATAGATAGTAAATTCTACAGGAGATCTGTAGTGTCATATGCTTAAAAATATTTAGGCAAAAAAAAGTAGTATAGAGAAGTTTGAACTGATGTGAAGAAGTAGGACCAAATGTTTGAGTAAATATATTTTTTTAAAAAAAATCAAGCTTGCCTTTGTCATGTAAGTGGTACGATCTAAAATCTACACTGTAACAGGAGGAAAAGATCTTATAGGGCTGAAATGAAGGCTTTTGTCAAAGAGGTGATATTTGGATTGGGTATGAACACTGGGATAGACATCTGATAAGTGAAGATATAAGAAAATAGAATTTCAGTGACAATAAAGCAAAGGCAAAGAGCTTAAATCAAAATGGCTGGTACAAAGGACCACCCTAAAAACTGCTTAAAAAGAACAGGGTGAATGGGGAATGGGAGTCAAGAAACAAATGCTTCACACTTTAAATTTTTCTTAAGCATACATGACTATGTTTGCAATTTTAGAAGACATAAATCACAATTGCAACAGATTAGACTGAAAGGAGAAAAACTGACAAAAAAGAAAAGTTTTGACAAACTTAAGAGGAATTTTAGAGCTCACTGTTCTGCATGTTTTGCCTTCCGTCCAACTTCCAAGATTTACCTCCCAAAGCTCATCATGATCATTTGTTTCAATCTACTGGGACTAGGCATTCTGTTCTTTGAGCAAGTACAAACTTTCCCTGCCTCTGTATTTGCTATATTATAACAGTCTACCCAATAGTTCAGAGCCAAGTGAAATACCACCTCCTCATCCAAAGCCCTCTCTAATTATCTCAGTTCTAGAAGATCCTTCCCTCCTGTTCTATTATTGAGTTCAGATTGCACCACTCAAATGATACAAATAACCTAAAGTTGTAAATATGTATGCATTTGTTTACTGAATCCTACAGAATTATAAAATTCCTCAAGGGCAGAAACTGCATAATACAATTTTTGCATACCACATGATTTTTCATTTTCATAAGCTGGTCTACAAAAGCAAAACCCGATTCACAAAATAATGCTAAATAAAATTTTGTTGAATGAATGCATTCCACTGACACATTTTTATTCCCTTCATTTTTCTCCTTATTCTTATGGAGCAATCATTATATTGAGTCCATTTTTTATTCTTACCTTCTAACTCTGGGACAGTAAAATGATTGAAACATATCTGTGTTCACCCCAAAATACTTTCACCATAAGGATAAAAAGAGGCATCAGAGGGTTGGGAATGTGGCTCAGTGGTAAAGTACTCAGCATGCTCAAGATGCTGACTTTGATTCCCAGCACCACAAAAATTTAAAAAAGCAAATTAAAAATAAGAATTTAAAAAGAAGTATCAGACCATGAAGGAATGGTCCCAATAACTGTGGAGCAAAGGAAGCAATTAAATGTCTTTCTGATTTATGTACTTAAACAAGAATACAATATGTGTTGTGGGAAGGAAACTGAGCTGAGATCAGTCTTATTTTAACTTATTTGTTTAATGCTACACTGTAGCTGTTGGAAAAGAAGGGGCAAACCCCAAAATGATGTGGTCTTCTCTTGAGGCTTCATTTTATTTTGAAGGGATGGGTTTTGGGCATTCTGTAGTAGATATGGTATTCATCTTTTAAAATGATAATTACAATTTTTAATCCACATGAACACAAATGTAATTCTTCCTTAAAGTAACTATTTAAAAGATTAACTTTTCCTTTCTATTAAACTTCCAGATTAGGAATGTGGAGTATTGTTGGGGCACTTTCTAACATAATTATCTCTTAACAACAGCCAAAGCAAGGCAAACTGAAAAAGGGCTGCAAGGATCTGAGTCCCCCACCCCTTTTAACCATTACTGGTACCAAGTACTTTATGTAATCTCCACACAGAGACCAAAAACCTTTAGGTCTCAGGAACTGATACTGGAAGGAAGCTAGAAGTATCTCTTACAAAAAACATTCCCTAAACTAGATTGGGACTTGCGTAAAGCTAGGGAGAACTCTCCTTGGGCAAAAACTTTAAGGGGTTACCCCAAAATTCAATATTGAAAACAAATGATATTTTAAAAAATAACATGTTGGTAATTTTCTTTTTCTTTAAATTTTTTTAGTTGTAGATGAAACAATACCTGTTTGTTTGTTTGTTTGTTTATTTATTTATTTATGTGGTGCTGAGGACTGAACCCACTGCCTCACACATGCTAGGCAAGCATTCTACCACTGAGCTACAACCATAGTCCTGACAAATATTTTAATGCAATATTTAAAAGATCAGATTTAGTGCAAAAAATCTGATGAACAAAATATCAAAAATTTAAATAAAGATAGAATCTTATCCTGCATAACTCACCTCAACCTAATCTCCTGAGTTTTTGCCACAACCTTAAATTTTGTGGCCGTGGTGAGTGCCTCCATGGCCTTATGGTAATCCAAACTGTGAGTCCTAAAAGTGCAAGGCACCTTCCTGAGTACCTTCACTAAATCTACTTTAGGATTAAAAATCCATTCCACCAGTGTTTTTCCTCTGCTATATTATGCTATTATAAATTTCCTTCAGGGTTACATTGAATTCTTAGTGGATTCCCTCCAAATGGGATAACGGTATTTTAACGGGTATCCCCGCCCCCAGAAGCCTTTCTCTCTTCCAGTTCCCAGTTTTGTTTATACTCTCCGCCTGTGGGAGGCATGCCATTTGGGCACCCACCCACCTCATGCCAGGACCCTTATGCTTCTTTGGTGGGAAGTTCCCGCAGTTAAATAAAGATTCCCACGCTTTTTCACTCTCTGAATGAGTGCTGTCACTTCATCTCTACCTTCTTGCCAATGTGTAAGGAAAACTGTGCCTCAAACTCAACCAGGTCTCAAGAGCAATTTTTCTCCTGTGAAATGGGAATGGCGGGGGTTTTGGAAACTAGAGAAAGCAACAGTTGGGGCATTTGCTTGTCATTACAGCATAAAAGAAAAGAAATGAAGACAACTCTGGTTTTCCTTCAGGTCATGTCCGAGCGCTACGCGCCTACGAAGTCCGCGTGCTCCTCCACCCCACCCGCAGTCAGCCAGCAGCGTAGAAGGGCTTCGGGAAAGTCCGCGGGCCACGCCTCCCACTGGCCACCTCCTCTTATTGGCTTGACAGCCTGTCACTCCAACCTGGCTCACATTTCTTCTAACCATTCACGTAGTTTGGTTGCGTCTTGGTGTGTTTAAGGTTGCCAATAACGAGAGCTTTTTTTTTTTTTTCCTTTTTTTTTCTTTTTTTCTTTTCTTTTTTTTTTTTTTTTTTGAGGCGAGTACAGGTCGTGCGGCAATTAGTTCATTGAAAACTCAGTTGCTGTCCCAGCGGTCAGACAGAGAGTGCTCTAGTCTAGGCTTCTTTTCTGCTATTAAGATCTTCTATAGAGAGCTGCAACAATGCCCAAAAGAAAGGTAAGTGAAATGGGAAGACCGAAGGGGAGATTAACTGGTGTAATACAAATTTCCTAAGGCAGATAATTTTTAAAAAGCATTTCAGCTTCTAGTTTGATTTTATGATGTACTGAAAGGACAGGGAGGGAAGGGCAAAGAGCTGTCGGTGTAAGGTTTAAGATGATCTCGCATGCAACTGGTAGTTCACTTTTGGCGTGTTTTGTTTAAGGAGAAGAATCGCTAGAGAGGTGTCTCCATGCTGAATTACAAACAGCCATAGCGCTGTGCTGTCGCTTCCTACCCCACCCCCCTCCCTTCGCTTACCCTATTGGAGAACACTTCTCCCAACCACACTTCCAGGGAACAGTTTCCTACTCTGCCTCCGGGTTTTCTTGGGGCACGATCACCTTTGGGGAAAGGAAAACTACAGCTTTCTCCTATATTTGCCTTTGTTCTTTCCGTTTTCTTTTCCCCCCCTTTTTTTTCTCTTCCCTCCTCCACTTCTTGTCATGCCAGATGGCTGTGCAATGGTAACTCTGTGCCATTAGGCGGCGCAGACTTCAAACTATCCTAGCAAAGGGAGAGATTCACAGATGTAATTAGAAACTTCAGGGCTGGGAGATCTGGCACACTGCAAGATGTCTAGCTAAAGGTGAAAAGGTGATAAGAGAGCCGTGGCCGATAAACTATTGCCTATGTTGGGGAAGAGTGGGATTTGTTCACTTTAGACATACATAGTTGATCTGAATTGTTCAGATCTTCTGCCAAAGCTCACTTCAAAATTCCTGGCTCCTTTCAGAAGGGAAATAAGTACACGCTTGGTTTTATTTTTTCCTTGTTTATTTTTCATCAGTATCTTCTAAGGGAAATGGAATGCTATTTCGTTGTTTGATAAAGCCATAAAACACAGTCCTAATATAAGACATTATGATTGTTTTTATATTAGTCCTATTAATCTGCCCACCTTCCCTGCTCCTAGAGCCTAAGAATAAGGCTGAAATTCCCCAGTGCTCTAGGGCTGCATGAATCATGCAATAGCTTGATAACTCCTAGGCTGAAGCGATATTCAGATATGGAAAGCAATCGTTTCTAATCACCATCCCCCTTCCTCATATTCCCGCCGTTCTGCCGCTATGCTTTTCTAGGCTTGTGAAATGAGTCTTGCTATTTTAGAGAGCTGACAGCAACCTTGGAGCAGGTAGTGGCGGGAAGTTTTTAAATCCGTGGCTGGATTTCCAGAGTAAAGCATTAACGTTGTTAACAAAGAGGTTTGCTCTCTAAGGCATTGTGGGGGTTGTAGTTCTTGTATGCAAAACTTGAAGAGAATAAGTCCAGAATCAATAGAGAGGGTCCGATAGGTACATATATTTGCACAGCACATACAAAACAGACTGGGATGTTGCATGAAAGGACACCTTCGTTTTTCCCTCCCCCACCCTTATTTTGGCTTTAAGACTGTACTGCAGGTTAATTTCAAAAAGAAAATGGTTTGTTTCTTAGATACTGTTTACACAAGAAAATGGCATTGACTATCAGTTGTGTAAACGTATGTCTTCAGTATGCTCATGAATCTGTGCTTGCTTGCACTTTGGTAGACAGCAGTATGTAGAATATAGTTCCTAGGAAACATTACATGGCTACTTGAGAGGGAACCCAGGAAAACATCATAAGTGGTATATTGCAACTATAATCCATAGGTAGTATTTTTTATTTATATGCTTACATTGATAACCTTATTTCTGTGTAATATTGTTCTCTGTATAGGCTGCAGGTCAAAGTGATGTGAAGCAAGAGGTGAGTGTCTTTAATTTTAGAATCTGCCTGAAAAAAATACACTTATTGTATAGACTTGAGGTAGAATAAGGATCTAAACATACATGCTGGTTGGTATATTTGTACCATATGAGTAGCAATATGATATGCCAGTGAGCTCTTTCATAAATACAATAATAAAAACTCCAAGCTTCTTGAAATCTAGGACTGTGTGCCTGTTAAGATTGGAAAAGAACATCTTAAAAAATAAGAAATGCTTTGTCAGTTAGAAAGAAGGGACTACATTTTCATTTTTAAATATGACCCTTGTTACTAGTCATCATGGTCCTTTATCTTAGGAAGTGAAGCTTAATTTGGGATTTTTCCCCTTAGCCTATGGAGGGTCTAGAGAAAGGGAAAAATGAAACCTTAAATTTCTACATTTATATTCTAACCAATTTCACAATTGCCTCTTTAATGACAATATTTATGTAGTGTTTCATCAAATACTGTCACTACAATAAAAATAATTCTAGTTTTGTGTAATAATAATTCTCTTATCTGATATTTTTTTTCACTTATAGCCAAAGAGAAGATCAGCCAGATTGTCTGCTGTAAGTAGTCCTTTGAAAAAGCAGCCCATGTATTGTGAAAACTAATTTTAAAATATAGGGAATTCTGAATAATATTATATTTGATGTAAGATGAGTTTTGAAGTTTTAAGAAAAAAATTTCACACTTAGGAGCTACACTTTTTCCCCTAATACACAATTTATATCATACACATTTATTTTAATTCAGAGGCAGGATTTGATTTTTAAGGTCCTTTCTTCAGTATAATTTCTTCATTTTTCCCTCTTTTTACATGACTTAATTTTTTTTAAATGCAGATGCCTGTGCCCATTATACCAGAGTTGAAACCCAAAAGATCATCAACTTCAAGGGTAAATATTCAACTTCAAATGTTGAAAGAATATTGTTTTTCTTAAGAAATAACTTATGAAAATGCATATATCTGATTATTTTGCTTTTTGCATTTTGTTCAATTAACAATATATTTTACTATGTAGTACATATAAAATATTTAGGTGGGGAATTTTTTTCCTGTTTCATAATGATCCACCCGGTTTTGGTATTTTTATTGGGTAAGGACAAAATTTTAGTTAAATAGATTCATTAAATGTGTATGCCTTTGAGGTTTTTTAGTCACAATACCAAATCCCTAGGAGAACAAAGGGTGTAAATTGCAGTAACCAAACTAGTGATTTGTAAAAATAGTAGTAATTAGCATTTGATAATATATACAGGTTGTAAAATATTTTCATACACATAATTTTTCTGTGGACATAATTGATTCTATATAGATTTCTATGCTGAGATGTTGTGGCTAAAGTCATGTAGAGAGAGCAATAACCTCAATATTAAATTCACTTTTAATTGCTTCACACCTATTTTAAGGATTTGTTAAATTACTAAAGTCATAGAAATTTGAGGAACATTAGAAATCATCTAATCCTATCATTTTATAGTTGAAGATATCGCAAATTGTTGTCATGTTTATAAAGTGCTATGAAATCTTTGATTGGAAGGTATTGCTAAAACTAGGGAAAGTAAAGTTTTATTAAGTAATAATTGATCTATTCATATCAGTGACAACAGAAAAGTGTTTATTTTTATTTTATAGTGTCTATGCCTTTTAATGATATTAATCACAGTTAATTTGTATATTGATACAATAGTTATAGGATTGTTCTTCTACAAGTTCTACTTTTAATTCTTAGGATATACAAATAAATACACACATAATAAGAAAAAGTGATAATAAAAACATGTATTAAGAATTTGTTCTTAATTTTTCTCCATTATACTTTTCAAGCTCACTATTTTATAAAGTTAACTACTCAATTTATAACTTATTAAAACAGTAAATACATTTTATTTTCTTTTAAAAAGAGGAGATTGGGCTGGAGGTATAGTTCAGTGTTTGAGCACTTGCCTAGCACAAACAAGGCCCTAGGTTTGATCTTCAGTATTACAGAGAGAGAGAGAGAGAGAGAAGAAGAAGAAGGAGGAGGAGGAGGAGGAGGAGGAGGAGGAGGAGGAGGAGGAGGGAGAGGAGGAGGGGGGAGGGGGAGAAAATAATGCTAGATTAAATGATATACTATAAAATTATAGATATTAAAATTATTTACCTTTCTTAGCTTTTAGTTTCTCACTTGTTAAAAAACAATAGCATATCTATATTGTAATTTACAATTTCTAAAGTAATTTTATATTTGCCTCTTATAAGGTAACTATGACTTGGGTGGTATTGCTCTTTGTACAAATGATAAAACAACCTCAAAGTGATGTATGCTTTTGTTCAAGGTCCCATCACATAAGTGACATATCTACAATTCAAGCACAGGTGTTCTGGCCCTTTAACCCAGTGGTCTTTCTACTACTTATATAGCCAGGCATAGAACATTCTTGATAACGCATTCCTGATTTAAGTAATTTAAAAAATATATGCTACTTTACGTTTTCAATAAAACAAAGTGTGTTATATTAATTTCGTTGACTTTGGGCTTATATGTAGCATTGTAAAGATTTTCCCTAAATTACCACTACAGCTGATGAAGGAAATTTGACCAATTAATCAACATTCTGATTAAATTATGTATTTATTTATTTTTATTCTTTTTGTGTCATTGCACAGAAAATTACCGAAAATGATATGATGGGAAAAAACACAGATACAAATGCCAAAGCAGTTATTGAAGACAAACAAGATGAAGTTGTTGAAGAAAAGAAAAATGAAAATGCTGAAAATGGAGAAGCCAAAATTATAGAGGTATCTTACAATGTTAACAAATTTATCCACTTGAAAGCTTGAAAATGGATGCAATGGAAAGAAATATTATTTGCCTTTTATATTAAAAGTTCAGAAACATTGAATGAATAATGATTCTACAATTAATAGTAACTAAAGAGAAATGATAATTTAAAATATGAGAATTTAAAGGTACTGGCAATGGGAGAAGTGGCCTAGTATTGGTATTACTTGGAAAATGCTAGTGATCATGACTTGATACTAATATAATGACTCTCTTATTAAATGCAGGCCAATCCTCTCTTGCTTTTGTCAGCATATGGACTATATGTAAATTCCTTTCCAAAAAATCCCCTTCCTGTAAATCCCTTTATTTTCCTTATAGATTGCAAATTAAGACATTATATAAGTGTTTTAATAGTTTTTTTGCATATTTAATGCATCATTAATTTTCAGATACTGTAGTAAAATACTGAAAATGGGATATAATGATCAAATCTACAAAACAAACATATATGTGGAGTATCTTCTGTAAGTGTATAGGATTTTGCAATAATCTTTATTTTAAAAAAGCACAAATTTCCTCTTTATAAAAACAAAATGTATCATTTTCCCAAGGACTATAATTTGTTTACATGTATGCTACTCAGTGAGAATTACTAACACAGAATGACTCTGTAATCCTGTGTTTATTTTGTTCTTCATATTTGTAATGAGAAATATTTATATGAATAAGCCTTCCCAAATTTACTGTTGCAGATTTTTATTTGTGGGTGTTTGTGTGGCTTTAATCTTATTTCTTAGAATATTTGCCTATGTTGTGATTTTCTATAGGTCAATTACTTTGTTATAAAATAAGTATTAGTTATTCCATGATATAGATACAATCTGATTTAAGTAGGTGGGAGAAACAGTTCCAAAATACTATTTTTTTTTTCTTTACTACAAATTTAGGTACCAGTTCCTGCAAAAGACCTTGGGGAAATAAAAGAAGAAAATATCAAAGAAGACGAAGAAGAGAAAGAAACAGTGGCAGCAGAAGGAAAAAAAGATGAAAAAGATCCAAAAAATGAAGATCAAAATAAAGAAGAAAAAGGAGAAGATGGAAAAGAAGACCAAGATGAAAAAGAGAAAGAACAAGATAGAAATGAGGACAAAGATACAAATGAGAAAGGAGAAGATGGAACAAAGGAAGACCAAAAAGAACAAGAGGGTAAAGAGCAAGAGGGTGAAGAAGGAAAAGGGAAAAAAGAAGATGGAAAGGAGGACAAAGATGGAATAAGCAAAGGAGATGATAGAGAGGGAGAAGACAGAAAAGATAAAGGAGATGGAAAAGATGATGAAGATGGTGAAAAGGAAGAAGATAGACAAGAAAAAGATGATAAAGAGAAAGATGAAACAGAGGAGGAAGATGGAAAAGGCAAAGAAGATGAAGAGGAGGAAGATAGAAATGAAGATGAAGGTAAAAATGAGGAAGAAAATGGAAAGGACAGTGAAGAAGATAGAAAAGATGAGGAAGGAGGAAAAGAAGAAGAAGCAAAAGAAGAAGAAAAAGAGGAAGAAGAAGGAAAAGAGGGAAAAGAAGGAAAAGAGGAAAAAGTAGGAAAAGAAGAAGAAGAAAAAGTAGGAAAAGAAGAAGAAGGAAAAGAGGAAAAAGAAGGAAAAGAGGAAGAAGAAGGAAAAGAAGAAAATGGAAAAGGGGATGGGAAAAATGGAGGAGATGAAAAGGAAAAGGAAAACAAGGCTGAAGTTGGAAAAGAAGCTGAAAACAATGAGATCAAAAAAGAAGAGGGAAAAAAAGAGGAGTCTCTGAGTACTGTTTAACACTGCCCTATATACTTTCATAATTTGTTAACATGTACCTTTGTGTTGTAATGATAATAGAGATAAATATTTTTATCAGATATTTTATAAACACTGCTTTTCTTTAGCACCATTTAATTTCAGAACGTCTTCATACTGATTATTAGTTACAAAATGCCTAACATGAAAACTTCATCTATAAATTTCATGATTATAGTAGGGGAATGTATAAAAATACCCTATTTGTTTTGTGTAAATTATGTGTTAAAATCTTTGAATTGAATTTTATTCCTACATATGATAATTTCACAAAATAGAAGAATTCCAAAAGGAGTTTCATCCAACATTCTTATGGTTCTTTAGGTGGCTTTTATAAAAATGTGAACTATTTTCATGTAATGCTTAGTTATGTTTCCCAAAGATAATTTTATTAGTAGCTTGGGAAAAGTATAAATAAAACTGTAATCACATTTTCAAAGAAATATAAATGTTTACTTCGAAGGGCAGTTTTAAGTACATGTGTGTGCACAAAATTTTACTGGATTTATCTAAATAAAAAGATTTCAGAGATGATCATGGTTTGTTATATCTCCAAAACTGTTGTTAGTGAAATGTTATAATACTTTATTTTTTCTATTGTGATATTCATGAAAGCAGTAAAACTTTTTCCACTGAACTACCATTAATATAAAACTCAGTTTTAATCATTTAAAGTGTACAATTCAAATATTAAGTATGTTCATAATGTTGGATAATCATAATCACACTATGTAATTCCATTGCATTTTTAACCACCCAAATAAAAAGTACCACTTAGCAGTCTTCCCCAATTTCCTTCTAACCCACATGCCATTCTCCAGCCCCAGGTAATGGTTTCTTCTATGAAATTTTTGCCAACTATGGACACTTCATGTAAATGGAATCATGCAATATGCATATGCCATTTTGTGTTTGGCTTCGTTAACTTAGCACAATGTTTTTAGGATCATCTATATCATAACATGCATCATTACTTCATTAACTTTTATGGCTGAATAATATTCCATTTCATCAAAATAAGACATTTTGTTTTTTAATGGACATTAGGATTATCTCCACATTTTGTCAGTCATCAACAATGCTGCTATGAATATTCCTGTACAAGTTTTAATGCAGATGCATGTTTTCATTTCTTCTGAGTATACATTTAACAGTAAAACCACTAGGTCTTATAATAATTGTCTAACTTTAGAAAACCTTCAGACTGTTTTCAAAGTGCTTTCAACATTTTATATCCCCATCATCAATGTATGAAGGTAAAAATTTCTCCACATATTTGCCAACAATGTTATTCTTTGTCATTTATCATAGCCATCTCTTTAGGGTGATTTGGGAAGATAAAACTCATGTGATTTTGATTTGTTTTTCTCTAGTGATGTTTTCATCTCCTCATGTGGCTTGTTTGCTATTCAAATTATTTGTTCATTTGTTTGTTGAGTTTTCATTTTAGCATTAACTTTTAAGGAATTTCTCTAATTTTTATATAAGTACATTGTCAGATTATTTGTGAAAAATTTCCATACTCTGTGGTTTTCACTTTATTGATCATAGCTACTGTATGGAAAGCAATATATAACAGATACATTGATTTATGTCTTTGATTCTCAATTCTGTATCATTGATCTCTACCTTTATGTTATTATCACACATTTGATTACCAGAGCATTGTAAGCTTTAACATCTAAAAGTATCAGTACTCCAAATTTGTTCTTGATCATTCATAGTTCCTTGCAATTGCATATGAATTTTAGGACCAGTTTGTCCATTTCTGTAAACAAATGTAGTCAAGAGTTTTCGTAAAGATTTCAGTAAATATGCATGCATATAAAGTTGGATAATATTACCAGATTAAAATTAATAAGTTTTTCATTCCATAAGCACAAGGTGTCTTTCCATTTATTTAGTTTCTCTTTAATTTCTCTTAGCACTTATGTTGTTGTTTTCACTATATAAATCTTACATCACTTCCTTGGTTAAATTTATTTCTCAATATTTTATTCTTTACATCCTATAAATGGAATGATAAATTGACTTCTGTTTCATATTGTTTTTTGCTGATGTATAGAAGTATAACTGATTTTGTACATTTAACTTGTATTATCAAAATGCGCTGAACTAATTTGTTTAGCTCTACTAGACATTTTTGGATTCTTCACAGTTTTTGTTATAAAATTGTGTCATTTGCAGTGATTTACTTCTTCCTTCCTATTTTTTGTCTAACTGCCCTGGATTTTAAAAGACTTCACAAATAATAAGAATACAAAAGAAGCTACACAAAATTCAGGAAGCCCAGTTTTCAAAGCATAAGCCCCTGTCATAACATTTCCTAGGGCTATTAGTTACTGTACCATTTTATACACTTGCTGCATTGCTACAATAGCTACAGTAATTAAAACCAATCTAAAAAGACTGGCTAAACTGCTAGGCACTCCCCTTGATCTGCTTCAAAACTATATTCTGCAACTATAGAGAATGCATTGCCAAAACATCCAACACTGAAGTTGTCTCTTAAGCACCTTAATCCTCTTCATTTTCATTGCTAAAATAAAACTAACAATTCTGGTTTCCACCTTAGAAACGTATTCCAGGTTAATAGTAGAATGGTGGTAATGGATAATCTTAACTTTTCATGTGAAACCCTGTCCTCTACGTAATGAAGGTAGCTAGCTTCTTTAAAACTTTATTTAAAATGCATATTAAAAGATATGACAAGAATGTCATGGCATATGACAGGAAGTATATTTTTCCACAATATGTTACTAAAGTGAACTTTCATCCTCAGGTCTTGTCTAATTTTCTTTCTTGAGGATTTAGTTGGATCTTACTTGACATTTTCCATCAGAATTTTGTTTTCCTTGGCTGGGGCTATAGCTCGGTGATTGAGTGCTTGCCTAGCATGTGAGTGGTGCTGAGTTCGATTCTCAGCACTGCACATACATACATACATAAAAAAATAAAAATAAAGATTCATTGACAACTAAAAAATAATTTTTTATTGGTTGTTCAAAACATTACAAAGCTCTTAACATATAATATTTCATACTTTATTTTTTATTTTTTTTACTTTTTTATTGGTTGTTCAAAACATTACAAAGCTCTTGACATATCATATTTCATACATTAGATTCAAGTGGGTTATGAACTTCCATTTTTACCCCAAATACAGACTGCAGAATCACATCGGTTACACATCCACATTTTTACACAATGTCATATTAGTAACTGTTGTATTCTGCTGCCTTTCCTATCCTCTTAAAAAAATAATTTTTAAAAATTGTTTCCCATAATTCTCTCCTAGAAATCTCAATAATTTCAAGGTATAAAGAAAGAAGGGGTATCAATTAATAGGCAAAATACATCATCACTGGAAGTAAATGTGAAGATAAATTGCAAATCTAGAGAACAATCTTTGCTAAAGATATGGAGAAATAATCAAGAGTACAAAATATCTATAGGGAAATACGCAAATAGTTCAAGGATGGCATTTGGAGCTTTTTAAATAATATGAGCCATATTTCTTTATCTAATTTGCAACATAAATTATCGGCATATAATACTGATTCAGAAAAATAATTGATTTCTTTAGTATATAATGCTGAAATTTTTTGTAAAAATTTTTGGTGTGACTTTAGAGTTCCCCATTAGTAAGCATGGTTTTGACTGAGAAGGGAGCATACATCAGAATCACAATTTTTCTAATAGGAATAACTTTTGAAACTATCATAATTGGGTGGAAGATAATAGTCTAGTTTATTGTGTTACCTTGAAAAACAAAATACTTATTCATAATTATTCTTGGGAATATCTGCTGTGTAAGTAATGCCTGCCCTTAATATTTCCCCTGATAATATTTAAATCATTCTGGGCTGATTATTAAGAATTTTATAAAAACTTCATTTTTGGAATGATGTGAACAAAGGGAAACAGCAAGTGCATATTAGAGCTGGAATCCGTTCTCATAAACCATGATGAGATGACAAAGACAAATCGTGACATCATTTTTTAAAAAATAAGGTTTTGATAATCCTAAAACAGTAGTGTTTTGCCCTTAAGAGACTTTATTTTTTTAATATATTACAGCAGAAATTCTCCAGAAATAAAAAATACTGCGCTTAACAAATGGTTTAAATAGGTACAAATATGTACATCAATAAAAATTTGAAATTCAAAAAAAATTGTTTACCATAAGGAACAGAGAATAAACTTCTCAAATTTGCTGTGGTTTAGAGTCTCCTGTACTAAAATTAAGTTAAATCTAAACCAGGAAATAGGTAAATGACTTGGGTGAGAATGCATTCCCATAATGCAGAAGAAGTTTATTACTATGATATTTATACAATATATATGTTGTTTTAAGTCTTAAAATAGACATATTTAAGAATATAATCTATCATTAATAATAGTTCATTTTCTCTCAATAGTTTTTCAGATTATATTGATCTGTTTAGGACAGAAAATTAAGTTAGGCAAAAGCTGAATTTTATATAAAGTAATGATGACTGTTTCACAAATGTTATGCCTATAACTGGACTTCTTTAATTATGGATATTTATTAAGGATTTTCATAATATGTTTTCTTTAAAATTTGTGTTTACCATAAACACATCCTTAACATATTTATATCAAGTATCACATAATAGTGTAGATCAAAATGGTTTTCCTTTCTTTAATTTAATTATTACTCAGAAAAGCAAGGGCATTATGTATTCTATCATATATGAATGCTAAAGAGGACATAGAAAAATGGTGTGGAGGATCACATGAAAATTCAAGGGAAATCAGTGGATTAGAAGAAAGGGGCTAGGCAGAGGAAAGGGGGAAAGGAGAATACTGGGGGAAAATATTGACAAAATTATATTGTGTGTATATGAATATGTAACAACAAATCTCATCTTTATGTATAATTATAATGCATCAATAAACACAGGGAAGGGCTGGGGTTGTAGCTCAGTGGTAGAGCACTTGCCTCTCACATGTGAGTCCATAGGTTCAATTATCTTCACCACATAAAAATAAAGGTATTAAAAATAAAATACAGGGAAAAAGTTAAACATTAAAAATTATGTAGTGCTTAAGAACCAAGATTATTATTTAGTAAATGTTATATGGCAATATATTACTTCAATATCCTAGTAACTGGATCAGGTAGTCTGGACATGATGGAATTTGCTCAATAACATAAAGGAACTTCATGGTTTGTAGAAGTTGAGTTTCAGATCTTACAATGGAGAAAAGGATGGATGTCTGCATCTCTGTGTTTTCTGCAAGAACAAAAATGTGAAGTGAGATGGATGACTTTGAAATATTTTAGTATTACTTGTTTAAAAAAATGACCTTTTCCTATATATTAGAAATTATGATAAAGGGTTAATTTCTTCAAATATTTAACATTTAGGAAGTGTTTTTGTGCCAGACCCTGTTCTAAGCAGTTTGCATTTATTACACATATATTAAGAAAACACATTTGCATTTTAAATTATTTTTATATACACATGACAGTAGAGTGTATTTTGACATATTATATATACATGAAGTATAACTTATTCTAAATAGGATTCCATTCTTGTGATTGTACATGATTTGAACTTTCCCTGGTTGTGTATTCTTATATGGATATAGGAAAGTTCTATTCGAGTCATTCTACTATCTTTCCTATTCCCATGCCCTTCCCTTTCCTTCATTCCCCTGTGTCTATCATTAATAATATCTATCATTAAGAACTTCTGTTCTTCCCATTACCCTTTATTGTGTGTAAACATCCACATATCAGAAAGAATACTTGGCCTTAATTTTGGGGGGAATGGCTTATTTCACTTAGCATGATAGTCTCTAGATCCATCATTTACCAGCAAAAGTCATAAGGTCATTCTTTTTTTTATGGCTGAGTAATATTTTATAGTGTATATATATACCACATTTTCTTTATTTGTCTGTTCAAGGGCACCTAGGTTGGTTCCATAGCTTAGCTATTGTGAATTGAGCTGCTATAAACATTGATGTGGCTGCATCCTTGTTGTTTGCTGATTTTAAGTCCTTTAGGTATATACTGAGTAGTGGAATAACTGAGTCAAATGGTGGTTCCATTCCCAGTTCCCTGAGCAATCTCTTATACTGCTTTCCACAGTGGTTGCACTAATTTCCATTCCCACCAGCAATGTATGAGTGAACCTATTTCCTCTCATCCTTGCCAACAGTTATTGCTACGTGTATTCTTGATAATTGCCATTCTGACTAGAGTGAGATGGAATCTAAGTGTAGTTTTAATTTGCATTTCTCTAATTGCTAGAGATGTCTGGCTGGGGCTATACTTCAGTGGCAGAGTGCTTGCTGCGCATGTGTGAGGCACTGGTTCAATCCTCAGCACCCCATTAAAAATAAATTAATAAACAAATACATTGTGTGACCCTTTACAACTAAAAAAATATTTTAAAAGGCTTTGGTTTTTTTTAAAAAAATGTTACAAAATTTTGGAAAAACTAGTTTGTTTTAAAATAAGTTAATAGAAGAGAAATTGCAAAAGAAATAAAGCAAGAACACTTTTCAAATTAAATCACCTGAAATTCTAAATTAAATGATCCAAGTGCTTAGCACAACATTTTTTTTAAAGAATCATGTCAGTAGATATCGTCCAGAGATTTTAGAACATCATGTATTTAAAGGAAAATCTAAAAGCTCATATATTCTCTCTCTCTCTCTCTCTCTCTCTCTCTCTCTCTCTCTCTCTCTCTCTCTCTCTCACACACACACACACACACACACACACACACACACTCTCACACACACACAATCAAAAACCACAGAAAATCATATCAGATGAAACAGAATAGAAAAGCACTTCCCAATAACAAAACAAAACTGAAAACTGGAAGACAATGAGTCATGCCTTCTAAATTATGTGATAATATAATTTCAAACCTAGATTTCTGTATCTAGACAATTTATCAATCAAGTATGAGAGTACAATTAGAACCTTTTTCTTATATATAATGTCTCAAGAATTGCGTCTCCTATACATTCTACTGGAAAGATAACAGAGGAGAATGGAATGGTTTAATTTTGTTAAGTATGGAAATGTTATTTTATCAAAAATATGTTTAGCTTTACTTTCTATCCATAGAAATTATTTCTTTTTTTTTTTTTTTTTTTTTTTAATTGGTCGTTCATAGAAATTATTTCATGATGAGATCAAAGACAAGTGATTTTTATGGAAGTAGACTCTAAGTTTTGAGTCAAAGATCCTCTTAGGTTTGGGTTGATATAGGTAATTAGATTTCTTACATATTTTTGTTAATGCTCACTTATTAATATCTGAAGAAAAGACTTTTTGGTTTTAATTTTCATGTTTCATTTTCTATATTTCAAAATATAAATAATAAGCTATTCCCTAAAAGTGGATAAGTTAACCAGCCTGAAGACAAGAGCTAAGACAACAACAATAAATAGAGCTCAAGTGTTTATGAAAACATAACTGGAGCAATCTTGAATATAGATTCATTCAATGTCAGATTAACATTTATGCCTTGAGACAGCAATATGGAAAAGAGTTTTAAGGACATGAAATATCTGTGTGTTCACAAGTGATTAAAGTTACTTCAGATACACAAAGAGTTCTTAGATAAAGACATAATCTTCAGCCATCCAATATGGAGAAGGACAGAGGACATGGGGGAAAACTGAGAAGAATGGGCATCCTTAGGACAAATCACACTAGGGTCAACTTATAATTATAGCAATTGTAACTATGTTGGTAATATAGAAAATATGCACCAGCCTATTAGTTGCTCAGCGATTGCTCATTCTGGTGCAGCCATTTCACTCCAAACACTGGTGTACTTTAGGACAATGTCATGAAACTGGAAGAAGTATCTAAGTGATTAATAGGAACTTGAAGGTTTTGAGGTCTCATTGATAATAGTTTCAGAGTTCAAGTGAGAAAATGTTAAAAGGTATTACTTAAAACAAAACAAATCATTTTGTGCAAAATGCCAAAATGGTTAACACTGAAAGAACTTCAATATTTTCGGTAGAAATTACTATATTTATTTTTATATTTTATTGGTTTACTAGAGTTGTATGTAATATATGGGTTGATTTTGACATAATAATGCCACTATGAGATGTAATTTGCTCCTATTCAGTGACTAGTACATCCTCTTTCTCTCCCCTTCCCTCTGTCTCATCCCTTTCCTCTAATATACTGGTCTTCATTCAATTTATTTATGTTTTTTTTAATTCTTGCTTTATAGATATAAATAAAGATTAGATTCACTGTGATATATTTGTATATGTACATAGGATATCTTGCTACATTTCATTCAACAATTCATCCATTTTTACCATCCCTGCTTTCTCCCTCTCAGTTCCCTTCCCGAACTACTGTGCCACTGATCCCTTTTCTGATTTCATAGAATTCCTCCATCCCACTTATTTTGTTCTAAGTACCTCATATGAGAAAAAACATTAGACACTTTATGGGTAACACTATTTCACCTAAAATATAATTCTTCATTTCCATCCATACCGTCAATCCATAATGTTGTTCTTCTTTATGGCTAAGTAAAACTCCATTTTGAATATAGACTGCATCTTCTTTATCCATTACTCTATTGATGAGCATCTGGGATCATTCCATAACTTTTTTACTGTGAATTTTGGTGCTATAAATTTGATGTGTCTATATCCTTGTAGTATGCCAATTTTTGGTCTTTTGAATAAGCACCTAGGATTGAGATAGCTGAGTCATATGGTGGTTCCATTCCTAGGTTTTTGAGGAATCACCATACTACTTTCCATAGTTGTTGTACTAAGTTGCAGTCCCACCAACAATGTATCAGTGTACTTTTTTACCCTACATTCTCCCCAGCATTTATCATTACTTGTAATCTTGAAAATTGCTATTCTGACTGGAGTGAGATGAAAACTTCATGTAATTTTGATTTGCACTTCCCTGATATAGATGTTGAACTTTTTTCATATATTTGTTTGTCATTTGTATTTATTCTTTTAAGACTTGTCTGTTTACTTCTTATGCTTATTTATTAATTGGTTTATTTGGTTTTTAAACTGCTTACATATTCCAGACATTATCCCCTGTCTGAGGAGCAAGTGGCAAAAATATCCCATTTTGTAAGCTCTTTTTTTTATTCTTGTTTCCTTTTCTGTGCAGAATCTTTTTAATTTGACACCATCCAGTTCATTGATTATTTGTTTTATTTCTTGTGCTTTAGGCATATTTTTAAATAACTCAGAGCCTGTGCAAATATGGAGTGTTGGAGTATTGAACCTATATTTTCTTCTAGCAGTGGTAATTTTCTGGTCTAATTTCTAGGTCCTTGGTTCATTTTGAGTTGAAATTTGTTCAAGGCAAGAGATAAGGATAAAGTTTTATTCTTCAATACTTGAATACCCAGTATTTCCAGCACCAGTATTAAAAAGACAGTTTTTTTCTCTAATGCTTTTGGCACCATTGTTAAGTATCAGATGACTGTGTCTGTGGGTTTGTCTCTATGTCTTCTGTTCTATTCCATTGTTCTTCATTCTGTTTTGATGCCAATGCCATGCTGTTTTTATTACTATAGCTACATAGAATAATTTGAGGTCTGATACTGTGATGTCTCCAGCATTGCTCTTCTTACTGAGGATTACTTTGATTCTTTTGGGTCTCTTATTCTTCCAAATGAGGATAGAACTGTTTTTTTCTAGTTCTGTGAAAAAAGTTATTGGTATTTTGATGGGGATTGCATTGAGTCTGTATAACACTTTTGGCAATATGATCATTTTGACAATAATATTTCTGTCTATTCAAATACATGGGTGGTTTTTCTATCTTCTAAGGTCTTCTTCAATTTCTTTCTTCAGTGCCCCATAGTTTTCATTATAGATGTCTTTCACCTCCTTGGTTAGATTTATTTCCATCTATTTTGTGTTTATTGTGAATGGGATTGTTCTCCTGATTTCTTTAGTACCAGATTCATTAATGGAATATAAAAAGGATTTGATTTATATACGTTGATCTTGTATCCTGTTACTTTAATGAATTTGTTTATCAGATAGAGAAGTCTTGTGTTGGAATTTTATGGATATTGGTACACTGAGCTAATTTTTCTTCTTCCCCTTAATTTCCTTCTCTAGCCTGATTTTTCTGGCTAGACTTTGAAGAACTTGGCTAGAATTTCAAGGACTCTGTTGAACACAATTGGTGAGAGTGGACACTGGTGTCTTGTTCCTGATTTTAGAGAAAATAATTTCAATTTTTCTTTCTTAAGTATGATGTTGGCCTTGGGTTTGTCATATATACCCTTTACAAATGTTGAGGAATGTTACATCTACCCCTAGTTTCTCTAGTAATTTAAATATGAACTTTGTGCTGAACTTTTTCAAATGCTTTTTATGCAGCTATTGATAAAATTATGTGATTTTTGTCTACTGAATTTTTGTACTGATTTACATTTATTTATTTGTGTATGTTGAAGCATCCTTGCATTCCTGGAATAAAGAATAACTTAATTGTGGTGCACTATCTTCTTACTGTGTTTTTTTCTTGTGATTTGCCCATATGTTATCAAGATTTGACATTTATTTATTATTTACTTGTTTATTTGTTATGACATTTTTTGTTTCCCTTATATATTTTATATATTAACCTCTTATGAGATATGTGCTTTGCTAATATTCTCTTTCAATTTATGGTTTATCTCACTTTATCAATTGTTTCCTTTGTTGAGAAGAAGAAGCATTTTAGTTTGCTGCAGTCCCATGAGTTTACTTTTGCTTTTGTTGCCCCTGTTTGGGGGGTTAGAGCCAAAAAATGTTTGCTCAGACCAATGTTGAGTGCATTTCCCCTGTTTTCTTCTAGTAGTTTGAAATTTTAAGGACTTAAATGCTTAAGTCTTTAGCCCATTTTACATTACTTTCATAGATGGTGTGAGGTAAGGGTCCAATTTATTATCTTCAGCATTTATTGAATAAATTATCCTTTCTCCATTTTGTGTTAATGACACTTTTTTCAAAAATTAATTGACTATGGTTTGTGAAGGTGGCAGAGTGGAACTAGGCATCACATGTAGACTCATGCTCAGTCTGTAATAAAAGCAGTGAGAGAACAGCTAATTGTAGTGGTAGATGTCAGAAGGAATATGCAGATACAGTATTGAACACAGAGAGATTTGGAAGGAGTTAAAAATTCTGGTTACATTATATGTGTAATAAGAATTATAATGCATTCTGCTGTCATTTTTTTAAAAATCAATAATATATATATATATATATATATATATATATATATATATATATATGAAATTCTGGTTACAGGAACAGAAAACAGGAAACAATTTATTAACCCTTAACCCCAACTACAGCAGGTCAAGAGTAAGGTGGTAGCCAAGAGAGAAAAGAGAGGTAAATCCAATAAACTAAAATAAAACTGGTGCAAAAGAAAAACCAAGTTAAGTTAGGTCAGGGGCAAAACCTGCAAATGAGGGGAAAATGCACAATTTATTTCAAATTGCAGACAGAAAACTGTTGGGCAAATATCTTGCAGAGAGTACAACTAAGCCTGTCTCTCTATAAGGAATTAATTTATATAGTTTCATCCCCTCTACAGACAGCAGCAAATATTCTCACAGGGAATGCCTTTGAAATGGGCTGTCCTAGTCATACATGTAAAGGAATTACTCCTAACTGAAGGTTGCCAAACACCTATTCCCCTGCTGATAAGAGGAGTGAGGAGGACCAGGAAAAAGAGCAAGTCACTCTCAGAGAGTGTAGCACCTGGGAAGCAGCAAGTGGCCTAGGTGCTAGACAGAATACTCTTATCCCAGTAGCCCAACAGAAGCATCTCCTCAATCTGGTAATATCATTCTCTGCATGAAGGTGCCTGTAGAACTTCTCCCTACAGACACTGCCACTCCTTAACATGTGCAAATGTGGTCCACTTACAGTGTGCCCCATCAGTGCCATAAGCCTCAGAGAAGGCATGCACATGTGGGCCCCAGAGATGTCAGTCCCTGCTCAATGTATGCAGATATAAACCCTAGTGTTGGTTAGAAGCCCCATAATTCATGGAAACCAGCAGAGACATCGTGCCCACCAATATTGCAGAAAATCCCACAGAATTGGCTTGCAGATGAGCATATCACAGACACTGACCACTACCAATGTTCCTATATATAGGCTCATAAATATGTGTGCCCCAGGGGACAGTGGTTTTGCACTTCCTTTAGGCCACCCAGCCTACTACCACAGATCCTTTGCACCTTGCCTTAGGCTGTCACACCCTGTACATCCTTAAATGTACATGGGCAAGTTCACACTTGTTTTGAAAGCTCCAGACACATGAAAAATTTCTACAACTGGCCACACAAGACTACATACCCAGCCAGGGAGATACCTGGATGGTAGGCCACAAAGAATTTGGGGTTGTTTCCTCTAACCCACCAGAAAGTTATTAGGTACTTGAACATATCAGAGAATAGAGGGAACCTCCTAGATTTACATCATATGTGGGCTGGTGAGATTTCCATTTCCATACCAAGAGAAACCTAGAGGTAAACCTGAGGAGATGTGGGTATCCACTTAACTTCCCAAGACCTGATGTAATCCAATTCTGGAAGACCCAATATTAGCAGCCTCTCCATCTCAAACAGGTATTCATGAAATATAAATCTCTATAATGTCAATTTTAATTTCAAAGATATTATCTGCTCTATTAATTTGATAGATTTGCCCTTATTATTTAATATTTCACTCCTTAATCCAATTTTATGTAATTCTTCTTATGTTTTATACAATTAATTGGATTTTTCTCCTTGCTCACATTTATACTTTTTCTCTGGATACAGATACCTTGAGGGTCAGCAATGCAGCATGAGGCCTCAAACTCAAGTGTGAGAATGGAGATATTATCCTAATCCATGATCACGCCAACATGTATGGTTTCTATGGTCATGACCATTTCATAGGGCCTAAAGATGGCAGGCTTGGAATTTGCTTCCCTGCTATGTCCTATGCTTGTCACCAGAATATGAAGGAGAAAGCTCTTAGTGCCAGGGAATGAATGGGGGAGCAGCAAGAGATTTAGGAAGACAAATACGTGATGATGGCAGGTCCCAACTTTGAGACTATGGAAGTCTCATGTGCTGCAGAATCTGGGAGTAGATGCTGTTGGCAAGAGCATATTACCAGATGTCAAAATTACACAGCAGTGTGGGCTTGGATTCTTTGGCTTCTCATTCAATACTAACTATGTTATCATGGATTAGGAAAACCTGGATAAGACCAATCACAAGGAAGTACTTTAGGTTGGGAAAGAAGCTGCACAGAACCAGAACAGTTTGTTCTGGTTTTTAGGCCAACATTCCACATCCTGACAATGCCAGATGAGTGGTTTTGACCCATGATGGGATCTAAACACCCCCTACTCTCTTAGGCCCTTTTCTTGGGTCATGTACACCTGCAATAGTAACAGAAACCTTTGCCTTCCCCACTTTCTCCCATTTATGGTATCAGTTCTCTTGCTCAGTTGTCTTCTCAAAGCAGCTTTTGCCATCTCCATTCTTCTGCAATAGCTATAACCCATGACCTACCACCATTGTGGATATGCTTATGGTTGGATGTAGGCCTTTGATCTTTGCACAGTAACTGATACTAGCTTTGTGAAGTGATGATCTTGTATCCCTTGTATCCTTGGGGTTAAGTTCTGCCTCACCAGAAGCAAAGGCAACAAACAAGGAGAAGCCCAACACACCCTGGGCTTTATTTAATACCATCTTGTTTTCAGAATGAATGGAGATAAAATTTAAAAATAGGCAGGCATAGTGGCATATGCCTATAATCTTAGAGATATGGGGGGCTGAGGCAGGAGGATTGCAAGTTCAAGGCCAGCATCAGCAATTTAGCGGGACCTTAAGCAATTTAGTAAGACCATGTTTCAAAATAAAAAATAAAAACAGGTGGAAATGTAGCCCAGTAGTAAATTGTCTCTCAGTTAAATCCCTAGAACACCTCCCAAAAGAAACAAAAAATAATAAAATAATAAAAATAAAATGAATGGAGTGGCAGATTGGGAAAAAAAGATCTAAATGTATATTGCTTACAAGAGACACACTTCACAGGCATAAACATCTATAAGCTGAATGTGAAAGAATGGAAAATTACATTTCATGAAAACAAACCTCAAAAGCAAGAAAGAGAAGCTATTTTCATAACCAGCAAAGCAGATTTTAAACAAAATTAATCATCAGAGACAAAGAAGTTCACTTCATTAGGGTAGAAAGGATAAACAAGAAGATATAATGTGTATAAATATAGATGTCACAAATATTGGTGCACCTAATTACAGAAAACAAACACCATTCAACACAAATACTCAGATAGAGCCCAATACAATAATACTAGGCAATTTCTGCACCTCTGTCTCTTATTATGGGTCATTCAGAAGAAATCAGCAAAGACAATCACATCTGAAAACTACTATAATTCAAAAGGACCTGACAAACTTCTACAGAATATTTCATCCAACAACACTTGAATATATTTCCTGTTCAGATGCCTATGGAACTTCTTCAAAACATAGACCGTATTTTAGTTCATAAAGCAAGTCTGAGCAAATACAAAATAGTCAATATAATTCATTGCATCTTATAGATCATAATGGAATAAAATTAGAAATCATCATGAAGAAAAAAACTATAGTAACTGTATAAGCATATGAAGTTTGAATAAATGGTACATTGAAGAAGCCAGTGCAACAATTAAAATACCATTAGAAACAGATTAGAATAGAAAGAAAATGTACCAGAATCTCTGGGACACAATGAAGGCAGCTCTAAGCAGAAAGTTTATAGTTATGAGTTCCTACAGTAAAAAGTCAGAAAGATCCAAAATAATCAACCAGATAATACATCTCTACTCCTACAAAAACAAAAATTAACCAATTCTAAAAGTAATAGAGGAGGGCTGGGGATGTGGCTCAAGCGGTAGCGCACTCGCCTGGCATGCATGCAGCCCTGGTTCGATCCTCAGCACCACATACAAACCAAGATGTTGTGTCTGCCGATAACTAAAAAATAAATATTAAAATTCTCTCTCTCTCTCTCTCTCTCTCTCTCTCTCTCTGTCTTTAAAAAAATAAATAAAGATCATTGTTTTTAAAAAATAAAAAAAATAAAAGTAATAGAGGAAAGAAAAAACTTAAGATCAGAGCTTAGATTAATGAAAAGAGAATAAATAAACGTACAAAGAATCAATGAAATTAAGAGTTGGTTCTTTGAAAAGATAAACAAGATTAATAAACCCTTAGAAAAACTAGTGAAAACAAAGAAAGATAAAATCCAAATTAATAAAATTAGATATGAAAATAGAGGCATTATTGAAATATAGACATATGATTTGAAAATATATTCTCTCTTTTGAAAATATATTCCAGGGTTTGGGGTTGTGATTCAGCGGTAGAGCGCTCACCAAACATGTGTGAGACCCTGGGTTCAATACTCAGCATCACATTAAGGTAAATGTATTGTGTCCAACTACAACTAAAAAATAAATATTTTAAGAAAAGAAAATGTATTACAATAAATTGGAAAATCTGGAAGATATTAAAAACTTTCAAGATACATATGACCTACCAACATTGAATATAGAGGATATGCAAAACTTAAACTGACCAGCCACGGGTTTGAAGAACTACTAAAAATTTCCGACTAAGAAAAGTCCAGAACCAGATAGATTCTCAGCAGAATATTACCAGACCTTAAATAAAGAATGAACACCAATGATCCTCAAATTATTCCATAGAATAGAAAGAGGAAACACTTTCAAATTCATGCTACAATGCCACAATCATCCTGATACCAAAATCAGATAAAGATGATTCAAGGAAGGGAAAATACAAACCAATATCCTTAATTAACATAGATGCAAAAATCCTTAATAAAATATTAGCAATTCATGTTCAAAAACACATCAATTGTAAAACATGATCAATTGGGTTTCTTTTTTTTTTCATTACAATCCTTATTACACATATAAAGTGTAATGCCAGATTCCTGGGAACCCAATAGACCTCCAGGAGCCAAATCCGATGCAATTACACAAGAGTCTTTATTGCAGGCTTGAGTCTGGACTCACTACAGTTTCCAATGCAGCGGTCCTGAAGAGTGAGTCCAGGCCCTTAGTTCAGTGAGGATTTATAGGTTTTGGGGGGATACTCTATGCATCACAACATCACACAGCAAATCATTCCACATGGCAGGAAAATCAAACAACAACTATTAGCATTGATTAGCACATTCACTGGTGGAAATATGTAGGGTAAGGGTGATTGGTTAGTTTAAGAGGTGGATACATTTGAACTGATTGGTTTAAGCCGCAAGAGGTGTGCGTGCTAAACTACCCAGTTTCCTAACACGGTATCGATCACCAATTGGGAAGGTTGCTTGGCATTTCAGGTATTTTCCCTGTCTCATGCTGATTGGTAGTTGCTGGGGGATTGCATAGATCCTTACCTAGCCTAACTGAGTCAGGGACACCTGGTGCAGCAGATCCCTTTGGAAGATTCCTTCCATTAAACAACTTAGCAGGGTGGGTAGGTGCCTAGGAGGTTCTGTCGGCTTTTCCAAGGACAAGGGTCACGCCCCCTCCTGGACAGGCCTTGAGGTAGAAGTTGGTTTCTCAAAAATGGAATCACATCAGTTTCTCAAGAGTACTATTTTTGTATCTCTGTACATACAGTATGCTCATGCTAATATTATGACATTATACATGTACTCTCTTTTTTGCATTACAATTCTTTTTTAAAAAAATATTTATTTTTTAGTTGTAATTGAACACAATATCTTTATTTTATTTATTTATTTTTATGTGATGCTGAGGATTGAACCCAGCTGTGCACATGCTAGGCGAGTGCTCTACTGCTGAGCCACAACCTCAGCCCACATTACAATTCTTATTACACATATATACCACAATTTTTCACATCTCTTTTTGTATATAAAGTATGTTGACACCCAGTTCAAATCTTCATACATGTACTTTGAATAATGATTCCCATCACATTCCACCATCCTTGTTAATCCCCTTCCCCCTCCCTTTCCCTCCCACCCCTCTTCCCTATCTAGAATTAATCTAATCTTCCCATGCTCTCCCTCCCTACTCCACTATGAGTCAGCCTCCCCAACAATTGGGTTTCATAACAGGAATAAAAGGGTGGTTCAACATACACAAATAAATACACATAATTAATCAGATAAATAGAATCAAGGAAAAAATCATCTGATAATATCAGTAGATGCAGAAAAGCCTTACCAAAAAATTCAGCACCCATTCATGTTAAATATACTAGAGAAATTAGGAATAGAAGGAATTTACCTCAACATCATAAAGCTTATATATGACAAATCCAAAGTCAACAACATATTCAATAAGTAAAAACAAATTATTCACTTTAAAATAAGGAACAAGGAAAAATATTCATCCTTTCATCTCCTATTCAATCTAATTCTTGACAATGTAACCATACAATTAGGCAAGGGAAGGGAACAAGGGATACAAATAGGAATGGAAGAAGTTAAATTATCACTGTTAAAAGATTATATGATCTTATACCTAGAAGATTCAAAATAACATGCCAAAAGACATTTCAAGATGGCAAATAAATTCAGCAAAGTAGCAGGATACAAAATCAACATGCAAACAGTTACAGCTTTTGTACACACTAATAATAAATCTACTGGGGGAAAATAGGAAAACAATTCTGTTCAAAATAGCTACCCCAAATAACAAGTAATGGATATAATTAAGGAAGTGAAATATATCTACAACAAAAATGATAGAACACTAAAGAAAGAAATTAAAGAAAACAATAGAAGATGGAAAGACCTCTCTCATTTATTGACAGGTAGAATTAATATTATTAGGATATTATGTTATCAAATAGATTGATACAATTAATGTAAATAAACATAAACATAAAAATAAAAATACTAATGACATTTTTCACAGAAGTATAAAATCAGCCCTAAAATTCAGAAGGAAGAATAAAAGACCCAATTGCCCAAAGTAATTGTGGGCAATAAGAACATGGTTGGAGGCATCACAGTCCTTAATCTCAAATTGTAGAACCGAGATGTGTTGAAAAAATCATAATGCTGGCATAAGAATAGACATGTAACCAAATGGAAGAGAAGATACAAAGTCAAACACACAAGAATACATTAATCAGATTTTTGACAAAGATTCCAAAAATATATTTTGGGAAAAAAACAGCCTTTTTAACAAATGGAGCTGGGAGAATTGAATATACATATATAGAAGAATGAAACTAGAACCCTATCTTTCACCCTGAACAAAAGTCAATACAAAATGGATAAAAGTATAGTAATTAGATAAGAAATGTTGCAACTTCTATAAGAAAACATAAAGTCAACAACACTTCAACATATTGGCACAGACACAAACTTCCTCAGCAAGACTCTTAAAACACAGGAAATTATACCGAGAAACAATAAATGGAATGACATCAAAGAAAGCAATTAAGTGTGTGGACAGAGAGATGACAGAATGGGAGAAAAACATTTGTAATTACTCTTCTGACAAAGGATTCATATATATTAGGATAGATGGATATTTACTTGTAGATGGACACAATACCTTTATTTTATTTATTTATTTTAATATGGTGCTGAGGATCAAACTCAGTGCCTCATGTGTGCTAGGCAAGTGCTCTACCAATGAGCTACAACCCAGACCACTGTTGTCCAACTACAACTAAAAAGTAAAATGTTAAAAAAAATATGGCCTGAAGTTTTCTTTCCTTGATGTATCTTTGTTTTAGGTATCAGGGTGATAACGACTTCATAGAATGAATTTGGCAGTGTTTCTTCCTGTTCTACTTTATGGGAGAATTTGAGATGGACTTTTTTTTTTTAAGTTCTGGTAGAACTCAGCTGAGAATCTCTGTTCCTAGGCTTTTCTTTGTTTGAAGGCTTTTGATAGCTGCTTCAATTTCATTGTTATTAGTCTGTTTAGTTTTTATTTGTCCTCATGTTTAAATTTGGGTAGGACACATGTCTCTAGGAATCTGCAAATATCTTCAAGATTTTCTTGCTTATTTGAGTATAAAGCTTCAAATTAGTTTCTGGTACTCCTCTGGATTTCAATAGTGTCTGTGGTGATATTTCATTTTTAAGCTCTAATTTTATTTGAGTCTTCTCTCTCATTATTTTGATTAATTTTCCTGAGGATTTATCAATCATGCTTATCCTTTCAAAACTTTGATTGATCATTTCTGTTGGGTTTTTTTTGTTGTTGTTGTTCTTAATTTCATTGGTTTCAGCTTTGATTTTAATTAGTCTTGTCCTCTACTGGCTTTGGTGTTGGTTTGTTATTAATTTTATAGGGCACTGAGCTTTAATGTTAGATTATTTATTTGGTATATTTCTAATTTTTAATGTATGAATTCAGTACTATAAACTTTCCTCTTACATCTTCTTTCATACTGTCCCAGAGATTTCAATGTTTTCTATAACTATTCTCATTTGTTTCTAAGATTTTTTTATTTTCCCCTGATTTTTTTCTGCTTTCTATTCATCATTCAAAGGTTTTTTATTTATTATTTATCCTCCAGGTGTTATTTTTTTCTTGTCATCAATTTCTAATTTGACTTCATTATGATCTGATATAATGCAAGCAATTATCTCTATTTGTATCTGGGAAGATTTGCTTTGTGACCTAAAATATGATCTACTTTAGAAAATGTTCCTTGCACTGTTGAGAAGGCAAATCCAGTCCTCAATGGATGAAATATTTTACAGGTATCAGTTAGGTTCATTTGGTTAATAGAATCTTTTAGATCTGAAGAATTATAGTTTATGGCTGGCTAATCTACCTAGTGGTAAGAGATGTGTGTTGAAGTCACCCAGTATTATTTTACTGTGGTCTATTTGATTCTTTTTTTAAAAAAAAATTTAGTTGTTGATAGACCTTTGTTTTATTCATTCATTTGTATGTGATGCTGAGACTTGAACTCAGTGACTCACACAGGCAAGGCAAGTACTCTACCACTGAGCCACAACCACACTTCCTTATTTGATTCTTAATATTGAGAAAAGTTTGCTTTATGTACATAGATGCACCATTGTTTGGTGAATAAATATTTAAAATAATTATATTTTGTTGTTGAATTATTCCCATAAGAAGTATGAAGTTACCTTCTTTGTCTCTTCTGATTAATTTTGGCTTGAAGTCCACTTTCATATGAAAATAGTAACCCATCTTATTTATGATACCCATGTTAATGGTATGTTTTTCTCCCATTTTTCAACTTCAGTCTGTGGATTTGTTTGTCTTTGAGGTGAGTCTTTTGCATTGAGCATAATATTGGGTCTTATTTTTAGTCTAACACGCCAATATATGTCTTTTAATTGCAGATGTATGACCATTTACATTCAATGTTATTATAGAAAGATACTTTTTATTTACTGCCATTTTGTTTACTTATGATGCTTAATTCAGACTTGGTTCTGCTTTAATTGACTATTTTCCTAGTGTAATGCATTCCTGTTCTGGTTTTTAATTTTATATTTTATTTCTTCTTAATGAAATATTTCATTGAATATGTTTTGTAGTTCAGGCTCTCTGTTAGTTTCTTTTTATCATGGAGGTTTTTATTTCATCTTTGAAAATATAATTTTGCAGGCAATAGTAATCTTGATTGACACTCATTTTCTTTTAGAGCTTAGTATATATTACTCAAAGCCATCCCAGCTTTTGTGGTCTGGGTTGAGAAATCAGTTGAAATCCAGATTTATTTACCTCTAAATATAATCAGGCAATTTTCTCTTGCAGTTTGAAAGTTTTATCTTCATTGTATTAAATTTTATCCTTATTTTTCTTTATAATTTTTTTGAGTAAGTCTAATGAGTCTGTATATATGAAATTATATGCACATCTTGTGTTTGAGTTTCCATCTCATCGCTAAGATTTCAAAATTTTTCTATTATTTTGGAAAGTTTGTGTATCCCTTTAGTTTGTATTTCAGAAACTTCATCTACCCAATGATTCTTAAATTTGTTCTCTTGATGTTATCCCAGATTTTTTGAATATTCTTATCATTGCCTCAATATATTTTCTTTATGATTGACTTTATTTTAAAGATTATATACTTTGTTTTCAAGGCCTGAGAACCTGTCTTCAAGTTGGTCTAATTTATTGATGATGTTTTTCATTGAATTTTTAATTTTTTGGAGTCATTTCCAGGATTTCTGTTTGGTACATTTTCAGAATTGCCATCTCATTACTGAAGTGATTTTTTTCTTCCTGAATTTTATCTCTAATTTCACTTCTTACATCTTCATTTAGCTTACACATTGTGTTTTGTGTGTGTGTGAGTGTGGTCTGAGAAGTGTCTGTTCAGTTCCTCGGCCCACAGTGTTCTCCCGGTATTGAAGACCAAACACCCAGGAAACATCAAGGTAAGTGTAGAAAGTAAGTTTTATTTAAGAAAGTGATAGTGACAGACTTCTCCAAAGAGAAGGGATCCCAGAGTTTGGTGTCCCTGGGAAGGGGTGTGTCTTGCTTTATTTATTTATTTATCTATATATCTATTTATTTATTTTTATATATGACAGTGGAATGCATTACAATCCTTATTACACATAAAGAGCACAATTTTTCATATCTCTAGCTGTATACAAAGTATATTCACACCAATTCCTGTCTTCATACATGTACTTTGGATGATAATGATCATCACATTCTACTGTCATTAATAACCCCATGCCCCCCTCCAACCCCTCTGCCCTATCTAGAATTCGTCTATTCCTCCCATGCCCCCTTTCCCTATCCCACTAAGAATCAGCCTCCTTATATCAAAGAAAACATTTGGCATTTGGTTTCTCGGGATTGGCAAACTTCACTTAGCATTATCTTGTCTAATGCCATCCATTGACCTGCAAATGCCATGATTTTTTTCTCTTTTATTGCTGAGTAATATTCCATTGTGTATATGCCACATTTTTTTCCATTCATCTATTGAAGGGCATCTAGCTTGGTTCCATAGTTTAGCTATTGTGAATTGTGCTGCTATAAACATTGATGTGGCTGTGTCCCTGTAGTATGCTATTTTTAGGTCCTTTGGGTATAGACCAAGAAGAGGGATTGCTGGGTCAAATGGTGGTTCCATTCCCAGATTTCCAAGGAATCTCCATACTGCTTTCCATATTGGCTGCACCAATTTGCTGTCCCACCAGTAATGCATGAGTGTACCTTTTTCACCACATCCTTGTCAACACTTATATGTTGTTTGTCTTCATAATAGCTGCCATTCTGACTGGAGTGAAATGAAATCTTACAGTGGTTTTGATTTGCATTTCTCTAATTGCTAGTGACGATTAACATTTTTTCATATATTTTTTCATTGTATATCATCTTCTGAGAAGGGTCTGTCCAGTTCCTTGGTCCATTTATTGATTGGGTTATTATTATTATTATTATTATTATTAGGTGCTTAGCTGTGACTTGCTCTTTTATAAACTCCAGATCTCCTCTTTTTAATCACTGCCTTTCCTTTTTCTTTATGTACATTCCTGGTAGCAGGGATTCAGGTTTAATTGTTTGCAACCCAGAGTGCCCAGAAATATGATCACATATCAACTCATTATTCTGTTTGATAACCAATGAAAACTAGTCATCATCCTCCCTAGACCCCCATCATTCATTACCTATACTGACTGTCTGACATTTGTTCCTGCCTCAGTTTGCTGAAGAATGTGACATATCCTGTCCAATCTAGCCAGGCAGGGCTGTAGGCAGATTGTTTTGTGTAAAGAAAGCATGTGGAGGCCTGTGGTTGTGGCTCAGTGGCAGAGTACTTGCCTCACATATGTGAGGCACTGGCTTCGATCCTCAGCACCACATAAAAATAAATAAACAATGGGCTGGGGTTGAGTGAGGCTCAGCAGTAGAGTGCTCGTGTAGCATGTGCGAGGCCCTGGGTTTGATCCTTAGCACCATATAAAAATAAATAAATAAAATAAAGATATTGTGTCCAACTACAACTAAAAATAAATATTTAAAAATAAATAAATAAATAAACAAAATAAAGATATTCTGTCCATGTATAACAAAGAAATATTTTTTTTAAAAAAAAGAAAGCATGTGATGAGGTCAGCACAGTGAACTCATTTTATAGAAGTATTCTCTTAATTTAGTGTTCCCACTATTCTCATCTCTCTGTCCCCTTATATTCCCCCCTCCAAACTTTGGAACCCTAAGTCATTTTAGGCTATTTGGGTGTTGACATTTCTCTCTACTTCCTGCTGAAAATGGGTGACATCATTGGAAGGAAACCCAAAGTGCTTGTTCTCCAACAAAAGGGGCAGAGAGAGTTAAGGGTATTTAGCATCAGGGCAGTCCAGTGGTCCATGTTGGAAGCTGGTGGGTGACTGGATAAAGTGTACATAGGGAAGAGATCATGCTAAGACAACAATAAATAAAACAGCAAAGCATTGTTTTTTGTGAACAATTAGCATGGAAGCAATCAGTGTTATTGGCTGTTCTCCAAAACCATGAAGATGGTAACTCATTAAAGCTAAGGCTTTATAAACATTAGCAGAGTTCTTAGAAACATATATACCACACTAAGTTTTTCTAATGTCACATATGTTTCAACGAGCTGTAGTTAAGATATCTAATGCCATCTGAGTTTTGTAAAATACCTTTCTATTGTTGTTACTTTTGTGTTTAGTAGAGATTCCTTTATCTCTGTGACTTAGGGCTAGATAATCATACAAGCAAACACAGATCAAGCTTGCCTATATAGGATGTTAGGAAGATTTGTAGATTTCAAATTGATTCAAAAAAATTTTGTGATGCTGACAGTCTCTTTTGATAAGTACCAGGCAAACCTGTATAAGAATCCTTCCTTCAGCCTCCAGATTTACTTCCTGTTGGTGGGGCTGACACAGTGTACATCTTAGGTTACATTCAAAGAACTATTTTTTTCCTTTTAAATGTCCATGTTGGCTGTGTTTGGTCAAAACTCTCTTGCCATGTGTTTAAGACCAACTTGGATAAATTGACCTCATTCCTATCAGATGAGATTCCTCAGGGATCACTCTTGAGATTCCTCTAGGGCCATTTGCCAGGACCATTCAAGATCTTACTGACCATGTGAGGCTTTCCTTGAAGTATAAGTGACATTTCCCTCCCCAAAGATCCTCCTCTTTGCAGCAAGAGCACTGGTTCTCCAGGGTCCCATTGATTCCCCTGATCAGGAGGTCATGTGGCCCAGAGATGCAAAGCCCTTAGAGAAGTACCATTGTTCCCTGGGTCCACACTGACTTCAGAAGGAAAGAGCCAAATATTGGCTATTTTCCTTCTTGGCCTCTTTATTTCTGTTTTTAAAATTTAATTTTTTTTAGTTGTCAATGAACCTTCGTTTTATTCATTTATATGTGGTGCTGAGAATCAAACTCAGTGCCTCACACATGCTAGGCAAGCACTCTGCCACTGAGCCACAACCCCAGCCCCAGCCCTTTTATTTCTTAACTTTAGTTTCCAAGTTTGGGTTTTAAACATCTAGCAGGCCAGTTTCACCTGTCTTAAATTAGGAGTACCAGATTTTAACTCTAGTGTCTATAATCTTATAGTTACTTACCACATCCATTTACAAAAAGTCTATCTTTGGAACTTATTAGTCCTAACATGTAATAAGAAAAGAGGCAGAGTCCTAACTCAGGTGGTGGCCTCTTGAAAAATATTAGGTAAAGTGTTTTATTTCTGAAGCTGATGTTTATCTCCTTTTAAAATATTATATTATAAAGTTCTCATATATATTTTTTGCTGAGTCTACATTTAATATCAATTAACATAATCTAACATTACATCTGAAACATGAATCAAACAAGAGATATTTTAACCCATTATTTTTGTGTGTGGGGGGGGAAGTGACAAAATGTTTTCATGTTCCATATTGTGAACCTTTAAATAAATCAGGCTGTCCTTATTACCTTCCAAAATTACATTTAAGATCCCATCCTAGTGTAAAAAATAACACAAATGTTATACATAACTTATGGATGACACATTATTTTTATTCAATTACAAAACTTTAAATGATATAAATGAATTCCCAACTAAATGTGTTATTTTTATATAAGTCTGAAAGAGATCACTGCTACAGAAAACTTTAGTTTGAAGAACATCAGCTTGGGACAATTTCTCCTTAAGAGAAATTCTAAGTTTTCTAAAGAAATTATAAGTATTCTAAAGACTTGCATACTTGGAGGACATGAATACATCTGATATAAAAAGAAATCAGTAACAGTTGTTTGTTTAAACAGAGTTGTTCAAACTCTAATTCCTTTAAGACTAGTTAGAACCTAACAGACATAAGAACTTATCTTGATATATAAGAGCAGATGAAGGTTTTAAGAAACAGTTGTTATTTCAACACATAGAGAATTAAATTCTGGTTTATATCAGTATCTTAATATTTCAGCTTAGGAAAAAACCTTAAATAACTTCAACTGATTGTGTTAATTATAACTACCTTAATCTCACACAAACCTGTTTTGAAATTTATCCTTCACTAATCTTGTATAACTTAGACACTGTACAACTTGTTTACCTTTTCATAAAAAGACTTTCTCCTCCAGAAACATTTATTTTTCATAGTAAAATATATTTCCATACCTAGAAATTATATTTCTTTCCTAGTTGCTGATCATTTTTTAAATTTACAACAATCTGAAACAAGTATTATAAAATTTCTGAATCTAGACAAATTATTCCATTTCAAAAAGATAAAATACTTTGTTCCACAGTATTTTAACTGAAACACAACAGAAACATTTTGTAGTCTTTGCATATAGAATTACACCTGATTGAATTTTAACCCTTAGTAACTTTGCTTTTAGTGAAGACACAGAAACAAAGCAATCTTAAGCTGTTTTCCCCCCATTTACTAAAAGCATTTAATATATATATATTTCCTCATGGAATTCAAGAAGTCAAGAGTTCTTAATTTTATAGCAGTTGATGTTTTAGCATTTTAACTTTGTAAATTAATCAGGTGTCTCATTAATAAATACATTTATTAATATTAATCCCACTTATTTTAAATCTGTTTTACTCACTTTAACTGTTAATTACAAAGATTTCAGACGATTGGAGTTAACAGCACTAGCCTTCTCTTCCCTGTTGAAGAAAGATCTTAGAAGCAATGAATATTGCATTCTAGACATTCTATAGAAACCAACACTGTAGAATTGGGATTGTGTGTCAGTGATAGAGAGCTTTCCTAGCACATAAGAGGTACTAGATTCAATCCTCAGCACCACATAAAATAAATAAATAAAATAAAGTTATTATGTCCATTTACAACAAAAATATTAAAAAAGAAAACAATACTCTACTGTGTGACCACCTAAAAAAACTTGTGGATTATTAAATTTAAAGACCTCTTTACTCTCATATGTTTATTTAAATTGAAATTTTACTTAAAGGTTTAAGTCACATGAACTAAAAAATATTTGGATCCATTCCTTTTCCTTAAATTTCAATTTATGTGTGCTCACTTGTCTATATGTCAATTTTGGTTCCATGCAAATTACATACATATATATATATATATATATATATATATATATATATATATAGAGAGAGAGAGAGAGAGAGAGAGATACAATACACAGGTGCACACAACTATACATAAGATAAGCATCAGAAAATAGGATTTTTGAGATTTTCCTTGCATAATTGACTTCTCAATAAACACAGAGAATGGAAAAAATCTCTTTTGTCATGTGAAACAACACTGATCACAACAAAATATATTAATTTAGGCATGCAGGTTTCAAATGTGAATTTACCACAAAACCATAAGCTCAAAAAATAAAAATTTTTTGAAATCAAAAAAATAAAATAGTTCTAAAAAATGATATGAGCATAATTACTCTAGCAAAGGAGTAATCATGCAGAACATCTTTATCCAACCAGAATGCACTTTGGGTTCAGATTAGAGTTAGTCCAGATATTTAAAGAATGTGGGAGCCCTGACATCCTCAGATAAAACTTCTCTAGGTAAAGATGTCTTGTATATATGAGATTGTTCCATTTTCCCTCCCTGGGCTGTAGTATTTAGGGAGGAACTTGTTGAGAGAGCAGAGTCACAGAATGGAAGAGCATATAAAATAGCCATTTAGGTCTCTCAGTAGCTTGAATTTAAAAGTGACAGTTTTTTTCCCTTTAGTCCCAAACCAGCTTTGGACAATTGCCTCTGTAGCTTACATTCCAGATGGAAGCCTTGGAGAGATAGAGACCTGGCAGAAAGCTACCAAGTAAGGAAAACTACTGTTTTGAACTTGAAAGTCAAAACCTCATACATAGGGCACTTTTGACATTTTTTCTTCTTCTCCCTTTTGTAAAACCAGTCTCTTAAGGTTTTCTCTGGAGACCATTTTTCCATTCCCCCAGTTGGTAATCTGGCCAGGTTTGAAAGTAGAAATATATAAGGCATCTCCTTTTTCTCAACTCTGATTAGGTCATCTTTTATTATTACTTTTGAGGACAGGGCTCCCTTCTTAACAAAAAATAAATAAAACAAACAAAAGATAACAGAACATGGGTGCCTGCTTGGAGGAAACATGCTAGGGGACATCTCTGTGATACAGAAGCCTCTAGTGATCAACAATTTCTGCCCCTCCTTATATGACCTCTGGATTTAATTGGTGCCTTACCAGTATGGTCATAATTTATCTCCTCCTTCACTGATGGCCATGAAAAAGGTTCAAGCCTCTGTATTATCCACCCTTATCATGTGACTTATTATGTTGGGAGACCATGAAACCCTTGGATGCCTTTCTTGCAATAAATCCTGGTCTTTCTGTGCTGAGCCTACCATTAGTCAATGAACTTTTTGGTAGGAGGCTCACTCAGAATGAAGAATCATAGCTGAATCTAGTCTATATTTTAGGGGGCATAATTTGGGTTTCTCCATTATCCTTACATATAGATAGGGAAGCTTGGACTATTTTCCTTCATTTTTATAAAACGGGCTAAACTACAGAATTGTATTAAAATGTATATTTTCCTATGATGGCCATGATTCCCCATCAGAGCATTTGTATTGAGTCCCTGCTTGGCAGCAGAAGAAAATAAAGTGCTTTTTCTTGGGCATCTGTGGGTCAACCTTGTCCTAAGTTTTCAGTATGTGGGCTAGTGGCAAACCTTGCATAACTGTTGAGATTGAAGCTCTTATCTGAATATGAGATAACAGAACTCAGGCGGAGAAACTGTCCATTCTGTTAAGGATGTTACCTTAATGAGCTTGTCATGGTCGGCAAACCCAACTCTCATTTCCCATTTTCTGCTGGATTTATTGCTGCATCACCAGGAAGAATTTGAGGGTCTCTGCTTTGCCACATGCCAAAGATCAGGGAGGATCCAGACTTATTGGCGCTTACTGGTATCCACCTGGCCACTATAAAAATTCAAAATGAGATGCCCCAAATCTCCTTCTATTAAGCAAGGTCCAAGAAGTCTCTGAAAGGCCAGAGTCATTAGAGGTAAAGGCTGGACTAAAGAGTTTATGCATGCTGTGGGCTAAAGTAATCTCCAGAGGGAAGGAGGACACCTAGTGGTTGTTGAACATTTAACACCCTTTTCCTGGAAGAATCTAAAGAGGTCAATTGAAAGACCCAGGCTTTTCCTTATGAACCACTCCAAGTACAATATCTCTTTCTCAATGGCTAGTCTGATTGATACAGGAAGTGGGGGAGCTTGGGGGGTGCATGCAGAGAGAGGAAAGTGTGGTAGGCTCATATGGAAGTGTATATGTTGCTGGGGCATTCACTCAGCACCACTTAGTCAACCAGTCACCACAGGATACCCAGAGGGCTATTGGAAGATGAGGTCAGAGAGGGAAACTTTGAGGCCACTTAGGAGTGGCCTCAAGCACTGCCTAATAATTGTTTCCTAACTTTGTCCAAATCCTTGCATCCAAAGGCAGACTGGGGTTAGGGGCTGCTGTATACTAGCATCAGACATGCTCCAAGCCAAGATAGGAGAAGAGGAAATGGGCTTTATTAGAGAAAAAAATGTCTGACATGCAGAGCAGGTGATTAGGAGCCACAAAAAGCCATGAAGGCTTTTTACCTGAGTTTTAAGTTTGGCAGCCTATACTGATTATATTTAAATGGCTGATGGGAATCCAGAATTGTCCTCCAGAAAGAAGAGAAACAGAAAGATGCAACTCAGAAAAATGTAAGGTGCAGAGGAGCTTGCCTTAGTGAGTGATGGTTCAAGGAGAATCCCCCGTTGATAAGGGTCTTGGAGATCAGGAAAGGGTCCTTGTTCTCCCAGTGTTAGAAGATTAAACACCAGGAAACATGAAGGGAAGTATAGAAAGCAAGTTTTATTTAAGAAAGTGATAGTGACAGACTTCTCCAAAGAGAAGGGGTCCCAGAGCTTGGTGTCCCTGGGAGGGGGTGTGTCTAGTTCTTTATAGACTCTAGAATTACTCTGTTTTTATTTTTTTTAATTTTAATTTTTTAAATATTTATTCTATTTTGTTTACACGTGACAGTATAATAATCATGACATCATACATTTGAATCAGATGGGGTATAATTTCTCCTTTTTCTGAGTGTACAGGTTGCAGAATACTGTTTTTAATAATTTCCTTCTCTTTTCTTTCCCACTACGTGCCTGGGAGCAGGGATGTGGAGGTTAATTGTTAGCAACCCAGAATGCCCAGAAGCACCAGCACAGAGGTTAACAATCCATTGTTCTGTTTGATAACCAGTGATAACCAGTCGTCATTCTCTCTAGATCCCGTCATTCATTACCCACACTGACTGCCTGACCTTAGCCCCTGTCTGTTTGCTGAGGAATGTGACATATCCTGTCCAATCAGGCCAGGAGGTGCTGTAAACAGATTGTTTTTCTGGCAAAGAAAGCATATAGGTCATCAGCACAGTGGGCTCATTTTATAGAAGTATTATTTTAAGCTCATGTTCCCACCATTCTCATCTATCCATTCCCTTTGGTTATTACAGTCTTCCACCACCTGCTGCCACGATCTGGAGAACCACCCCTCTATGTCAAAGTTGCTGCATATTCAGAAAGATTCCCTTAGTGTTTTCCCCATGAAGACTGTGGACTGTGATCAGGGGGAAAGTTCCTCTAAGTTTCTTAGTACTCAAGCAAATTCCCACCATACCTGCCCTCAGTGTCAATAGGGGTGGCAGTGGTTCTAATGGTTCCCCTTTCCTCTTTCCTTTGTTCAGTGCCCAAACTTCATTGTAGCTCAAACTTGAGTTCTGACTTGCACCAACCCTAATTGTGGGTGTCAGCTCCGTCTCTGCTATTGTTTTCTAAACAGCTGTGCTAAGAGCTGGGTTGGTCAAGCCCTTCTCTGGGCCCAGCTGCTCCACTTTGTTCCCCTTACTCATAGTGAGGGAGATGAGGTTTCAATGACTTTCAGCTAGTAGTGATCCCTCTACAAATTATTTCTACCAGATTCTTAAGAGAACCCACTCCTTTGGTGCTCTGGTTTAATTTGTTGATCTCTGGAATTGAAGAGATACCCTATTGATTTAGCAGGTTCACTGATAATCTGTGGGCCTCACAAAATGGCTGAGAAGTCCAACAGGGTTTTATATTCATGATTTGGTTCTATATTGCTTGATCTTCCTCAGAAAAGCTGCTTTTTTTCATGTTTTAATTTTTTCTTTTTTTTTTTCCCAAATGCTGTTGGGGGGGTGATAATATTTGTTTTTCTGCTCCATCTTTCTCTCTCTTTTTCTATTGTCTCTTTCCTTTTTCCTCCATCCTCATCCAGATTCGACAAAGTTTTTTTTTAATTTTAAAAATTTATTCATATGTGAACATATAAAAGTTATGTCTGATTCATTCTACTGTCTTTCCTATTTTCATCACCCACCTTCCTTTCACTCCCCTTTGTCTAATCCAGTGAACTTCTATTCTCCACCCTCTGTTCCCAGAGAGAACATCTGGCCTTTGGTTTTCCTGGGACTGGTTTATTTCACTTAGCATTTTACCTGCAAAAGTCATTCTTTTTATGACTTAATATTCCATTGTGTATATGTATCACATTTTTTTATCCATTTATCTGTTGGGGTTGGGAAACTGTGCTAATTTTCTACTTTGGTATTCAATTTTCAAGTCTCCCCAGGTCTCAAACTTTGTAATATTGAGTTTTAGAGCATTTATTTTATTACTTACCTCTAAGATCTGTTGTTTCTTCACTGCCTCCTTTTTTTTGTTGGTGGTGGGGGTGGGGTGTGATTTGGAATTGCTGTCTAGCTCTGTCCTGCCATCTTCATTCTCCCTGTTATTTGTTTGCTTATAGTGTTATGCCAGATTCGTGGGACCCCAATAGACCTCCAGGAGCTGAATCCGATGTAATCACACAGAGTCTATATTGCAAGTTCCATCCTGGACTCACAACCGTTCCTGATGCAGCAGTCTCAGGGAGTGAGTCCCGGTCCTTTGTTCAGTGAGATTTTATAGGTTTTGGGGGGATACTCTATGTGTCACTACATCACACAGCAAATCATTCCATACCACTGGAAAATCAAACAACTCTTAACACTGATTAGCACATTCACTGGAGGGAACAAGTTGGGTAGGGGTGATTGGTTAGTACAAGAAGGGGATTCGTTTGAACTGATTGGTTTAGGCCACGAGGGGTGTACGTGCATGGTTTCCCAACTTATTATCAACCACCATAAACTACCTGGGAGTCATCTGGCATCCCAGGTATTTTCCCTGTCTTATGCTGATTGGTGGTTGCTAGGGGGTTGCTATGGGTCCCCACCTAGTCTGACTGAGTCAGGGACACCTGGCGAAGCAGACCTCTTCTGTTATTTACAGACAAACAACTCAGCTGGGTGGGTATGTGCTTAGGAGTGCTCTGTGAGTTTTTCCCAAGGACAAGGGTCACGCCTCCTTACTTAGGACAGGCCTTGAGGTAGAAGCTGCTGTTACTCATTTATTTTTCAAAAAATGGAGTCACATCAGTTTCTCAATAGCTGCTAGAATCAGGGCCCCTTTCAGGATCTGTTGTGTGATGAAAGGCATCAAGCCTCCCCAGTTTTCACAAATGGATGCAACTCTGAACAGGTTCCTATGCTGTCAGAATTTCTCCCTGACTATACCCTAGAAGGGTTGGAGTTGAGCTCCAGGACCTATTTAGGATATATGTGGGATAGAGGCTGGCAAGCTTGTCATGTTCAGATATGTGAGTTACCAGCAGGTATTTATGTGGATGGGATCATTCTCATGATGGAGAGGGGCTGGAACCAAGACAGGGAACCTTATGGATCTTGCTGTGTGACATAGGCCAGAAAAACAGTCTCATTGGCTCTGATGGGCAAGTCTCCCTCTGGATTCTGGTGTAAGTATTACTAAGTTGGGACCACAGCTGAAGGATGCTGAAGTCAAATAGTCACTTTTGAGTCTATTGCTGAGATCCATATAATTGGGAAGATAAATATGTGTACCAAGGCACTAATATGTGTGACTCTTTATGGGCCCATTGAAAAATGGTTTCACTTGTAGGCTTAAGGACAAACAGAATTGTAGCCTAGTTCATCTGAGAGCAGGCCATTTCTGAGTTTGAAGCTGCAGATATAATTAGTAGGTCTGCCTTTTCAGTGTTGGTCTTTACTCTCAAAACAACCTGGGCATCACTTGGATTTTTCAACTTCCTACTTAAATAACAAAGCTCCAACAAAGAGACTTTTGTCTGTGGATGGGTGCAGAATTGTGAGAGAATACAAGTAAGGGAACTCTCCTATTCTGTAAACTTGCTGGCATCCCTCCATTTATCTTATTGCTTTCACCAGCATTTTGTTATTTTCAGGATTCAGATTCTGTACCTATTTTAATAGACTAGTACTTAGGTTTTTGGTTTTTGAAGTGAATGTAAACAATATTGTATTTAATTTCAGTTTCCATGTTTATTGCTAGTAGAGATAATCTCCTTTGAAACAATCATGTGATATCATTTCAATGCACCATACTTTGATGCCTAGAATTTGATCAAATTGGAGGGCACCACTGCAGTTGTACTGACATTATCTAGCATTATTACGTCATTTGCTTAAACATTTCATATTTTTATGCAAAAGACAAATGGAAAAGAATTTGAGAAAAAGTTGTTCCTACTAGAATATAAATGTACTCTGGGAAATTTCACATTTTTCCATAAGATACATGCTAACAGAGTTAAACATTTGCAAATAATTTTACCTCTTCACAGCTAATTATGCCTACAATAAATTTGCTTAGATGTGCATAACGAAAATTAATGTTCTTTTCATATTCATCATTTAATTTTAAAACATTTGTGATTATTTATTTTACAAGACAAAATTATAGGTGGGTTTGTTTTCACTGATGAGTAAATTTGAAATTAATAGCTTTAGTGACAATTATTCTTAAAGTACCCAAATATGTAGGAAAAATTGACTATGCATCAAAATAGTCACTCAATGATTCTTTTCTATATGTAAATTTTGAACTGATTGAATATGATATTTTTTTGGTTCCAGTGTTTGAATCCAGGGGTGCTTAACCACTGAGCCACATCTCTAGCCTATTTTATATTTTATTTAGAGACAAGGTCTTGCTAAGTTCCTTAGGGCCTTGCTAAGTAGTTGAGCTATCTTAGAACTCGTGGTTCTTCTGCCTCAGCTGCCCAAGCTCCTGGGATTACAGGTGCGTGCCACAGTACTCAGCCTGAATATGATATTTTAAAGAGCTTTGAGAATAAAATAAGTGTGAGAATACAACCTAAATTTTAAAGTTTCACCAATTCCAAATAAATTTGCTTGACTTCATTGTATATGCAGAGATAAACTTAGAGATATAAAGAAAATAAAAGGCATTCAATAAACACAGTTACTTAGATAAGGAAATTGACTCCTCAGAAAGTAATTATATTATTCAAGATTTTACCATTTTTTTAAAAAATAATGGATTCTGCAGCTTTTAAAGCTCAAAGATCTAACTTGATGCAGTCTCCCAGTCTATACACCATGTTCTCCACTACTACAAATGTGACCAACAAATGTTTAAGCAATTATTGAACCATATCTTTGTATAGTTCATCTAAACAATAATTTCCCTCACATCTGGATGTATCATGCAATCCATTTGATTCAATAGTTGGCCAGGTTCACTAAAGTGTGAGAGGTTACAAACTAGAATTTTCATAGAATAGGCATATTGGGTTTTAATTTATCATATCCCAGATAGTTGAACAGTTTAAATTTCAGATAGAACTATTCTCTACTTTCACATTAAAGAATAAAAATGCAGTAATTTTTTTACTTATTCAAAGGAAATCCTTTATATAAAATAGTTGGATAATTAAGGCAAGCATTCCTCCCAATCCCAAGTGGTCAATTACTATAATGACCCACTTCTTGTCACTTATGCAAGTCTGGATTCCCATGAGTATCACTTGTTCCAATAATAATTTGATGGGTCTTCTTCAAACAGCAAATGAGATAATATGCCATCTACCTGAGTAATAAGTTTGAAATTTGTTATATAGACATAATTTTATTTATATGGATATTTCACAGACTTTTCTCACTTAGTAATTTTAATTAATATCATGCTGGGTAGCCACTGTGACACAATGCTTTATGAAGATGAAATGACTTTTCAGTATTGAAAAAAATCCATTAACAAAACATTTAAATATAACTTTCAGGCTTGAAAGAATACCAGTACTTGAATTTGAACTAACATCTTATTATCTGAGAAGTGTGCATTTTTTCTGATTTCAAAAATTTTATAGAGAAGTAAATTAAACTTCTCTAGCCTTAGAAATCTTCAAAAGATGAAAAGACAGCTTGATAAAAATAAGTACATTCTTTATGAATTACTAAGGACTGTTTTACTGAATATTTTAAGTTTCTAAGAATCACTGTCCTATTGAATTTCCCCACAATACTAGAAAACATGTTATTCGTAGCATGCTACTACTGTTTCACATCCCCTGGTATTAGTAAAACCACAGAAGTACTTCTTATCTTATTTTTATTTTTTTTCATTTACTGTGAACTGTGGCTTTAGGTCTGTCTTAAATTATGTATGATTTCTTTACAACTCTACTTGTTACAAGTGTTTTATCAAGTGAGTATTAGGGGGAGGAAACCAAATCCAACAACTATTAAGTAAATAATTATATACACACATCCATATCATCATCAACATCATTATCATTAACATCATCATCTTCAACATCTTTATCACCAAACCAGTGATAAAATGTCTTCTGAGGGACATGGAATTTAGAGAATTTAACATATTCATTTTTAGACAAGCAAACTGAAGCTCAAAGAATTTAGAGACCTGTCCAAGGTAACAGAAATTGTACAAGTCAGAATCTGGTATAGCATTCTGTTTCCACTGATAAGTATAATATTCTTTCCTGCCACTCAGAGTACTTCTAATGATTTTTTAAAAAATATTTTTATATTTTTTGATGGGCACAATACCTTTTTATGTATTTATTTTTATGTGGTACTAAGGATTGAACCCAGTGCCTCACATGTGCTGGGCAAGTGCTCTACCACTGAGCCACAACCCCAGCCCCAATGATTCTTAATATTTGTTCAACCAACCACAAGTAGGTTTTGAATAGGGCATGTATGGACAGATTTCAGTTATCTGCCATATGCCTTAATTCATAGCATTTTTAAAATCCTTGGCAACCTACATGGAAAAGAGAAAAGGAGCAGAATGCACTTAATAATTTCAAGGCTGGTAACCCCGGTGGGAAAGGGGAAAAAATTCACACAGTGTTTTAGGACTATATGTGAGAATAGGTTGACCTACAAGTAAAACTGCAAGTACAGTATATGATAATAAAATTGGCTTCAGTGATAAGAGTAAGTACAAAACCACTGATAAGAGGAATGGAATGCTATGATATGTTACATATGCAATTGGGAATTGTTCAGTTAAAGCATGTCATTATTGCTTTACACTCAATTAGAAGTTAGAAGTGAAGCATGATTACTGTTGCTATGTTTGTATCCAAGCAGAATTACATTATGATTAAGCAAATAGGAAGTGTACCAAATGGGAGCAAATGTAATTGGAGACTACTCTTCCAACTATCAGCTTCACTTAGAAAGTGAAATTGCACATCAATCTCATTCCAAAATTCTAAAGAGGATTTCACCTTTTCCAACACAATTTAAAGCCATCCTTCTCCACTGTGCTTATGTGAATAAACTCATAAAAATATGTCATAAGGGAAACATAAATAATGTAGTAAATAATTATGCATACATTGATTCATTCTTAAAATAGCATCTATCATGTACCATATATTGCATAGGGTATTTGGGCACATTTGTATAAATAATATCATGTAAAAAAAGCTGAATACAAGTGATATGAAGACAATTTTCTCCTGTTAGTCAAAGAGAATGGATTTAGATCTCTGTTTGGCCCTTACTAACTAAGTGGCCTCGTACAAGTCATTCAGTAGCCATTCTGAATCTTAGCTCTATTAACTGTAAAACAGGACTACCAAATATTTAGATCTATTCAAGGATTGAATTAGACAAATTAAGAAATGTACTTTGCATGGTGCTTGGCACACTGTGGAAAATTCAGTGTTAGCAAACACATTCCAAACAAAATATCTTGGTGCTATTATGTTGTTTCTTTATAGATTTCATCTTAAAATTAATACATATTAATTTTACAGATTAGTGGGATTCAATGTGATATATTTACACATGCATATAGCCTGCACTGATTATATACATCCAACCTTCCACCCACTTCCCCTGTCCCCCAGCACCTTTCCTTTCCTCATCATCACTCTTCTACGTTGAAATTGACATTTTTTCTATATGGGTTTCTTAAAGATAAACAGGAGTGACAAATGTGCCAAAAACAGATGAAATGTTTGTTTTTTTTTCTACCAAGGTGATGTTAGTCTCTTCTCAGTAGATTATTTCACTCCCACTTTTGATATGAAGGTATGTGATTCACACTAAAAAACTTCGTTCTCAATGTTCTTTGAATTTTGAGTGCTAAAAATCTACTTAGTAATAATACCCACTCCTGAGTAGTCATTTTTCAATTTGATGACCTCTACATGATAATGTATAGAGAAAAGATAAGCTATTATATCATTAGATGCAAAGAATTACTGACATTCTAAGTATAATTTATAATGGTTATTGGTAAATGTTGACAGTGAATGTTGTTAAAGGGATTCACATATGAATTTTGTTAGACTATAGGCTTACTATAATTTGTTCTTTCTTATAGTATTTTAGAATGATATCACCATATCAAGGCCATAAAACAAATTTTTCATTTGTCTTGTGAACCTCTTTATATACCTCTTGACTTAGTGGTAGCCAAATATATCCTGAATTATGTCATTGTTGTTTAAAACTAAGTTTAGTAATTTAATATGCTGCCTGTTGGTGGTGATCATGTCTGACTATACCTATATCTTTATGACTTTAATTTGGTTACTAATTTGGTTCTGCCAGGCAAGAATTGTAGGATATATAAAAAACTGAGAGAAGTGTCATGATAGAAGAAACCAGCATGACTATCTCTTTGAATATACATGCATGCATATTCATTGGACACAGTCACCAAGCACACTGTATTCACATACATATCTCAGGAAATTTCACAGATGTTGTAGTAAGATAGGCCATCATAGTGGATACGGTATGTTTAATGCATATGAACTCACAAGTCATAAATACCATTTTTTCATTCATCAAGTCATAGTTACAAATATTATATATTGAATATTCATGTATCTAAAAGAAATAAAAGGTATTTTTAAACAAATTCTTTCTGACAGTGCTTTTCTCCTTGGAGGTATCTAGAAAACCTACCAATTCTGAAGAGTTTTAATGACCAAGATCCAGAAGTTGCCTCTTTTCCATACTTGTCCTTTCTTTAGGCACAATCATTCTATGTGGGTTTAGATTTTAGTTAAACAAACATGCAGCCCTTAAATGTTAAACAAGGAAGCAATCACATACTCAGGGTAGAAGAAAATGGAGAAAGGAGGCTTAACTGAGAGAGAGTTGGAAATATAGAGTAACTAGAAGGCCTTTAAAAGACTATCAGTATAGTCAATTTTCATTTCTACAGATAGAACTAAGAGCATTTCCTTTATACAGTATCTTTGAGCTTTTTGAAAATTGATGGTCACAGAAGAAAAAGCTATAATTGGAATAATAATATATTTATCAGCTTAACACAGTATTCTATTATGTTCAACTCAGAGGTCACAGAACATTTGAGCTGGATAGGAATTACAAGATGATCTAGTCTAGTGGTTCTTAAAACTTTTGTTTTCAGTCTTCTTCACATTAAAAATTATTGAGGCACTCAAAGAACATTGTTTAAAAATGATGAGAATTGCTCTGTAGTATAGTTTAAGGTCTGGTATAGTGATGCCAACTGCTTTGCTCTTCCTGCTAAGGATTGCTTTAGCTATTCTAGGTCTCTTATTTTTCCAGATAAATTTCATGATTGCTTTTTCTATTTCTATGAGGAATGTAATTGGAATTTTGATTGAAATTGCATTAAATCTGTATAGTGCTTTTGGAAGTATGGTCATTTTGATAATATCAATTCTGCCTATCCAAGAGCAAGGTAGGTCGTTCCATCTTCTAAGGTCTTCTTTGGTTTCTCTCTTTATAGTTCTGTAATTTTGATTATGTAGATCTTTCATATCTTTTGTTAAGTTGATTCCCAAGTATCTTATTTTTTTTGAGGTAATTGTGAATGGGGTAGTTTTCCTCATTTCCTTCTCAGAGGCTTTGTCACTAATATACAGAAATGCCTGTGATTTATGGGTGGATTTTATATCCTGATACTTTGCTGAATTCATTTACTAGTTCTAGAAGTTTTCTGGTGGAGTTTTTTGGATCTTCTAGGTATAGAATCATATTGTCAGCAAATAGTGCTAATTTAAGTTCTTCTTTTTCTATACATATCCCTTTGATTTCTTTCATCTAATTGCTCTGGCCAATGTTTCAAGAACTATGTTGACCAGAAGTGATGAAAGAGGGCACCCCTGTCTTGTTCCAGTTTTTAGAGGGAATGCCTTCAATTTTTCTCCATTTATAATGATGTTGGCCTTGAGCTTAGCGTAGAGAGCCTTTATGATGTTGAGATATGTTCCTGTTATCCCTAGTTTTTTTAGTGCTTTGAACATAAAGGGGTGCTGTATTTTGTCAAACGCTTTTCTATGTCTATTAAGATGATCTAGAGGACACAGAGACTAACCCACAAAATTACAATTATCTTATACTACACAAAGCTGCCAAAAACATGCACTGAAGAAAAGATAGCATCTTCAAAAAATGGTGCTGGGGACTGGAAATCCATATGCAACAAGTGAAATTAAACCCATATCTTTCCACATGCACAAAATTTAACTCAAAATGGATCAAGGATCTAGGAATTAAACCTAATTTTCATCATGTGGGATTAGGCCCCAACTTCCATAATAAGACTCCTATAGAGCAAGAATTAAAACCAAGAATCAATAAATGGGATGGAATCAAACTAAAAAGATTTTCTCAGTAAAAAAAAACAATCTGTGAAGTTAACAGAGAGCCTACATCCTGGGAGCAAATCTTTACCCCTCACACATCAGATAGAGCACTAATCTCTAGAGTACATAAAGAACTCAAAAAGCTAAGCACCAAAAAAACAAATAACCCAATCAACAAATGGGCAAAGGACCTGAACAGAAACTCTCAAAAGAGGATATACAATCAATCAACAAATATATGAACAAATGTTCATCATCTCTAGCAATCAGAGAAATGCAAATCAAAACTACTCTAAGATATCATCTCACTCCAGTCAGAATGGCAGCTATTATGAAGACAAACAACAATAAGTGTTGGCGAGGATGTGGGGAAAAAGGTACCCTTATACATTGCTGGTGGGACTGCAAATTGGTGCAACCAATATGGAAAGTAGTATGGAGATTCTTTGGAAATCTGGGAATGAAATCTCCATTTGACCCAGCTATCCCTCTCCTTGGACTATACCCAAAGGATTTAAAAACAGCATACTACAGGAACACAACCACATCAATGTTTATAGCAGCACAATTCACAATAGCTAAACTGTGGAGCCAATCTAGATGCCCTTCAGTGGGTGAATGGATTTTAAAAATGTGGTATATATAAACAATGGAATATTACTCAGCAATAAAAGAAATAAAATCATGACATTTGCAGGTAAACAGATGGCACTGGAGAAGATAATGCTAAGTTAGCCAATCCCCCCAAAACAAATGCCAAATCTTTTCTCTGATATAAGGAGGCTGACTCATAGTGGGGTAGGGAGGGGGAACATGGGAGAAATAGATGAACTCTAGATAGGGAAAAGGGGAGGAAGGGAATTGGAGGAGGTAGGGGATTAGCAAGGATAGTGGATTGTGATGGACATTATTATACAAAGTACATGTATGAAGACACAAATTGGGTGTCAACCTACTTTATATACAGAGATATGAAAAATTGTGGTATATATGTGTAATAAGAATTATAATGCATTCCACTGTCATGTATTAAAAAAAAGAAAAATACTAAGCTTTGCTCCATTACAAAAGTGAAAGAAAAAGTGATGAGAATTGTTTAAAATAACTATATATCAATGCATTTAAAATTGAAATAATAGAACCATTACATGGTAATAATGGAATAGATAAATATTCCAGAAAGAAAAGTAAAATTTTAAGCATGATGTTGGTTTACATATTTGCAAATTTCTTTAGAATTTATCTTAATAATTGGAGATAATTTGGTTCTTTAATCTGTACTTTCAATCTGTTGCAGAACCATATGTTTTGTTACGTTTGGAAAACTCTTTTGTACTCTAAGAAGACAATAGGAAAGAAATTGGCAAATAACTTCTCAGTAATTTTTTCTTTTTGCTTTTATTTTTTAATTTGTCCTAATTAGTCATACATGACAGCAGATTTTGACACATTGCATACAAATGGAGCACAACTTCTTCCTCTGGTTGAACATGGTGTAATCACACTAGTAGTGTAATCATACATGCATATAGGGTAATAATATCCAACTCATTCTATCATCCTTCCAAACCCCACACTCCATCCCTCTCCTTATTCCCTCTGCACAATCTAAAGTGCCTTCATCCTGCCATTATGGATTAGCATTCATTTATCAGATAAAATATTTGGCATTTTTTGGGGGGGTTGACTTATTTCACTTAATATGATATTCTCAGGCTTTATCCATTTATCTGCAAATGCCATAACTTCATTATTCTTTAGGCTGACTTCTCAGTATTTTTTAGAAATTTTTTTACCTCATAGATCCCTTGGATGATTCTGTGGACTCCTAGTGGTCTTTTTCAAGTTTATGTGCGTACAAAATTTTGAACATTTTTATATCAATAAAACAGAAATGTACTATTTTTACCATTTATGGACTTACTATTTTGCTTCTGCTCTGTGACATCAGTTCATTCAACAAGCAGAAAAATCTCATATCATTATCTATTAACAAGTGACTAGCAAGGCTTATCTCAATCTGTGCATAATGTTGATATATGAACAAAAATCCATACTTCCAATTGGCTGCCTACATATGAAGTTATTAAGCAAAAGTAGAGAACTTCTGATGTGCTATAGAGACATATAAAAACTAAAATTTCAGTTGTAAGAACATAATTAGATAATAAGTTTCTCTGGATGATTGTGTGCCTATTAAAGGACTTAAACATCCACAACACTCTCCCCCATCTAATACATGCCCTTTTATTTCTGCAGTTGTGAGCAAATATTTAAACATAGAATTTTAGTGGTATCATTCGCCAAAGTGGCAAAATGATGCCTCATCATTGCTGGTACTTTCTTATTCCTACTGATAGCATGATATAATCTGTTGACAGCTAATCCCTGCCTCTTGACCCATAGTGGCATTGTGCTGAAAAACATAAATTAGATTACATCTAAAATATAAAAATACACATCAAAAGACATCATTAAGAAAATGAATAACCAAACCACAAAATAAGAGTAATTACAAAATATAAGTGAGACAGGATGGAGTCTAGAATGTATAAAGAAGTCCTCAAACTCAATCACAAAAGACTCCATTTAAAAAAATATTTGAATAGACACTTCACAGAAGGTGATAGGTTAATTACCAATAAGCATATGAAAAAATTCACAAACTTCATCAAAAATGAAAAAAATACCAAAATGAGATAGCAATCTAACACACAAGAATGTCTAAAATTGAAGTTTGGGGGCTGGGGCTGTAGCTCAGTGGTAAAGCGCTTTCCTCACATGTGTGAGGCACTGGGTTTTTTCCTAACCTAGATGCCCTTCAATAGATGAATGGATAAAAAAAAAATGTGGCATCTATATACAATGGAGTATTATGCAGCACTAAGAAATGACAAAATCATAGAATTTGCAGGGAAATGGATGGCATTAGAGCAGATTATGCTAAGTGAAGCTAGCCAAGCCCTAAAAAAAAATGCCAAATGTCTTCTTTGATATAAAGAGAGCAACTAAGAACAGAACAGGAAGGAAGAGCATGAGGAAAAGTCTAACAGTAAACAAAGACGAATGGGGGGAGAGAAAGGGAGAGAGAAGGGAAAGGATATGCAAATGGTAGGAGACCTTCAATGATACACAAAGGTATAAGAGGTTATGATGGGCAAGGAGGAGGGGGAAAAAAAGGGAGAGAATTGAACAACAGCTGAGGAGGCAGAGAGGGAAGGTGGGAGGGGAGGGGAGGGGGGATAGTAGGGGATAGGAAAGGTAGCAGATTAAAACAGTCACTAATATGCCATTAGGTAAAAATGTGAGTATGTAACAGATGTGATTCTGCTATCTGTATTTTGGGTAGAAATGGGAGTTCAAAACCCAATGGAGTCAAATGTATGAAAGATGATTTATCAAGAGCTCTGTAATGTATGGAACAATCAATAAAAAAAATAAAGATAATGTGTGTTCATCTACAACTAAATAAATATTTAAAAATTAAAGTCTTATAACATAAAATGTTGGAAAGGGCAAAAAAGAATCTGAAATTCATTCTATCTTTTTATGTTATTATTAGTACATTGTAGTTATACATAATAATGGGGTTCTTTTGGCACATTCTTACATGATTGAAATATAATTTGCTCCATTACAATTCCTAGTACTATCACTTGCCCACTTTTTCTCCCTCCCCCTGATACCCTTCCTCTACTTTACTGATCTTCTTTCTATTTATTTTTTTCAACTGGTGCTTCATAGGCAAATATAAAGATGTAATTCACTGTGGTATATTTATATAATATCTAGAATACATAAGGAAGTTAATACCAAAACAACAACAACCATAAAAACAAATAACCCAGTTAATAAATAATCAAATGGACTGAACAGAAACTTCTCAAAAGAAGAAATGTAAATGTCCAAAAAATATATGAAAAAGGTTTAATAATCAATAGCATTTAGGGGAATGCAAATGCAAACCACACTGAAATTTCATCTCACTCCACTTAGAATTGCAGCCATCTAGAATACAAATAATAAATGCTAGAGAAGATATAGAGGAAAAGGAACTCTTTTACACTGTTGGTAGGATTGTAAATTAGAACTACCACATGTAAATCAGTATGGAGTTTCCTGAAAAGACTAGGAATGGAACTACCATATGAACCAGCTACACTCTACACTACTCACTATTTCTGAGGAGGAATAGGAAAGTGGAGTAATTTTAGAATGAAATTGACCAAATTATCCTAAAAACTAATGTCAGCCTAATATAGCAACACTTTCATACCCATGCTTATAGCAGCATCATTTAGAATATCCAAACTGTGGAACCAGTCTAAGCGTCCATCAATAGTTGAATGGATAAAAAAAAAATGTGGTATATATACACAATGGACTTTTTTTAGCCATAAAGAAAAGTAGCATCTTGTCATTTATAGTAAAAAGAATGGGAGTTGAGGACATTAAGCAAAATAAGTCAAACTCAGTCAGTTAAGGGTTGTATGTTTTGTCTCATATTTGGAAGCTAGAGATGAAAAAGTTGAAGAAAGATGTGATGGACCTCATGAAAATTGAAAGGAGATTTAAAATGGAAATTCCTGGCTTATAAAGACAACAGAACAGGAGAAAACATTAGGCAGCAGCCTCTCATCAACAGGTATTATTGAAGCTTTTTTTAAAAGGCTTTTTAAATGACTACAGAAAGATAACATTTGAGCAAGATGGCTCTGGAACAAAAGAAAGATCAACAAGAGGACATTTCTAGTAGAAAGCAAATTTTGGAGTTAAAAGGACAACATACTATGAAACTTGGGAATGGGAGGGACTTCCTGAGCATAAAAAGACAAATTTCTGTTTTTTATTATGTTTTTAGAGTATTCTGCTTTTAATTTCTCTGTATTTAATTTTAGTGACAATTAGTTAATAATCAATTAATGGACAATAATTCCAACAGTACAAAGTTAGCAATGTTCTGTTCCTAGTCTGTCATTTTTTCCTGACTGCTTTTAAAAGAGGTTAGGACAATTAGGACAATTGACTGTTCCTTGTGAATGAGTATTTTTCATTTTGCCTAAAGTTCTCATCTTTTCAGGGGATGAATCCATTTCACACAACAATGAATGTAGTCAGTCATGGACATGAACATAGAATGAGACCATATAGTTATGAGATCCATCTAACTGAGATTACTGATGAACTAGTGTGTGTGTGTGTGTGTGTGTGTGTGTGTGTGTGTGTATGTGTGTGTGTGTGTGTGTGTGTGTGTGTATGCATGCTTAGAGGGGGGACATTCAAACTGAATCCTTAGAGACAAGGCAGCTAGCTATGGAAGTTTGTAGATATGGCAGAAAAAGCTAATCAATGCTTATAGTTTGTAAAATAAGATAGTAATGAGACTTCCTAACATTCCTTAAGCATATTTTCTAGTTACCTTATTGCCTCCATCTGGCACCCCCATCCTTGTTGATTGTTCTTGTTAATCCATTTTGGATTAAAAATTATGAAAAGGAAAAAATATTCAGGCATGGTATATCACAGTATCTATAGTGTTTGAGTCTTCAAATTTTATATTTTCTTTATTTTAAATTTGCATTTGGTATTACTCCTACAGTAAATACATTGTTCTATACATTTAATCCTCACTACCAGTTTTAACAACTGGGCTTATATTTTCTTTGCACATCATAAATGTGTCTATTTTCTCCTGGCTTGAAAGTTTCCTCTTAGAAAGGATTATGATTATCTCATTTTTCTTTTCTTTGTAAGTCACTGTTTTTGTCTAGATCTTTTTATTGGATATATCACATTGTTATTCAGGCTGGTCTTAGACACCCAGGTTCAAGTTTTCTTCTGCATCAAGCTCCTGAATATCTGGGCCTACAAGGCATGTGTCACTGAACACAGCTTAGAAAAGAGGTTTCTAAATGTCAGCACTATTAATATTTTGTGTTGGATAAACTTCCCATAGCTAGCTGCCTTATCTCTAAGGATTCAGTTTGAATGTCCCCCCTCTAAGCATGCACACACACACACACACACACACACACACACACACACACACTAGTTCATCAGTGAGTGAGTGTGGTGGTGGGGTTGTGTCCTGTGTTTCCAGAAATATTTAGCAGAATTCATGGTCTTTATGTGTAGATGCAATAGCACTCAAATTGTAACAACCAAAAATATCTCCATACATCATAATGTGTTCCTGTGGGACAAAATTAACATTAGTTACAAACCATTGTGATATAAATTTCTGAAGAAAAATTTATTTTCTTAATAGTTCAGTAATTCTCTAAGTATGTGTCTTGGTGATGATCAATCTGAATTTATGTTTTCATTTCTGAGATATTCTTTAATACTATAGTTATAAGGATTTGTTATTACCCTTCATTATTTCCCTTTGTTTTGATTTTTTTCATTTTTGTTTATTTATTTCCCAAATTTAAAAAAAATTGGTGCATTTTAGTTGTACATAATTATAGGATTTGTTTTTACATATTAGTACAGAAACACAATATAAAAATATAATTTGTTCAATATCACTCCCCAGCATTTGCTCCCTCCCTCCCCACTTTTCTCCACTTGGTTCTTTTCCTCTACTGAGTTCCCTTTGATTTCCCTGAAACCTGTCCCAACCTTTCTTTGCCTTTTCCCTCTCAAGATTCCACATATGAGAAAAATCATATAACTTTTGATCTTCTGAGTTTAACTTATTTCACTTAACATGATGGTCTCTTGTTCCATCCATTGTCCCCAAAATGACATAATTTCATTTTTTATGGATGACTTAAACTACATTGTGTATGTATACCACATTTTTTATTCATTTATTCATCTATTGATGAACACCTAGGCTGATTCCATAGTTTGGCTATTTTGAATTGTGCTGCTATAAATGTGGGCATTTATATACTCAATAGTATGAAGACTTTAGTTCTTCAGGATAAATACTGAGGAGTGGTATAGCTAGTCTTTTGAGGAACCTCCATACTGATTTTCAGGGTAGCTGTACTAACTTGCAATGCAACCAACAATATAAAATTGTTGCTTCTTCTCAACATCCCCTCCAGCATTTATTATTATTATTATTATTATTATTATTATTATTATTATTTGTATTCATGATTATTGCCATTCTTTTTAGTGTTAGAAGAAATCTCAGTGTGGTTTTGATTTTCATTTCCCTGATTGCTAATGATGTTGAACATTGTTTCATATACTTGTGGCCATTGATATTTTTTTCTTTTAAGAAGCACTTGTTGTCTTTTCTCTAAATATATAGTTTGGTGCCTTTGTCAAAAACCAGGCATCTACAAGTACATGGATTTGTCTCTGTGTCTTCTATTCTGTTCCATTGGCCTTCATGTCTATTTTAATATCAATACCATGCTGTTATTGTTACTACAGCTCTATAGTATAATTCCAGATTAGGTATCATGATGCTTAACTTTTCTTACTTGCATTGGCTACTTTGGATCTCTTATTCATCTAAATGAATTTAAGAATTGGCTTTTCTTCTAATTTTGTGAAGAATGTCATTGGTACTTTGATGGGGGTTGTGTTGAATTTGTATATTGCTTTTGGTAGTATAACCATTTGACAATACTGATTCTGCCTATCCAAGATCACAAGATGTCATCACATATTCTAAGGTCTTTTTCAATTTCTTTCTTCAGTGTTCTATATTTTTTGTAGAGCTCTCTTATTTCCTTTGATTATTTCTTAAGAATTAATTTTTTTAGGTTATTGTGAATGGGGTGGTTTTCCTGATTTCTTAACTGAATCACTTTTGGAGTATAGGAATGCGATTGACTTATGGGTGTTGATCTTGTATCCTGCTACTTTTCTAATCTCATTTATAAGTTCTGAAAGTCTTCTAACAGAGGTTTTTGGGTCTTATAGGATCATTTCACTGGAAAACAGAGTTAATTTACCTTCTTTTCCTGTTTGAATCTGTTTGATTTTTTTTCTTGCCTGATCTCTCTGGCTAATATTTTGAGGACTATATTGAATAGGAGTGATGAGAGTGGAAACCCTTGTTTTGTTCCTGATTTTAGAAGAAAGCCTTTGAGTTTTTCCACATTTAGTATGATGTTGGTTTTGAATTTGTCAAAAATGGCTTTTATGATGTTGAGGTAAGTTCTTTGATCCCTATGTTCTCTAGCATTTTTAACATTAATGGATGTTGAATTTTATCAAAGGCCTTTTCTTCATCTATTGAGATAATCACGTGATTTTTGTCCTTAATTCTACTTAACTTATGAATTACATTTATTGATTTGCTTATGTTTAACAATCTTGCATCCCTGGACTAAAGCTCATTTATTTGATCATGTTGCATTTATCTTTTTGATGTGTTTTTGAATCTCGTTTGCTAATATTTTATTAAGGATTTTTGCTTTTATGTTCATCAGAGATATTCATCTATAGCTTTCGTTCCTTGATGCATTTTGTCTGTTTTTATATCAGGGTTATGTTGGCTTTATAACATTTATTTGGGAGTGTTCCCTGTCTTTCAATTTCATGGAATAATTTGAGGAAGACTGGTGTTAGTTTTTCTGTAAAGTTCTTGTACAACTCAGCCAATAATCCATCAGGTCTGGATTTCTCTTTTTTGGAAGGCTTTTAATTTCTGTTTTAATTTTATTACTTAATATAATGACATGGCTCCCCAGCTGCCAAGCTGTGCAGCCAGCTGTGGTCCCTGCCGAGAAGCAACAGCAAAGCAGTGGAGGGGTACAGCAGTGGAGTGGCTGCCTGAATGGGTTTGAGTGCAGGTGGCAAGCATAACCCAACACATGGAACTGGACATACAGGTGCAGCGGGCCAGAGGCAAGGTGATCATCAAGTAGGCTAGCCAGAGTGCCACAACCTGTCATCTTCTGGTGGACAGGCCTACACAAGGTATGAATGCCTGCTATAGAAGCCTACTCGGTGCAGCACTGCTGCCTCATCTGACCACCTCAACCTCTCATTTCCTGACTAGCAACAAGAAAATGCAAGTAGGACAGACCTAAATGAAAGCCAGGACTTCAGATTTGACCAATAACTTTAGTAAGTTTCCACACCCTAATTAACATAGATTTGGACCAGTAGCATTAGTATGTATCCAAATTCTGATTAGCATAAGTTTGAACCAATAGTGTTGGTGCATTTTTCAAACTTTAATTAGCATATATTTGGGCCAATAGCAGTGACTCAAGTGCTGTATAAACCCCTAGATTATCACACATGGGTGGAAAAAAACTGCTCTCAGGTCCCCTCTTGCATTGCCAAAGTTCTGTTTTTGTTTCTATTCAATAAATTCTACTCTTATATTCATTCATTCTTTTCTGTAATTTCCATTTTTCAAATTCACAAGAACCCTGAAAGAAGAAATTGATGGTGAGATGCTGGGATCTGCTGCAACACTGGACAGCATGGCCCACCATTAAGAGCTGTAACACTTCTTGGCTATAGAGGCCTGCAGCTTGTGCAGACCACACCTGCCAGCAGAAGAGTGAATCAAGCTTCATCTCAAAACTTTTGTTTCAATATTGGTCTGTTTAGGTCTTCTATATCTTCTTGATTCAGTATGGGCAGGTCATATGTGTCTATATATTTGTCATTGTCTTCCAAATTTTCCAGTTTTTTGGAGTATAAATTTTCAAAATAGGTTATGATCATCATGTAGATTTCAGAAAGGTCTGGGTGATATCTCTTGTTTCATCTCTGATCTTATTGATTTGCTTCTTCTCACTCTTTTATTTTTTTGTTAGCTTGGCTAAGGGTTTGTAAATCTCGTTTCTTTTCAAAGAAACAACTCTTCATTGCATTGATCTTGTGTATTGTTTTCTTATTCTTAATTTCATTTATTTTGGCTATGATTTTAATTATTTTCTGTCTTCTACTGATTTGTGAGTTATTTTGTTCTTCTTTTTCAAGGGCCTTGAGGGAGGAACATAGCTCATTTATTTGGTATATCTCTAATTTTAATAAATCATTTTATTGATTTATTTATTTTTGTGGTGCCGAGGATTGAGCACAGTGCTTGACCCAAGCTAGGCAAGAACTCTATCACTGAGCTAAAACTCCAGCCTCTAATTTTTAATGTAGGTACTCAGTGCTATAAATTTGCCTCAGAACTGCTTTCAAACTGTCTCAGAGATTGTCATAAGTTGAATATTTGTTTTTATTCTTTTCCAAGAATTTCTACAAGGATGTTGTTTGGCATATTTTCATCCTTTTTGTTATAGTGAGTTTATGTGGAATTTTTTGTAGTAAGAGTGATGTGATTTTTTTCTTCTTTTTTTAAATTTTATTTTTAGGTGGAGTCTTGCTAAGTTGCTCAGACTGCTCTCAACCTTGAGATCTTCCTGCCTTAGTCTCCTGAGTAGCTGGAATTACAGGTTTGTGCCACCAGACCTGGATTAGTTTGTTTTTCTAAGCATTTAGAAGGAAATATGGTTAATGTAACTTTTCTAACTTCTTAGACATTCTCTTTTTTGTGTAATGTTCAAAAGTTTATTGGCTTTCTTTTTGAAATTTTCTGGTTCTGTACTCCTTAGTCACATTTATCTGGAGATTTTTTTTTCTGTTATTAGATGAGGATATGAGGCATTCCCCCAAAAGCTCCAGTGTTAATGTGGGACTATCCAGAGGTGAGATAATTCTATTATTAGAGCTACAACCTAATTAGTCCATTCTAGTTTGAATGGACTGACTGGGTTGTAACTGTATGCAAGTAGGGCATGGCTGGAGAAGTTAGGTCAATGGGGGCAGGGTGGAAGGGTGACTCTACCTTTAGGTCCCTTCCTCCTTTCTGCCTTCTCAGATTCCTGGCTTCCATGAAAGGAACAGTACTTTCCCACTCCACCCTTCCACCATGATGTTCGTCTTTGCCTTGGGCCTGCAGCAATGGACTCAAGAAAACCATGGGCTAAACCTCTGGATCCACGAGCCAAAATAAAATATTCCTCCTCTAAGCTGCTCTTAATAGATAATTTGTTTACAATGATGATAAACTGACTAAAAGATTTTCCTTCTTTTTTTCCTTCATTCAGTTTCATTCACAGGAATTTCTCCTTAAAGTGGGGACAAGAAGTTACTCATTTTTAAAAATTCATAGCAGCTTAAATGCTGGACTAATTTAGACCCCTCCATGGACCTTTGTACTCATTTGCTGTTGGATTTGGGACAATTGTTCCAACTTTCAGCTGCTGTTTTCAATTTGGCTCAGTGTGCTTTCCCATAAACACCTGTGAGTCATTTTCCTGTTTCACATATGTCAGATGCCCTGGTGCTTACCTCTGCTTTCTCATATACAAATAATTATACTATTCAGGTCTTATGGCTGTTAGTGAGTTATTCTTCCTGGTAACATTATGAGGTTCTTAGAATTATCATGTTACTTAGTTTAAATGTATATGTTTTCCATGGGGTTTTAATTTGATTTCCAGTTGTCTTTTGTAATGGTAGAAATTTGAGAGATCCAAAAATATGCTACTACTGAAATATTTCCAGGATGTTCTCATGGTGTTGGTTTTTTGTAAAATTCTTTATTTTGACTTAATATATTATGTTATTTTCATTATTCTTTCATTGAATAAATGTCCTGCTCTCTTTTCTCAGACTTTCTAAATCCTTTCTTTGTGAATGGTAATAACATTGTTTTAGTTACCCAATAGAATCTTTTGGTCATTCTAGACTCTTGTCTCTAAGTCTTATATGCAAACAATCTTCAAACCCTCTTGGTTTTCTTATCATTTATCTTTTATGTCAGGAGGGCATTTTGCTCATTGATATATCCTCAGTTCTTTGAATAGTATTTCAAATATAGTATCTAAATTATTTAATACACACAAGCCCTTCATAATTTTGTTCTATATGTTTAGCCTTATTTTGTGAATAACACAGAACAGTGATATTAACACTATGTATCATTTATAGCATGAATAGCATTTACCAGAAAATGTACATGATCTTTCACATAATTCTACATAAGCATTAAGATTTTCATTTTGTGCATGAGGAAATTGATGCTGGTATCATTTCAGTACTGCCCAATTTACGTATCTAGTAATCAACAAGGTCATCATTTATATAATTTATTCTCAAAATTATACTCTTTCAAACATTTCCATCCGGTATTATTACATTTATCAGAAAGGTGATTCCCTATCCCATCTTACATAATCCTTCCTTATTCATGCTTTAATCTTCATTTTATGCTTTACCTCTCATTTTCCACTTCTCATTTCTCCAATTTGAGGCTAGGAGTTGTTCCTCTGTTTCCCATCATCCTGTATGTACCTGTGTCATAACTTGCAAAATTAGAGTAACTGTTAATTTGCTTGTATGCCTTACTTACCACAGCAGGGTTCAACCACATCTAGTTCATGGGCTGCCAGGAACTAAAAATGTTTTTTGCACTATTCAGTGTTTGTAAAAAAATAAACAATGCATGGAATACAGACCATATGTGGTTCACAAATTCTAAAATATTTACTATCTGATGCTTTCCAGAAAGATTTGCTGTCACCTGCAGTAGATTATAAACTTCATGAGAAAGAGAAATATGCCTAATTTATCTTTCTGTGTTCAATACTAGCCAAGGGCCTGATAAGGACTAGGTTCTCATAATTATGTGTGTGCATGCAAACATATATACTTGAAAATGAGAAATGAAGTGGTTGGGTATAGAACTTTCCCTAAAAGTTTTCATTGTAGCAGGAGAATAAATATTTAAACAACTCTAGTAGAAAATCTCTTATTCAATAAATTTGACTCCTAACAGTTGGTTGATAATATTTTAGAAAGTATTTTTTAGTACAACTAAAAACCATATACAAATATATCTTAATAAAAATATACAAAAGTTCATTCATTTGCCAGTATTTTGCTGTAGAGAAAAAGACTTTCTTTTTCTTTTAAAGTATTTATTCATCTTTAGACAAGCTAGCATTCTTGTCCATGTTCACAAGGAAGGAAGTGGTATGCAGACAAAAGCTTTATTCTACCAGAGGTGGCTAATGTCCTTCTTGTATGTTCTCCCAGGAGATATTTTATGTATGCCCCAGGAAATGTATGTGCATGTATATTTCACATGTCCTTTTATACCTTTATTCTTCACTTTACAGTATGTCTTCTATGTCAGCTTCTAAAGAGAATCCTTGTTCTTTTGCCACATAGTTCTCTCCGGCAAGGATAAACCATAATTTATGTGACCAATTCTCTAGACTGTGCCCAACCTGTTGCCATTTTAAGAAATGTAGCAGTAAACCACATATGTGGCAGGGTGTGAATATGCTGCATATACTGGATCAGAAGTGTGTGCATTTGTAACTTTGATAGATGTGATCTGACATCTTTAGATGTCATTACCATGGGCAGTCCAGAGCATCATTCAAGACAGCCTATTTCTGGCACCATCATCATCACAGAATGACTCAAACTCAAGTTTTTCTCATTTGAACAGTGAAAATAGGATCACAGTGTGGTTTTAGTTTAGTTTATATAAAACAACATAATTATTATCTAGGATTTCTAGGGCTGATTCTACAAAGATGGAACAAGAAATTAAAGATTTTTACAATATTCTTAGGGAAGAAAAGAAAAGAAAGGGGATAAAAAGAGGAAGGAAATGTCAAATTATCACTGTTTGAAGATGATATGATCCTATATTTAGAAGATTCAATTAAAAAAACAAAGATTGCTAGTGCTAATAAATAAATTTGGCAAAGTAGCGCATTACAAAATCAACATACAAAAAGGAATAGCTTTCCTATATACCAACAACAAACCTGCTGAGAAAGAAAGAAGTCAAACAATTACATTCACAATACCCTCAAAGAAATATCTAAGAAATCTAACCAAGTAGGTGAAAGACCTCTACAATGAAAACCATAGAAAATTGAAGAAATAAATTGAAGAAGACTTGAGAAGGTTAAAGAGCTTCCATGTTCATGGATAAGCAGAATTAATATTGTTAAAATGGCCATACTACCCAAAGCAATGTACAGATTCAATGCAATTTCTGCCAAAATACATGACATTCCTCACCAAACTAGAAAAAAAAGTCCTAAAATTCATTTTGAAGAGTTAAATTCTCAGAATAGCCAAAGCAATTTTAAGCCAAAACAGCAATGCTAGGGGCATCATAATACCTGAATTCATATTTTAATACATACAGTGCTATATTAACAAAACTGCATGATACTGGCATAGAAACAGACATATAGACTAATGGCATAAAACAGAAGACACAGAGACAAACCCACACATCTACAGGCATCTGATGCTTGATAAAGTTACCAAAAACATACATTGCAGAAAAGACAGCCTTTTTAACCAATGGATCTATCACTCACCCTGCACAAAAATCAACCCCAAATGAATCAAAGATGTAGGAATTAGACAAGGATCTATGCAACTCCTGGAAGAGAATCTAGGGTCAACACTCCAGCATATAGACACAGGCAGAAACATTCTCAATAGGACACTAAAACCAAGGAAATAATGCCAAGAGTTAATAAATGGGATGACATTGAATTAAAAAGCTTCTTCACAGGAAAGAAAGCAATTGGTAAAGAAAGAAACTACATAATAGGAGAAAATGTTTGCTAGCTACTCTTCTGACAGAGGATTAATATCTAGAATATATAAAGAACTCAAAAGGGGCTGGGGATGTGGCTCAAGTGGTATCATGCTCACCTAGCTTTGATTCTCACCACCACATAAAAAAAAAAAATAAACATATTGTGTCCACCTAAAACTCAAAATAAAATATTTTTAAAAATTCAAAAAAATTAACACCAAAAAAACCCCACCTGAGATGAAAGTAATTTGATCACACTATACAATGTCCTTAATGTGTTTTTGGATGCAGTCTTTTACATTATAAGGGATTTTGGCATCTTTGTTATTCAGGGATCTGTGCTTTAGTCAAATTTTTCACTGCTGTGACCAAAAGACCTGACAAGAACAATTTTAGAGAAAAAGAATTTATTTAGAGCTCATGATTTTAGAGGTCTCAATCCTTAGATATCTCACTCAACTGCACTGGACCCAAGATAAAGCTAAACTTCATGGCAGAAGAAAACAGCTCAGAACATGGCAATCAGGAAGCAGAGAGTTCTGCTCACCAGGAACAAAATATATACCCCAAAGCCACATCCCCATTGACCTACATCTAGCAATACCCTACCATCCTACACTTAGCACCCAGTAAATCCAATCAAGTGGATAAGTGCACTGATTAGGTTAAGACTCTCATAAACAAATAAGTTCACCTCTAAACATTCTTGCATTATCTCACACTTGAGCTTTTTGGGAAACCTGATATCTAAACCATAACAGTCTAATTTTCCTTCTTTAAAATGTCTTTATCTGATTTTGGTATCAGTGTGATACTGGCTGTGTAGAATAATTTTAAGAGTGTTTCCTCCCTGTGTATTTCATAGAATAATTTGTGGAGGACTGTCATTAGTTTTTTTTTTTTTCAAAGATCAGTAAAATTCTACTGAGAATCTATTTTCATATATTTTTGTCTATTCTTTTGAAAACTATTTAATTTATTTGCCCATTTATCAATTAGATTGCTTTTTTGGTGTTGATTTTTTCAGTATATTATATATTCTAAATATTTATCCTCTGTAAACATGTATATCCAGTTTTCCGAGTACCATTTGTTAAAAAGACTATATTCTTCAACATGTTTTTGGCACCTTTACCAATGATTACGTGTTTATATGTGGATGGGTTTGTCTATCTTGTATTCTATTCCATTGGTCTACATGTCTGTTCTTATGCCACTACCATGCTGTTTTTATTACTATAGCTCTGTAATATACTTTGAAACTGTGTACTGTTATGCTTCCAGCTTTTCTCCTATTGCTAAGAATTCCTTTGAGTAAAAGACTATTCTGGATATTTCATTATTCCATTTTAATTTTAGGACTTTTTTTCATGTTCTGTGAAGAATGCCATTTTTATTTTGTTGGTAGTGGCATTGAATCTGTGGATCACCTTTGTTAATATGACTTAACAATATTATTTCTTCCTATTCACAAACGGGTGGATACTTTCCATCTTCTAATAATTTATTTTATTTTAATAACTTATTTTAGTAGATGTAAATGGACAGAATGCCTTTAATTTATTTGTTTATTTTTACGTGGTTCTGAGGATCCAACCCAGTGCCTCATGCATACTAGGCAAGTGCTCTGCCACTGAGCTACAGCCCAGTCCTTGAATAACTCTTTTGGACTCTGTAATTGTTATTGTGCAGGACTTTCACCTCTTTAGTTAGATTCATACCTGAGTAATTTTTGAGGATATTGCAAATGGACTTGGTTTTCAGATCTCTTTCTTAGCGAAGTCATCATTAGTGTAATGAAAAGCTACATTATTTTTAGATCCTGCTATATTTGTGTATTATGCTGGGGATTGAACCCAGGGCCTTGTGCATGCAAGGCAAGCTCTCTACCAACTGAGCTATATCCCCAGCCCGCAGATCCTGCTGTTTTGATGAATTTGTTTATTAGCTTCAGAAGTCTTTGTGTCAAAATATTAGCATCTTTTAAGCGTAGAATCATATCTATCAACAGTAATAATTTGACTTCATTCTTTCTATTCACATCCCATTTGTTTTATTTTTGGTCAAAGATTTTTTATGGGCTGCAATTTCAACTCCTATATTGAGTAAGAAGGATGGGATAGGAAATCCTTAACTTGTTGCTGATTATACAGGAAATGCTTTATCTTCTTCCCATTCATCAAGATGTTGATAACATTGAAGTATATTCTTCATATCCATATTTTTTTGTTGGATTTTTGTCATGAAAGGGTGCTAAATATTGTCAAAGGCTTTTTCTGCATCTGTTGAAATAATCATTTGAGATTTGTCCTTGGTTCTATTATATGCTGTATTATGATTAATGATTTGTGTATGTTGAAATATCTTTATACCCCTGAAATGAAACCAGTTTAATCATAGCATATATCCTTTGTAATGTGTGGCTGAATTTGATTTGCTAGTATTTTAAATGATTTTTACATTTATTCCCATCAAAGATACTGGTCTATAGTTTTCCTTCCTTGAAGTGTTGGTATCTGGTTTTGGTATCAGTGTGATATTGACTTTATGGAGTAGATTGAAAGCATCCCTTCCATTTTTCTTTCATAGAGTAATTTGAAGAGCATTGGTTTTACTTCTTATTTAAATTCTGATAGAATTCAGTTGTGAATCCATCTGGTCTTGGTATTTCTCAGGGGAGAGAATCTATAATGCTTTAATCTCATTGTTTATCATTGATCTAAGTTTTCTAGATATTGTTCTTCAATTTTGGTAGGTTGTATGTACCTGGAAACTTATCAATCCCTTCTACATTTTACAATTTATTGGAATATAAATTTTCAAATTAGTCCCTAATAATTTTATGAATGTCAGTGCTGTCTGTAGTGATATATCATTTTTTGATTCTACTTTCATTTATTTGGGACTTCTTTTTCTTTTTTTTTTAGTTAGATTGGCTAAGGGTTTGTAACTTTTTTATCCTTTCAAACATCATCTTATTGTAACAGTGATTCTTTGTGTTGTTTTTTCTTCTCTATTTCATTAATATTGGTGATAATTTTAATTATTTTCTTCCTCATATTTTCAGAATTTGTTTGTTTCCATTTATTTTATATTTGTTGTTTTTAGTTATACAGGGCAGTAGAGTAAATTTTGACATATTTATACACACATGAAGTATATCTAATTCTAATCATGTACACAGTATTGGAGGTGTACATGATGTAGATTTTCACTGTGATGTATTCATAAATGTACTTAGGAGAGTTATGTCAGATTCATTCTACTGTCTTTCCTATTTCTATCCCCCTCACTTCTCTTCATTCTCTTTTCTTTAATCCACTGAAAATCTATTCTTCCCCTCCCCCCTTGTAATGTGCTAGGATCCACATCTCAGAGAGAACATTCATTTGTGTTTGGGGGATTGGCTTATTTCACCTAGCATGATAGTCTTATCTATTTGGCAACTTTTATATTTTATTGATCATTAATTTTAAAGATTCTGGTATGCTGTATCTGTATTCTTTGATTCTAAGAATTTTAAACCTGATACCTTAATTTCTTTGATGACCCACTCATCATTCAAAAGTGTATTGGTCAATCTCCATGAGAGTAGGAAGTTTCTGTAGGTTTTTTCATGCTGTTGACTTCTAATTTCTTTCCATATGTTCTTATAAAATGCAATGAATTATATTAATTTATAATTAATTCTTGTCTTTGATAAGACTTGCTTTGTAGCCTAAAATATGATCTATTTTGAAGCAAGCCACATGAGTATCTGAGAACAAAGTATATTCACCTGTTGGTGAATGAAATAACCTGTATATCTGTTAAATCCATTTGTTTATAATATGTTTTATGTCTTATGTGTTTTGCTGCTTTTATGTATGGATGACCTATCAATTGGTAGAAGAGGTGTATTGAAACCAACTGTTAGATTTCATTAGCATATATCTAAGCCTTTATGTAGAGTTGTATTTTTATGTAATTAGGGACACAAATATTTTGGGGCATATTTACTTCACCTTTATCTTCTTGTTGGATTATTTCTTTTACCATTATTTGGTAACTTTATTCATCTCTTCAGACTAATTTTGGCTTGAATTCTGTTTTTTTTTTCCTTTTAATGAAAGGATAGTTACTTCTGTTTACTTTCTGATTCTTTTTCATAGCATATCATTTTCTGATATTGAAATTTCAGCCTGTGGATATCTTTTCTATGAGGTACCTTTCTTCCAGGCAACACATTGTTGTATCTTGTTTGTTTACTTGTCGATTTGTTTTGTCTAATCTGCCAGTATATTTCTTTTAATTAAAGAGCTGACACTAACAGTCAGTGTAATTATAAGTTGTTTGTTATTTCCTGCAATTTTTATTTATTTCTCACTTTTGATTTGACCCTCATTCTTATTTTATTTTCTATTATTCTGATAAATCTTAATATTTTCCCCAAAATTCTTTGTTGTTATTATTGTCTACTTCTGTTTGTAAGTTTTCTTTCATAATCATTTGCAATTTTGGCTTAATAAGCATGGATTCTGTTTGTTTATATTTATGTTGAAAGGCCTCTTTTCTTTCCATTCTGAAGGATATATTTGCCAGATATAGCAATCTCTCCTAGCATTCATTTTTTCAGGACCTGAAATATATTGCTTCAAGACTTCCAGGATTGAAGGTTGTATGTTGAGAAATTTGTTGCTATTATGATTGGATTTTCTTTAAATATGGTGTCTGTTGTCTCTTTCTTGTAGTCTATATTTTTTCCCCTGCTACACGTTGATTTTTTGCATTTTACTTACAATGTGTTGTGCATACATTCTTTTGGTCTTTTTTGTTTGAATTTCCAAATGTCTACAGTATCTGGAGGCAAAATTTGTTCCCAAGGTTTGTTAAATCTTCTGTTTTTATTCCACTGAATTTGTAATCAATGCTAATAGCCTGAATCTATGCTACTTCCTCAATGCCTCTGAGTCTTACATTTGATCTCTTAGTGTTTTCCAGACGTTTTTTGTATATTCTGATCATAGCTTCTTATTTTTAAAAAATAATATTTGAATGTTCAGGGTGGGATACCTTCTCTTCAGGTTCTGAAATTCTGTCTTCCACTTGATGTAATTTATTGGAGACATTTTTGCATGAATTTTTTTTTAGAGAGAGAGTGAGAGAGGAGAGTGAGAGAGGAGAGAGAGAGAGAGAATTTTTAATATTTATTTTTTAGTTCTCGGCGGACACAACATCTTTGTTGGTATGTGGTGCTGAGGATCGAACCTGGGCCACACGCATGCCAGGCGAGCGCGCTACCACTTGAGCCACATCCCCAGCCCTGCATGAATTTTTCATTTATTGAACTTTTCTGTGGGAACAAGTGCATGAAGAACTGCATACATGGTATATGTTAAGGGCATCTGAATGGCAGGCCACTCCACTCGTGCTATGAGCATGAGCAGCAGGCCACTTTCCCCATAGGCACAGCCCTGGTGTGAGGCCATGTGTTACAGTCCCTGTGCTTGCTCCATAGCCCACTCTTCAATGAGTCCCTGCAAGGACAGTTAGCAGAAATTGCATTGGTGGCTGCTTGTAATCTGTTTAGCTACAGCCTGAGTATACACTCATGGTAACTGTGCAATAAAATCAGACCTGCTTCCTGCTTGATCTCTGGAGGTCTTGATTAGCAACTCTACAGCCACACTCTCCCCCACCCTATTCTGTTGACCTCCTCACTGGATGAGAGAGAGCCCACACATCTTTTGTTTCAAAGATTTCTAATTTTTTTTTTCACATTCTATCTTTGTTGAAAGTCTTTCGTATCCTGTGTTTTCTCCTTTAGTTTATTTGTTAGATCTTCTTTTATTTTTAATTTTTAAAATTTTTTATTTATTTTAATTAATTATACATAACAATAGAATGCATTTATGCACTTTGATATATCATACATAGATGGGATGTAATTTCTCATTTTTCTGAGCATACATGTTGCAGAATCATATTGGTCATGTACTCACATATATACATACAGTAATAATGCCTGTTTCATTCTACTATATTTCCTATCATCACATTCCCAGCCATACCCTCACATCACTTCCTTCTACCTAATCTAAGGTAACACTATTCTTCCCTAGTGCCCCCTCCCCCACCTCATTGTGAATTAACATCTGCATATTAGAGAAGACATTTGGCCTTTGGTTTTGTGGGATTGGCTTATTTTGCTTAGCACAATATTCTCCAACTCCAACCATTTACTGGCAAATGCCATAATTTTACTCTTCTTTAAAGCTGAGTAATATTCCATTGAATATTTTTACCACATTTTCTTTATCCATTCATCTACTGAAGGACACCTAGGTTGGTTCCATAATCTAGCTATTTTGAATTAAGCTGCTATAAACAATGATGTGGCTGTTTCATTATAGTATGCTGATTTTAATTCCTTTGGTTATAAATCAAGGAGTGGGATAGCTGGGTCAAATGGTGGTTCCATTCCCAATTTTCTGAGGAATCTCAATACTGTTTCCATAGTGGCTGCACCAATTTGCAGTCCCACCAGCAATAGAGTGTTCCTTTTTCAACCACATCCTTGCCAGCATTTATTGTTGCCTCTATTCTTGATGACTGGCATTCTGACAGGAGTGAGATGAAATCTTAGAGTAGTTCTGATTTGCATTTCTCTAGTTGCTAGAGATGTTGAACATTTTTTCATATATTTGTTGATCAATTGTATTTCTTATTTTGTGAAGTGTCTATTCAGTTCCTTAGCCCATTTATTGATTTTTTTTTTTGGTGTTTTTTGAGATCTTTGTATATCCTAGGGATTAATGGTTTATCAGATGGGCATGTGATAAAGATTTTCTTCCAATCTATAGGCTCTCACTTCATATTATTAATTTTTTTATTTATATGTGGTGCTGAGGATCGAACCTAGGCCTTGAAGGTGCTAAGTGAGCGCTCTACCACTAAGCCACAACCCCAGCCCAACATTATTGTTTCCTTTGCTGAGAAGAAGCTTTGTAATTTGAATCCATCCTATTTATTGATTCTTGATTTTACTTCTTGTGCTTTAGGAGCCTTGTTAAAGAAGTGAGATCTTAGGCCAAAGTGGTAAAGATTTGGGCCCATTTTTTTCTTCTATAAGGCACAGGGTCTCTGTTCTATTGCCTAAGTCTTTGATCCACTTTGAGTTGATTTTTGTGCAGGGTGAGAGATAGAGGTTTACTTTCATTTTGTTATATAGATTTCCAGTTTTGCCAGCACCATTTGTTGAATAGGCTGTCTTTTCTCCAGTGAATATTTTTGGCATCCTTTTATATATATTTATGTGGGTTTGTCCCTGTGTACTCTATTCTGTACCATTGGTCTACAAGTCTATTTTTGTGCCAATACCATGCCATTTTTGTTACTATACCTCTGTAGTATAGCTTAAGCTCTGGTATCGTGATGCTTCCTGCTTCACTTTTCTTGCTAAGGATTGCTTTAAGTATTCTGGGTCTCTTACTGTTTCCAAATAAATTTCATTATTGTTTTTTTTCTATTTCTATGAAGAATGTCATTGGGATTTTAATAGGAATTGCATTAAATCTTTATAACACCTTTAGCAGTATGGCCATTTTTACAATATTAATTCTGCCTATCCAGGAGTATGAGAGATCTTTCCATCTTCTGAGGTTTCCTTCAATTTCTTTAATGTTCTGTAGTTTTCATTGTAGAGGTCTTTCACCTCTTTTGTTAGATTGATTCCCAGGTATTATATTTTATTTATTTTGAGGCTATTGTGAATGGAATAGTTTTCCTAATTTCTCTTTCAGTGGATCCTTCACTGATGTATAGGAATGCATTTTATTTATGGCTGTTGATATTTTATCCTGGTACTTTGATGAATTCATTTATTTGTTCTAGAAGTTTTCTGGTCGAATTTTTGGATCTTCTAGATATAGAATTATATCATCAGCAAATAATGATAGTTTAAGTTCTTTTTTTTACCTATTTGTATCCCCTTAATTTCTTTCTTTTGTCTAATTGCTTTGTCTAGAGTTTCAAAGATGATGTGGAATAGAAGTGGTGAAAGAGGACATCATTGTCTTGTTTCATTTTTTAGTGGGAATGCTTTTAATTTTCCCCATTTAGAATGATACTGGCCTTGGGTTTAGCATATATAGCTTTAAAAATGTTGAGGTATGTTTCTGCTATCCCTAGTTTTTCTAGTGTTTTGAACATGAAGGTGTGCTGTATTTTGTCAAATGCTTTTTCTGCATCTATTGAGATGATCATATGATTCTTGTTTTTAAGTCTATTAATATGATGAATTACATTTATTGATTTCTGTATGTTGAACCAACCCTGCATCCCTGGAATGAACCCCACTTGATCATGGTGCACTATCTTTTTAATGTTTTTGTGTGCAATTTGCCAGAATTTTACTGAGAATTTTTGCATCTATGTTCACCACAGATATTGGTTTGAAGTTTCTTTCCTTGATGTGTCTTTGACTAGTTTTGGTATCAGGGTGACATTATTCTCATAGGATGAGTTTGGAAAGGTTTCTTCATTTTCTATTTCATGGAATACTTTGAGAAGTATTAATGTCAATTCTTCTTTTAAAGTCTTTTAGAGCATTCCTTTCAGAATTGCAATCATCAAGAATACAGACAACTGGGCTGGGGATGTGGCTCAAGCGGTAGCGCGCTCGCCTGGCATGCGAGCGGCCCGGGTTCGATCCTCAGCACCACATACCAACAAAAATGTTGTGTCCGCCGAGAACTAAAAAATAAATATTAAAAATTCTCTCTCTCTCTCTCTCTCTCTCTCTCTCTCTCTCTCTCTCTCTCCTCTCTCACTCTCTCTTTAAAAAAAAAGAATACAGACAACAATAAATGTTGGTAAGGATGTGGGGGAAAAGGTACACTTATACATTGCTGGTGGGACTTCAAATTAGTACAACCACTATGGAAAACAGTATGGGATTCCTCAGAAAACTTGGAATGGAATCACCATTCGTCCCAGCTCTCTCATTCCTCAGTTTATACTCAAAGGACTTAAAATCAACATATTATAGTAATGCAGCTACCTCAATGTTTTTAGCAGATCAATTCACAATAGTTAAACGATTTTAGCTATTTAGGAACAAACCTAGGTATCTTTCAATAAATGAATGGATAAAGAAAATGTTGTACATATATTCAAAGGAATATTGCTCAGCTTTACAGAAGAATGAAATTATGACATTTGCTAGTAAATGGATGAAGTTGGAGAATATCATGTAAATGGATTATGTCCATTGATCTCCATATGTTGAAGCAACCTTGCATCCCTGGGATATTCACTTGATCGTGGTGCACTATCTTTTTAATATGTTTTGATATGCAATTTGCTAGAGTTTTATTGAGGATTTTTGCATTTATGTTCATCAGGGATATTGGTCTGAACTTTTCTTTCCTTGATGTGTCTTTATCTTATTTTGGTATCAGAGTGATATCAATCTTATAGAATGAGTTTGGAAGGGTTCCCTCCTTTTCTATTTCATGGAATACTTTGAGGAGTATTGGTGTTAGTTATTCTTTGAAAGTTTTGTAGAAGTTGGCTGAGAATCCATCTTGTCCTGGCTTTTCTTGGTTGGTAGGCTTTTGATGACATTTTCTATTTCATTATTTGAAATTGATCTGTTGAAAGCATGTATTTCCTCCTCATTCACTTTGGGTAAGTCATATGTCTCTAGAAACTTGCCAATGTCTTTGATATTTTCTATTTTAATAAAGTATAAATTTTCAAAATAGTTTCTAATTATCTTCTGTATTTCAGAGGTGTTGAATTTGCTGTTTCCGTCTTCATCTTGTATTTTCACAATTTGAGTTTTCTCTCTCTTTATCTTCTTTAACACAGCCAGAGGTTTATCTATTTTATTTCATTTATCTTTCCAAAGAATCTACTTTTTGATTTGTAAATTTTATCAATTGTTTCTTTTGTTTTGATTTCATTAATTTCAGCTCTGATTGTAATTATTTCCTGTCTTCTGCTTTTGGTGTTGATTTATTCTTCTTTTTCTAGGTTTTAAGATGTAGTGTTAGGTCATTTATTTGTTGACAGGTCATAGCAGGAGATCCTCCTTACCTTTCTGAGTGGGGCCCACAGTAGGTTGCTGTGGATTGCTGCTATCCACCCAACATTTATCCACCACAGATCCACTCCCTTTTGACCTCACTGCTTATCAAAGAGTTCAGACTCTAAGTTGAAAATTAAAATATCCTTCAATTTTCTCCAGTCTATAGATCCACTGACTGGCAGCTGTGGCCCTCATTGCTACCCTGAGCTTTCCCCAATTCTGTCCCACAGACTCACTTTTATACCCATATTGACACATGACTTGGGCACCCACCACTCTGATGAAAATAAAAACATAAGAAGCTTTGGGTCCTATGCATTCAAAAAGAAGCCATACCTAGAACAAGACATAAAACAATATTAAAAAAGTAGAGGGGAAAAAATGAAAAGCAAAGGAAAATTGCAGGGATTTCTAATACCTTACTCAATGAGTGCAAATGAAGAGTCTTTTTAAACTGGTGACAATTCTCTACTTTCATTAACTCCACCGGGAAGTGCCAGGAATCTCCCTCCTGTGTTATCTCACTTTACAATATCTCTTTTTTTTCTCTCCTCATACTGTGAACTTGCTGGACAGTGGAGCCTGCTTTTCTTGAATTTATGGGAACATTTTCTTTCAGCTCACAGTGGGGGAGCTTCCCCTCCCCAAATCAGCCATGGTGTGCCTGGTGCTTCTACAATTTAGTCATTTTATTAATTCTCTATTCTAAAAACCAATGTTTCTGATTTTCATCTGGTTGTCTAGTTCTCTTAATTACTACCCAGTTTGTGGGTAACCACAGCCTTCCTACCTCAATGTGCCACCATGAAACTGTTATTTTGATTCAGTGTCAAAAAGCAGCTACCCAATATAGCTGCTTTTTGGTAGCTTTTCTACCAATCAGCTGATGGGTTCCTTTAGTCTGTTATTAGAATCCTCACTGTTGATTTTTTATATATTGATATTATATTATGATACTCCATTTAACTCATATTTTAATAATAATAATTTTGTTAGTTCCTATAGACATTTCAAAATAGATGATAATGTCATTTTCAAGTAAAATCAGTTTTATTTCTTCCTTTCTAATCATAATGCCATTTTTCTTGCATTGTACCAGCGAGAATACCTGTTACAATATTAACTAGAAGTGGTGATTACAAACAATGTTATCTTTTTCTTAATCTTAGAGGAGAAATGTTTCAGTCTCTTGCCATTAAATATGATGCTGAGTTTTTCATAGATGACATTAAGTTGAGGAATTTTCCTTCTATGCTGTTTGTGGAATGTTATTATCATTAGAGTCTATTGGAATTTTCAAATACTTTTTACAGTGTCTAATGTGATGATCATGTACATTTTCTGTAACTTTATTCTATATAATATAGTAAGTTACATTGAAAACTTTTTGCTTATTGAACCTCCCTTGACAAGTTATATATTTACTCAAAACGTTAGATATAACATTGCCAGATGATTTGGCATTTCTACTCCTGGGAATATTACCCCCCCAAAATGAAAACATCCACAAAAACACTTATACATGAATGTTCAAAGTATTAACAACCCAAATATTCATTAATTATTATTGGAAAGATAGGATATACTACATCCATATAAAGAATATCACTCATCCATAAAATAATGTAGTCCTGGTATACACTAAACATGAAACTTTATATCATTTTGCTAGGTTAAAGCAGCCAAACTCATCAGACTTCATGTCATATGATTCAATTTATATGAAATATTCAATATAGACAAATCTATAAAAACAGAAAGTGAGTTAGTGGTTATCAAGCCTAGGGAAGTTTGGGAGAAATGGAAAATGGTTCCTTATAGGCACAGCCATCCCCTTTGAAGAGATTAAAATATTATTACATTGATTGTGATCATAGTTGTGCAGTACTGTGAATTATTGAAATCTTGTTCTTAGAAAATTCCATATATAAATAAAAATAGCAATAAAGTAGTATGGAATTTAGAACATATGTTAGTGCATATGTTTAATATACAATGAATATACATATGTAAATACACATATCTCTAAATATACCATGTTTCATGACAAAAAATAACTCAGACTGTGGAGGGAAAATAAAAGTACACAGATAAAATTCTTATATATGAAGTGGTATAACACTTGAAAGTAGATTGTGGTAGGTTCAAGAAGCAAACTATAAATTCTGCAACCAATAAAACAGCAAAGCAAAGAGTTACAGCTAATAAGATAACAAGGAGATAAAATCAAGTCATATAATGGCTAGCACAGTGAGATAGAACAATTATTATAAAGCCAAAACCTTTGGCTCTATTCGTGATTAGATGAGTTAAATTTGTTTCATTCTTGAGGCACAACTGAACTCTTAACCTAACCTAGTCTTTTCACAGATGCATTTGGTCAGATTGTCATGGATACTTGGGGCCAGAAAGTTATGATGAATTGGTAGAGACACAGTCAACATTGTGCAGAATTCATTCCTGCTATTCTAGAGGCAATTCAGGATAAAAAGGAGACTAATGTGTCAGTGGTAAGATATTTGTTCATAAGTATAGTACAATGTAAACCACAGTCCCTCAATTACAAGCTGGAACACAATGTTACTCTTCTAGGACTTTATTTTTTTTTCTAAAATGTTGCCAAGGAAAGATTTGTTTGTAAGATTTTTTCAGAGATGGAAAAGACCCTAACTCTCCATGCCAATAGACATCCATCCAGATACAGTCTGCTTCTGATTATGTGTTCAGATTGTGAGAAAAATGTTAGAAGTGTGTTTGTTCTAAGAAACTTGCAGAAATCCACCAAATGGATGTTGATTGATCATTTGCTTATTTGATTATTATGTGTAGGGTAAACAGAAAATTCATAAGCTAATATGTGAAAATTGACCACTATACTAAAGAACCATAAATATTTTATGTTCTTTAAGGAAAAATTATTAAAGTCCATGGTCCTATCAGTGCTTCTAAGTAAGTTTATCAATCTTGCTTAATTTGGGTAATAATAATTACTTTTCCACAGTTCTTTATTTAGAATCTCTGCCGTAAGTTTTATCATTATCATTAGTGAATTCTTAAACTATTTTTTTCTCTCTTGCTTTTAAATCCAGTAGCAGAGTATTGGATGTTGTTCTTTTTAATGTAATTTTATTATGCCTGAATATGATCCTTTTTAGTGGCTCTGTCTAATGCTCTCTCAGGACCACAAGGAATCTGAACATTAAACCACTTGCTCAATGCTTTTGCACTACAAATATGTGGCAAACAATCAAGAAGGGCTCCCTTTATTGAATTTTTCTGTATTCCCCCTCTCATAAAGACAAATAAATATTATAAACAAAAATAATATTCCAAAGCTTAAAAAAAGGCTGATTGTTGTGAAAAGACACAAGTCTGCCAGCTAGTGCTTGTAAAACAAAACAAAACAATTTAATTGCTCATATACCACTTGGATACACAATATTGGCTGCATTATTTTTCTATTTCCTCTTAATGAAGTAGCAGCAGTTTCAAACAACACACATTATCTCACAGTTTCCATAGATCAGTAAATCCAGACGTGGATTTAGATAAATCCTCTGCTCCAGGTCTCACAAGACTGCAATTAAGGTGTTGGCCAGGCTTCATTTTCATCAGAGGTTTGATGATGGAAAGATCTACTTCCAAGCTTCTTGAGGACATTGGCAGAAACATTTCCTTCTGGCTGTAGAAACATGTTTGTTTTCTCCTTTAAGGTCTACAGAAAAGAGCCTCCAACCTCTCCAACTCAGTGAAGGTCCCAGAGCCTCTTTTAAAGTTTTTATTTACGTCAGGTCTACCCAGGATAAACTACTTTTAATTACCTCAGAATCAACTGATATGGAACATTAATTCCATCTGCAAAGGCTCTTCACTTTTGCCATATTCTAGTGATTGAAACAAGTCAGATTTATTTTGAATTCATCATAAAGGATTATAAATGTTTGCACACATTACAGGTTATCTTATAACACATTTACCTCATTTTCTCTTATAGCAACTAGTGGAAATAATCATGATCAAGTGGTTAAGTTGGTTGTCTCATGTGTAAAATTGAGATAATAAGATTGAACACAGCATTGTTGTGAGAATAAAATAATATGTATGAAAACCCTTGTCAGAGTTTCTGGTTATTAATGTTTTCCATAATGTTAAATTGCAGTGGGCTTGCTCTTTTCTCTGCTCCAATATTCTCTGTACAGACTGCACTACGCTTTATAAATTTGTTTTCCCCATTTAATTTGTCTTTTTTACTTTTAATGTTTGTTATATGACAGAATATTGTATTTTGACATATTATACATATAAGAACTATAATTTATTCTAATTAGGATCCCATTCTGGTGATTGTACAAGATGTGAATTTACACTGGTGGTGTATTCATATAAGAACACAGGAAAGTTATGTAAGACTCATTCTACTGTCTTTCCCATTCCCATCCTCTCTCCCTTCCCTTCATTCCTTTTTGTCTAATCCAATGAATTTCTGTTCTCCCCTTATTGTGTGTTAGCATCCATATATCAGTCTTTGGTTTTTTGGGACTGATTATTTCACTTAGCATGATAGATACATATTTTCATCTGATTTAACCTTGATATAAATATTGAAAAGTTCATTATAATTTTCTCTAAGGTCTTCCTTCCTTTATGAAACATTCCTGGAAGGCTATGTATATAGGAAGACTATATTAGCAACATTGCATAGTATATAATGTAAAAGTTCCTGTCCCAAGAATATCTGAGGAGTCAGCATTTTCTTTTATTAAACATATATTTCAGATAATTCTTGTACAAATGTGTGGTTGACATTGTCCTCAATCATTTAAATGGCATACAAACTTTATTCAATAGTACAACTTGAGACAAAGGAATTATTTTGGATGAGGAAAAAAGTGACATGTAGAGCAGATGCTTATGAAACTATTAGCTTAGTCTTTTCCTTAGGATAAATAGTTCTTTTACTTCCACAAATAAAACCAGTGTTTGTCATTTGAACTTTGACCACACTTTTTTTCATTTAAAGTTTTTTCTTTTAAAATAATTTACATACAATGAATCGTATATATTTCAAGTACAATATATGGTAAGCCTTTATGAAGGTATATAATGATGAAACAATTAATATAATCAAGATACTGAACATATTCATCATTTCCTCAAATTTTATCGTGCTCCTATATTTCTTTTATGTTAATTTATTTTAATTAATATAAAAAAACATAAGAATTGCACATGTTACTGTTCAAACTGTTTTCCATAATGATTGTACTAGTTTACATATCATTGTTTATTCCACAAAGAATATGCAAGAGTTCCTTTTCTCTGCATTCCAACGTTTATCCTTCATCTATTTGACAAAAGCTGTTTTGACAGGTGTAAAGTAATTTCTCATTGTGATTTTAATTTGTGTTCCCTAAAGACCAGTGATATGGAACATTTTTTTCATGTAATGTTTTGATATATGTATAACCAGACAATGTTCAAATCAGGATAAAGGATTATTTATCTCCTCAAAAATTTCTCATGATGAAATCTTTCAAAATCCTTTCTTCTAGCTTTTCAAAATGTATAGTACATTATTGTTATTTATAGTCACCCCATTGTTCAATAGCACAACAGAACTTCTTTCAATTATCTAACTATACCTTAGTACCCATTGATGAACCTCTCCCTCTCTTACTATTCTGTACTCTCCCCATCCTCTGGTAACCACCATTCTATGCCCAATTTCTACAATATAAATTTGTCTTTTGAAACTGGGGATTAGCTCCAGGAGCATTTTGCCACTCAGCTACATCTTTCCCCAACCCGCTCGCTTTTTTTTTTTTTTTTTTTTTTTTTTTTTTTTTTTTTGAGGAAGGGTGTCACTAAGTTGGTTAGGGCCTACATTGCTAATGCTGGCCTTTAACTTGTGATCCTCCTGCCTCAGCCTTCTGAGTCACTGCAATTACAGGGATGCTCCACCATGCCCATCTATGAGATCAAATGTTTAGCTCCCACATAAGAGTGATATTATGTTTTTGTATTTCTCTTCCTGGCTTATTTCACTTAACATAATGATTTCTAGTTCCACTTGTATTGCTGCAAATCACAAGATTTTATTCTATTTTATGGTTGAACATTGTGTGTATATATAACATATTTTCTTTATTCGTTCAATAGTTGATGAACACTTAGGTTGTTTCCATTTCTTGGCAAATGTGAATAGTGAAGCAATGAACATGGACAGCAGATATCCCTTCAATATATCGGATTTATTTCCTTTGGGTATATGTCCCAAAGTGTGATTGACTAGTTGTATTGTAGTCATATTATTTTTTTAGAAACCTCATATTGTTTTCCATAATGATTGTACTAGTTTACATTCCAATGAACAATGTGTATGCGTTCCTTTCCTCTGAATATTAACAATTATTAATCATATATTTGAGACAAGCAATTTGGATAGGTTCAAAGTGATATATCAGTGTGATTTTATTTTTTATCCCCCTAATGATCAATGATGTGCAACTTTTTATTGTGTGTATACCTATTGGATATTTTTATGTCTCCTCATAAATGTCTCTTCAAGTCCTTTGTCATATTTGAATTGTGTTATTTGCTTTCAGGCTATTGAGTTATTCATATTTCTTTTATATTTTGTAATATTTACCCCTTAGCATATATATGTTTTCAAAAATTTTTGCTAAATACATGTTTTCAGGGGGTATTGGGGATTGAACTCAGGGGTACTCAACCACTGAGTCATATTTCCAGCCCTATTTTGTTTGTATTTTATTTAGAGACAGTATCTCACTGAGTTGCTTAGTGCCTTGTCTTTGCTGAGGCTGGCTTTGAACTCGTGATTCTTTTGTCTCAGCCTCCCTAGCCGCTGGGATTACAGGCTTGTGCCACTGCACCTGGCAAAATCATTTATTTTTTAAATGGAAGATAAAAGTGGAATGCCATATGATGATTTAATACATGTATATATTGCATAATGTCAAAATAAGATTAAACATATCTAAACATATCTTTGTTTATGGTGAAAACTTTTTAAATCATTTTTTTACATTTTTGAAGTGTTTGGCACATGATTGCTATTTATAGTCCCCCTAATATGCAATTAATCACTAGAACTTCTTGCTCTTATTTAACTGTAACTGAGTCCCACTGATAAACCTTACCCTAACTCTCACTTCCCCTGACTCTCCCCAGCCTCTGATAGCCAATGTTCTACTATCAATTTCACCAAGATCAGATATTTGTATTCCACATTAAGTAAGATCATGCAGTACTTGTATTTCTGTGCCTTGCTTACTTCATTTAACCTGATGAACTCTAATTCTATCCATGATGTTAAAAAATTGAATATTTTATTCTTTCTATGACTGAATAGTATTACATGGTGAATAGTATTTTATAGTGTGAATGTACCAGATTTGTTTTATACATTTGTCAATTGATGCACACTTAAGTTATTTCTATTTTTATGTCTATTGTGAATAGTGTTGTAATGTACTTAGAGGACAGTTCAGATGTCCCTCTTACATACTAACCTCATTTCCTTTGGAAATATGCCCAGTAGTGGAATTGCTGGATTATATGGTGTTCTATTTTATTTTTTACAGAATTGACATACTGTTTTCCACAATGGATAGTATAATTTCCATTCCACAGTGTGCAAGCATTAATTTTTCTTCACATCTTTGCCAGCACTTGTTATTTTTATTCTTTTTTTAAAAAGCCATTCTCACATTTCACTCATTCTAGATAACTACTTAAGATAAATTTTTATCCTCAATAAAAAAAATCATTGAATGTTTATATAATTACATAAATTAAACAGTATATAACTTTTCATTCTAAATTGTTGTTGATATTATTTTTATTGTGTCTATGAAACTAATAATTTTTCCATAAATAAAAATATAAAACACCATGTTGTATTAAATTTATTTATTTGAAATTATTTCCTCGTAAGTTCCTTGTCATTCTAAACACCAGAAATAAATTAAAACCTGTGACAGCATATACTCATCTTGCATTCCATCCATTAAATTTCAAAAAGATTAAAAATTAATGTTCCAATCTAAATGTGCCATGATCACTACAGCTAAATAATTTTTACTAAATATTCTAAGTAGTTACATTTAAATTAAAATTTAAAGTTGCATTAAATATTCTAAATAGTTGCATTTAGATTTCCTGAATTTAACTAAATAAAGAATAGTAAGAATATGTCCCTTGTAACAATTTTAATTCTGTCCTCAAATTGGGAAATCAGCATTTTGTACAAGAAGTAAAATTCAGTGCTATTATTCATTGCTACTGTGATTGGAATCATTTTTCATATGATGTAGTATTTGTAGAGCTGGTTTAAGTGACAGATTGTGCTTAAATTTACTCTTTTGTTTTAGATCTTAATTAGAGTTCTTTTAAAAAAAATCTATTTGAATGTGTTAAGAACACTTCATGAAAAGATTTAAATATATATTCCACTTTTAGAGTTCATGATTCTATAAGGATCAAAACTAGTACATTCCATTGCTCATTTCAGGACATTATTCTTAAAAAGACTTAAGCTAATTAGTGAATACTCAAGGAAGAAAGTGGTGATGATCATTCTAGAAAAATGTTATATGATGAATGAAGGAAAGCAATGATTATTTTCATAGTTTGTTTCCATATTTTCACACTATATAGGAAATGTTTCAAAGCAAGAAATATATGTATAAATCTCTTCTGACTCCTTCTTCTCATCTTACTATTCGTACTCATTGACAGGTCCCTTGTATTTTAAAGTCAGCATAATATAGAAAAGCACTTGTCTCTCATTAAGAATAGAAAAATATGAAAATGTAAGAGCACTAAAAAATAAAACACTAGTTATTTGTTCATAGTACAATTGTGTATGTAGAAGATTCAAAAGGATATACATGTATATTTTGAAACATACATATGTATATATGTAAACATATATATAAAATATTAAAAATGTAAACATATATAAGTATGTAAACATATATAATATATTATAACTACATATTATAAATATATACATATTTATATATTAAATATATTTATTATATATTTATATATTATATAACAGATATATTTATATAATACATAATACGAAATGCATTATATCTCACATTATATATTATATATATGATATGTATTATATAAATTATATATTGATAACCTGTGTAACATATTTCTTACATATAATGTATTCACATATATTATAATATGTTTAGCCTATATACCATAACATATACTATGTAATATATGGTATATAATACTATGTAATATATGGTATATAATATATTGATCATATATTATCAAATATATATATAATATATTTGATACCAGGCTTTGAACTCAAGGGCACTTTAACAGTGAGCCACATCCCAAGTATTTTTTATGTTTTATTTTGAGACAGAGTCTAGCTAAGTTTCTTAGGGCCTCACTAAGTTGCTGAGATTGGCTTCGAGTTGCAGTCTTCCTGTCTCAGCTTCCTGAGCCACTGAGATTATAGGAATGTGCCACCATGCCTGACAAGAATATATATTTATACTGGCACTATTAATAGAAAAGTTTAATAAAGCTTATGGAAATGAAATGAAGCAATTGAAGTCAACCAAATTATTTTATTCTATAAAATTACTGAACAAAATAAAAAAGAAACACTTTTAGCTATGTCCAAAAAGTAAAATATGAAGAAATAAATGTTATAAAAACACACAGAAGTAAAGTTAATAAACATATGGATTATTTTTGTGGCAAAAAATATAAAACTTCCTTTAGAATTTTAACATTGTAAAATCTTCAATCCTATACTTTGGTGAATAGGTACAATAAAATGCCCAACTTTCTTTTGTTTAATATTTATTTTTTAGTTGTAGTTGGACACAATACTTTTATTTTATTTATGTTTATGTGGTGCTGAGGATCGAACCCAGGGCCTCACATGTGCTAGGTGAGCACTCTACCATGAGCCCCAACCCCAGCCCCCCAACTTTCTTTTAAAGGTAAAATAGACTAAGTAATTCTCTCTTTTTGTGAGTTATTTATGTTTTAGTTGTAGTTTGACACAATACCTTTATTTATTTATTTATTTTTATGTGGTGCTGAGGATCGAACCCAGGGCCTTGCATGTGCTAAGCTAGCACTCTATTGCTGAGCTACAACCCCAGCCTAGACTAGGTAATTCTAAAATATATATTGTTCAAATGGACATTAGGGATTATTTTGAAAATTATATTTCAATAAATTGGAAAATCTGAAAGAAATATAAAAAACAATATAGACATATATGATCTGTCATGATTGAACAAAGAGGATTTAAAGCCCCTAAATCAAGAAATAACAATCCATGAGATTAAAGCATTAATAAAATGTCTCCACACAAGGTAAAGCCCAATACTGGATGGAATCATTGCTGAATTTTGCCAAGAATTTTAAAGAAATGCTAATACCAATGATCTTTAAACTGTTCAATAGAAATGGAACACTTACAAACACATTTTATGAAGCCAATATTAACCCGTTACCAAATTCAGATAAGAGAAAAACAACAACAATGAAAAATTGAGAAAGAGAGAGAGAACCAGAAATCAATAGCCTTGATATAAACATAGGCAAAAATCATCAATAAAATACTTGCTAATAAAATTCAACAACACATAAAGGAAATGGTACATCATAATTAGTTTCATTCCTGGGATACAAGAATATTTCAACATATGCTAATAAGTGAAATACAACATATAAATAAAATCAAAGATAAACATCACATGATCATCCCAATAGATTCAGAAAAGAACTGTGACAAAATTCAACATCCACTAATGATAAATATCCTGAGGAAACCAAGGATAAAATTATCATACCTCACCATAATAAAGGCTATATGACAAATACATAGCCAACATCACAATGAGTGGGGAAAAATTGAAAGCATTTCCTCCAAGCTCAGGAATGAGAAATGTGTGACATCATATGAAATTTTAGCCAGAGCAATCAGGTAAGATAAAGAAATAAAAGGGATGCAAATTTAAAAGAAAGAAGTGCAATGATCTTTGTTTGAAAATGATATTATTCTATACGTGAAAAACCATAGAAGCTCCTGCAAAAAATCTTAAAACTGATAATCAAATATAGAAAAATAGCAGAATACAAAAACAACATACAAAATTGGGAAGCCTCTTTCTACATCAATAATAAATTTACTGAGAAAGAAATCAGGAAAGCAATTTCATTAACGATAGCCTCAAAAATTACCTGTGAATAAATCTTTCACCAAAGGAAGTGAAAGGTTTCTACATTGAATATTATAATACACTGTAGAAAAAAATTGAAGAATATACCAGGAGATGAAAAGATCACCCAATCTCATAGATTTGGAGAATTATTATTAAAATGGTCATACTACCAAACAATTTACAGATTCAATACCTACATCAAAATACCAATTACATTCTGTATAGAAATTGAGAAAATCTGAGACATTATGTGGAAACACAAAATAAGCGAAATAGTCCAAGCAAACATGAACAAAAACAGCAATACTGGAGACATCACAATCACTGATTTCAAAATGTACTGTAGAGCCATAGTAGCAAAAGCTTCATGATTTTGACATAAAAACAGACATATAGCTGAATGAAACAGAAGACACAGACTTAAACCCATGAATCTACTCTCATCTGATTCATGACAGAATGACAAAATACATATGTTAGAGACAAAACAGATTCTTCAAAAAATGAGGGGAGAACTGGATAACCACATGTAAAAGATTCTTTCTCACACACATTGTAAAAAACTCAAAATAAATTCAAGACCTCAATGTACCTGAAACTTTGAAAGAACTGGAAGAAAACATAGGAGAAACAATTTAAGATATTGGCACAAGCAACAATTTTTTAAATAGGTCTCCAATAGATCAGATAATAAAAGCAAGATTCAACAAATAAGATTATACAAAATTAAAATCTGCACAGCAAGGAAAACTATGAAAATAATGAAGAGAGAGCCTACAGAATGCAAAGAACATTTGTGAGTTATTCACCTGACAGAAGATTAATATCCAAAATATATAAGGAATTAAAAAATTACAAGTAATGAAATCAAGAAATGGGCAAATGATCACACAGCTCTTACAAGAAGGAAAAATGACTAATAAACATGAAAAAAATGATTGATATCATTAGCCATTGGGTAAATAAATTCAAATCAAATCTGCATTGAGATTCCACTTCACCTCTGTCACAATGGCTATTATCAAAAATAATAACTGATTCCTAGTTGCTCCATGGTTCAAGGTTCAAGAAGTAGAAATACTCCTTCTCAGTGAGGTGGGTAAAAAGACATTTCACTTAAATTCAATTTGGACAGTCTGAGTGTCTTAGAGTCTCAGAAATTTGAGTGTATTAAACTAGGAAGAAAGTGTACACTGAAGTCATTTCTGGCAACAGCAGCAGGGCTGATTCACCACAGAAGGGAGGGATAATACACAGAGAGAAACACAATGAAAACATTTGGTATGAAAAATCCTATTTATCAGAAAAGCAACCTGAACTTAATTGATCCAGAGGCTGTACCATGAACTGGTGTTTGAAAACATCCTCTGTAGTTTTTAAACAGATAATGTAGAGCTGAGGTGAAAGAAATCTTGAGTAGGTCACATTGCACCAGCAGCATGATGGGCCACATGAGTGCCTTCCATGTGGCCCATGTTGCACCTTTTTAGTGAGTGAAACAGGCACAGAGAAGATTATATAGAGAAGAATTCAAATTGGAAAGGGAAGGAGAGCTCAACTCTCTTTTTCTTTGAATCTGGTGGCTCATGTGATCAGCTGAAAAATGTCAGAAATCTGAACAGGCAGGTGTGACATCAGAATAAGTCTGGGAAGGCAGCATCCATGAGCATCAGAATGGGAGAAAATAGGTGAGAAAATTATTCCCTTAGCCTATGAGTTATTTTCTTTGGAAGCTTCTAAGGTTCAGACTCACAGAAGAGATCCACAACTGTCAGGCTTTAGGATTGTATTGAACAAATCTCTCCAGAGCAGATACTACTTAACAAAACCCCTTAGGCTTATACCTAAGCCCCAGAAAGTGGAACTCCCCCACCCCAGAACTCTGCAGCATCCCCACTATGGTAATGCATTGATCTGGTCTGGGTAGACAAAATTCCAATCAACAATACTTCTCATTATATCATACCTGATACTAGTGAGAAGGGATAAGGAGAGCCATTGTAATCATCTTCACTCTTAGGCCACCCCAAGTGGCAGGCAGCTTGTTGAGCAACCCAAAACAGGAAACAAACCTCAGTCCCTGTGCATTCTCTCTCTCTCACTATCTTGCTCTCTCTATACATAGCCCATTTTCATTTTCTTCTAGAAATGGAAAGAAGGACAGTTTTGGAAAGTCAGTAACCATCCAGTCTCTGACTCTTTTACTTCCTCAATGGAGATGATTCCTATATTTTTCATTGACAATCCTTCCTTCCTTCCTTCCTTCCTTCCTACCTTCCTTCCTTCCTTCCTTCCTTCCTTCTTTTCTTTATTTCTTTGTGTATATGTGTTCTTGCTCTGCTGATTGGTTCATGGACAAATACACATATTCATCTCTATTTGCCGATTTTATCATTTAAAAAATATAGGTATTTTTCTTCATTTTTGAGGGTTAATGTTTGCTTATTGTCATTTTATTTTGCTTTGTTTTTGTTTATTTGCTTCTCTTATTTATTTTTCTCATTTATTCTCCCTCTAATAGTCAAATTTTCATGTTCTCTCTTTTTTTCTCTCTACTATTTTCTTCTTTTCCTTCCCTGTCCTTATAAAGATCACCTGCTATGTCTATTCTGCATTCTCTCTGTTCAAATTTTGAACATTCTAATCTCTCTGCTATCACTTTATCACATTTTATTTTCTCTTATTAAACTATTTTTACCATCCTTCAGAATCAATTTGTTTATACCACTCCTGCTATCATCTTTGATGTTGTCACAATTATTACTGCTGTGGATGATATAGTTGACATCTGCTGTTTGCTTTAATGCCAGATTTAGTACATAGTTATTTCTTGTTTTTGCTGTTGGCAATTATTGACCAAATTCCTGTTTTTTTGTGTTTTTTTTTTTTTTTGTGTGTGTGTGTGGTAACTAATGTTGTAGATGCCATAGAAGGAACTCGGTATTTATTTTAATGCTGAATGTTATTTGCAACAGTTGTTTTATTGGTTACCCCTATAATTGGTTACCCCTATTCATGTAGGTAATGTGAACCTACATGAATGCTACAAACAGATTACAGACTCTGCTGATGAACTAACCCCAGCTAAAATGCAATGCACCTCACCTCACACAAAATTAATGGCACTCAACATTCAGGTATATTTTAATACAAAGAACAAAAGAGACAAAAAGCTCAATTAATTATCAGGTCCCAAGTGAGAATAGCTAGGGAAGGGCCCTAAGGTTGCACTTATGGATATCCACTGCTACAGCAAACACAGAAAGAATTAACAAAGGCTATAAATATCACACCTGCAATGGGGTCTCAATTTAGATTATTCTAGGACATTTTGGCAAGAGAAGAATGTGTCTTACTTTCAAAAGCTCACATACAAAAGTGAAAGAGAAGTATATAGCAACAGACGCATAAAACTAAAACCCAATTCCAATACAGGAACACAAAAAAATATATATTTTAAAAATTAAGGTAACATGGATGACTCCTAAAGTTCAAAATTCAACAGCAACTAACCCTCAGATATAAGATACCAAATAAAGAGTTCAAAATGATGATTATAAAAATGGTCAATGAACTTCAAGAGAATACAGAAAAATAACTAAATGAATTAAAAGTACAGTATATGATTGGGAAATTCAATATGGGGATAAAGATATTGAAAAACTATCAAACAGAAATCTTGGAAAGGAAAGACACAATAATTCAAATAAAATATTCAGTTAAAAGTCTCAGAGTAGACCATGCTAATGACACACAGAATCAGAAAGCTAGAAGACAAAGTGGCTGGCCTTGAACATTCAGACAGTATTAAATATGAGAAAATAAGTAACTATGACTGTAATATGTAAGAAATCTGGGACAAAGTTAAGAGAACAAATTTAAGAATCATTGGAATTGAGGAGGGCTAATAGATGCAGGTTAATTCAAGGATAACCTCTTCAGGGAAATAACAGAAAAAAAATCAAAACCTAAAAAATAAGGTGAACATCCTTATATATATGTATATAAAATATTCAGAACTCCCAATAGACAACATCCAAAAGAAATCTTTTCATTATACATAATAATTAAAATGCCTAACATACAGAACAAGGATAGAATTTTAAAAACCTCAAGAAAACAAGGTCAGTTCCTATTTAGAGTTTCTTCTGATTTCTGAGCACAAAGTGTAAAATCCAATAAGACTAGGAATGATGTTTTCCAAGTCCTTTGAGAAAATAAATGTCAATCCAGATTGCTATATCCAGCAAATTTATCTTTCAAAATTAAAACCAAAATAAAAACCTTCTAAGAGAAGTGAAAACTAAAATAATTCATGACTAATAAGCTAGCACAAAGAACTTACTTAAAGAATTACTCTACATGCAAGAAATCAGAAACAAACCCCAGATCTCACAAAGTGAGTAAATCTCATGCAGAACCAAATTAAAAATTATAAATAATCAAATTGGTAGGAATTAATAAATATCTATCTAATATAGCATTGAATGTAAATGGCCTCAACTCTTCAAATAAAAGACACACACTGGCAAAATTTATTTTAAAAAGACATCTATTTGTTCTTTGCAAAAGATGCACCTTACTGGCAAAGACAGCCACAGACCAAGAGTGAAGGAATGGAAATTAATATACTATGAGTATGGAGTCCAAAAGAAAAAGGAGTAACTACTCTCATATCCGAAAATGCAGACTTCAAACCAAAATTGATCAGAAGAGACAAAGAAACTTCACCTTATATGGGTAAAGGGAAAAATTCAATAAGAAGGTAAAACAATAACAAATATTTATGCCCCAAATGTGGATGCAATTAACTAAATAAAATAAGTACTACTCCAATTAAAGCCTCTGATAGACCCCAGTACAATAGTACTAGGTGATTTCAAAACATCTTTCTCACTATTAGGTAGATCATCCAGATATAAACTCAGTAAGGACTCTTTGGACCTAAAAATATCAAATGGAATTTTCACACACACACACACACACACACACACACACACACACATTGAATATTTCATCTAACAGCTGAATACACTTTATTCTCAGTGACTCTTGGAACCTTCTCCAAAATAGACTGTATTTTATGCCAAAAAGCAAATCATATATATATATATATATATATATATTAACAATATATAAAAATATATAATTAATTTTATTGTATCTGACCATGGTGGAATGAAATTAGAAATCACCAAAAACTAAAAACTGAAATTATGTAAGCACATGAATATTGAACAATACATTTTTGAATAGTGATTGCATGATAGGAGATATCAGGGAAGAAATTTTAGACTGAAATTAGAATAGTGATATAACACACAAGATCTTTTGGGACACTACAAAAGCAATTCTAAAAGAAAAATTATCAGCACCTATATAAGCAAATCAAAAGACTTCCAAAAATAACCTGATGATGCATCACAATTTCAAAACTGGTACAAGGAAGGATAATTAAGATCAGAGCAGAAATCAATGAATTTGTGTGGAAAATATGAGGATCAATGAGGTGAACACATGATTCCTTGAAAAGATGAACAAGATTGATAAGTCCTTAGGCTAACCAAAAGAAAAAAGAGAGGACCCAAATTATTGTAATTAGAAAGAAAAAGGAGAAATCAACAAAGAAATCCAGAGGATCATTGGGAACTATTTTGAAAACTTATATTGCAGTAAATTGGAAAACCTAGAAGAAAGCAATACATTTCAACACACATATTACCGACCAAATTTGAACATAGAAAATCTAAACAAACCAATAATTAGTGATGAAATAGAAACAGTAATTAAAAGAACTCCAACCAAGAAAGTCCAAGAATCTTAGATAAATTCTACCAGACCTTTAAAGAAGAACTAATACCAATGCTCCCCAAATGATTTCCTGACATAAAAGGAATTGGACCATTTTCAAATTCTATGAAACCAATATCACATTCACCCAAAAACAGTATAAGAACTTGTCAAGAAAAAAAAAAACCATAGGCCAACATCTCTGAAAAATTTAGATGCACAAATCTTTAATAAAACATTAGCAAATTATATTCAATAACATACTAAGAAGATAGTACATCATGACCAAGTTGGTTTTATCCCAGTGATACAAGAATAGTGCTGTTTTCAATATGAGACATCTCCCAAAGTTTCATGTGTGAGATAATACAAGGAAGTTTAGAGGTGAAAGGATTGAGTTATGAGAACCTAATCCTAATCAGTGGGTTAATTCCATGATAGGGATTAACTAGGTGATAAGTGGAATGTGGGTGGAGGAGGTGAGTCCTTGAGGCATACCTTTGGAGTACAACCTTTGTTGTTGGTGAGCAGAGCTCTTTATCTGATTCTTGGTGTGATGACTTGGGTTGGTTTACTCCACCACTTTGCCACCATGAAATTCTGCCTCACCTTGAGCACCAAGGAATGGAACTGGCCTTCTATGGATAGAGACTTCCAAAATCATGAACCCCAAAATAAACTTTTTCCCCTTAAAATTGTTCTTGTCAGGGGCTGTGGCTGTGGCTCAGTGGTAGTGCACTTGCTTGACATGTATGAGGCGCTGGGTTTGATTCTCAGCACTGCATATAAATAAACAAAATAAAGGTCTATCAACAACTAAAACAATATTTAAAGAAAATTTTCTTGTCAGTCTTTGGGTCAGAGTGGTGAAATGCTAACTAAAACTGAAATTGGTACTGAGAAATGGGGACATTGCTGTAAATAACCTGTCCATGTGATTCAGAAGGTTTTGGAGATTTTTGTAGTTTGTGGGAAGAAATCTGGAAAGTTTAGAAATGCAAGCTAGAAAAGCTTTAGATTATTGTAAGTGGAGCTTAACAGGCAATTCCTTTGGGAGCTTAGATGACCAGAATGCTGATAAGATTGTATATAATGAAGAGTGGACTTAGAAGGTTTCAGAGGAGAAAAAGGACTCTAGTTAAATTGAAGTAAAGGTCATTCATGTTGTGTTGACACAGTTGCTTGTGTCCCAAGACAGTCTGTGAGACTGAATTTAAAAGTGAAGGAATAATTAATCTGGCAGAGGAAATTTCAAGACAGCAGAGCCTTCAAGTGGTAAGCCTGAGTATTTCTAGATGCTTTTAGCCACATGATAATTGTGATAATCAGAAGCATTAAGCAAACCAGACAGATTTGAAAAACCCACAGTTTGGGCAAAAAACTGTCAGTAAAACTGGAACTAGGGAAGGTAAGGTTGTTAAACACATTACAGTCACTAAAGAAATAATAAATACTTTACTAAAAATAGTAAATATGGCTTGAAGACATCCCAGAAATTGGCAAGATCTTACCCATCTGAGGCTCAAGGGTGTAAAAGTAAAAATTCCTTTGAGAAGTGAATAGTGAGGCATCTTACTTCATATGTGCCACAAAAGACCTCAAATACCAGAACAATCCCAAGAAAAAAGAATATAGCTGGAGGCATCACCCTACCTGATTTAAAAATAGTCTTCTAATAGTAAGCAGAGCAGCAATAGTATTGATGTAAAAATCAGTAATATAACCAGACTCATAAACCAATAGAATGGGGAAGCCAGAAATGAATCTATGCATTTATACTTAACTGATATTCAACAAAGGTACTAATAACATACATTGGATAAAGGACAATCTCTTAGAAAAATGGTGCTTGAAATTGGATATCTCTATATGCATAAGAATAGAACCATCTGTCACCATATACAAAAATCAATTCAAAATGGATTAAAGTTTTAATGTAAGACCATAAATAATGAAAGCACTGGAAGAAAACTGTTAAATATTTAGGTCATTTGGGCAAAAATTTTTAGATAAGAGTTAAAAAGTAAAGGCATTAAAAGCAAAAATAGACAAATCAGATGACATAAAACAGAAAAACTTCTGAATATCAAGTTAAACACAGAGTAAAGAAGCAACATGCAGAATGGGAGAACATGTTTGCAAAATTTTTATCCAATAAGGGATAAATATTTGGAATATATAAGAATCTCAAAAAACCTCAACAGCAAAATAATAAAAAAAATACTACAGCATGGGGTCAAAGGATCTGAATGTAAATTGTTCAAAGGACACACAAATATGCAAAAGACCTATGAAAAAACTTCTCACATCACCAAGCATCAATCAAATGCATATCATAATCATGATGCAATCGTATCTCATTCAGTTTGAATACCTATTAACAAAATTATTAAAGATAATAAGTGCTGACAATGATATGGAAAAAAGCAAACTATTGCTCACTGTTGATGGGAATGTAAATTAGTAAAATTATTACATAAAACATTGTGGAAGTTCTTTACAAAAACTGAACATAGAAATGTCATATGATCCAACAATACCATTATTGTGTTTACACTGAAAGGAAATGAATCAGTTTGGTGAAGATATATCTATACTCATGTATTTATTGAAGTGCCGTTTACAATGGCCAAGATATTGAAAGTGCCCATCAGTGAATGAATTAAGAGAATAAGATACATATGAGCTATTCTTCAGAAATAAATAAATAAACTAATAAATAAATAAATTCTGTTATTTGAAGGCAAATGTATAAACCTGGAGAATATCATGTTAAGTGAAATAAGGTAGGCAATTATATATGGAAGCCAAAAAGTTGACTTAATTGAAATGAGGAGTAGAACAGTATTGCCATAGGTTACAAAGAATAAGCCAGATAAGAATTGATTGTGTAACTACTAAAAAAGAAAAGACATTGTTTTATATGTGTTTCAAGTTAACACATACAAAATTGATGAAATATGAAGAATAAGTTATAGTGTTTGATAACATAGTACAGTGATTATAATTAATCACAATTTTCTTATATTTCAAAATATCTGAGAGCAAAATGTTGATGTAAATACTAATTGCTATTTAGTAATACTAATTACTCTTTTTTTAAAAAAATATTTTTAGTTGCACACAATACTTTTATTTTGTTTATTTATTTTTTTAATTTGGTGCTAAAGATCAAATCCAGGGGCCTCATACATGCTAGGTGAGCACTGTATTGCTGAGCCACAACCCCAGTCCACTAATTACTCTTATTTGATCATTTTACATTATTTATAGGTATTGGAATATCATTATGTGTCTCATAAATATGAATAATGATATTTCAATAGAAGTTAACAAATTAAAAACAATTTTAAAAGAGTAAAATTGATGTACAAATACTCCATGGACTGTTGGTATGTATACACATGTATATTATATTCTCTGATGATTATTTCATTCATAGGAATAAATAATTCCAAAATTGTTTGTCTTCACATTTGTATTCTCTATGAGGAATATGTTGTTCATTTTGTTGGTTCTGGGGATTGAACTTAGACCCTTGTGCATACTAGGCAAACACTATTCCACTAAGCTACACCAAAGTCCTAAGAATATTTTTTTCACTTTAACTTTAGCTTTATAAGTATATTGTATAGAAGGAATCATGTCACTTGACTGAAGAGGTGGGGTATTCAAGTGAGAACATTAAGTTCATTTATTTGATGTATTCAAACTTTAAGTTACAGTTTACATCTATTTTAGAGTTATCATTTATAATGTAGGCATAATTTAACTTAGGTAAAAATGCAAAGATTTCTAAAAGCAAATGTGAGGTAAATTTAGGTTAGAAATTTTTTTCCTTCAAAAGAACACAGCTTGCTACTATTAAATGTGATAGCTTATGCAACTGTTCTAAGAGCTGAGTTACATGTCAACATTATCTCCACCATTTTCATAACATATTTTATCTTCTATTTTGTACATTTTTGGAAAATATTTTCCTTAACTTGATTTATCTGGCATTGTATTATGTGGCATTGAAATTCATGGTCCTACTTTGATCCAAAGTCTTTATATATACACAGCCAGGGGTATAATTCTACATGAGCTGAAACATGGCCAAATACTCCCTCAAACTCTGGTCATTCAGCATGTTCTATATTGGAGTGTGCTTAGATTCAGAACTGAAGGCTAAAAGCCCAATAAGTCAAATATTTATCTTGGAAGAAAACTGGCCACTTGAGCATCAGCAGCAAGAGTTTTGTCAGACCAGCAATTCATTCAGAGAAGCAGGTTTCACATTGTTACTTGATATAAATTAATAAATCTATCAATTTAGCTAGGATTTTAAGAACTCAGCGCTGCTAAATTAAATTTTGCATTCAAATTAAATACCTGCAAAACAATGACTTCTTTTTAAGGAGTAATGAAAGTGTTCCCACTGATTTGTCTAGATTGCTGTTTTGTATTAAATCCAATGTGCATGCCAGCAACCCTCCTCAGGTCTTTATTGTCTGATTTCAAATTACATCTCTCTTGAATGTCAAATCTCACATAAAAGATGGAAATAAAATATTAAGGCACCTGGAAATATATTTATACCTGACAACATACAAAAGAATATTTGACAACATGTAAAAGAATATTTGAATATTTAACTCTCATTCACAGACTTAACTAAAATTTTACCCTGTTCTAGTTGTCATCATTAATGAGCAGTTTCTTATTGATCCTTTCAAAGTTATATATCAACACTTTTGTGATTATACAATCACATCTCCAACATACCTCAAATATTCCCCATTCTGGAATGCACTTTCTTTCATATCATTCACTATTTATAATATTACAGAATTCTATTTAAATGTCTTTCTCTGATACCTTCAATGCTAACTAAAATTAAAATCATATCTTATGCATTTTTGTTGTACATCTATACATTGTCAAGTTATAGATCTTTGTTTAAATGCCTTGACTTTCCTATTTGACTATATTTTCTAAAGTTGGTGCTCTGATTTGAATGTGTCCCCACAAATTTTATGTTGAAAATGCTGCTGGAAAAACTGGAAATCCATATGTAGCAAAATGAAATTAAACCTATATTTCTTGCCCTGCATAAAATTCAACTCAAAGTAGATCAAAGACTTAGGCACTAGAACAGAGACCCTGTGCCTAATAGAAGAAAAAGTAGGCACAAATTTTCTTCTTGACAGCTTAGGACCTGTCTTCTTCTTCTTTTTTCTTTTTTAAATATTTATTTTTAGGTGTAGATGGACACAACACAATGCCTTTTATTTTCATGTGGTGCTGAGGATCGAACCCAGGTCTCACCTGTGCTAGGCAAGCGCTCTACCACTGAGCCACAATCCCAGCCCCTGGACCTGTCTTCCTTAACAAGACTCCTAAAGTGCAAGAAATAAAATTAAGAATAAATAAATGGGATGGACTCAAACTAAAAATCTTCTTCTCAGCAAAGGAAACAATCATTAACTTGAAGAGAGAGCCTACAGAATGGGAAAAAAATCTTTACCACATGTACATCAGCTACAGTATTAATTTCAAGGATATATAAAGAACTCAAAACACTTAACACCAAGAAAAGAAAAATAACCCAATTAATAAATGGGCTAAGGAACTGAACAGATACTTCACAGAAGAAGAAATATAATTGATCGACAACATATGAAAAATGTTCATCATCTCTAGCAATTAGAGAAATGCAATTCAAAACTAGGATTTCATCTCACTCCAATCAAAAGGGCAATTGTCTAGAATACAAGAATAATAAATGTTGGGGAGGCTGTGGGAAAAGGTACACTCATACATTGTTGGTGGAAGTGCAAATTGGTGCAACCACTATGGAAGAGAATATGGAGATTCCTCAGAAAACTTTAAATGGAACAACCATTTAACCCAGCTATTCCACTTCACAGTTTATACTCAAATAACTTAAAATTTACAGTAGCTAAACTATGGAACAAACCTAGATGCCCTTCAATAGATGAATGGATAAAGAAAATGTGGTAGATTTACACAATGGAATAGTACTAAGCCTTAAAAAAGAATGAAATTATGGTATTTGCAGGTAAATGGGTACAGTTGGAGAGTATCATGTAAGCAAAGTAAGCCAATTTCAAAAAACCAAAGACCAAATGTTTTCTCTGATAAGTGGATGCTGATCCACAGTGAGTGGGGGCTTAGGGAAAAATGAAGGAATTTTTGATTATGCAGACAGGGATGAGGAGGATGGGAATAGGAAGGATGGTAGAATAAGGCAGATATTATTATCCTATATACATGTATGATTACACTACTGGTGTGACTCAGCATCATGTACAGCCAGAGGAATGAGAAGTTATGCTCCATTTGTGTACAATGTGTCAAAATGCATTCAACTGTCATGTATAACTAATTAGAAGATATTTTAATAATTTTAAAAATTAAAAAATTCATGTTGAAACTTAATTTCCCTTGTAGTGGAATTAAGACATATGGTTTTTAGGGAACTGATGACATTATGAAGGTCCTGTAATCATGAATGGATTAGTGCCTTTCAAAAAGCCTGGAAATAATTAGTTTATGCCATTTTTGCTCTTTAATCCTTGTTGTCCTTGTTGCCATGTGAGGACATGTAGATGGCACTATCTATGAGAAAGAGACCTTTCCCCCATACAAAACCTAATGGTACTTTGATCTTGAACTTTGAAGCCTCAAAACCTGAGAAATAAATTTCTATTTTGTATGAATTACCTTGTTTCAGGTATTTTCTTATAGAAGCACAAATATTCATTCTGCCTGATCAGTTATTTTATTTGATGACAGGAACTGAAATTAAAGGATTTCTCTGCTATTAATCATATTTGAACTAGCAAAGGGATGCCAATAACAGAGTAAAATAGAGATCCTTGATTTAAATATTTTCAAATATTGCTTAAACATCATGTACCTATAATTAAATGGAAATTTTAAAATTACACCACAAAAGTATATGGAAATTATTTTTCTGATTGTAAGCCACTACTTCCCTGCACTAGTATTAATAATCAAGGAATGGCCATATAAGAGATATCCATATCTCCGATTACAACCTAAATGCAGTAATACACTGAGCAAAATCAAACCTAAGTAATAGTGTTAATACTTCTGCAAGCAAATAACCATTCCATATTCAAACTCTTCACACATCAAAAAGTAATCAGTGGATATTCAAGATAGCAGATTAGAGGAAGGCTGCATTTCCAGTTGCTCTATGGCCTGGGATTCAAGCAGTAGGAATACTGCTTCTCAATTCAGTGGATTTAAGAGGGAATTCACTGAAATCAGATATCAGACAATCAGTGTCTCTTAGATACTAAAATTGGGTTCATGGAAATAAAAAGAAAAAAAAAAAACAGGAAAAAGTACAACAGTGTAAAGCCCATGGTGGTAGTGGCAGCAGCACTGGTTAACCACAGAGGTGAAGGATGGCACAGAGTGAGAAACAGAGTGCTCAAATTTGGAATGGAATGTAAATAAGAAAAGTAGACTGAACTTAGCTGATCTAGAGGCTGCAAAATAAACTGATGTTTGAAATATACTTTGTATTTCTCAATTAGCAATGGAGGGCTGTTGTGGGAGTCTAGGAGATCAAGTAAACATTGCCATACTGGCCTAGTAAGGACCTACTATGTGGCTTATGGTGTACCTAGAAGAAAATGAGTGAAAATGTGCATAGAAGATGATTCAAGACATAAATATAGAGGGGTGTGCAACTTGCTTTCCCTTGAGTTTGGAATCACATGTTGTAGATGGGATGTACGCACTGGGCATTTATTTAGTATTGTATATTATTTGCTTTGGTTGTTGCTATTGTTCCATCCCCCTTTCCTTGAGATGCTGTATAAGTATAGGGACATTACAAGTTCACAGTTTAGAGACTCTACTGCTGAACTAAATTCAAGAAAAAGATATTGGACCTTGCTCCACATACAAACTAATGACACTCAAACATCAGCTATATGTTAATATAAGTGATAAAAGGGACAAAAGCCCAAACAAAATCAGGCCCCACCCTTGGAAAACCAAAGATACAGCAAAGAAAGAAACAATTAATGCAAATACTATGGGTACCACATCTATGAGCATGTCTCAGTCTAAATCATTATAGAACACTTTGGAAAGAGAAGCCTGTGGCTTCAAATGGACTACAAATAAGAATGAAAAGGAAATCCATCCAAATACATGCATAAAACCCAATTCCAAAACAGGAATAGGAGAAATATGAAAAAACAAGTCAACATGATAAAATTTAGAGTTCATAATTCACCACCAACTAACCCACAAAGATATTGAAGTAGATAAAAAACAGATAAATAGTTCAAAAGAATGATTATAAAAATGATCAGTGAACACAAGAGAACACAGAAAAATAACTAAATGAATTAAAGATGTCAGTACAGCATATGACTGAGAAATTCAATATGAGAATGGAGATATTGAAAAACTACCAAACAGGAATCTGGGAAAGGATAGACATAATAATTCAAATAAAATGTTCAGCTAAAAGTCTCTGATAGAGTAGACCATGCTGGTGACAGAATCAGAGAGCTGGAAGACAAAGTGGCTGGCCTTGAACATTCAGACATTATTAAAAGTGAGAAAATAAGTAACCATGACTAGACTATATAAGAGCTCTGGGACAAAGTTAAGAGAACACATTTAAAAATCGTTGGAATTGAGGAGAGTTAAGAGATGCAGGTTAATTCAAGGATTACCTCCTCAGGTAAATAAGTACAGAAAAAATTCGAACCTTAAGAATCAGGTGAACATCTATTACAGAAGTATTCAGAACTTCAAATGGACAACATCCAAAAGAATCTCTCCAGGTTCATCTCCATGATGCATCTCTCCATGATGCCTAACAGACAGAACAAGATTAGAATTTTAAAACCCTCAAGAGAACAAATTCATATTGAAGAAATCAGTTCCTAAGCTGAATTGATGGAGAAATGGGCTTATTTTTCTTCTAGTAAATTCAGCCTCTGGTCTGATACCTAGGTCCTTGATCCAATTTGAGTTGAGTTTTGTGTAGGATAAGAGATAGGGGTTCAACTTCATTCTACTACATATGGATTTCCAGTATTCCCAGCAGCATTTGTTGAAGAGGCTATCTTTCCTCAAATATATGTTTATGGTGCCTTTGTCTAGTATGAGATAACTGTACTTATGTGGGTTTCTCTCTGTGTCTTCTATTCTGATCCATTGATCTTCATGTCTGTTTTTATGCCAATAACATAATATTGTCACTATATCTCTGCAGCAACACATATTAAGGTTGGTGAAGGGAAAAATAGAGTTTATTAGATTTGGCAAAGGGGAATGGAGGAAAGGGATAGGAGATGGGAATAGGAGACAGTAGAATGAATTCAATATAATTTTCATATGTTGATATATGAATACACGACCAGTGAAATTCCAATTCATGTACAACCACAAGAATGGGATTGTAATTACAAGAAGTTATACTCCATGTATGTGTAATATGTCCAAATACACTCTACTGTCTTATACATCTAAAAAACAAATAAAAATAAATTTAAAAAAAGAAAAAAAGTCAGTTTCCATTTAGAAGCATGCCAATCAGAATTACTTCTGATTTCTTATGATTGGTCAACAAATATATGAAAAAATGTTCAAGAAATGCAAATTAAAGCTACATTTAGATTCCATTTCACTCCAGCCATAATTGTAATTTTCAAAAATACAAGTAACAATAAATTCTGGCAAAGATGTGGGGAAAATGTACACTCACACATTGCTGGTTGGACTGCAAATTAGTGCAATCACTCTGAAAAGCAGTGTGGAGTTTCCTCAGAACTCTTGGAATGAAACCACCATTTTACCCAGTTATCCCTCTCCTCAGATTACATCCAAAAGACTTAAAATCAGGGGCTGGGATTGTGGCTCAGCGGTAGAGCACTCGCCTAGTATCTGGGTTCGATCCTTAGCACCACATAAAAATAAAATAAAGATATTGTGTCCAACTACAACTTAAAAAATAAATATTAAAAAATCAGCACACTACAGTGATGTAGCCACATCAATATTTAAAGCAGCTCAACTCACAATAGCTGAACTATGGAACCAAACAAGGTGCCCTGTAACAGAATAATGGATAAAGAAATTTTGGTATATATTGACAAAGGAATATTACTCAGCCTTAAAGAAGAATGAAATTATGGCATTTACCGATAAATGGATGGAGCTGGAGAATATTATGGTAAGTGAAATAAGCCAATCCCAAAGAAGCAAAGGCTGAATGTTTTCTCTGATATGTGGATGCTAGATCACATAAGGGGGTGAAGGGAAAATTAGAAGTACTTTGGGTCAGACAAAGGGGAATGAACAGAAGGGAGCGGGGATGAGAATAGGAAAGAGTAGAATGAATCAGACATCACATTCCTGTGGGCATATATGAATACATGATCAATGTAATTCCACATTATGTACAACCACAAGAATGGTAAATAATACTCTTTATATGTATAATATGTCCAAATATATTCTATGGTATTGTATAACTAATGAAAACACATAAAAAAATAAAAATGAATTACTTCTGATTTCTGTGCACAAAGTACAAAATCTAGTAGGACTAGGAATGATTTTTTCCAAGTCCTTTGAGTAAACAATCATGAACCAAGATTGCTATATCCAGCAAAGATATCTTTCACAATCAAAGAGGAACTAAAAAATATCCAAGAGAAGCAAAAACTAAAATAATTCATGACTAACAAGCTAGCACAAAGAACTTAAAGAATTACTCTACATGGAAAAAAAATCAAAAGAAACCCAGATCTCATAAATGAACAAATCCTAACTGAAGATTAGCTAAGCAAATGAAAAATAGGACCATATTAAACAGTATAAATAAATCAAATTGGCAGGAATTAATAAATACCTATCTAAAATGATGTTGAATGTAAATAAAATATGGACTCTGGCCCAATGGATTAACAAACAAAAAACATCTGATTGTTCTTTGCAAAAGACTCACCTTACTGGCAAAGACAGCCATAGGCTGATTGTGAAATACATCATGAGTATAGAGTCCCAGAAGAAGGGGGAAGAGCTACAGTCATATCTGATGAAGCAGACTTCAAACCAAAATTAATCAGAAGAGAGTAAGAAGGTCACTTTATATTGTTGAAAGGAAAAATCCAACACAAAGATATAACAATAGTAATATTTAAGCCCTAAACACTGGTGCACCTAATTACACAAGAGACTCTGATAATGGGTGATTTCAGTAAACTTCTCTCACCAATAGATAGGTCATGCATGTATAAACTCAGGAAAGACTATAGATCTAAAAAAGTATTATAAATCAAATGCACTTAACAAATGTCTATAGGATATTTCATCCAATGACAGTGGACTACACTTTAATCTCAGTAACTCATGGAATCTTCTGCAAAATAACCACATTTTTGACTGCAAATTATTAGGATTAGAATAAGGAGAAGGACCCCGAGGATATCTTTGATAGTATCATAGGGGTGAAAGGGGATTTTATCTGAGTCAGAGATAAGGCCGGAGGGATTGTTTGATCCTGTCTCATGGAGGAAAAGTTAAATTCCTTGCATCTTATGTGATCATAATGGAATGAAACTAGAAATCAACTATAGAAACACATGGAGAATGATCAATACACTTTAAATTATTAAATTGGTTATAGAAATCAGGGGATAAATTAAAAATTATTAGATTCAAAAGAGAATAGTGTTAGAACATGCCAGACTTTTGAGGACACTGTGAAAGCATTTCTAGAAAAAGAATTTATAGCAATAAGTACCCACATAAAAAATAAAACACCCCCCCCAGAGAACAATCTAGCAATGCATCTCAAAGGCCTTTGAAAAAGAATAATAAACTGATTCCAAAACAAGTGGAAGGAAAGAAATAATAAAAGATCAAATCCAAAATCAATGAAATTGAACATAAAAATATAGAAAGGATCAATTAAATGTAATGTCAGTTCTTTGAAAGATGAACAAGATTGATTAGTCTTTAGTGAAACCAATAAAAAGAAAACCAGAGATGACCAAAATTAATAAAATTAGGAATGTAAAAAGCAAAATCACTACAAATATCCTAGAAATCTAGAGGATCATTTAAGATTATTTTAAAAGCTTTTACTTCAATAAATTGAAATGCTAGAAGAAATGAATACATTTCTAAATACATATAACCTGCAAAAATTAAATAAGATAACATAGAATACCTAAAGAGTCAAATAACTAGTAATGATATGGAAACAATAATGGAAAGTCTTTGTACGAAGAAAAGCTCAGGACCATGTGAATTCTCAGCTAAATTCTACGAGATTTTAAAGAAGAATTACTCTCAATGCTACTCAAATTATCCCATTAAATACTTCTATGAAGCAAATATCACACAAATACCCAGACCAGATATGGACACATCAAGGAAAGAAAGAACAGACCAATATCCATGATTAAATTAGGTGAAAAATTGTGGGGTTTTTTTGTTTGTTTGTTTGTTTTTTTCGGGGTTAACTGAACCAGGAGAATTTAACCTCTCATCCTCATCCTCAGTTCTTTTTATTTTTTATTTTGGGACAGAGTCTCTTAAGTTTCTGAACCAGATCTGAAAATTGTGATCCTCCTAACTCAGTCTCCCAAGTTGCTGAGATTACAGGTGTGCACCACCATGCCAGGCTTACATAAAAGTTCTTAATAAAATACCAGCAAATCATGTACAGCAACATATTAAGAAGATTGTACACCATGACCAAATTGGATTTATTCAAGAAATGCAAGAATGGTTTACAATATGCAAATTAAAAACTGTAATTCACACATAAAGAGATGCAGAGAAAACCTTTGACAATATTCAGCAACCATTCCTGGTAAAAACACTGAAGAAACTAGCAAGGAAAGACACGTACCTCAACATTATCAAGGTTACATATGACAAATGCCAAGTCAACATCATAGTGAATAGGGAAAAATTGAAAGCACTTCCTTTAAAATATAAAAAAATAATAATCAAGGTTGCCCACTCTCACCTCTTTATTTGATATATCACTAGAAATTCTAGCCAGAGTAATTAAGCAAGAGAAAGAAATAAAAGAGATACAAATCAGAAAGGAAGAAGTCAAATGATCACTGTTTGCAGATGATATAATCCTATACTTAGAAGATCCAAAAAATTTCATCAAAAGATTTCTATAGCTAATAAAAATTCAGCAAAGTAACAGGTTACAAAATGTGCCAACAATGAATCTGCTGAGAAAAAAAGAAAAACAGGACAACAATCTCATTCACAATAACCTGAAAAAATACCTAATAATAAATCTAAACACGGCTGGGGATGTGGCTCAAGCGGTAATGCTCTCACCTGGCATGCGCGGGGCACTGGGTTTGATCCTCAGCACCACATAAAAATAAAATAAAGATGTTGTGTCCACCAAAAACTTAAAAATAAATATTAAAAAATTCTGTCTGTCTGTCTCTCTCTCTCCTAAAATATAAAATAAAATAAATCTAAACAAAAAGTGAAATACCTCATCAATGAAAATGATTGAACTCTGAAGAAAGGAAATTAAATAGGCACAAAAACATGGAAAGAACTCTCATGTTCTTGGAAGGCAGAACCAAAAACAATCTAAAGATTGAATGCAATTGCCATCAAAATACAAATAACATTCTTCATAGAACTAAAAAAAAAAAAAAATAGCCCAAAGCGCTTTTAAGCCAAAAAAGCAAAGGTGGTGGCATCACAATACCTGACTCCAACTTATACTACATAGCTATAGTAACAAATCCTGCATGGCACTTGCATAAAAGACCAATGGTATAGAATAGAAAACACAGAGACAAACCCACCCAGATACAGACTTCCAATCTTGACAAAGGTGCCATAAACATATGTTGGATAAAATATAACCATTTTTAAACAAATGGTGTGGGGAAACCAGTTATCCATATGTAGAATAATGAGACTAGAACTTTATCTCTCACTCAAAAAATATTTTCCAAATTATATTGTGTTAATGTATGATGTAACAATGACTCCCACCAAAGATAATACACAAATAAAATATGAAAAAGTAAAATATTCAAACTTAAAATGATTGAAAGACCCAGGAATTAGGCCAGAAAGTATGCAACTCCTAGAAGAAAACACGTTGCCATAGTCCGGCTGGGCAAAATAACCTGGAGGTGACAAGTAACTTGAAGGTTGAAGCAGGGAACTGCTTTATTGCGGGGAAACTCAGCGGGAACTGAGCAGGAACTCAAGGTAGCGGGCACCCAAGGTAGCAGGAGCCGCCTTATTGCAAAGCAGCAGAGATATATATACCTAACTGATTACACACAGCTTGACTCAATTAGCATCATCCAGTTACAGCAATCAGCCAATAAGGAATCCCTACCATCTTGATGGCTCGGTGGCGTTGCCTCACAAACCACTCCTCCTGGAAAACTGCCAGGCACCATCTTGACTTGATTTGTGGTCCCCAACAACATGTGGTCAATTTTCTAAAATATAAATGTAACCAACAACTTTCTAAATAGGACCCTAATGAATAGGATCCTCAGGAAATAATGCAGAGAGTTGATAATTCAGATGGTACCAAATTATAAAGCTTCTGCAAAGGAAACAATGAAGTACATGAAAGGTGAATCTGAAAAATGGGAGAAAAATCTTTTCTTGCTATTCTTCTGAAAGAGGATTAATATGGAAAACTATAAACACTTAACACCAAAACTCCAAATAACCCAATTATTAAATGGGCAAATGAATGAAACTGACACTTTTAAAAAGAAGAAATATAAATGTTAAAAAAATACATATTTTAAAATCTTCAAAATCATTAGCAATTAGGGAAATGCAAATCAAAACTACACGGATGTTTCATCTCACACCAGTTAGAATGGCAGTTATTAAGAATACAAAAAATAATAAATGTTAGAAAAGGGAGAAATGATATGGATTGTACACACGGGGATGGTAAATTGCTGTAACTACTATGGGAATCAGTATAAAGGTTCCTCAATAGCCTAGGAATGAAACTGCCATATGACTTATGTATATCACTGCTTGGTATGTATCTTAATGAATTAATCATACAATAGTGACAAATGCATACCCATGTTTATAGCAACACAATTGACAAGAGTCATACTATAAAACGAGCCCAGGTATACTTCATGAGATGAATAGATGAAGAAAATATGGTATGCATATACAACAAAGTTTTCCTTAGCCATAAAGAGGAATGAAATTATGTCATTTATAGGAAAATGAATGGAATTTGAAATCATTATATTAAGCAAAATAAGCCAAGCTCAGAAAGTTTTCTCTTTTTTTCATGTGTGAAAGCTAGAGAGGAAAATGGAAAATAAATTTGGGGGATCACATGAAAATTGAGGAAGATTAGTAGAATATAGAAAACGGACTAGGGTGTAGGGAGAATGGAGGGAAAGGGGAAATACTGGGAAATGTTATTTTCCAAATTATATTGTTATATCGTGTTAATGTATGAATATGTAACAATGACTTCCACCATTATGTACAAAGATAGTGCACTAATAAAATATGAAAAAAATAAATAATCAAAATAGAATGTTTGATATGGGATGTAGTTATCATGCTGTTCATAGACTATATCAGCACTAATCAAATTTATATTTAAAGTAATAAAATTGAAAGTTTGTATTCAGTACATGTTATAAATATATATATATATGTATATATATTATATGTATGTATATACACACATATATATATATATATATATAATTTTTCAAATATATAAAATTATGAAGTATTTTTTGGTATAAACCAAGATAGCTTAACCTATAGTGACATATAATCAAGAAACTGAATAGGTCAGATTAATTCAGCATGGGTTTTGAGCAGGCTTAATCAAAGTAGACATTTAACAGTTCAATCCATACATCTTAAACAAACCTCACATCATATCAGAGAACTTAGGGTGATAGTATCACAGAAATGTTCCTTCTTGGACTAAAATAAACTATGGATGTTTTAAAAACCAGAATTTTGTATCTAATGAGAGTCAATCCCTTCAAAATTTTGCCTTGAAATGTGAAATACTCGGGCTGGGGCTGGGGGCATGTGTGAGGCCCTGGGTTCAAACCTCAGCACCACAAAAAAAAATAAATAAATGAAATAAAAATGATATTGTGTCCAACTAAAAAATAGATATTTTTAAAATTTTTATTTATTTTTTAGTCATATATGACAGTATTTTTAAAAAATATGAAATACTCTTCTTCACTGCTCTAAGCAGTTTCAGAAATCCTGTTAAGGAACTGCCTCCACATTCAGTATCCATCTTTTAAAAACTGACATTTCAAAATTTTGACCACCACTCGGCTTAAAGTTCTATGTGTTCCATGAAGAGAGTGTAGGATGAGGTCTTATGAAGGAAGCAAATAATAGGCAGATAATCATATTAACAAAATACCTAACCTTCTACTTTGGAAAGGTAGGGAAATTTTGTATTGTGGGAAAACTCACTGCAAGTGAATTTGCAAATTTTATCAGCTAGTGTACTTCTCTCATGACATCCCCAGTCAGCTAGACCAAATCTCTAGAGTTGATGGACTCTTTGCTAAGGATGTAGAGAAAACAGTCTCTTTATAGTTGCTTGACTAATTGGGTACCATAGTAGCTGATAACTTATCACCTTCTATTTACTCATGTGTGAATGAAAAAATGAGATTTTAGACTTTTTAAATGTAGAAGCAGTCCTAATTAGTCATGAGACCTTAAGTGCTTTGTACAGATTGCAATTCTACATTAATGGAAGCATTCAAGCAAAGATTATGTTGTCACTTGTCAGAATATAGTAATAGTATTTCAGAATAGTGTAGAGAATTATATCATATTGACTCTTAATATTCCTACCAATTCTGGAATTTGGTGACCTTGTGTTTTATTTGATGTTTATTAATTTCTGTTTTTCTTTCCACATCTACTTTCTCCTTGTTTTTAGTTTGTTGTCAGGTTCCATCCTCACAGGTAGGATCTTTAAAACTCAAACATGTAGGCTCTATAGCAGATCCAAGAGAGACTTTAGAGAAGATACCTCACAACCAAGCTCTTTGTGCTCAATATGGAAGGAATACAATGAAGATTGACTAAAGCATACTGGTGAGCAAACTTAATACCTTTATCATCTCCCTAGTACCAGGTCTTGCAAAATCATTAAATTAAATTAATTTAATTCACACAAAATTAAAATACTTCTAAATTATAAATGAAAAAATTTTAAGCCAAAAAGTACTATTTTGAATAAGCTTCTACATATGCCACAATGGGCATGAATAATCTTCATTCAGGAATAATGAATAATCTTCATTCATGAATAATCATTCAAAAATGATTTCTACTTAGTTTTGGGAGACATATCAGTCTTACATTTAAATACATATGCCTCTGGTGCACCGGAAATTTATTTCAAATCAAACAATGAGGCAAAACTGGAAAATACTGTCTATTGAACTTCTACCTGACCTCTAGTTCAAGTCTTTGCAGCTGTCCTATTTCATCTTGCCAATGAATTACCTCACCACTCAAATTGATGGAAAGCAACAGCCAAAAGCAGAAGTTGTCTCTCAACTTAAACATTCTGGTTTACATCTTCATTTGCAGATTCGTACCATTCCTTGAACAAAGATATAGTAGAGCATCAAAGATTTTTTTCTGCTTGTGTTTGCTGGGATATGATTATTCAAAATTATATGTAAACAAAATAGGTAAAAATGCCAAAAAAACTTCAAAGCAAGATTATTATTAGCAATAAAAAATGAAAAGCAGCATAGGGATGAATTGCACCAAATAACCAACTAAATAAGAATGTAGGAGCCAATGACGTTGCCACCAGAGCGTCGTACCCAACACCACCTTTTTGATAGCGTCCAGAATTCAGGATTCCCCCAATGCCGCCAACAGAACATCGGAGCTGCTGGAGTGCAGGAGCCAATGCTGCCACCAGAGCTCAGAGCCGCCTGCTATGGGACCCAAGCCGAAGGAGATAGGTGCTGGGAGCCCCTCAGGAAAGATGCAGACGCCTTGGGTTTGAGGACAGCAGCTTCTGGAGAGGTACTCTTTGGAGACGGGAGTCGCCACACTAGAGGAGGACTCACCCAGGGTGGGCATCTTTCTCTGCAGTGCTGGAAGTGTGGCCTGTGGCATCAGCACCTCTGTGAAGACAGGTGATGACCAGAGATGCGGCTCCCAGCAGGGACTCGAGAACCTAAGGACAGTGGCTACCTGAATATGGCCAACAGATGGTGAACCACCCGACCTCAGCATTTTGACAAAGCGCAGAGGACCTGCGTGCAAAGGCCACCTGGAGCTCAGCTGCCAGATCTCTTGTGGAAGAGGAAGACCAACACATGAAATTATCCCTTGGAAGCAGTGAAATGGGCCTCTCTTCCCAATATAATCTTTCAAGGCGAGAACCACATGCATGTTTACCAGCAATACCCACAGTTCTGTGGTGTTACAGGAAGAAGAGAGAAGAATACAACTGTGGAGGTGTCCTGCCTAATGAAAACATTCCCAGCAGTCTTGCTGGCAAATTAATGAATAGACAGCTGCATGCCTTGTGGATGGGGAAGACCTACTATGTTTATTTGTTCATGTATTCCTCCTGAAATTTGGCCACTAAAGAGAAGGTGCTGGTGGATTCCTATGAAAGATGTTTACCATCTCCAAGTTTTCTGAAATGGCCATCTATGGGCTTGAGGAAGAGACTCATGAGCATCACTGTGAAACTCAGATATAACTGTGGAAGCTAAGGTTTTCAGAGAAGAACCCTGTCTGGATACATAGATATTCAAGCAGTAGAAGAAATTCATTGCCCTACCTTTGGTCCTGTAAACAACTCTTTAAGAGCTTTTATTATTTGCTATTGTTCTGCTCTCTTCAAGTGAAGAAGTTTGTTTTTTTTTTTTTTTTTTTTTTTTTTTGTCTCAGGGCTCTCTTTTGTGAAGCCTCAGGAGAATCACTTTAGGAATTTGCTGAGCTACCTCTATTACTCAGTGCTAAAGTACTTGCCTCACCTATGTGAGGTGCTCATTAATATCCTCAACACTACTTAAAATTATTCAATATATTGTTTACCCATTCTAAAGTAATATTATTTAAAAAAATTTGGTGGAGACTCTCCATTGCATCATGTAAGATTTCAGACATTCATGAAATTGGAACAATGACCCTTTAGGTACAATGTGCATGTCCTTGCCCTTAAGTATCTAGGACTGAGTATTTTCTAGCCTAACGTACTTTGGACAGAAAAGAATAAAAAATAAAAAAGCACAACATTTGGAGTAAAATAAGACTAGTATCTGAATGTTAGTTCTATTATCTGCTAGCTGTGTAACTTGGAAAATGTGTTTAATCTCCTTGAACTTCACAAATTTTGTTCTGGCTTTATTATAAAAATCATAATAACACTATATATATATATATATATCTTGCACAGTGCCTGGAGCTTACTAAGTAGTAAATATACTAATCCTAGCAGTAGTAGTGGTTGTAGAATTAAAGTTAGTGACTACATATATTAGACAACATGATGACTATCTTTTTAGGATAGATGATTCTGGTTGTAAGTAATTTTAAAACATCATTTAAATATCCATGCATTTTGATCTGTTTGGATCTGTTTCACTAGAGACAGATTGTATCATTATATCAACTGCTAACAAGTATAGAGTTTCTGGTGATCTAACCAAGGGAAGTAGTATCATACCAGGCTCTGATGGGGTATCAAGGCTGTGCCTGTAAAAATAGTTTTTTATCTCTTTCCACCTGCATGTATCTCATAAAATCCTCATAATGTAGTGAGATAAAGAGAACTATCACCTCCATGTGATAACTGAAGTCTTTGGGGCTAGAGTTTTATCAATTTTTAAAAACATTTTTCATAGAACCAACTTTTTGTATTGTCAATTTTTAATTTTTTTTTCAATTTCATTATTTTCAGCTCTAATTTTTTAATAACTTTGTTTTGTTTATTTATTTTTATGTGGTGCTGAGGAACAAACCAAGTGCCTCACACATGTGAGGCAAGCACTCTACCACTGAGCCACAACCCCAGCCCCTTCAGCTCTAATTTTAATTATTTCCTTCTTCTACTGCTTTTGGTGTTGATTTATTCCTCTTTTTCTGGGGATTTGAGATGTAATGATAGGTTAATTATTTGGTGACTTTCTATTATTTTAGTGAGTGAGCTTATTGCAATTAACTTTTCTCTTAGAACTGCCTACACAGTGTCCCAGAGGTTAGGATAAATTGTGTTACTCTTAAATCCCAGTAAAGACCCCATTGTTTTTCACCCACCTTGCTGAGAAGCTGCCTATCTGTTTTCTTGGTTTCACACCACAGACCAGCCAGGAAAGCAACCATATCTATTCTACCATCTTGAAAAACTCTAGCTTGTTGAATATTTTAACTATCTTTCCAAATTGTTTCTCTGACATTTCTTCCACTGTGGTGCTGATGGAGTCAGTTGTTGAAGTGATATGGACTGTTTGGGTAGTTTGTTCTCTTGTTTTTTCATGATGCTTGTATGTGTACCTATCTATTGAGATATATACAACTTATTTTTTTATACAAGAGGCTATTTCATGAATATCATTCTCTTAAAAGTCTGGGACTAGGAGATATCCAGATATTGATACTGTAACTCAATATGTGTCCTCTGCTATTCTCTTTATCAGCACCATTTTGAGAGAAACCACTGAACCCTATTAACTACAATCACTTCAGAGGCAAGCAACATTATTCTAACTCATAAAACATGAAAAAATCTGTTGATTTTGTTTTCCAGAATTCCTCTGATTCAGGTTCAAACTTGTTCAAATTCTGGAATAGATTAAAAATAAGTTATTAAATATAGCAAAAATGCTATAACATTATATAGGGGCTGAAAGGGGGAAGAGATAAAAATTGGGCAAAACAGGGAAAAAAGAAAGAAAAGATAGAAAAGAATAACATACTCTAGGCAAAAGGAAGAAAAAGATGATGGAGGATATGCAGCAGTATAAAGCAATGTAAGAGGGAAAAGAGGGGTAATAATCACAAGTATAAAGAGCTAGGATAACAAAGAAAGAATGATTTCAATTAATACATTAAAACACTAGAGGAAATACAATAAAATTGTTTGAAAGCAAATGTTGACTATTAGAGTAACAACTATCAAATCAAATGAAAATTGATATATATGTGATCAAAGTTGATGTTAGAGGTATTTATGGCACACTATGCCAAGTTGGAGAAAATTTGTGTTGAGTCTTATATTGGATTTTTTTTTTTATGATTTGGGACCTTTAGAATATGCCCATCATTCTTTGGTTTCAAATTCCTCCAGAAGTTCTGGGACACCAGGAACCGCCACCCTGCAGCTGGTTCTCATTTTTCAGCCCAGGGGCCTGAGGATGACTACTCAGAGGATGACATTATGTCCATTGGTTGTTTCTATCACATTCAGTATATCAGGATGCAGGGCTCTGGGCTATGGCTCTGATTGCAATGGTTACCATGAATCCACTCCCCTCCACAGGATCCTTTTCAATGTGTCATAGAGCCTGGTGATTGTCTACAAATACAGATACTCTGGTTGTGGATATTTTGTGAATGATTTGTGGTGCAGAAGTGTTGCCCTTGTCTGACAAAGCTCACTGAAGTACTGTCCCTACTACTGGGTAAAGACAGTCAATTGGCTTGGGTTCTTGCTTCAATTGCCTGAGGTTGTCAAAGACAGCTGCTGTTTTTTACTCTCTATTTACTTGGACTAAGGCATGATCCAGCCCATGTCAAAACACCCACCAGCTGTGGCCATTATCCATCAATCCCCCTAGATTTCCCAGGACACAGACACTTCCCACTGTGACTGGCTTCCCACCAACTGTGGTCTCTATCCAGGGACCACATCACAATGTTGCCCATGATACAGGAAGTTTCCTGTCCTGATGGGCCTCCTGCCAGTTACAGCCATGATCTGGATGCCTTTCCTTTCCTCTGTCTGGGACTGAAACTGACTTACTGCTTGGATCTGAGCTCGTACTTCCTACTGCTTTGAATTGGAGGTGTCTGTTCTGCCTCCACCCTATGCAGAGCACCAGGTTAAGCTAGCATTTCCTAACGTGGGTCTGCTCCACCCCACTTCCTTTGTGGGTAGCGTGAGGAAGAGTGTTTTAGCAACTTTAAGCTAGTAGCCATCCCTGTATGTGTTCATTCTAGATGGATTCTTAAGAGATCCAAATGTAGGAGTACTCCCTCTGGGTAAATTTGTTGCTATATGGAGCTGTGAAGATGCTGTGTTGATTTAATTCCTTCTTAGGTGATTGGTCTGTTGTGGGTTCCACAAAATGGCTGCTATGCCCAGTATGACTTTCTGGTTACAATTTGGGTTCATCTACTTGATCTTCTTCAATGACCACTCTGCTCCTGTCACATTTTAATTCATTCTGATTTTCTTTAAAACTAAGGGAATGAGATTATGTGTCTTTCCTTTCCCTTTTTCTCTTTATGTTCACTCCCCATTTCTCAGACCTAGGTCCGGGTTCAAGGTTAGGGATCTCTGCTCTTATTTTCTGCTCCAACAACTGATCTTTAAACATCTCCAGGTCTCGGACTAATAATGGATCTTAGAAAGTTTATTCCATCACCCATCTCTCTGGTCAGCTGTTCATTCACTGCCTCCTTTCTGTGTTGTGCAGAGATCAAGAATTTCTTCCTGTCTGTTTTTCCTTCTTCCAATTCCTAAAATACTTTCATACACCTATATGTGGTAATATGAT